>NC_060122.1:313054613-313679613 GCF_021461395.2 Schistocerca americana
ATCGAATTCGTTAAATAAAGGCGGATCCCTCGCCGCAGATAAGCTGTGACCCACCATCAACTGTAACATCACATCAGCAGACGCAACTTATTCGACGATCAATGTTATTTTATCGAAGGTGTGAAAGTTTTAAACATATTTCTCTTCCAGTTCTAATTAAATTACCTTGTCCATGTTTGGAGCCTGTAAAGCAGGAGGAAGGAGGTTTCTATCTTCTCACAAAACTGTACGCTTTGGGAGAAATCGACAGAGGCTCGAAACCTGCATTTCTGTCAATTAAACTGCTACTACACGTTATAATAATGGCAAAATACAAGAGAAGAGAAGACAACTTGCTTCGAAATATTGCGTTCAGCTGTTGAGTACGGCCCCAGTCAAGATGTGGTACTCATTACATCGAAGTACGTGGCAGGATACGTTTTCTTCATATGCAAGAAAACTGACAGTCCACTGAGAGGTCAAACGAGAAATTTTCAGCCTGCTACAAAAGAAATCGCGAATCATGATTAGATTACTGCGATTTGCAGACGTTCACATCTTCATCGCGTAAATGGCTGAGCACGTTGGCAGAATCCGAACATAGTTTCGAAAATATCGTTTAATCTTTATTCCCCTCTCAAGAGATTTGGACGGGATGTTGTATAACTTGAGCCTTGTTCTTTTCATTGAATGGAGCTATTTCTTTTTCACTTATCATTCTCTACTCCAAGGAGCGGAGCTGGTAGTTTAGCTTGCAGCCCATTGAAAAGTCGGTTTCTTTTGCGCCAAATCAGGCAGCGGACTGGGAAGGGGCAGAGGGAATATTTTGGAGGGGATTTCCAATGCCGGCACTCGCCTTTAACCTACCAGTAATCTTGATCGGAACCGGGGCATTGGAAATATTTTAATTTACGAGGGCAGTTCAATAAGTAATGCAACACATTTTTTTTCTGAAACAGGGGTTGTTTTATTCAGCATTGAAATACACCAGGTTATTCCCCAATCTTTTAGCTACACAACACTATTTTTCAACGTAATCTCCATTCAATGCTACGGCCTTATGCCACCTTGAAATGAGGGCCTGTATGCCTGCACGGTACCATTCCACTGGTCGATGTCGGAGCCAACTTCGTACTGCATCAATAACTTCATCATCCGCGTAGTGCCTCCCACGGATTGCGTCCTTCATTGGGCCAAGCATATGGAAATCCGACGGTGCGAGATCGGGGCTGTAGGGTGCATGAGGAAGAACAGTCCACTGAAGTTTTGTGAGCTCCTCTCGGGTGCGAAGACTTGTGTGAGGTCTTGCGTTGTCATGAAGAAGGAGAAGTTCGTTCAGATTTTTGTGCCTACGAACACGCTGAAGTCGTTTCTTCAATTTCTGAAGAGTAGCACAATACACTTCAGAGTTGATCGTTTGACCATGGGGAAGGACATCGAACAGAATAACCCCTTCAGCGTCCCAGAAGACTGTAACCATGACTTTACCGGCTGAGGGTATGGCTTTAAACTTTTTCTTGGTAGGGGAGTGGGTGTGGCGCCACTCCATTGATTGCCGTTTTGTTCCAGGTTCGAAGTGATGAACCCATGTTTCATCGCCTGTAACAATCTTTGACAAGAAATTGTCACCCTCAGCCACATGACGAGCAAGCAATTCCGCACAGATGGTTCTCCTTTGCTCTTTATGGTGTTCGGTTAGACAACGAGGGACCCAGAGGGAACAAACCTTTGAATATCCCAACTGGTGAACAATTGTGACAGCACTACCAACAGAGATGTCAAGTTGAGCACTGAGTTGTTTGATGGTGATCCGTCGATCATCTCGAACGAGTGTGTTCGCACGCTCCGCCATTGCAGGAGTCACAGCTGTGCACGGCCGGCCCGCACGCGGGAGATCAGACAGTCTTGCTTGACCTTGCGGCGATGATGACACACGCTTTGCCCAACGACTCACCGTGCTTTTGTCCACTGCCAGATCACATTCTGCAAGCGCCTATGAATATCTGAGATGCCCTGGTTTTCCGCCAAAAGAAACTCGATCACTGCCCGTTGTTTGCAACGCACATCCGTTACAGACGCCATTTTAACAGCTCCGTACAGCGCTGCCACCTGTCGGAAGTCAATGAAACTATACGAGACGAAGCGAGAATATTTGAAAATATTCCAAAATTGGCCGAGAAAAAAAATGTGTTGCATTACTTATTGAACTGCCCTCGTACTTCTAGGCTGTTGTTACCACTCGTCACAAACAGAAGTGTGTGTGTGCATGTGCGCTGTGAATGCTGTTCACGTTGCTATGGCGATAGTTATAAACTGCCTAAACATACACCACTGCGACTAACGTTACAGCCTGCTGAGCTACGTTGTGCTGCTTTAAACAGTGTCTTAGAACTTCAATAATTGAAACAATAGTTGTTTTAAAATGTACCAGTGCGTAACTATCATTACGATCACCTATTAGCGCAAGGGAGAACTGAAATCAGCAGCATTGTTGTCCAGCTCCCTCCCCCCCCCCCTCCCAATCCCCAGCCCTTGCACCATGCCCGTCATATAGGGGACGCTGGCAAATGCGAGAACAGTTTACCTATCAAAATTTGTACCTACCTTGTATCGACTCACAGCAGTGCAGCGAAAGCCATTATTGTCACTCCAACAGTGATTCCTTTTTATCTGTCTTCATATTTTCTAACTATTAGGAAGTTATGGCCTATTTATAATTCACAAATTGTTGCTACAATGAAAGCGAAGCAATGTATTTTGTGGAAAGTTTTTAACAGCTGATGCATCTTGTGTCAGGCAGACCAGCAACTGGTCTACTTTCTGGTTTCGTCAGAATTTCGAAGTGTTTAGTCCCATCAACATTGTCGAAAGTTTTCTCCTTCTTTCATTGTCTTTTTTTAAAATTTTAATTTTTTTGGACACAGTGTGGACTGAATATTGTGCAAACTGGTGCAGAAGACGAGGTCTGAGTCCAGTCCCAAGAAAATTGTTGTAGCGCCATTTACGACGAAGCACATCCGGACCCTGTATACGAAACTATCATGGACCCCTCACGTAAGGAAAATATGGTGCAAGGAAAAGGTACTCTTTGAACACTAGAAGTGCCTGTGGTCTAAACCACAGATGTACTAGATATACACCACTGTAATAACACCTATGTCAACTTATACTGGAATAAAGTAGAACTGAAGGTGGCTACTAAGGAATTGGGAAGGTGCAGAGACGGGCCTGCTATGCTTTAACAGGCGGAATTAATAGCACACCCAATGTTGGAATGGAGACGATGCTGGACATGCCCCCACTACATCTTTGGTCTACAATGGACGCAGCGACAGTGGCATCCAGCTTAAACACCGGAAATAATTGGAAACGTTTAGGATATCCGGACTCCAAGCCCAATAAAGTGAATGTGGTAAATATAGAAATGGTTGGGGAAATGCCGGCTTACGAATAGCTTTCAGTTACCTTTCAAGGTAACAACTGGAGGTATGGAGCAGTGGAAGAAGGAACCATACCATTCAGTAGACATATTCTGTTTTACCTCCAGGTCGAAGGCAGATGAAGACGCTGGGATTGGAGTGTGCGAGATACAGTCTAGACTAGACAGAAAGAAGTCTCTCTAGAGGGACTGGCCACAGTATTCCAGCCGGAGATATCCGCTATCAGAGCGTGTGCTGAGAAGAATTTGCGTACGTGCTATAACGATTGTAGCATCTATATTTATTCATACAGCTTAGCAGCTCTGAAATCTCTGTCAGCCCTGTAAGGAAATCAAATATCGTTACTCAGAAATTAGTGGCAATAAACAAGCTAATAGACTGAGCAGTGCAGGCGCGACGACTCCATTTATTGGACTGCAAGCTGTCCTAACGATCACTGTTGATGATAAAATAAAAATTACATGGTTGGATCTTGAAGTAGCACGTAGGATATTGGACTATGATCCTAAAACGAAGCCGGCCGGGGTGGCCGAGCGGTTCTAGGCGCTTCAGTCTGGAACCGCGCGACTGCTACGGTCGCAGGTTCGAATCCTGCCTCGGCCATGGATGTGTGTGATGTCCTTAGGTTAGTTAGGCTTAAGTAGTTCTAAGTTCTTGGGGACTGATGACCTCAGAAGTTAAGTCCCATAGTGCTCAGAGCCATTTGGACCATTTGAACCAAAAACGACCTGTTTCAAGAGAAGTTCTGTAACCCTGTACTTGAACAAGAGACAGACTAAACTCATGGTAGATCTTATGACTGGAACTGGGAATTTTGAGAAGCACCTACACACAATGAGTATAGACGAAGCAGCCCCGGAGTGCAGACTATTTGGTGAAGAGGATGAAACTGCAAACCTAATCTAATGCGAAGCGTTGGCGGGCAAAAGACAAAGAATATGTGGGTCATTAAGTACTGAAGAAATCGTGTCTAATAAGGAACTAGTAAAGAGTCACCTACTACTCTTTAATGGGATCGGTTGGCTTTACTAGAATCGTAGCGAGCGAAGCAGCACTAAACACTCGGCTTCGGCGCGGGTAACAGTGGACTAAGACCATTGTTGTTCCTGTTTCCCGGCGTTAAGAAAATCAAATCAAATGAATCCATTGTTCTTTTATTCATTCATTCTTCCCTTCCTTTGAAAAGTACGCTGACTCTTTAGTTCCCCGTTCTGATGTGTCCATAGTCTCTGTTAAGCCCTAATGACTTAGTCGTCGACGGGACCTTGAGCTGTACTCTGGCTTCTTCCGTACTTAAGAGTAATAATAAATGTGACTGAGCGAAATAGTGCATCGCTTTAGACACTGGGTTCGCTTGCAAGAGTATCGGAGTTCAATGTCCGTTCATTAATCCTGAAGTACTCGTGTTTGCTCTGACACAATCCTGGACATGTGGTACGATGATACTTACAACAGTCCTACGTCTGATCCCTCTTCTATCGCGCCTCTGACGTCAGAGTTTCTGCTCTGTCTTTGATTACGTCGATGGCAATGACGCGTTATGTAACCCCGTCGAGAAAATCAGTAGTTGTGGGTGATTCCTAGAAGTCGTCTTGCGTTTTTACTGTTCTGGTGATATGACGACAGTGTGTAATTTGGCAGATAAGAACGGTTCCACATTGTCACTTGTAGACATGTGCCAATTTTTAATGCTCTGAGCGTGACGATGTGCCACAGCAGTACTGATATTTGTGTGTTTTCGCTACTTCGCAATATAGTGGGAGTGTCCAAGTGTCAACAAGAATGTCAGCCCCGTTAACATTAAAGTAAAGGAGACATTGAACAAGACATTAGTTACCAGCTTTATGAAATAAAGAAACATGAAAAAAGGATAGTAGTCCAAGTCATCAAACGCTTTATTCCCAACATGTTGTACAGTACAGCTTGGTACTATGAAGACAACCCTTTTTAGTTCCAAAACTTACAACAAATATTGCTACTAAATATCGGCCGATGTACGCTTTGTAGGAGATGCATACTTTTGTATGAACGAGTTTCTTTTATTTGGAGATAAAGTAGACCTCAAACACAGCAGCTGAGGAACACCCACTCGGCACGGTTCATTGGTCGTAGCCGAGGCTGCCTTGTGGACTGTCGAAGACTGGCGACGTGATTCTATTGACGTGTCGCCGAGCAGATATCGGAGGATGCAACGCAGCTGCAATAGAAGAGCAGGGTTTTAGTGCAGTGAGGGCGTTGTATCTCTGACGTTTAGGCTTTTATATGAGATAAACAGCGCTTCTGTCGACGTGACACATGAAATTGTATGGTTTGTAGTCAGGTATTGCTTTTGCTGAATGGGCAGCTATGGGCGCACAAAATGAGGTTTCAGGTCATCTGACTCTGAGCAGCTTGACCGTAGCAATACCAACGCATTTTCCATTACAAGCATTAGTGAGGTAGGTTGGGAGAGGGGGGGAGGGGTGCTTTATGCCCACCCTAAGAAAAAGTTAGAAAAGTGAAAACTTCGTTAATTGTTGTTGACTTCTATAAACAACATACTTTTTAAATATACACAGATATGCAAGTAGGGTCCAGAACCCGAAAATATCTTTTACCACATTCTTAGCAACATTAAAGCATTTTCCATAACGTGTACTACCAAGATGGTAGTACAAGCAATAAACATTTTTTCAAAATTTTAGAATACAAACTAAATGACTAGATTACAATATTTTCAAAAGGTGGGCGTAAAGTATTCCCTCCCCCCCCCCCCCCCCCCCCCAGCCCAGTCCCCCCGTGCAATTTCTATTGCGAAGGTAAAAACTTTAAAAAAATGCAAATTTCATTATATGTTGTTGACTTTCGCTCACAACATACCTTCTAAAGCGATACTGGTGCCTAAGTAAGGTTCTAAACCTGAAAATATTGATTATGACATCATCTCGGATTATTAATCGAATCATGCCGTCGCATTGTAGCAACGTTTCGACGGGTTTCCTACTCATCATCTTCAACCACTTCGTGGCGTTGTGTTGTCACAAAGTTTCGATAAGTTTCCCACCCTTTATTTCCGCCTGGAGATGATAAGAAGGAAACTCGTCGAAACTTCGAGACAGCACAAAACCACGACTCTACTGATAACCCGAGAAGATTTCAACAAGTCTGATACCCCTCCGTAACGTTTTATTTACTCAAAACAAAAGCCCAGGACGATAACAAATAACATACTACGACGAAATAATAGCAAGTTGTTAATTTGGAGATTCACAGGTAGAAACCACATTAGTTCAAGGTGGACAGAGTCGTAACTTTCACAAGGTGGAAGGCGGTATCTGAAGCAATAACAGGACACGGCTGCACAAGCAATGTGTAGAATAGGATGGTGTGCAAGAATGCAGACCCTACCTTAATGAGTTGGGAACATGTTAATGGAAGGCAAAATTAACATCTATTAATTCTATATTTATATGGTGTACTTACGTAAATTGAGCGGTGTCGAAGACATATCCGCCAGGACACTTGTACATATCCGGGTAGTAGCCGCCATCTTCGGTAGGCTTGCAGGCGTAGTAGATGTTTGGGTTCTCTGGGACAATACCCATCTCGAGTGACTGAGTGCAGGGCTTGACGGGTCCTTCCGTGCAGACGCGGTCTGACGTTGTCAGTCTAGCCACGAAGAAAAATAATTTCACGTTATACGAGATCAATTTTGGTGCCAGAGAGCTGTACAAAATGTAGGGAGCCACACCTCTGCTCAGCAGGATGTGACAAAGAGTTCTACAGTAAGCTGGCAGGATCTAGATCACAGTACTGTAGGTCATCCACAAGACCAAGTGGCGTATACTTGGTTTTGGAGGGGGTCCGCCTTGAGCAAAACAACTTTATCTTTTCTTCTATTTCCCAGGAATGTTTCGCTGAGGTTTCAGCATCAGTGGGCTTTTATTTTCTTTACTACTTGTACACAAATAAATTTGAGTTTTTATGACAGTATTTGCAAACCTGTGGAACAGACAAGGTTGTGTATATTTGCCTTGTTACCACTTGCTGTGTTTATTTTTTTAATTTTTTTTTTACGTTTTCATTGCACTTGTGTATATATTTCCGTGTGTGTGTGTTTTTGTATGTGTGCGTGTTTGCAATATGTTTCTCCAGAAAACACCACACACACACACACACACACACACACACACACACACACACACACACACACACACACACACTATATATATATCTCTCTCTCTCTCTCTCTCTCTCTCTCTCTCGCTCTCTCTGTCTCTCTCTTCCGCATAGAATTAATGTTAGGCCTAAAATTACATTCCAATTTTGGAATAAATAATTTTTCTGCATTAATTTCTGTGTGGTTACAGATGACAAACTGCGAAAGAAAACAAATGCAATAAAAGCCCAGAAAAGGGCAGCATGTTGCAACAAGGTATGTAGGTACCGGTGTGTACAGAACTTTGTCTGTTCCTCAAATCTGTAATTACTGTTTTAAAAACTCAAATTTATACGTGTACAAGTAATAATGACCTTTTGTCCTGTTTAATAGAAAGAAAATAAAAGCCCACTGATGATGCTGAAATTTCAGCTGAAGATGTCTGTGAAGTAGACAATATGAAGTTGCGTTTTGCTCGAGAGGGTCCCCGTCCAAAAACAAATCCAGTTGTAGGCAAACACGTACAGAAGAGCTTCAACCTCAAGACGTAGTACTATTGTGAAAGATTTGGGGCCCTTCTGAGTACGGTGAAGCAAGAGGATAACAGTGACGCTAGTTTTCATGTTACAGTTTTGTACACCCAACAGCATCTCCAGATTTATGTCACTTTTTCTATCACTAGCCTGTGCAGGTGGTTTACTTGCAGACCTCTGGCTCCTGCGTTCATACATTTAAATTCTGGGAACTGTTCTCCTATTTCCGCTCTAACGCTCAACAGAAAACATGATATTCGACACATAAATCACCTTCATTCCAAAAAATGGCAAGCTACACAATTTGTTTCATTGATTGCGGAGGTTGCCTGGCTGAGTCAGGCGTTCCCCTGCTGAGGCGCCTCGGAGCTGCTAGCTGCCTTCCCTGAACAAAGGAACAGGTATTGCTTTAAATACACTCTGTAACGGTCGTGAGCGTTAGTTACCTTTTAGTTTGGACGTGGTGAGTTCAAGAATTCCTCTAACGTGACAAAGACGCTGTTCTCAACACCTCAGCCGGCCGGAGTGGCCGTGCGGTTCTAGGCGCTACAGTCTGGAACCGCGAGACCGCTACGGTCGCAGGTTCGAATCCTGCCTCGGGCATGGATGTGTGTGATGTCCTTAGGTTCGTTAGGTTTAAGTAGTTCTAAGTTCTAGGGGACCGATGACCTCAGATGTTAAGTACCATAGTGCTCAGAGCCATTTGAACCATTCAACACCTCACTGAGTTTGAACGTGTAATAGGGCAACGAGGAGCTGGACGTTTCTTCTGCAACACTGCAGACAGACTTGGCGGGAAAGCAGCCGCTGTACATAGTTGCTGGCAGTGGTGGTCACGAAAAGGTGCGGGCACAAGAAAACCGGGTTCCGGACGGTCGCGTAGCACTACCGAGAGAGAAGACCATCGTGTTCGGCGTATGGTTCTTGCGCATAATATCGCATCTGCAGGAGCAATTCGAGCAGCAGTTATCACCACAGTGATACAATGGACTGTTACAAATCGGTCACTTCAAGGACAACTCCTTGTCAGATCCCCTGTAGCGTACATTTCACTGACGCCACACCACCACCATTTACGAATTCACTGGTGGCCAGGGAAGAGGTCTTTAGCGTTTTCTGAGGAAAGCCGATTTTGACTTGGTGCCAGTGATGGCAGTGTGTTCGTTAGGAGGCCAGGTGAGAGCATATAACCAGCATGTGTGCTAGACACACTGGAGCTACGGTCTGGGGTTCGATTTCACGTAACAGCAGGAACATGTCCGAAATGTCCGAAAGAACAGACACCATATAAGTAATAGTTCTGGCAATACCGGCCATGATCTTCTTCTTCTGTGCGGATGCACACATATTCCCCGAACTCTTACGGCACTTGGTAAGAATGTCTTGCACACGTAATGAGTGTGTTGGGGTGGGACACTGCGAATGTAGTGTGTGGACATACAAGGTGATAATGTGGGTCTCGCGGTAGGCGTCCGCGAGATAGTCCCTGCAGTCGCGCTATCCTCTGTGCACTCGGTGGCTCAGATGGATACAGCGTCTGCCATGTAAGCAGGAGGTCCCGTGTTCGAGTCCCAGTCGCGGCACACATTTTCACCTGTTCCCGTTGATATGTATCAACGCCCGTAAGCAGCTGAAGGTATCAGTATATTTCTAATTTCACTCTCATTGTTATCCCATGCCGGTCGCTGTGGCAGAGCGGTTCTAGGCGCTTCAGTGTGGAACCGCGCGACCGCTACAGTCGAAAGTTCGAATCCTGCCTCGGGCCCTTAGGTTAGTTAGGCTTAAGTAGTTCTACGTTCTAGGGGACTGATGACCTCAGATGTTAAGTCCAATAGTGCTCAGAGCCATTTGAACCATTTGGTTATCTCATGCACCCTGATTGAAAATCTACACGTCAGACTGGTGATTCGACTTGTAGTGCTGCCATTCGTGAACAACATTCCAGGGGGCTTTCCAACAGGATAACGCTCGCCCACATATCGATGTTGTAACTCAACATGCTCTACAGAGTGTCGATATGTTGCCTTAGTCTGCTAGATCACCAGATCTGTCTCCAATCGAGCGCACATGGATCGGACAACTCAAGCGCCATTGACAACCAGCATTTAACCGTCCCTGTATTGACCGACCAAGTGCCGTAAGTGTGGAACTTCATCCCACAGACTGACATTCGGCACCTGTATAACATAATGCATGCACGTCTGTATATCTGCATTCAACATTATGGTGGCTACACCAGTTATTAATGTACCAACATTTCACGTTTGCAGTGGCGTATCTCGCGCTTGTATTAACGTGTAGTCTTGCAATGTGAACCACCTAAACATGTAACCTAGACAAATGTATTCCCGAAATGCCACTACTCTAGTATTTTTTTGGTGTTGCGAGTTTTTCCCCGTCACTGTATGTTGAACCGCGTCTTTCACTCATTACCAGCGTAAACTTGCTGCCATTACGACATGAGTGTTGAGAGCGTCTGAAGTGAAGCTCTGTTTCTCAAGTGCATTATGAACATATGCTGGCAAAAGTACGAGCAACGCTGCTCCATCAAATTTTGTGAAAAGTTCCAAAGTGTTTATATGAACTTTTGTGTCAGAGCCAAGAGTTATGATGGCACAAACCTTTTTTAACACGTCGGGTAGAACCAAATGGCTCGTGATGGAAGACTTTTATCCACAAGAAGACATGTCAATTCAGAAGGATTGAAACGCTCTATGAACTCAGGTCGGGATTGACAAAGGTCAGTAGTGAGTTAAATTTGAACGCAGTTAACATCCATCGAATGTTAATGCAGGAATTTGTCATGCGAGAAATGCGCACAAAGATGATTGCAAAGAATCTCACGAGGAAGCGCAGCAACAATCGAATGGATCTGTGTATCATGTGGATCAAATTCAGATTAAGCCAAATTTTTTCATTCGCCTTATTACAAGTCAAGAACTATGAATTTTTGAATATGACTTAAACACAAAGAGCCGAATATGAGAGTGGCACACTGCAAACTTTTGCCCTCCAGAGAGAGCGAGGAAGAGGAAATCCAAAATCTTATGTAGACTCATTATTTCGACATTGTGCATGTAGTTCAAAATGACCTCCGCTCAAACCGTCAGTCAAACTATTTATTGAAAGCCTTGGAATGACTCTGGAAAATGGTGGTGCATTTGCGAACAGTTATTGCACTCAATTGGGTTCAGCATTACGCATTGCACCCTATCATACAGAAATTTCCGTCAATGACTTTTGGGCAAGAAATGACAGTCGTATGTTTCATCTGCCTCAATTTCATCTAACCTCAGTAGCTGTGAGTTCATTTCCTCAGCATAAAATTACATGAAATGGCGTTATTTTCGTACTTTGGATGATATCATGAAGCGTGTAAACAATGAACCAAGAATTATTCCAAAAGAAGCTTTCCAAAACTGCTACGAAGACTGGAAACAACACCTCTCTCGCTGTTTAATTACCTGAAGAAACCTACGTGGAAGGAGGTATCTTTGATGTTTTGAGGAAAGTGTAATTCGTTGCTACTAAAAGTTGGTCCCAGCACTTCCCAACACACTAAGTACTTAACTTTCTGGAGGTCAAACAGACTATCCTACTGGAAAATGTGCCCTTAGCAGTTTGCCGCGTGCGTGTTGCATCCATAATAGAGGCCCAGTGCACTTAAGATTGGATGCATGCCAGTTTTTGGAAAAAACCTACCCAAGACGATGGGTCCGGCGTCATCGAGCAGTGAAAGACACGATCCTATCTGTCACTCAATGGATCTGTCAATTAACAGGACTTGTGGTTTTGCAGACACGTGAAGAACTTGGTTTACCCTGCTCTTGTTGACATCAGCGACTTGGAACAGAGTATCCTAAGCTTTTGTGGAGATGATGGGATCGCCGGTTGAAGTTGAAGCATTAATTCTCACGGAGTACGTTTTGAAACACTACTCTGACGCGTTCAGAGCACGTGATGTGACGCTGTATCGAGTAACTAGTTAAAAGGTGGAATTCAGAATAAATCTTCACAGCAACATTTGTCCTTGCCTTGATGCTACGAATCATTCCCAGCATCCCTGAAAGTGACGGTTAAAAAAGTTTAATGAGATCCTTTACACTAACATACGACAGACGGAGCCTCTTATTATTGTTCATCCCATGGAGTATTTCGGCAAAAAGTGACACATTTACTGGATCATTAAGAAAGATTTAAGATGTGGAAAGCAGAAAGGTGAATATTATAGCGCCCTATATGCTTAGTTATTTTATTGTTGATTTACAATACTTAATTTACATTATAAATTGCATCTTAAATCATAAATTGTCCTCAGGATGATTTGTGCCTCTGTAGTTAAAATGTGTATAACGTAAAGTAACCATTATTGTATCAGAAAAGTGGTTATCTAATTCTCACATGCGCTCCTCAACTCTGAGAATAAAAGTAAATTATTCTTTTGCTTATTGGTAAGGAGTACGAATTGTAAATCCCTATCACTCTGACGTACTGTTCTGTACGAAATCTAATCTTCGCTGAAGATTCTTTTTTTAAGATGCTGATGGTTCGAAATTTAATGAACATTGAGATTCTCTAATGAGCGACTCCTGTAATTAAGTCTGGTGATTGAAATACATTGTTAATTAGACAACTTGTGAAAGAATCCTTAAAACTGAGTGGACGGTATTAAAAGAAGAGGCATAACTTCTTATTCTCCTTTTTATGTCTTGTCTCAAATGTCCAACTTGGTATGTAAATGTTGGAAGGGTTTAGTTCTCTTTTATTTTTCTCTCGGCTATGAAGCGTTTTCTAGCTTTCATCTGTAAACATACCCTTATAAGTAAGTAAAGGAAGATGGAGGTGCATTGCTTCGTTGAGCATGAGATTTTTCAGAGACGGAGAAGTCGCTTGGCCTGGACAAAGATGTGGCAGGAAGCTGGCACTGGCTCTCACACTGAAACCATGCTGACGTCCGCCTGTAGCCAGGGGGAGAAGTCACAGGGAACCCAAACATGGACTTGACTACCTCTCTTACATAGTCTGACCCCTATGCATTAACCGTTTCGCCACCTCGATCGGTTTCCTTCAGACCATTTTGTGTACATAAGGGCCTACCACGTTACTTCTCCTTTTACGCGATACGAAGTGGAGGGTAGTGAGTGAAGCCAACCACACTGCAATTGTATTCTTACTGGTAGTAGAACGAAAGAGTCCGTGTAAACCAAAACCACTAGTTTTATGAGTGGTCTATGCCACTTGCAACTACTACCTCCCCACTTCCATCCTGTTCATCTCATAGTACCACCTGCACCCAACGTCCTCGATTATTTGTTGGACACATTCCAATTTCTGTCTTCCTCGACAGTTTTTACCCTCTACACCTCCGTCTAGTACCGCGGATGAATTCCCAGAGACCTTAACACCTGTCATCCTATGCCTTCTTGTTGGAATTCCTTTTGCACTCCTATTACTTTTAAGTTCACCGAGGTTGTTTTCAGTCTACCCTTCCGAGGATCTTATTCTTTTCAATTTTTCACTTTTCCTGAAGCCATTTCATTTTAGCAGTCATCTTAATCGTGTTATAATCTGAGGTCATTGCCGGATCGACTAAACTTCGTGGTGCAAAGTGTGAAGCATGTCAGTCAGTGCCTTCCTGCGAATACTTTTCTGTTGACGGTACACAGTCAGTGATAAAAATATTAGCAAAAATTGAAGACTGGGGAAGAATCCATTATAGCATAACTTATAGTATTTGAAAGATTGTAACGCAACGAATATTTGTGCAGTTATCGCCATACTGTACTGCAGTTGCCACTCGAAATGACTAAACCACTGTATTTATCAGAAAAATAAATGAGGTGGTTGTCCACAGAATCAGCGAGCAAAAGATGGCGTCGGAAACATTAAGTAGGAGAAGAGACAGATTCATAGGGACATATGTTGAAACAATTAGTTAGTTACATGTGCCATAGATCCTTTAATCGATTCTGTTATCGGAATTATGTGGAACGAGTCAGTTTACAGGATATGCATACAAAGGAAATAGGTTACAGTACGCTTGTTCGCCCGCTGCTCGAATACTGCTCAGCAGTGTGGGATCCGTACCAGATAGGGTTGATAGAAGAGATAGAGAAGATCCAACGGAGAGCAGCGCGCTTCGTTGCAGGATCATTTAGTAATCGCGAAAGCGTTACGGAGATGATACATAAACTGCAGTGGAAGACTCTGCAGGAGAGACGCTCAGTAGCTCGGTACGGGCTTTTGTTGAAGTTTCGAGAACGTACCTTCACCGAGGATTCAAGCAGTATATTGCTCCCTCCTACTTATATCTCGCGAAGAGACCATGAGGATAAAATCAGAGAGATTAGAGCCCACACAGAGGCATACCGACAATCCTTCTTTCCACGAACAATACGAGACTGGAATAGAAGGGAGAACCGATAGAGGTACTAAAGGTACCCTCCGCCACACACCGTCAGGTGGCTTGCGGAGTATGGATGTAGATGTAGGTGTAGATTAGTGTTAACATTGATAAACAATTATTTTTAGTTGTGCTTATGAATCTACACTTGCTTTCTTTTCTAACTGCTACCAGTTTTTAAGTAGAAATTCGTCAATGCAGTAGGAGTTACGAGGGAAAATTATTTTAAATTAGATTTAAAACTTTTTTCGCTACTTATAAAATATTTTGTATTATTGGGTACATGATCAAATATTTTTGCTGCTGCGTATTGAACTCGTTTTTGAGCTACTGACATCTTTAACAATAGGTAATAAATGTCGTTTTCTCTCTAGTCTTGTAGATATGGACATCACTGTTCTTCTCATACTCTGATGGATTATATATGACGAATTTCATTAGTGAATATGTTTATCACGACGACGTAGTTAAAATACCTAGCTCCTTGAAGAGATACGTACATGACGTCCACGGGTGAACACCACATTTTGTTCTAACTGTTGTGCAATCAGTACTTTCTTCCAATGTGATGAGTTACTCCAGAACATTATTCCGTGAGACATTATTGAGTGGAACTACGCAAAATATGTTAGAAGGTTGATATATTTGTTTCCGTGATTAACAATTATACAAGAAGCAAAAGTAGCTGAACTTAATTGTTTTAGAAGCTTGGCAATATGCATCTTCCAGTTCAAGTAGTCATCAACACGTACCCCCAGAAATTTACGGCGTTCTACCCTTTTTATTGACTCCTGCTTGTGTGCTACTTAAACTGTGGTGTGACTCTATTTGTTGTACATAACGAATGTAGTTTATTTCTCTTTCAGATTTTAGGGACAATCCATTTTTAGACAAGCACCTAATTTTTATTTGGAAAATGTCACTTATCAGCTCTACTGTTGCTTTCTCTTTAATAGAATTTATTACAACACTAATGTCATTTGCAAAAAGTACCAGTTTTGCTTATTGAAGGTCATATATATTTTTTCCCAGTCACTGAAATTTCCTACTTATCCAACATTGTCTGAATTAATCTGTACAACCTTTTGCACTCTGTTCATTACAATTCTGCTGTGAGCAAAATCATCAATTTTAAAAGAGTGCCGTGATCTATACAACCAAACGCCTTGGAAAGATCACAAACGGTACCAACCAGCGACATATTAATTATTTAAGGCTTGTACTGTTTGATGAGTGAACGTATAAATAGCATTCTTATTCGAGCAACCCTTCCGGAATCCAAACTGTCATATGCTAAGTAAAAATTGGACGATAATTGTTTATGTCTATTTTGTCACCTTTATTATGAAGTACTTTAACAACTGCATATTTTAACCTGCCTGGAAAAATTCCCTGTGCCTGTGGTACATGGCATATCTCACTAAGGACCTTATTTATTAAGTTGGACCAACTTTTCAGAATTCTGTCTGGAATTTTGTCAACCCTCCAAGAGCTTTTGTTTTTAGAATTTTTATAATTGTATTAATTTCAGTGAAGGATGCTGGCGCTACATTTATTGGCTTAAAGTTTTGTGAAATCATATTTTTAATATCGTGTCTTTTTTATCCAATTGAACCATTATTCCTACATTAGCAACTACGTTTAGAAAGTGATGATCTACAGTACCTGGAACTTGCGAATTATCAATCACAACATTAGTTTGTTATGAAATCATGTACAATGACTGGCTGTCCTGTCTCCTGTTGTAGAATGTCCATATAGTTTTACTCTTATTATCTGCATTATTTATTTATGACACGGCATACATACTTATGACGTTTTAGTAACTTTCACTAAAATACTACAATATTTTTGCTGGACGCAAGTACTGTCGGTTATTGACTTGTTCCTGTGTTTACATTAATTCTTCCTCTTCCGTGAGATTTTAATTCCCTAAAATTGTCCACGGCTTACTTGTTTTTTAACGGAACTTGTAAATAATATATTTTACGAAATAGCTATGGCAACCATAGCTGTTTCCAGGTAGAATTTTTCATTGTGTCCTGGTCCAGCACCGAATTTTAATCTGACAAGAATTATCTACACAAGATGTCTGCGTGCAGTGCGTTCAGCATCATCAGCTGCCGTAGGGGTTTCTCAGGAAACTGTGGATCGTCACTTTGGGTAAGAATTATAGCGTAATGGAAATGTGATATATCAACCACAAATTTTATGATGATTAAGCTGTACCACTGAAAGTTCTCTTCAAAAGTTATAACAAAGCTATCTTCAAGAGAGATTCAAATATATCGCTTTACATCTTTCTCAGCGTTATAAACATAGGTAACTTCTATATCATTTATACTTATTATAATTTCATATCATACATTGGCTTCGAAGTTTATTTTCTTCTATTGCCTGCAGACAGTACTTTATCGGAAAAAAGCCTTTCATACTATCTGGCTTTGGACAGTCTGGAGCATTTTAATGTAACGTGCGTCCACCTACATTTACATCGACACGACTGCTCTGCAACTCACACGTAAGTGTCTGACAGAGGGTCCATCGAAGCACCTTTAAGCTATTTCTCTACCGTTCCACTATCGAACAGCGCGCGAGAAGAACTAACACTTAAATATTTCCGTGCGAGCTCCGATTTCTCTTATTTTATTACGACGAATATTTCTCCCTATGTAGGTTGGTGTCAACAAAATATTTTCGCATTCGAAGGAGAAAGTTAGTCATTTAAATTTCGTGAAAATATCTCGAACGAAAAACGCCTATGGTTTAACGATTGCCACTCCGACTCACGTATCACATCCGTGGTGGGCTCTCTCCTATTTTGCGATAATATAAAACGAGCTGCCCTTTTCACATTTTTTCGATGTCCTCCATCAATCCTATTTAATGCGGATCCCACACCGCATAACAGTATTCCTGAAGAGAATGGACAAGCGTAGTGTGGTCAGTCTCTTTAGTAGACCTGCTGCTTTTTCCAAGTGTCCTGCCAATCAAACGCAGCCTTTGGTTCGTCTTCCCCACAACATTATCTACGTGATCGGTCCAATTTAAGGTCATGATTGTAACCCCTAGGTATTTAGTTGAATTGACAGCTAAGTTAGAATCCTGCCTCTGGCATGGAAGAGTGTGATGTCCTTAGGTTAGTTAGGTTTAAGTAGTTCTAAGTTCTAGGGGGCTGATGACCTCAGATGTTAAGTGCCATAGTGCTCATAGCCATTTGAACCATTTGACAGCCTTTAGATTTGCATGGTTGACCGTGGACTCGAACTGTAACGAAGGTGTTGTAATGCACATGTGGATGATCTCGCACTTCTGTTTATTTGCAGTCAATAGCCACTTCTCGCATCTTACAGATATCTTGCTTAAATAATATTTCAATTGATGTTGATATTTTGATGACTTTTCTAGATGCTGAATAACAGTATCATCTGCAAACAATCGAACATTGCTGCTAAGATTGTTTGCTGAATCGTTTATATAGATCAGGAGTAGCAGAGGGCCTATAACAGTTCCTTGGTGAACTTCAGATATAATTTCTGTTTACTCGATGACTTTCCGTCAGTTAGTATGAACTATGACCTTTCTGATAGCGAATCACGGATCCAGTTGCACTACGGAGACGCTACTTCATAAGCGCTCAGTGTGATTAGAAGCCTATTGTGAGGAACAGTATCAAAAGTCTTTTGGGAATATAGAAGTGTGGAATTGAAGTTACTAATATATATTGCTGAAATAATGCAGAACTTCCTGAGAGTGTTGCTTGGCTTTTATTGTTTGACTGCATCCACAAAAACCAATCAAATTAGCAATCACACAAAAACTCACAAAATAATTCCAGAAACCAACGTGAAGAGGTCAAACACAAAAACTGAGAATAATCAAGGAAGCAAAGGGGTTCCGTGCACATAAAAAATATAATTGTTGTAAGGACGTTTCATGATTGTTACCCGATTCAGAATGGCTTATTTGAGTGATTTATGATTCTATCAAATCACCATTGGCGACTATTTGGATGAAAGGTGATGGTTGCCATTTGTAGATACTTTCAAAATTTTTTTACGGACAAATTGTATTATTATTCTTGTTATATAATTTATTAAAATATTACTCACTTAATGATTTCTCATTTGCCTGATAGCGTTGCAATATAACTGGGTCGATGATGTGTAGAATGTTCAGTGAAGAAGAATAAATATTATACTTATTCGATTAATGTATAACCCGCGTTGCTTAATTCGAATTTCGGAAGAAGCTTTGTGATGGAATAACTGTTGTTGGCGACTTACGTGCAGTCCCCTGTGCAGGGATTGTAGGCAGCATCAGTAGCATTGCACGTTCCAGTCACCGCCTGCTCTTGGCCCTCAATACAGACGTGGTACGTCTTACAGTCATACGGGTCAGGGAAGGATCCGATGCTGTTACACGTGAAGGTGTTCCCAGCTGGTACACAATCAGACTCTTCCTTCGGAACACACTGTCTTTGACTTGCACTGCACCACATTCCATTGGCCTTGTCGCACACTATCATTGTCTGAGGATCGTAGTCATCTTCCAGGTTGCCAAGACATATCTGCACCTGTTTACAAGAACGATATACAATTAAAAAAATAAATATAAGAAGGGTATCGAAGATCGTCTTAATTCTGTACTTTATAAATAGTGTCTTCTGTTCTGGTAACGTACTTATGCCCTCTGTGAATTTCGATGCGCTGTCGTATGAGACGTTAATGTTGTGCTGCAGGAAACCCGCTGTAATGCCCGTAGAGCAGGAATACATGGAGTGAGCATTCGTATGCGAAGAACAGAATTTTCGTAGTCAAACGTCACCCGACTCTGGTACAGCATAAAGAGTGCCCTTTTTATGTAATTACTTCGCCAGTGCATACTAAATACCGTTGATTCTGTAAACATGCTAAAATATATGGAATGACTTTGGATTACAGCTTTGAAGAGATAAAAGGCAGAAGATCTCGCTTCTTTCCGACAAGTGTCACAGTTCAAATGTTGCTATCTTTTTCTTTTTTTCGTAAAAGGATAGTCACTACTATTTTTAGGTTTGTAGCCCATTTGATTGTATTGCTTAGTCTCTGTTTTAATAAATCATGCTGCGGCTAAATTGCGTAGAACGCCAAAGTTTTAGAAAAGAAACATCGAATCTGAAATTTAGAAATTTACTACAGATTTAATGAATTTCTTAAAGCGACATTCTTCCGTCTTCATTTTCTACTACCATATGTTTCATCTTCATTCATTTTTCGAGCTGTATTTTTAACAGTAGGTACTGTCATAACATAGGTGCTACAACTGCAATTTGCTATTGCTATTACTTTAAAATATGCTGAATGGTTTGGAGACCTACATAGTTTGCAGGTAACGACACAGATTCTCGTATAGAAATCCGTTTTGCAGGTGAAAATTGCCCTGTGTAGCACTTGCCTCGCAAATATATAGCCATACAGTCACATAGTTTAGCCATATATTAACTGTTTGTTACAATGTATCTCAATAGTTACAACATATAAAGCGACTACTTCGGGTATGATGACTGGAATAGATGTCTGTGCCAAGTAACCCTTCTTTCTTTGATATATTTAGATTTGTATCCGTAGGAACAACAGTTATTCACCATTGCTGTTACTGACAATTAACTGTTTAAAAACAGACCAAATGTGTGGAATAATGAAGCTTTAGTCTTAGTTGAAAATGTAAACAGTTGGCGTTGTACCCAAGTCACATCAAAATTTTGTTGCATGTTGGTAACATGCACATTACGTGCTGCTCACTCCATGAATATCCATGCTCCAGGCAATGCCAGCGCCTAACAGAGTGAATAGGCAGTTAGTACTTCTGTGTCTATTCCGCAAAGAGCACAACATTTTAGATCTCAGTGGCTCGTGAAATATGAATGGGATTACACGAGATGCATACGAGAAATGAAAAAAATAAAAAATCATGCGCAAATTTAGGTGCTGGAGCAGTACATGAGAGTCTTACCTCCGAACAGTCCCTGTTGCAGATGACTTCGCCCGGTGATGAACAGTACGCCCGTTGAGCGAAGGTGGACCACCATGGTCTTGAAACGGCAGCGGCGGCAGATAAAGCGCTCGACAACTAGAAAAATAAATTTAAAAAATCAGTACACCTTTAGGAAAAGAGCAGAGAAAATTTCGTAGCTCAACAATTCCCCATCTAATTTCCCCTGTTAATTAATTCTTTAGCAACAGTCTATATAGACAAGTGTACATGTCACTGCCGCTGTTTCATTACAAACGATTCACAAAACAGCGAAAAATTTCTTGTTCGAAAGGAGTTACAGAGTTATGTAGGACTTGAAGACAATTTCATTGAAATTTGCAGCCGCAGTATTGCAGGTATTGGTTAGTGGATCGCCTCACTTAAGGTATTTCGTGATCTCTGGTTTCATCCGTTTTAGGACACTATGTGTAGAAGGTAACTTCTGTGATCATGGTGGCATTTCATATCTCAATGTAGCCATGGTTCTGAATTCGGGAGTTCTTCGAGAAGAAAAGAAATGAAATGAATACTAGATGTGTCGTCGCCCAACTTGTGTGCCATTACAACCTGGCTATGATCTCACATCACTGCACTTGAAATACGAATCAGTCGCTCCGAAAGAGTCGCGTTAATTATAATACAACCTCACACATCATGCAAAACATTTCTAATTCTGCGATTTCCATGAAATTGCTGTGAGACGAAGCCGCCATTTGGATGGGCTTTATAAATTTTCTGATTTCTTGACCATACCTTTTATTATTTCCAAATACACCTGACGCATTTCGACATTCCGTCATTTTCAAAGGCTATAAAATACAAGAAAAAGTGTTCTCAGAAGATATGAAAATATTTTATATTTCATCATCTGTTAGAGACATAGTATAGTGAGTAGAATATGGCTTTCTAGCTTACCAGTGTCATGTCAGTCATATAAAATGTTCATTAGATATATTGCATCTCATCTCGTGATTGAAAATGTTGACGAGATACAATGTATATAACGAAAAATTTTAAGATTTTAAGGCTGTTAACAGCATCGACGAACTTGGAAAAATGTATGATACACACTGTGCTGTCTTACCATATATTTATTCACAATCGGTTTCGATCACTGATCGTCTTTACAGTAGAATAATATCTATTGTGACAACTTCACATATCATACATGTTATTTAACCAGAAAAGCACACGCCATAGCTGACTTGCAAATGTCAGAAAAAGATACTTAACGCCATGGGGAATAGATACTTAAAGCCATACCGGCCTAAGCAAACTTTAAGCATTGAAAACATCTAACAGCAGTAAGTGCATTGTTCAGGCACAACAACACCCAGTAGGGTAACACACAAGTGTATTATGAAACAATCCCTTCTTCCACATTCATCTATCTTAGTGACCAGGTTCACAAAGAGAGAGTCTGGTTTATATGGAGGCGCAACAAGTGGCGTTTTCCTCGCGCAACATATTTTGCTTTGAGAGGGGTGACAGGAGTGAAAGCATAATATTTATAGTAAAATCTCCAAGCAATGAGATATACAGACGATACGTTGGATGAAACTTTACTCCTCTCAACAACGAAGTCACCCATTTTTGCGCAGTAAATGGAATGCTCTGTGTCATGATAATACTATCACTGGACATCAACAGCGTGTGGAAATGACATATTGTTCCTTTGCATTTTAGGCAGTATTTAGTTTCGCTCTTGAAAACCGATTGTTTCATGGTTTCTGTTGTCTGCTTGAATCAAGTCGAAAAATAAATATTCGTACAATGAAGCGACGTACATTAATCTACAGAGACACGTATTTAGTTTTTCACAGTGCACAGGTCTTTCACGTGCTAAAAACAGAACAAGACTCGCTGCATTTCTGCATCACAGTGTCAAGGACTCTCGCCATATGATTTTAAATTTCTGCATCATTGTGTGGGAAGCACGTAATGCGGGTGGCGATATGAAAGTTACTGTTCTGTTACAGAAAAGTTTCTCTTCGTTGAGATTCTGTCATGTTAGATAGTCCGCTAACTAATCAACAATGAATTTTCAAGAAAATGATTCTGAAGCAAGTCTTGTAAAATGTTTTCTTTCTTTCTGCTTCCTAGGACATATTCAGGAAGACGAAAGTTTAAAAAATACACGACAAGAAAATTTAAATACATATTATATGAGATGTCTGTTCTTTCGGACATTTCCGAAAGAACACACATAATTTTGATCCTGCAGCCACAATCCTTGGTGCAGTGGTAAAACCAGTTCCCGTCGGATCACCGACGTTAAGCGCTGTGGGGCTGGGCTAGCGCTTGGATGGGTGACCCTCCGGTCTGCCGAGCGCCGTTGGCAAGCGGGGTGCACTCATCTCTTGTGAGGCAAACTGAGGAGCTACGTGATTGAGAACTAATATACGGCCGGGAGAGCGGTGTGCTGACCACGTGCCCCTCCATATCCGCATCCACTGACGCCTGCTGGTTGAGGATGACACGGCGGCTGGTCGGTTCCGTTGGGCCTGTTCGGACGGAGTTTAGTTTTTTTGCCCACAATGAATCAAGACAGAAAGGAATTAAAGACATTAGCTGCCAGTGGGCATTAATTTATGTAAATGGGGGAAACTGAAAATTTGTAATGAACTGGAATTCAAACCCGGGTCTCCTGCTTATTAGGCAGACACGCTGTCACCGCGCCATCCGGACACACCGATCATCGCATCTGCACGGACTACCACGGCCCGCCTCCCGTCAGACCCAAATTCTCAACTTATACCACACATTGCTGACGAAGTGCCCCTGCTCAGTAGCCCCATTACTTGTGGCATTTCCTCGATTCCAGTAAGAATTCGAGCTTGGTGTGCACCTGCGCTGAAAGAATCATTGGACGCAACCTCTATTTTACATCTGGTGTCTGCTCTTTCGGACATGTCTGAAAGATCAGACGCCATTTTGATCCTGCAGCCACCATGAATCAAGACACAAAGCAATTAAAGACATTAGCTGCCAGAGGGTATTGATTTATATCAATGGGGCAAGTCGAAAATTTGCGCCAGACCGGCCAGTGATCACTTCAGTGAAAATGCACACCTAGCTCGAACTGTTACAGGAATCGGCGAGGTACCGCGAGTAATGGGACTAACGAGCAGGGGCACTACATCAGTAGTGTGTGGTACAAGCTGAGAATTTGGGTCTGACGGGAGGCATGCTAGGGTAGTTTGTGCGGTTGTTCTGACAGTTGTGTCCAGATGGCGTGGTGGTCAGCGCGTCATCCTACTTAGCAGGAGACTCGGCTTCGAAACTCGGTCCGGCACAAATTTTCAGCTTACCCTTTTGATCTAAAGAAATGCCCGCTGGCAGCCAATGTTCTTCCTTCTTTTGTGTTTTGGAAATATAAGTACTAGTTATACAGCTGTGTTCATTCTCCCAAATCTCGGACACTATCTAACAGCACCTGTGTGCTATTATCTCTGCAAGTTAGCTGCCTATATAAAGCAAACATACAAACGCTGCTGAAACTTTTATTATTCTTAGTATACCGTAAGCAATATTTGATTTTTTAGATTCATAAGAAACACTACAAACGGAAGATTACTTCCTCTAGAGTAGAATGCATTAACGTTTTATCGGTAGATGTCGATATCGATACTAAAGCAACTGATAGAAATACGATAAAGAGGCTCATGTTTGAAGAACTTATTCATCTTGACCGCTCTTGGGCGGATTGCAGCTTATTTTGCTGCATATTAACTTAAAAAGCCCTTCTGTGTTAGTCTTTTTCTAGACCAGCCAGCATAGAATGTCGCTGATTCACGAGGATCGTCTTCGTATAGTGGTACTAAAATTTGAAAACCGGCTTTTACTGCTACTGAGAGACTTCACTACAAAAACAAAAATAGTAGTAACAAGACAAAAAATTTTTAGTCGCAAACAACGGTAGTATCCAGAATGAGAAACATCCCCTAGGCTGGGGCTAAGCCATGTCTCCGCAATATCCTTTCTTTCAGGACTGCTAGTTCTGCAAGGTTCGCAGGAGAGCTTCTGCAAAGTTTGGAAGGTACGAGACGAGGTGCTGGCAGACATAAAGCTATGAGGACGGGGCGTGAATCGTGCTTGGGTAGCTCATATGGTAGAGCACCTCCCCGCGAAAGGCAAAGTTTCCGAGTTCGAGTCTCGGTCCGGCACACAGTTTTAATCTGCCAGGAAGTTTCAACAGTAGTATCAGTAAAAGTACATACCTGAGATTCACTAACAGTACCTATTTGTAAAACCACAATATCTTTTTCTCTCTGTTAATGTTTTCACCGCGCCTTACTGAGCGATTACACCACAATCGGAGAGATGACATTACCCATGGTGACGCCTCCAAAGGTTTATCTTATGTTTCTTCATATCTGATTTCATACTCTCTAATAACAGTAGAACAATTTGATACTTATAGTATTTCATTGTGGTAGATGGCTCTACTACATCTGTTTTTTTTAAGAAAAAAATCAGCAATACAAAATCGTCTGTGCTCCACAAGGAATTTGCAGAATTTCAGCAGACTCGTTACTGTTGTAATGAAACTAAATAATGATGTCTTACCACGAAGATAATCCTCACAGCTTTACGGAGATCCATTGTGGAATCGATGATTTTCGGAGAGCGGGGCAGCTTCTTATATACCCGTGGATTAACCTTGGGCTTATCAGAAAATACGCAGATACTGTTTGTATCGGTGATTTAACCTCGAAACATATTAGCTGCAATTTTCCTGTTATCAATCCACGTGTTACAGAGTGAGGCGGAAATAAAGTATGAGATTTCTAACCCAAATTAATGTGATGGATCTGTGTGATGCTATACTTCAGAATTTATTTACATCGAATTCGCGAAGAAATAACGTCTTGTTCTCAATGTAATATTTTATGGTTTGTGAATGCACACTCTGTAGTTGAAATCACTTCAAACAGTGAAAAAAAAAGTTGAAATATACCAATTCTCCATCCATTGTAAGACTACTTCTTCAAGGTGAATAATTACCGGGACTAGCGACGCATAAGATCGTTATAGTGAGTGAAGATGAATACAGAAACGAGTATGCAGTAGATAGAAATTCATGCTGAGCCAAAATTTCAAAACCGCTGCTGTCTGCAGAGAGAGACAAGACCACTATTGTAGAGGAAATGACGCACTGGGAATGAACTGTTGTTTCTACAGAATAATTAACACAAAGGGGTGACAAAAGTCATGGGATACCTTCTAATTCCGTGTCAGACCTCCTTTTTCCCGGCGTAGTGAAGCATGTAGACGTGTTATGGACTGAACAAGTCGTTGCAAGTCCCGTGGAGAAATATTGAGACATGCTGCCTTCTAGGCCGTCCATAATTGCCAAATAGTTTCCGGTGCGGAATTTTGTGCACGAACTGACCTCTCGGTTATGTCCTAGAAATGTTCGATAGAATTATTGTGGGGCGATCTCGGTATCCAAATCATTCTCTCGAATTGTCCAGATTGTTCTTCAAAACAATAGCGAAGAACTGTGGCGCAGAGACATTCTGCGACTTTCATCCATAAAAATTCCATTGTTCTTTATGAACATGAAGTCCATGACCGTCACAAAATGGTCTCCAAGTAGCCGAACATAACCATTTCCAGTTAATGATCGGTATATAGTTGAATAATTGGACCCACTCAATTCTATATAAACACAGCCCAAATCTTTATGGAGTCACCACCACCTTGCACAGCGACTTGTTGACAACCTGGGTCCATGGCATCATGAGATCTGCACCACATTTGAACCCTACTATCAGCTCTTGCCATCTAAAATCTGGGAGTAGTAGGGTAATGGGGTTCCTGCCCCAAATTTTGATAGCAAATAGACATGAAAATTAATTAAATTGATCAATTAAGTCCCCTCTCCCACAACCCCCCTCCCCACCGATACTCCCACAATGACGTCATTATTTTACTCAACATGCACATCGCCCACTGCTCCTTCCCCCTCCCAACTTCACCCCTTCCCCCTCCCCCACCTGCCATATTAGTGGGAATTTCGAATTTTGGTAGGAATTTCTTTGACCCAGGACTGTGCTGATGTCCCACCCCATCCCCCACCCAGGTATGGGGGAGAAATTAAAAATGGTGGAGGCGTTTCTGGGACTTGAAATCTGGTCCTTTTGGATGGAAAGCCCAAGTGCACCCCACAAAATTTGGAAACTGTCCAGATGCAGGAGAGAAAAGTTATGTTAGTGTGTTTTATTTATTGTGGTTGGGAAACCGAAGTAAAGAACGGTCCTAATCATGTAATTAATCATAAAAGATCTGTCCTAATTACTCAACTATACGCATAGTGCTACGCACAGAGTGACTAAAATCGTAATACAGCTTAAAAATTGACGATTTCATACAACTGGTATTATCCACCGCGAAAAAATTTCACAGTAATACTTGAAACTAGTGGCAGACACACTCAGACTCTACCATTCACCTGGACAACAGTTGGAGTGGAAGACATTATCTTTATTTTAGTCGGGAATTGTGTTCAACTGATGAGATGCTGACAGACAGAAGTTTATTCAGTGTATTACCTGTGAGTATATGGCTGAAGACAGCATCTACCACTGTTTGACATTAGAGTTCGCTACAGTTGCCTGCTCCACACTCATCCTTCAGCCCAGGTAATCAAGGTCAATGCATACTACAACAAATGATGGAAAACGGTTCACTGTTCCAATTACACATCGAAATTGTCATGAAAAAAACCAGCACTCGTAATCATGGGGTCACAATGCAACACATCTGCTGGGGAAAATCGTCATCCCAGAAGACTGCAGAGGAGGTGGCAATTGCAGCTGTGTCCTCCTGAATGGGCGCTAACCAACTTGGAGGCAGTCTTCCCCCCCCCCCCCCCCCCTCCGCCATCCATACCACTTCTAATCCCTCCCTCCCTCACTGTGCCTATGGATAGAGACCTGTTCTATCTTGTTGCTGATGGTCCACAAAGAGATCCTTCTGGTGGCATTGGTATACTGCCTCCAATCTGTGGAAATCAGTCACAGATAGACAAGGACAAGAACAAGACGCTTCATGCAATCTGTTAAAAGTATTTCTCAGAAACTCTGGACCCCCATACCCCAGAACATCAACGAAATTCAGGAGAACTCTCCAGATCACTTTTTCAAACACCCACTGCTTCAAAAACAGACAGCTCACTGCCTCTACTGGCCACAACCTCTGCCACATCTGGGAGCAGAGTCTTCACCCGCTTGCAGTCAGAGCATCCTCCAGGGCAGGGCAGGGCACATGACTGAATGTTCCATTTTGTGGTTCTTTGCTAACACAAAAGGCCTTGATGCCAGGTTCCTGCAGATCAGACCGAAATGAATTGGGCTAAAATGTAGTCATGCGCAGTTGGCACACAGCTGTCTAGGATGACTACACACACACACACACATACAAACACACACACACACACACACACACACACACACACACACACAGGATGTCCCCACACT
The DNA here is from genome assembly GCF_021461395.2 of Schistocerca americana. Taxonomy (NCBI): domain Eukaryota; kingdom Metazoa; phylum Arthropoda; class Insecta; order Orthoptera; family Acrididae; genus Schistocerca; species Schistocerca americana. The sequence goes on from NC_060122.1 coordinate 313,082,606, forward strand.
CTGCCACAAGTACCTACCATTCTGACTGTGAAAACACTACACTGCAATAATTCTACTGAATGTCACAGCATCTCTTATAATTGAGCATCTATTAAAAAGGAAAATACTATCATTACGATAATAAATATCTCATTTCCATCACAATAGGTGCAGTCCATTTTCTATTATATTTATGAACAAAGTCAGTATAGTTTTTATGTTCGGCTGCAGGATATCATCTCATTATTTTGCTACATCCAACGAAGTGCACCACCACAGATTACAGATGACGAAAATATGGAGGTCGTGCTACACCCCGTATACATGTCCACCCAGTGCAAAATTAAAAAAATAAATAAATAAAACCTTCTACTATTTCGCTGCAAAAACTATCGATCACCACAGAATGCCCTCGTTATTTCGAAACTGTCATCAGAGTAAAGAAAAAGTGAGAATTTAAACTTCAAAGAAGAAGCATCTATGTTAAGCAATTTATTTCAGCTAGATGGACAAATTACAGCACTTGAGAGCATCTCTTGCATTCAAATCAGTGTCTGTAAATAAACTGTCATGCACATGTGAATTACAAACATTTCAGACACGTGAAATAACGTTAAAGAATACAGTATTTCATGCTATTTTCTCACACAGTCATTTTAGGTTTCACAACAAGTTCTAATTCAAGAGGACGCTATGGCATGTCCTGTTTTACCAATGCGAAGCTCTATCACAATGGCGTTTATGAGAAAACAGAACCTCCTATAAGATTTTACCACGCCTCTTTCTTCCATTTCATCGAAATCAGTTATCATCTGCATGCTTACATGTGACATTTTTGCTCCATAACACCCCTCTATCGACATGATCATAAAATTTCTATCATATAGCAGATTCTAGCATTGTAGTTTTATAAGCAATTTGACCATCACAACCTGTTTCACACAATCTACTTACATGTTGGGAAAAACACTATCATTTCGAGGTTCCACAACAAGCTATTACTCATGTGGTGTCTACTTTATAATTAGAGGTTATGAAGTATTAAATAACATAGGAATTGAGGTAACATTTATTTTTAAATACACAATCATGACGATAGTAATAAAAATGGTCATGATTCCATGAGAATAAATACAGCCAATTTCTATTAGTTTTATGACCGAAATCGTAGTTTTGATAGAACTAGATGCATCAAAACTTTAACCAGTTATACCACTCCTTGTAATAGAGATTCCTAAAATATTTTTACCTCGTCTCTTTCTCTCTTCCGGTATACCGAAAAACAAAAAACCATCTGTGTGTTGACATCGATTATAATACATATTTACATATTGATCCACTAAAGCTGGAGGCCTGTGTTCGAAGTTGCTTGCACAGATCTGCGCAATGTTTTGTCGATTGCACTGGAGGAAGACCGTATTCTGCAGACTATCGATCACAATAGAGGATTCCTGTATATTTCCTTCATAAGCAGTTTAATACATTGTTTCTTCACCTGTAACACATCCAAGCAGTGTACGATTACAGCTTTGTACACCACCATACGCATTGTTTTTCTACCACGACTTCAAGATCTGTGGCAGGTGCTAAACCACATTACCACATATCGATCCATTGGCTCCCACAGAAAGCTGAACCTCGCATGATGTAAACTATGCAGCTGAGACAACTCACAGGTTGGTAGAAACAAAACATAGAGGCGATGATTCTCATTGGAAGAAATGTGGAAGACATCACAACGTATGGAAACTGAAAGAGTTAGCAGCATTGTAGAGCATTTCCAACAGCTATCCGCAGGTGACGACCTACACAGTTAATCTCATCTTCCATAGTACATCTACTCAGCCATATACATCAATGTATACCTTTTGTTCTGTAATTTCAGTGCCAGATAGTGACACAGCAGAATGCTTCCCAATTTCTCTGTCTTCGCTAAATCACCCCTCCACTACTTTGCAAGTACCATATACTAGATTGTGGCTACATACACCAAAGTATACCTGACCATGTCTCATACTGATGCAATTAAGTTATCTACAAATTTCCAGTGTATCCATCATAGGGCAGAATTTACGATCATGAGTGACCATCTTTCCTTGTATGGACGGGCATCACACATTATTCTCGCATTCATATGATAAACTCGGAAATTGACATATCAATTTTTTTTTAAATCAACACACTGCCATTTGACTGTATTGTTATTTACTTAATTACAACCAAGAGTTCGGCGTTTTATGTCACTATCAAATGAGTGAGTTGAAAATGGCATAAAAGGCCAAAACTTGGGTCATAATTAAAAAAAGGCAGTGTGTTCATTTAGAAATTATTTTGTGACTGTTACTCAGCAAAATCAAAAATTGACAGATCCCTCTGACGACCTTGAACAATCCTCGCTGCAACACCAATCTTACTTATGGCATAACCACCCCGTAAGTTTCCTACCCAGATCACTAAAGTGGCAAACAGTAAAGTGTTAAAACTAATTCCTTCTGAATTAATCTGGTGTCCTAGGAAGGAATTACCAGTGTACCTCTGTTGCTTGAGCTGCTTATAAACCAACTAGAATGAAGTCAGGATATTGCTGTTCTGACTCTTAGGAAATTAATGGATTTTTATACGTCTTTTTAGGTTGGAAATGTATGTCAGTCGGGCTTATCATTAGTAATAGTAGTATTATCAGGTTTGATGGATGAGACTATGTCTCACTAGGAAACAGAGCGAGGAAGAAGCGACGTGAATATTTTCGATGTCTGATACATTAAGGTACCACCCATGCCACGCTGCATGAAAATGCAAACAGAGAAGCAGCAGCTTGTTACAAGGTAGTAAACACCACAATCAGTAGCCAGAGGAGAGGTGACAGTCTTGATTCACTTTCCTACAGAACACTCTAAGAAATTGCTTAAGTCTGATAACCACATTGCTTCTTCTCCTTAATACTGAGGGAAAAACGTTGTTTGTGGAAATCACCTCTAATTCAGTAATATCTGTGTTCGATTGCATGTGTGAGAACAAAGTTATGGATTCGGATATATATGTTTTGTCAGCTTTAATGTGGCACCTCTGTGTAATCCTTATGTCGCCTTTGTTGATGTACATGTCACGAAAACCCACTTTGTTTTCAGGGGGTTAAAAGTGAATACAGCCAGAGCATAATTATTGAGATCTTCTCGGTCTTGAGTGTCTGGATACCCTCAGCCCACCTCAGTTCCCCGCATTTCATGATACTTTTTCTTTAATTTTATGTATTCTCAATCAGTTTACGTAAATTTGCAAGTTTTTCCCTCAATTTTACATATTCCGTCGTATTTCCCTCAGTTTTACGTATTTCCCATCAATTTGTCAATCGTACCAGGTTTTCGTCAATTTTTAGCGATTTTATGCCATTTTTCCGTATTTATTTGGTATTTTTCCAGATCTATATGGTCATATTGCCGGCATTCCCATGCGTTGTTTGATTTTATATGAGGGTATCTGAGTGCCCTCTACACCAGCCTACTAAAAAGTCCTAAGAATCCTCCTCTTCCTGATGATCTACATGAAAGCATTTTGGATAGGAAGGCCTTGAAAAGTATAGTAACACTCGCCTCATACATAGATGAGAGTCAACGAGTGGTACAGATTGGAAACTCATTGTCTGGAAACAAATCTGTGTACTGCTATGACACATAAGAGAGCTTGTCTGTAGATTCATGTAGCGATGCATTTGATGACAACTCAAAAGTCTGGCACAGTTCTAGACGTTCATCTAACTTCCGCTCTGCTGTGTAGGGATCTCCAACAGAGAGTTAAATGTTTGCAGAGTTGATTTCTTCTGCTGCTCCAATATCTTTTCTGATACGTATATGCCCTTCTTGCTTAGCAGATGAGCTTCGCTACTTCTGTTTACATCTTCAAACTCTGATACATTCCCACAACCACGTCAGGACAGCTAAGCTAGCTAGTTTCAACTACTTTTCAAGGCCATCCAACCACCGACATCTCAGACAAGCAGATCATCGTAAATGACAGTCTTTTCCTTTGTATTTTTTTGTAGGGTAGAGAGAAATTGGAAACAAATATTCTTGTACAAAATCTTTATTAGCTTCTACATGTACATTTATACGCAGAAAACAACTCTTTCTTTATTTTTGCTTGGTGTGGTATTAATAAGATGAACCTTAATTTTTATCTTATAATTTAAATGTTCATTGGACTCTTCTAATTCTTTCTCCAACCAGTAATTTGACAGGCACGAAGAAGGAATGTTCTCGAATTCCAAAATATATCTCATTTTTTCCTGTAAACTATGTCTTTTATGGCTTTAACAATTAACTCTGTTCCTTCCAACAGTTCTTCTAGACGATAGCATTCGGCAGTTTTAGTCTTGCCTCATAGTTCTAGCATAATACTGTTGTTATAACACTCCAAATCTTTTTATCCATTGTTTTTCAATGTTTCGTCCGCAACTGTTTTACTTTCGTAAAATGATGAACAAACCGCCTTCAGTCACAAATTGCGTTTATTTACTGCACTATGCATTTCGAGCTCTGGAGGCTCATCTTCAGGTGCTTTTAGTGATTTACATCAGGTTTTTTGGTTGTTTGCCTGTTGATATTACATTTTTGTGTTACAACATGGTCTATTGTAGATATAAGTTTAACAGCGTTAATAATATGAAACTAACATTGTATGATGTCTGCTTCTGTTATGCAGTTGGTATATACAATACACATCTTTAATTTTGCAGTACATATTGGGATATATACATAGTCACACGCTTTTTCGCACATTGTAGTAGCAGAAAAATGAACTTTCAAAGCTGTAGAAAAAAATTGTGGCTGTTTGTTCATTCAACAAGTTTTCGGAATTTTTTCTTTGTGTAGCATTATTTCTAACTGTTCTAGTAGATTAAGTTTTTACTGTTGGGTTCTGCGTGAAGTACAGTTAGACTGTTCTGGATGTCGTCAAGTCTGTGTTTATTAATATACATGTTGTTAGCTATTGTAGATTTTTCAAAATGGTTTAGTCGAAAGGCGTCGGTGTGTTCTTTATACTGTGTGTGGAAGGTTCTTCCTGTTTTTCCTATGTAAAATGCAGGGCAACTGTTACATTGTAATTTATATATTCCAGTGTGTTGTGTTATTGACTTGTTTGTGTTCACTGTGTGAGGTAAGTGGTATCCAAATTTGCTGTTTGTGGACAAAGATATTTTAATATTAGTTTTTTTGAATAAGTTTGCTATTTTTGTGATACTGTGCTTAAGTATGGAATGCATGTTGAATGAACAAACAGAGTTTAACAGCCACAATTTTTTCTACGCTTTTAAAAGTTTATTTTTTCCTGAGGAATCAAATCTACAATACTACAAACAGCTGACAACCTACAACATGGTGCCAAATAATTATTTTAATAATACCTGTGTACTAGTAATACTATATCAAATTATCTTCCGTGAAACAAGAAATTTGATTATATTTAGAAGTAAAACATCTGTATGAACGAGAATCTTTGGCATGTTTACGTTCTGCTACTACAATGTGCGAAAAAGTGTGTGACTATGTATATATCCCAGTATGTACTGCAAAATTAAAGATGTGTATTGTGTATACCAACTGCATAACAGAAGCAGACATCATACAATGTTAAACTGTAAGTTAGTTTTATATTATTAACGCTGTTAAACTTATATCTACAATATACCATATTGTAACACAAAAATGTAATATCAACAGGCAAACAACTAAAAAACCTTATGTAAATCACTAAAAAGCACCTGAAGAGGAGCCTCCAGAGCTCGAAATGCATAGTGCAGTAAATAAACGCAACTTGTGACTGAAGGTAGTTTGTACTCCAAATCGTCCTGTGTGTAGTAGAGATGGGCAAAACTGTTCTTTTCAGAGATTGGATCAGAACTGTTCACTCCCTGAAATGAATTAGCTCTTTTTCATGACTCACCACTCATTTACAATAGAAAATAAATGGAAGGCACATTGTCCTTTAAACTTGGTTTATTCCAGTACTACACCTGTATTTTGATCTTATTTGATCCTATTTTTAAGTAACACAGATAATGAGTAAGAATTTTGTATTGTTTATTGAAATTTCCACGATATGACAAAGTTTTTGATTATTGATTTATTTTGCACTATCGTGGTTTTTTGGGTGATCGGAAAATGTTGTAACTTGAGATTTACATTAACAATATATTTGGCTATAATGTATTAAAATTTCATTAACCTCATACAAATTCATCGCAAGCCATATATTTTTAAAGTGAATGTTTCCTTCCGAAGACGCCTAAAATCGCAAAATCCGTACCAGAATAAGAAAAAAAAATATATAAATTTGACTGTAAAACGAAAGTGCTGCATGTAGCCTTACGCAGAATAAAACAAGGAAAATATTGGTGTATCACATTTTGCGATACGTTTATCGGTTCGCTCGTAATTAAAGCGTAAATTCGAGTGTCCATAATAAAAATCCTATAGTAAGAGGAGTCATCAGGAACCTAATCTAATCAGTTTAAACAAATAAAAATAAAATAAAAACAATTGATGTATACATAACATAATAATGTAATATACATAGCGGTATTACTACGAAGAACAATATCCAGTAGGGACGAACTCCGATGCAGAGGCGCTGAGTCGAGCGGGTCGAGCCGCGAGCTGTATTACTGCGTGAGCTAAGACCGCAGAGAGCGGAGTGACACCTGAGTCGCTTTGCTCAACGCTCTGGCTAGAGTCGAGACGGTGGGGTGAGCGTTGAGCGGGCGAGTTCCGAGGATGGGGGTAGCGGTGAACTCACCCGCTCCGAAACAAATCGTCTGTTCTCTTGCGAGCAGGTTGTTGCAAGTAGTTCCTATGTTATCCGCTAGGTGGCTCTCTGTCCTGTTGCTCGCATCAACTGCCCAGAGGGCAGGACGTGCGACTGAAACGATCGCCGACAGAGTGCGATGCGAAGTTAAGCTGCGCCAGACACTGCGCGCGGCAGACGACGCACATGGACGGCACGGCATATGTGAAACACAAAATCCAATGGGGCACTGCACAATGCAGGCAGCCAAGGTAGAAGCAGGGCAGAGGCCGGCGCTGGGTGTGTTGTGTGGCGTTCAGTGTGCTCTGACCAGCAAAGGCCCCGCTGATATGCTCCGTCTCTCTCTCTCTCTCTCTCTCTCTCTCTCTCTCTCTCTGCTGTGAGAAACGTTTGGAGCTACCGTTCTTTTTTTCTGAATCACTGATTGTTCACTCCTTTGAAAGATTCAACTCTATGAATTAGTTCAAGAGCGCATCCCCCATCTCTAGTGTGTAGGCTATCAGCTCTTCTGCCGCACATTTTTGTGGAATTTCCATATAGAACTTTATGTTTAAAACTTTTGCAAATGAGTGGTCATTATTAAATGTCGTTATGCCATCAGTTTTAAGCTCTGCAAGCCGTCATTCTGTTGCTAAATGGACAACATCCAGCCCAGCAACTTAGGTAGAACGTAATCATCCTTTTTAAGCAGATATAGGTTGGAATTGAGCTTTATGAACAGATTTTTCGTGGCTGCTTTAATGAAGTACACGTGCTCCAATCCATCCTTTTTGGCCAGAAGTGCAACATCAGGCCGCTTGCCATCACTGTTAACAGTAAATGTAGATATTTTATATTCTCCAGTGGTGGCCAGATTTCGCCACACACTGTGTTTAAAGCAGTATGTAAGCCTTGTCTATGCATATGCAATAGCTTCTTCATTTTCTAATTGCAGTATATATCCTTCCTTTATGGCAGTTGTGTTCACCATATACTCCAGTTTTCGTTTTTTAGCTTCGATCTCCTCCATTTCCAGTTTTCTTTTTCGTACATACATAAAATTAACTGCAATTAAAAAGGCATAATTTCTTTGGTGAGGAATGGCTTATGTCTATTCGGCACATTGGTTCTTTTTCTTAACACTTGTGGAATAACTTTGTTTGTGGGTACCAGTACTAAGCCGGCCGGAGTGGCCGAGCGGTTCTAGGCGCTACAGTATGGAACCGCGCGACCGCTACGGTCGTAGGTTCGCATCCTGCCTCGGGCATGGATGTGTGTGATGTCCTTGGGTTAGTTAGTTTTAAGTAGTTCTAAGTTCTAGGGGACTGATGACCTCAGCAGTTAAGTCCCATAGTGCTCAGAGCCATTTGAACCATTTTTGAACCAGTCCTAATTCGGCGATATCTATATCTGACAGTATTGTGGGGTACAGTGTTCTATACTGAGGAACATAAATTTCTCGTGCTGTAACATAACACTTCTGCGTAATATTTATATTGTATTTGCTGGAGTCAGAGTTAAGAATCTCCACTTAGTTTACGGTAGATAATTAAAGCTGATGGTAATTAATTGATCAATTTAGTTAATTTGCATATCAATTTGATATCAAAATTGGGGTAGGAGCCCTATTGCCCCACTTCTTACGGACTTATCTGACCTGGTCATTGGTTTCCAGTCGTCTAGGAACCAACCGATATGGTCTGAGGCCAGGAGATGCGCTGCAGGCAGTGTCATGCTGTTAGCAAAGGCACTCGCGTCGGTCGTCTGCTGCCATAGCCCATTAATGCCAAATCTCGCTGCACTGTACTAAAGGATATGTACGTCTTACGTCCCACATTGATTTCGGCGGTTATTTCACGCAGTGTTACTTGTGTGTTAGGTCTGAAAATTCTACGCAGATGCTGCTGCTTTAGGTTTTTAAGTGAAGGCCGTCGGACATTGCGTTGTCAGTGGCGGATCTTGTAATACTGAATTCCCTAATGATTTCCGAAGTGAATGTCCCTTGGATCTTGCTCCAACTATCATTCCGTGTTTAAAGCTGTTAATTTCCGTCATCCACCATAATCACGTCCGAGACCTTCTCACCTGAATCACCTTTGTTCAAATTATAGCTCTGCCAATGCACTGCCATTTTATAACTCGTGTACGCGATACTACCCTCATCTGTTTATGTACATACAGGTATTACATGACTTATGTTTGCGTCGCATACATAAATAAACACTATATATTGTTTTTCAGCTGCATGTGGTGTGTGATGCAGCATAGCTTCATTATTTAATTTCTATTTAGTCCTTGTTCTTCGGCTTCGTCTTTTTCTTGCTCTTCTTCCGCTATGCGCTAGGCCTTCCTTGGCGTGTTGCAGCTACATTTCTTCGTTCCATATTTTTGCTGGTCTCCCAGTGGATCTTTCACCTTGCTTAATATCCTGTCAAAAATGTTGTGGTAATTTTGACTCCTCTTTCCAGAATTCCTTTCTAATATCCATATTTTTTATTTTACAACTTCGTGTGAGCTATAATGTTTCTAAGGAATTTCATTTAGTTTGTAACCTCATTTTGTCTTTATTTTTCATTACTTAAGATATTCTCCAATACAGCAATGTTAGTATCCATATAACTTTACGAAATTCACGTTGCTGTTATTGCTTTGTTTTAATAGCTTCTGTAGTGGTACCGTATAGATAATTGAACTTCTCAGTTTTGTCTTTTTGATCTAGGTCTCCTCTGTACGCCAGCACGCTCCCCAAAGATTTCGGTCATCTACTTTTTCTATGATATGGTTTTCCGTTACTGTTTTTGCCCTTCCTTAGTTTCTCCCACATAAAGCAATGGCTTTTCCTTTTTGTATTAATATTGACATGTATATCTGACATATTTTTAGTAGTTCGAGGGGGGATATCTGTTGTCCATCTTCACCGCTAGGGATTAAAACTTGATTATCTGCTAACAGTATCATCGTTGTATAATCTTGTTGATTAAAACTGTATATAAAATTCTGTGGTTTAATTCTCCATTCTCTTACAGTTTTCTCAATGATTTATATATTAAAGAGCGAAAGACTGAAACCCTGTCGAACTTCTAAGTTAATATCCTCATTATACCCAATTGTTTGGATTCTTGTATTATCAGATTTTCTGAATTACCTGTATAACATATGTCAGTGTGCCTCATCTTGTTAACATCTTCCATAATAGTTTTCTGTTTACTTTATCAGAGACCTTCATATAATTTGAGTAGGAAGTGTGTTTCTTTGTTATTCTTTGTACTTCTGTATAATTTGTTGTAGTATAAATATATAATCTGTACATCCTCTTCCTTTCCTGAACATATAGGTAGAATGCACTCTATTATTGGCTTCGGTCTTTCCGTTATTATTCTAGCCTATATCCGATATGCCGAGTTCAGTAACGGTATTCCTTTATAATTTGTTTAAATACTGGTTTTACAAATGATATCTTCGATTCTTTTAGTATATCCTACCCTCTCCAGAAAACATTCAGAAATCTATAGAACTGTGTTTTAAATCCTACTGAAGAGTAGTTTATTAGTTCGCTATTTATATTGACACTTCCAACTGCCCTTCTGTTGTTTGTATATCTGAGATAACGGACTGAGTTCTGTATTCAATGCGACCTGGATTAAATTGCAAGCAGTCCACACCTCTTTGTAATAATGCAGTTAGTCCTTATTCTTTATTACATTAATATCTGACACGCACGTCTTCCTGTTTTTAAGATGTCGTACTATTTTCTACGCAAGCACTGGTCTCCGATGGGCATCATTTTCAATCTTGGCTACGAAATTATTCTACTCTTCTTGAAACAGCGTCATTCGTAGGTTTTTCACCTTTGCTATTTGTCTCTTGTATGTTCCCTTATTCTCCTGAGATCGTTGTAAGTATTTCATGTGTAGTTTTCTTTTTATTTCAACTGCCTCCTCCATTTCTTTCAGCCAGAAAAATGTGTCCTTCGTCCTTTCCTTTGATTTGGTTTTACCCAGTGCCTCATTGGTGGCAGTCTCTATTACGTTTTTAATTTGTTCTCTAAATACATGCACATCCAGACAGAGAATGGCTGTTTTCTGGTTGCCAGAAAATCTGTTTGAACTGGACTGGAGACAGATATGATTCCTTTCAGCTCCAGAAGTAATTTTGGTATGTTAACTGCATCTGTTACGGAGCAATATATGACGTAAAATGTATCAGTCCTAAAGTAGCTAGCGGCTACATTTTTCACTGCAAACACTGAGAATGGGTTAGTTAAATTGTAAACGCCATAATAACTATAATTAACAGTGTCTTATAGCGAATTGCGTCAGTAACACATGGTATCATCAAATTTTGTCAACCAGTTTCCACAAAATCGATTAAGAGTTAGTTGCACGTCAACCGGTAGCGCGGCAGGAGATGCTACGTCGCCGTTTTTAAATTTATTTGTTTGACGTTCACTAAGCGTAAAATATTTAGCCGTCAGCAGTTGCACTACTTACCCTTCAAGAGTTACACTATCACTCATTTTAGAAACATTGAAATGAACATATTACTTTAAAATAATTAAACAATATTTCTTCGCTGTTTACCAAAATAATGAAAAGCTTCTTAATTTCTCAACGTAGACGTAGTACCGATAACTGAATTTTCCTTTACAAAAAATCTTTACAAATACTGATACAATAAAATATTTTAATTAACCACTACAAACGGTGATTACACCTTCTCCATGCGTTTGGGATAAGATTTTTAAATTGCTAACCAAAATAAATATTATCGGATATCTAAGAAGAGCCTTATCATTTTTTAGCAAAATGTAGGGGATAGTACCCTAAACTTGTTCTAATATATACACTCTTGATCAAAAGTTTCCGGACAGCTGGCTGAAAATGACGTACAAGTTCGTGGCGCCCTCCTTCGGTAATACTTGAATTTGGGGAATGACAGCCAATTTTTCACGGAGTCCTGCACTGAGGAGAGGTATCGATGTCGGTCGGTGAGACCTGGCACGAAGTCGGCTTTTCAAAATACCCCAAAGGCGTTCTGTAGGATTCAGGTCAGGACACTGTACAGGCCAGTCCATTACAGGGATGATATTGTCGTCTAACTACTCCGCCATAGGCCGTGCATTATGACCAGGTGCTCGACTGTGTTGGAAGATGCAATCATCCCCGAATTGCTCTTCAACAGTGGAAAGCAAGAAGGTGCTTAGAACATCAGTGTAGGCCTGTGCTATGATAGTGCCACACAAAACAACAAGGGGTGCAAGCCCCCTCCATGAAAAACGCGACCACACCATAACACCACTGCCTCAGAATTTTATTCTTGGCTCTACACAAACTGGCAGATGGCCGGCCGGAGTGACCGTGCGCTTCTAGGCGCTACAGTCTGGAGCCGAGCGACCGCTACGGTCGCAGGTTCGAATCCTGCCTCGGGCATGAATGTGTGTGATCTCCTTAGGTTAGTTAGGTTTAATTAGTTCTAAGTTCTAGGCGACTGATGACCTAAGAAGTTAAGTCGCATAGTGTTTTGAGCCATCTGAACCATTTGAACTGGCAGATGACGTTCACGGGGCATTTAGTACGCGCGTCCTGCACGCCATCGATCCTTCTGACCAAATTTCTTCTGAACTCAAATGCTGGAGTATTTACAGTGTGAAATATCGGCTTGTGTTGACCCAACGTCATCTCTAATGACCGCATAGGCTTTCCTAATACGAATGTGTCAGCGAGTCACATCGCGCCCTATTTGCTTAACACATTTGTTGTACCTGATCCGTAACAATATTCAGTGCGCCTTCTTGGGTTAGAGACGCGGCCCCTTACTTCACGTAACAAGGTGACGTGACACTTCTCAGTCGTATTGCTTTACTAAGCTCCTGCTGATGCTACCTACCCAGTTCGCGCAAAGCGCTGATGTCCTGCTTTCCGCCTGACCCGATAACGCTATGAAATGCTGTCATTTCGTGTCGCGCTTGATGACATTCCCGCAAGGAATATACAGTGAACGAGGTCTCACAGTTATGAAATTCTACCGCCTGCTGCCTGATACAGGGTTGGTACGTTGCGTAGCAAACAGAGAACTGGTGGGGACAAACAACGATAACGGTTTGCTTCAAAACAGAAGTTACGAAAGAAATCTCGAAAAGTCAGTTAAGCTTTTGGAGTAGCTTTTTGACTTAACGTTGACATTCATAAACCACATCCTGTACAAGCTACGTTTGAATGGCAATGTTATACCTTCTATTATTTCTTGAAAAGGAAAATCAATACAAAAAAAAAAGAAACACTCAGGCGGTAGAATTCCACCACATTTCCAGAAATCATATACGATAGCTTTCTTGAGAAATGGCAAGTAATTACTGGTAAACAAACTCGTAAGTAGTAAAAACCAGTAGATTAGATATGCCCCACGTTTACCTGGAATACGGACAGATAATCAGCAGCTTGTAATAAGTTGATAAAACGAAGTCAAGGATACTCCATGACGAGCGAGACACTATATGACAAAATATTACAAATGCCTAATATATAAAAACAAACCTGCGTTATGTTAAACTTAAGGCTCAAATTTTTTAATAGAAAGAATTTCGAGACCAGTATTACGACGTAAAAGAAACAAATACAGAATGAGATTTCCACTCTGCAGCGGAGTGTGCTGATATGAAACTTCCTGGGAGATTAAAACTGTGTGCCGGACCGAGACTCGAACTCGGGACCTTTGTTTATCGCGGGCAAGTGCTCTGCCAACTGAGCTACCCAAGCACGACTCACGCCCCGTCCTCACAGCTGTACTTCTGCCAGTACCTCGCCTCCTGCCTTCCAAACTTTACAGAAGCTCTCTTGCGAACCTTGCAGAACTAGCACTCCTGAAAGAAAGGATACTGCGGATACATGGCTTAGCCACAGCCTGGGGGATGTTTCCAGAATGAGAGCACTTGCCCGCGAAAGGCAAAGGTCCCGAGTTCGAGTCACGGTCCGGCACACAGTTTTAATCTGTCAGGAAGTTTCGAAACAAATACAGCTTAAGGGAGTGGCTATAGACTGCAGATGGCCACTGAAGCTCTGTCCTGAAAGTCATATATTGATTTACACACTCTCACATCCAACCTCAACAAGAACATCCAGACGACGGTCGGTTCACCTAAAGAACTAAAGACCTCTGTCTCTCTCTCTCTCTCTCACACACACACACACACATTCTCAAAATGTAGCTCATACAGTGGTTTGTGTTAATTGGCTAACTGCTTACGTCTGCTGTGTATCGATCAAACCATTTTTATATCGATGTTCAAGGTTTTCCCGGCGTAGTAACCTCTTGAAAGGTTCTCGGGCGTTGAGTTGGATTGTGCCGTAGAAACTCACAATACTGCAACGAAGTTGTTGTTCCTCGTCTTCACATGCGACTTTTGCTAAATCTAGTGTCTTACCAGTTTGGGCTTTCCCTATACAGAAGTCATGAAGTATTCTTGAACTCAGAACTAAGATATGATTTTGCATGTATCGGACTCAAAAAGCGTTTTCAATGCTGTAGAGAGCAGGAATCGGGAAAAACGCGCCAGTAAACTTGTCATCGTCGCATCCACTAAATAACGGAATGCTCTCGAAGGAATAAAAATCGAATAAAAGCTCATTTTGTGTAACGAATTTGTAGAAAAGTTGGCCAAGTAAGCCGCTAAACCCAGAGAGTACCCTACAGCTCGGATCCCGCACCTTCCGACTTCCATCTGATTGGTCCAGTGACTGATGCACTCCACAGGCAGCAGTACGTGGATAAAGGGGAGGTTATTGATGCAGCAAGACGTTGGCTCCGACATCGACCAGTAGAGTGGTACCATGCGGGCATGTGAGTCCTCCCAGTATGGTGGCGTAAGACGGTCACATTCGCGAAGATTCTTTTGAAAAGTAGGGTTCTGTAGCCGAAGAGAGTGGGATGCCGAATGAAACCAACCTACACTACTGGCCATTAAAATTGATACACCACGGAGATGACGTGCTACAGACGCGAAATTTAACCGACTGGAAGAAGATGCTGTGATATGCAAATTATTAGCTTTTCAGAGCATTCAGACAAGGTTGGCGCCGGTGGCGACACCTACAACGTGCTGACGTGAGGAAAGTTTCCAACCGATTTCTCATACACAAACAGCAATTGACCGACGTTGCCTGCTGAAACGTTGTTGTGATGCCTCGTGTAAGGAGGAGAAATGTGTACCATCACGTTTCCGACTTTGATAAAGGTCGGATTGTAGCCTATCGCGATTGCGGTTTATCGTATCGCGACATTGCTGCTCGCGTTGGTCGAGATCCAACGACTGTTAGAAGAATATGGAATCGGTGGGTTCAGGAGGGTAATACGGAACGCCAAGCTGGATCTCAACGGCCTCGTGTCACTAGCAGTTGAGATGACAGGCATCTTATCCGCACGTCTCGATTCCTGAATTAACAGATGGGGACGTTTGCAAGACAACAACCATCTGCACGAACGGCATGGACTATCAGCTCGGAGACCATGGCTGCGGTTACCCTTGACGCTGCATCACACACAGGAGCGCCTGCGATGGTGTACTCAACGACGAACCTGGGTGCACGAATGGCGAAACGTCATTTTTTTCGGATGAATATAGGTTCTGTTTACAGCATCATAATGGTCGCATCCGTGTTTGGCGACATCGCAGTGAACGCACATTGGAAGCGTGTATTCGTCATCGCCGTACTGGCGTATCACCCGGCGTGATGGTATGGGGTGCCATTGGTTACGCGTCTCGATCACCTTTTGTTACCATTGACGGCACTTTGAACAGTGGACGTTACATTTCAGATGTGTACGACCCGTGGCTCTACCCTTCATTCGATCCCTGCGAAACATTACTTTTCAGCAGGATAATGCACGACCGCATGTTACAGGTCCTGTAAGGGCTTTCTGGATACAGAAACTTTCGACTGCTGCCCTGGATAGCACATTCTCCAGATCTCTCACGAATTGAAAACGTCTGTATCGTCACAATACGCCAGTCACAAGCCTTGATGAACTGCGGTATAGTGTTGAAGCAGCATGGGCAGCTGTACCTGTACACGTCATCCAAGCTCTGTTTGACTCAAAGCCCAGGCGTATCAAGGCCGTTATTACGGCAGAGGTGGTTGTTCGGGGTACTGATTTCTCAGGAACTATGCACCCAAATTGCGTGAAAATGTAATCACATGTCAGTTCTAGTAAAACATATTTGTCAAATGAATACCCGTTTATCATTTGCATTTCTTCTTGGTGTAGCGATTTTAATGACCAGTAGTGTACTTTCAGAAAAAAAGTGTTTCAATACTTACTCAACGCCTCTCGTAGTGTGAACCAGAAAGCATGGAAATATCTAGAGTACAGACTGGGAAAGTTACCCAGATGTTATTGGTGGTAAGGACAAACAGTTTT
Organism: Schistocerca americana; assembly: GCF_021461395.2. Taxonomy (NCBI): domain Eukaryota; kingdom Metazoa; phylum Arthropoda; class Insecta; order Orthoptera; family Acrididae; genus Schistocerca; species Schistocerca americana. The sequence continues at coordinate 313,098,779 of NC_060122.1, forward strand.
CCACTGCGCCAACTCACCAATGAGGGATACGATGTTAATATCCTTGATATCAAAAAACATTTAAAACTACTAAAACAAACGTGGCACCAGGCCCTGATGGTACTGCAGTTAGATTTTACATTGAATACGTCGAAGAATCAGCTCCTTTCCTAAAACGTATTTATCGAGACTCGACTGTGCAGCGAATAGTCGCATGTGGCTGGAAAAAGAGCTCAGTTCGCTATTGTTCACAAAAGTGGTAATACATCAGATCGCAGACTTGTATAGCAGTGCCAAACATTATGACGTTCCTGGAAGACAATAGCCTTCTTTCGGATACTCGACATGGATTGGGGAAAAAATACGCACGCGAAACACAGTCAGCTCTATTCATAAAGGTCATATAAACAGTAGATACTGGTGAATATGTAGATTGAATCATGTTAGATTTCCGTAAAATTATCGACACACTGTTACGTCTTCCGCCACTAACCACGATACGATCATACTGTAATGCGGGCAGTGCAGGGTGGGGTAGCTGTGAGGCAGGATACTGCGAGCGGCTGCTGGTGGTCGCGAGGTCGTAGCCCAGGAGGCTCCACAGAGAGGCAGCTGCAAATGTAACAGGTTACCGATGCATCTGCGCTGCTTGGCCTGTTGACTGCTGAATTCTGCTGTGCTGGCTGTCTAGATGCCCTGTGATGCTGACGCGGTTGCTCCATCGAAAGCCAGAAGCTGGCTACGTTGTCCCCGCGCCAGATGCGCTTCAGAAATGTGTGTGAAATCTTATGGGACTTAACTGCTAAGGTCATCAGTCCCTAAGGTTACACACTACTTAACCTAAATTATCCTAAGGACACACACACACACATCCATGCGCGAGGGAGGACACGAACCTCCGCCGGGATCAGCCGCAGAGTCCAAGACTGCAACGCCTTAGACCCAGATGCGTTTACTCGACCATTGTGTATCTGTTACGTTCCCGGGCGACGCCTGGCTATGTCACGCCGAGATATGCCCACTATGATGAGACAGTGTCATGTGATGGCGGACGACGGCTGGAGTGCACAGGGTGAGACCTGTTGCCCCTTGGGCAGTAGTCCGCCACGCTAATGGAGATGATCTGGGACTGCCACGTACACTGAGGCACTAAGTCCGGAGAGGGACAGTGCGTAGAGCTGTAGCTCTTCCGTGGCCTCAAACAGGTGAATCTACTGGCAGCTCCACGTGGTGTCATCGTCTGGCACAGCCCTGTCGCTGTAATGGGGCTGTGAAGTTAAGAGTAATCCCATTACAAAACACTCCATTTCTGATAGTCGGCAGCGGCGCTCTTGTCGTGGATGCGCGCACTACCAGTCCCATATCCTAAAATACCACTTCCACTGTCAGTGTGTAAATCTCCTTTGGCCCTTGCTGCACTGCTCTGCGCAGAGCCGCTAAGTTCGCTGTTGCAGCAAGCTAGCCTGCTTCGCAGCACTGCTTTGGGCTTGTTGCATGATTTCACTGACAACAGCCCGCACTGTTCTGCTGTCAGTGCCGCTGCAGTACGCCAGTCGGGCTCACACTAAACCGTGTGCCGTGCACCTGCGTTTGGAATTCCTCTGGCCGCAGGAGCGCTTGGAGCGTTACAGTCGCCGGTAGAGAGCAGGTCAGAGGAAGAGACAGTTGAGGGCTGCGGCGACCTGGAGGAGTGGAGAGTGTGGCACGGGCGGCGAGGAGCGCAAGTGGGGCGGCGCGTTGTTGTGGCCAAGCGTCTGCCATTGGCCCGTTGGCGAGAGTACTCACTGCGGGTTTGGCGAGGATGGGTGTTGGTCACAGCCGTGAACATTTCCCGTTAAAGGCTACTTCGGCAGGACGTGCAGTATTCGGCGTGTCCTATGCTATTGAAGTTGCAAGCAGTTTGTTTACATTGTGGTGCCGGGTTGGAGTCCAGTCTGACCTTTGCAAGTAGTGGACGCGGTGGCGTCTGCTGGCTGATACCCGTGGGTTTCCGACTACGAGTAATCTTCGTTACATCCTTCTCTGGGCGCTCTCTAAGCAAGCGTTTGTCAATGGGCGCTGGATTTTACGAGGAATCACGGTGAGCATCCGATTAGTGTGCACGTCACTTGGTGTCACGTGGTGGCTATTCTGACTCAGTATCCTGGTTGCCTGATGTTATTTATATGGATGTGTTATTTATGGGTCCCGGCGGAGGTTCGAATCCTCCATCGGGCATGGGTGTGTGTGTTTGTCCTTAGGATAGTTTAGGTTAAGTTGTCTGTAAGCTTAGGGACTGATGACCTTAGCAGTTAAGTCCCATAAGGTTTCACACACATTTGAACATTTAATTTTTACTAAATAATTGAAGAGTTGTCTCTGTGTTACAGGATAGGTGATTACAACTCTTGTTATAGGTGATCTAGTTAAAGATGCCTGTGTACCATGATTGATATTTTTAAGGAAGGTTTCTAGTACTGTGGTAGCGGCAACCGCCGTTTTATGTAACTAGAGAAGGATGAATTATTGCTACTGGAGTTGCTATTGCCACCGCGTCTATCATCATAAATTTGAACCACATTTGTTAGTCAGTTCGGCTACTTCGAAGGCAATGGCGTTTTGATGATTGCTGGCAATAGCCGATGGTTGATATTTGTGACATAAACATTTGATCATATGTTTTGCTGTTCGTAATGTAAATGTATTTTTTTCCCTTCATTTAATATTCTTTACTAAAAGGAGGTGATTTTATACTGTTGCCATTTTGAGGTGTTTGCTATCAGTTGTTTTATTGAAATTCAGTCTTTTCAGTTAATATTATTCTTGGACTTTCGCTTTTTTTTTTAAAAAAAACAAAACAAATTCATTAGTCTTTGCAGAAACGTTAATAAATTCATTAAGGTCCTGCACCTTACCACTCAACACCAGCTTCTTACCGCATTTTTAACCGTACTAATATCATAAAAGTGAAAGTAACTATCTCTTACGTTTTCTCGATTAAACCGCTGAACCGAATTCGATAAAATTTGGTATGGAGATACCGTGACAGCTGAGGAAGATCATAGGCTACTTTAGAAAATACAATATATTTACTGGCTAGCAGAATCTTGCGCAAAATATGGAACAATAATTACTCTTAACAATAAAGTCTTTCGCGACGGCAATGATAGGTAAAACACTCTCGGTTTTGTAGCCGCGTCAATTCGGGATAAAATTCCGACGCGGCAAGAAAACCGAGAATGTTTTACATAATAATTACTCCTTGAAAAAGCTGTTTACTCGTCGCCTTTTGAAATTTATCATATTTGCGAAAATGCTTTTATTTTTGATACGTAATGCGATTCAACGAAATGCATCCAATGTTTATACAATACTCTACGTGTATAATCCATACTTCCATACTAATATCAGTAATAAGCCCGCCACATCTGAGCTTCTCAGCGTAATACGTCTCTTGTAACTCTTTGGTTGCGTTAAAACTTCCGTGAACAGCTCATGCTAATGCGATTAGCTTTGCTGTTTGACGATCATGAGTATCGGAGGTCATCATTGACGTGCAAGTTACCGAAGTGGCGTCAAAAAGTTTTTCACCAAGCTCCCGAACATACGAATCGATGTCTCCCAGCCAATAAAGCCAGAAACAGATTGTATTTTATTTTACTGATACGCGAGCGGGGTCGTGGGTAAAAGATAGAAAGAATACAATGAGACTTTTAAGCATATTTCTATGAATGATGACCTCATCTCAATGAATAGTTACGTAACAAAAATTTTTTCTATGGGTTTAATCCGCTACTCACCGAATTTTGATTCCTTTATTTTTTATTATGTTTTCCTGCATCTAGTTCCGAAACACCTTTTTCTTCGAATCTCATAGATAGTAAAGTTACCTTCATGCAGATATTTTTTTGGATTATGCAACTGTTTGTATAAGTTTTCTTTAATATCCAGTCTTTAACGCAATAATAAGTTCTTTATAGCTTAATACATGTCACAGTCCTACTTCATTTGCCCGACTTTTTTGTACTTTCAAAAGCAAATTAAGCTCTGTTCCTTTGTATTTAGTTTTTATAATTAACTGTTGTTTAATTCCGTTATTTCTGTTATAATGTCTCAGATAGCACTGTCCGCGCCAGATAGGCGACGCAACTTGCATTGTTTTCGTGGCAGCAGTTTAATTTTTGCCTTGAGCATATTCGCTCGATACTTTGACCATTGCTTTCTTGCAACGTAATTTTAAGTAAGTAACCTTTTTATGTCATGACAATTATGACCTTGGTTAATAATTTTATCAAACTTAATTTTCTATGTATTATTTTATAGGGTTTCTTTCTCATGAAGACATCCTTAGAGCTACTGAAACCTAGGTCAACGTACCAAACAGTTAATTGCAACCGGTTGGCTGTGTGATTCCTATGCTGAGAATACGATAATTATTCAATCCTCAATGTGTTTAATCCACGCCAATTCATAGTTCCATACCAATATTATAAATGCGAAATTAACCTGTCTGTTACGTTTTTCATGACTAAACGACTGAACCAATATCTATGAAATTTGGCGTGAGATTGCTTGAACCCTGATGAATACCTAGGTAGTGTTGAAGGAAGATGGTTAGATTTACTCCAATGAAGGAAGATGGTTAGATTTACTCCAATAACTGTGAATAGGCATGGAAATAGCGGATAACATTGAACAACACCTCTTATAATTGCAAATACTGCTCCTATAGGTAACACATAGTGGAAGTGTGCTACTACATAATAAGTGTTATGAAATACAATATCAAGAAATGAGTTTGCTAATACTAGTCCTGTTAATCCTCCAATCGTGAATAAGAAGTTAAATCCTAGAGCTCTTAGTAATAGGGGATTAAACTTGAACCTCTTTCCATATAATGTTGCTAGTCATTTGAATACCTTAATTCCTGTTGGTACTGCAATAATTGTTGTTGCTGATGTAAAATATGTTCGTGTATAAACACACATTCCTAGTGTAAATACATGATGTGCTCATGCAATAAATCCTATTAGTCCAACTGATGTGTAGTATAAATTTACCTACTGTTACGAATGATTCAATTTTTCCTCTTTCTTGACATACAGTGTTTGGAATAATACTAAATCCTGGTAAAATTAAATTGTAGACCTCTGGATGTCCAAAAAATCTGAATAAGTGTTGATACAGGATAGGATCTCCCCGCTTTACAATCTATGTAGTACAAGCTTTTTATTGGTTTGAAAAATATTAAGAAAATGAGGAAAAATATTTGCTCTTTGAAAAAGCTATTAACCCTTTCAATTTTGAACTTGATCATATTTGTGTAAATGCTCTTATTGCTAGATATGTTCTTCGTAATACGATTCAACGTAATAAATACAGTACTTATTCAATTCTCAACGTGTTTAATCCATACTTCCATACCAATACCAGTATTGTCAAATGCGAAAGTAACCCGCTCTGTTACGTTTTCACGACTCTATCGCTGAACGACTCCGATGATATTTGCTGTGGAGATAGACTGAACCGTCAGGAAGACCACAGGCTACTTTAGAAAGTTGTATTTTTTTTAGTATTATTAACATTTTAAAATATGGTACACGTGAGTGGCATGCCGACGTTCCTAGTGCAGTGGGCGGCGACTGTTAGTGTCTATAAATTATACCGTAACAGTGCAAATCCAATGTTATTGTGGTTTATGATATTGTGTTTTTGTACCACCTGACATAACTGGAGGGTTTTGATGGAGACGGCCGGCCGGTGTGGCCGAGCGGTTCTAAGCGCTTCAGTCGAACCGTGCGACCGCCACGGTCGCAGGTTCGAATCCTGCCTCGGGCATGGATGTGTGTGATGTCCTTAGGTTAGTTAGGTTTAAGTAGTTCTAAGTTCTCGTGGACTGATGGCCTCAGATGTTAAGCCCCATAGTGCTCAGAGCCATCAGAGCCAATTTTTTGGTGGAGACGGAACAATAAAATCGGACGGTAAACCCGAGAACCTTATTTAGAACTATTACTGTACCCTCGCAAACGTGCCTGATTTAGCGCATACTTCTAAGAGAGCTCAAGCTGCGGAAGTTGCTGGAATCCAAAATGCCTCAGAGCAATCTTATGTCCGCTGGGAGCTGGATACATAACGCCAGGCGATCTTAAGAGCTACACAGACATTTTTCCTAATTTGCGTAACATTTTTCAAACCAATGAAAAGCTTCTACTACATAGATTGTAAAGTGGGGAGGTCATATCCTATATCAACACTTATTCAGATTCTTTGGACATTCAGAGGTCTATAATTTAATTTTACCAGGATTTAGTATTATTCCAAACACTGTGTGTCAAGAAAGAGGACGCGTAACGCTCTTCGTCTAAAGTGTGACGGGCTTGTGACGGTGACACTTAAAGGCTGTACGACGAACAGGGAGTCGTACCTTTCAATGTGAAATGTGAAAGGTTTTGGAAAGGCTGCATTCGGTTATGATCTATTAACCGACTACGTTAATCATAAATTAATCATCATAAGGGACTGATCAAAAATGTAGGCACCGTAACGCATTAAAATGGAAGAGAGAAACGGTTGGTATGTGTTGCTCTTGTGGCAAAATCTCACATTCAATATTAGGTGAGGCATAGAAACCTCTAAAAACTCTACTTATGGGTGAATGTAATGAAATGGGGCATTGTTTTAAACATAAATAAAAAATATAACGCGTGATTTCAGATTCGACATATAGCAAAATAATAGAAACACATTCATTATGTACTTACCTACCGGCACTGTATACATTTTTTATACATATGTCCCCACACACTATACACACAGACGTCACTCGTAATTACTTGCTCACTCACTCACCATCACTCATCGTCACAAAACTACTGTTCTACGAGCTGGTAAAACTTAGTATGCCCTTGTATGGTCGGTGTGCTACAAAATGGAGAGTTTTCGAAAATATGTGTTTGTCTCGATGATTAGTTCACTAATAGAAATCAGTATGTAATACTGGACCGTGAATGTTCCACACAAAGGAAAGAAGGTAACATCGGGCACGTACAAAGGAAGCGTAAGACAATCTCAAATGTTCTTCAACACCCATAAACAAGTTATCACATCGGATCAGCAGCACTATCGGATTGTTCCCTGACGACGCTGTTGTGTACAGGAAAATGTCGTCGTAAGATGGCGGTAAATGCCTGTAGAACGAAATCAAAATTTCTGCTTGGTGTAATGAATGGCACCGCTGATTAAATATGGGTAGATATAAGATAATGCCTATATCAAAGAGACAGAACCCAATAATATCTGATTACAAGACTAGTGGTGAACGTCTTGAGAGCACGACACGTCGTATTGAGTATTGACGGACAATACTAAGATGGGGTATCGTATGGGAAGATTACCTAAAATCAGTATTAGGAAAGGCCAATGGCAGGATCCTGGAAATTTGCTATTCATCTCTAAAGCAAATCGGGTAGAAGGCACCAGTGTTATCTTGTCTATATTCGTGTCCCAGTGTTTTCTGTTCTTATCAAGTAACCATGGCAACAGCCATCTAACGAACTCCATGACGCGTTGCTAGGACCGTAAGAGGTAAGCGTAATCCTTACGAAAGTGTTTTAGGAATGTTCAGGAAATCCTTGGAAGAAAGATGACTTAGTCCAGGTGAAACACATATCGGTATATTAATTTTTCAGAGTCGTGTAAAATGTTTTGAAAACCATCATGATCTTCTTTGACTGATTAAATGGAGGCCCGTAATTCGGCCGCGTGGTCATTTTCGAGAGAACAGCAAAATGTTTGTGTTTCAGCACATGTAAAAACTGTTTTTTTGGATGTATATAGCATGTCAGATATCTTGCATGTCACATATCATTCATCTTCAATTTGTTTTTTTAGATTTTGGCATGTGATGTAAGACAAAAATACGGAGTATGTCGTCGAATGTTATGAATAATTTTGTTTTTGATCGAAGGTAACCTGCTGGTAAAATTTAGTGAAGCGGTTTTCGAAGAAGACTGCGCGGCCGCTGAGCTGCCATCGTCGTATGTATCGGGTTGAGATGATGGGCGTGACAGAAGAGAGAATACGGAACGTAGAGGGGCCTATAGGCAGTCATTTTTCTCTCGCTCACTGCGCGAATGGAACAGTGCACAAAATCTGGCCCATTGGTGCGAAGTATCCTCCGACGTGCACTGTGCAGTGGCTAACGGAGTACTCTGCCATAAAATTTCGGAGGTTGTTCAGAAAAAAAAAGTACCACGATAGAATTATCCGAATCGGTAGATGTGATGTTTAAGTACAGACAAACAACTGATTACAATTACAGAAAAATTGGATGATTTATTCAAGCGAAAGAGATTCACAAATTGAGCATGTCAGTAATGCGCCGGTTATCTCAGGCCCTATACAAGCGATTATTCGGCTTGGCAGTGACTGATAGAGTTGCTGGGTGCCCTCCTAAGGGATATAGTGCCAGACTATATCCAGTTGGCGTGTTAGATCGTCAAAATCGCGAGCTGGTTTAAAGGACTGCCCATAACGGTCCAAAGCTTTCCATTTGGGGGAGATCCGGTGACCTTGTTGGCCAAGGTAGTGTTTGGCAAGCACGAAGACAAGCAGTAGAAACTCTCACTGTATGCAAGCGGGTATTATCTTTCTGAAATGTAAGCCCAGACTGGCTGGCCACGGAGGGTAACAAATCGGGGCGTAGAATATCTTCTGCGTAACGCTGTGCTGTATCGGTGCCACGGGTAACAACAAAAGGGTTCTTGCTCTGAAATGAAAAGGCAACCCAGATCATGACTCCTGGTCGTCAGGCCTTAAGGTGGGCGACAATCAGGTTGGTATACCGATATTCTTCACGGGTCTGCAGCCGAATCATGTCGTCGTCCTGACACAATATTTCGGCGGACCAGCTCGCCGCCATCTTCAGGTGAGTTAATGCTATTGTACTGCCTCGCCGGAACTGAATTCCAGCCATTTTTTTTTTTTTACGTTATTGTGATTTTGACACCTGAACAATCAGGTAGGCTGGCAGCGGCATACAACGCCGCTCTTCAGCCAGAGGATACACAAAGAGAAGAAACACTGAGAAGACACATAAGTTACAGAACGGTGGGCAATAAAACAGTAGACACATAAAGACAAACACGGAGCCGTTCACACTCGACGATAATCCACACAATTCCAGCCTCAACGACGGAAACCTTTATACACCACGGACAGAGCACCGCGCCTGCGCGAGATGATGGACAGCCCCTCCAGGCGGCAAGTAGACACGCAGCGCGCCGGTGGGAGAAGACGGCGGAAACGATAAATCACAACAACACTAGTTGGAAGAAGCCAATGATCGAAAACAAGACCTTTGTTGTTTAATGTCGGACAAAATCGGATTCCATATCTTACTTAGAGGAAAACCTTTATCCCTGTTAATAATATTACTGGATACTCTAATTTCCATCGATTCTTTAAGAACACATTCCCAATAGCGAGAAGCAGGAGAGATCAATTGTGTCTTGTCATACATCATCCTGTGTCCTTCGTTAAGGCAATGTTCCGCCACTGGCGACTTCTCAGGCTGGAACAAACGAGTGTGCCGATGATGTTCCACCCACCGGTCCTGAATAGGCTCTGAGCACTATGGGACTTAACAGCTGTGGTCATCAGTCCCCTAGAACTTAGAACTACTTAAACCTAACTAACCTAAGGACATCACACACATCCATGCCCGAGGCAGGATTCGAACCTGCGACCGTAGCAGTCGCACGGTTCCGGACTGCGCGCCTAGAACCGCGAGACCACCGCGGCCGGCCCGGTCCTGAATAGTTCGAATAGTTTGAGCAATATACTTTTTTCCACAGTGACACGGAATTTCATAAACCCCGGGCCTCCTCAAGCCCAAATTATCTTTAACTGAGCCAAGAAGGGCTCCAGTCTTGGCCACCGGCGTAAAAACACTTTTAATATTATGTTTTCTTAAAATTCTTGAAATTTTGGATGATATACTTCCCGCAAAGGGTAAATAAGCAACCGATTCAAAAGTATCCTCTATTGGCTCGCGTAACGGACCAAACTAAAGAGCACGGCATATTTGTTGTTCCGTATATCCATTCTGTTTAAAAACAATCTTCAAATGATCAAGTTCTTCTTTCAAATGTTCATCGTCCGAAATGGCATAAGCTCTTTTGACGAGAGTCCGCAAAACTCCACTACGTTGGTGTGGCGGATGACAACTGGTCGCATGAAGATAGCGGTCAGTATGAGTGGGTTTCCTATACACACTATGTCCAAAAGTCCCACCATCCTTTCTTTGCACTAAAACATCAAGAAATGGAAGTTTACCATCTCTTTCAATTTCCATAGTAAATTTAATACTTGGATGTAGACAATTAAAATGATCTAAGAAACGATTCAAAGCATAAGTTCCATGTGGCCAAACCATAAAACTTTTGGACATTGAAATTAGATTATCCAGTAATATTATTAACAGGAATAAAGGTTTTCCTCTAACTAAGATATGGAATCCAATTTTGTCCGACATTAAACAACAACGGTCTTCTTTTCGATCATTGGATTCTTCCAACTAGTGCTGTTGCGATTTATCGTTTCTGCCGTCTTCTCCCACCGGCGCGCTGCATGTCTACTTGCCGCCTGGAGGCGCTGCCCATCATCTCACGCACGCGCGGTGCTCTCTTCATGGTATATAAAGGTTTCCGTCGTTGTGGCTGGAATTCAGTTCAGGCGAGGCAGTGCACTAGCATTAACTACCTGAAGATAGTGGCCAGCTGGTCCGCCGAAATATTGTGTGAGGACGACGACATGATCCGGCTGCACACCCGTGAAGAATATCAGAAGTTATTACGCCTGGAAAGTCTACGAAATCACAGGTTGGTATTCCACTACTGTTCGGGGCATCTCCAGAGACGTCGTGAGCGTGGAATCTCACTGACTGAAGTAGAACTGTCTTCAGTGGTGAGTCCTGCTTCGAACCGAGCCCCGATGACCAGCGACGACGTGTCTGGAAACTCCCCGGACAGTGGTGGGATACCAACGTGACTGTGGCCCGCCATATGGCGCACTAAGCAGGACGCATGGTTAATTGTGACATTTCTTTTCATAGAAGGACCTCTTTGGTTGTCATCCACAGCAGCTTACAGCACAGCGTACGTCGACGATATTCTACTCTCCGTTTGGTTATTCTTCATAACAAGCCGTCCTCGGCTTACATTTCAGCAAGGTAATGCCCACCTGCACACACCTTGTCTTCGTGCGTTGGCCAGCGAGGTCACCGGATCTCTTCACAACTAACAAGGTTTGGAGCATTAAGGGCAGGGCCTTCCAACCAGTTCACGATTTTGACAATCTAATTCGCTGCTTGGATAGAATATGGCACTATATCCCTCGGTTAGACACTGGACTCGCATTCGGGAGGACGACGGTTCAATCCCGCGTCTGGCCGTCCTGATATAGGTTTTCCGTGATTTCCCTAAATCGCTCCAGGCAAATGCCGGGATGGTTCCTTTGAAAGGGCACGGCCGACTTCCTTCCCCATCCTTCCCTAATCCGATGAGACCGATGACCTCGCTGTCTGGTCTCCTTCCCCAAACAGCCCAACCCAACTATATCCCTCAGGAGGACATCGAACAACGCCATCAATCAATGCCAAGCCGAGTAACTGCTTGCATATGGATCAGAGGTAGACCAATGAATTATTGATATGCTAAACTTGTGAATCTCTTTCTCTTGAATAAATTATCCAATTTTTCTGAAATTGTAATCATTCGTTTTTCTGTACAGATACATAGCATCTACCGATTCCCGTCCCATTCGAACAGTTCCTTGGTGGTGTTTCTTTTTCTTGTCTCAGAGTGTATTTTTATATAAGGGATCCGTGCTCTCCGGTGGCTCCTTGCAAAACAAATGCATTTAGTTTGATTTCTTACTCCTTGCATCGGTATTCCCCTGAAAATGTCTAAACGACCGTGCTAATGTTGGCGATATGCGTTCTATGTCTTGTTTAGGATAAAAAAAACTTGATCCGTCCACTAACGATACTTGCTATTGGCAAGTGCCACATGCTCCTGAAGCTTGCGTTCAGTACCGCTTTGTTCTGTTGCGGGTCTGTTTCTCCGTCAGTCTTGGTTCAAATGGCTCTGAGTACTATGGGGACTTTACATCAGAGGTCATCAGTCCCCTAGAACTTAGAACTACTTAAACCTAACTAACCTAAGGACATCACACACATCCATGCCCGAGGCAGAATCCGAACCTGTGATCGTAGCGGTCGAGCGGTTCCAGACTGAAGCGCCTAGAACCGCTCGGCCACACCGGCCGGCCTCCGTCAGTGTTATCTGTATGTGAACAGTGACACACGGTAGCATGGAAATAACTGATGAGGAGTGGATCGATTTGCACCTCGTGAATGCGTTCACATGGGAAAGCGGCACAACGACGCTATGCTCGCTGTTCCTGCAGAGACTGCTAAGTCGCCCAGCGTCGACGGAAAGCGTCGGCTTGTTTCCCGATGGAAAAAAAAGCGGAAATTTACGGGCCCATTCGATAGGGAAGTCCCAGATGACGGTATTAGTTGTATCGATATACACTGAAGAGCCAAAAAAGACTGGCACACCTTTCTAACATCGTGTAGGGCTCCCGCCAGCACGCAGAAGTGCCGCAATACGACGTGACATGGACTCGATTAATGTCTAAAGTAGTCCTGCGAGGAATTGACACATTGAATCCCGCAGGACTGTCCATATATCCGTAAGACTATGAGGGGTTGGAGATCTCTTCTGAACAGCACGTTGCAAGACATCCCAGATATGCTCAATAATGTTCATGTCCGGGGAGTTTGGTGGCCAGCGGAAGTGTTTAAACTCAGAAGAGTGTTCCTGGAGCCACTCTGTAGCAATTCTGGACGTTTAGGGTGTCCAACTGTCCTTCTGGAATTGCCCAAGTCGGTTGGAATGTACAATGGGCATGAATGGATGCAAGTGACCAGACTGGAGCCTAAGTACGTGTCATCTGTCGGAATCGTATCGAGACGTATCAGGGGCCCATATCACTCCAACTGCACACGCCCTACACCATTACAGAGCCTCCATCAGCTTGGACAGTCGCCTGCTGACATGCGGGGTCCATGGATTCATGAGGTTGTCTCCATACCAGTACAAGTCCATCCGCTCCATACAATTTGAAACGAGACTCGTCTTACCAGGCAAGATGTTTCTAGTCATCAATAGTCCAAATTCGGTGTTGACGAGCTCAGATCTTTTTCCGGCTGCAGCGATCTTGGAGATTTGATGTTTCACCGGATTCCTGGTGTTCACGGTACACTCGCGAAATGGTCGTACGACAAAATCCCCACTTCATCACTATCTCGGTGATGCTGTGTCCCATCGGTCGCCTGCCGACTACAACATCACGTTCAAACTCACTCAAATCTTGATAACCTGCCATTGCAGCAGCAGTAACCCATCTAACAACTGCGCCAGACGCTTGTTGTCTTATATAGGCATTGCCGACCGCAGCGCCGTGTTATACCTGTATACATATCTCTGTACTTGAATTCGCATGCCTATACCAGTTTCTTTGGCCCTTCAGTGTATGTTAACACGGATAGTAAAACACGGTTGGTTGGTTCATTTGGGAGAGGGAACCAAACAGTGAGGTCGTCGGTTTCATGATTAGGGAAGGAAGTCGGCGGCGCCCTTGTGAAGGAATCTTCCTGCTATTTGCCTGAATTGATTTAGGGAAATCAGGGAAAACTTAAATTAACATGGCCGGACGTGGGTCTGAAGCGTCGTCCTCCCGAATGCGGGTCCAGTGTGCCAACCACTGCGTCAGCTCGCTCGGTAGTAAAACATTAATAACCATAGCAGTGACTGAGCAGTGCTGCTGTATGGCGGGTAGCAGTCAGTGAGTACCAGCGCAGGCCAGTGCGGTGCTGGCACTGTTGGAGTACTGGTTATACTTCATGTTTTACTGTCCCTGTTAATACATATCGATGAGTCGAATATCACACCAGTCTAATTTGGTACCACCCTAACGAATGGGCATTTGAAATTCCGGTATGAAAATCATTTGTTTGTAAGGGGAAACGAACCGATGCTCTCCCTTGGCACTGGACGTCGCATGAAATACGTGAGGAGCAGTATTTGTTTGGGCTGAGTCCACCCACACCATGAAGAAGCAAAATTTCAAGTATCTGCCGAAACATCAGAAAAAAATGCTGCCTGACGAGTCTTAGGAGGCACACACTGTATGCAGATGTATAGTTGTAGGTTCATGTAAGTGTTGGATAAGGTCGATGAGAAAATAGATCCCAGCGGAGAAATTGTTCTCATTTTAGTACTTTTGTCTTCTGGAATGATTCGTATGTGTCAGCTGGGTGTGGGAATCAGCACAGCGGATGCGGCAACTTGGTGCAGTGACAGAATGGGAGAAATGGGCTATCGTATTTAGAGGTGATCATTGGGTGACTGAAGTTGGCCGATTTTTTGGTGTATCAGCGCGGACTGTCCAACATGTATACAAGAAATGGTTTGCCACTCGCAGCCACGTAACACAGCGTAAGAACAGTGGTTATCAGGAGTGCACCAGGGAACTGTGTTACGACTGCTGTTGTTCTTTATACACATAAATGATTTGGTGGACAGGGAGGGTAGCAATCTGCGGTTGTTTGCAGATTATACCATGGTGTACGGCAAGGTATCGAAGCCGAGTGACTGTACGAAGATACAAGACGACTTAGACAAGATTTCCAGTTGATGTGATGAATGGCAGCTATCCCTAAATGTGGAAAAATGTAAGTTAATGCGGATGAGTAGGAAGAACAAACCTTTAATGTTCGGATACAGTACTACTAGTGTCCTGCTTGGCACAGTCAATTCGCTTAAGTATCTGGACGTAACGTAGTAAAGCGATATGAGGGGGAATGAGAATATGTGCTAGGGAAGCCAAATGGTCGATTTCGGTTTACTGAGAGAATTTTAGGAAAGAGTGGTTCACCCGTAAAGGAGACCGCATATAGGACATTTGAGCGACCTGTTCTTGAGTACTGCTCGAATGCTTAGGATCCGTACGAGGTCGGACTGAAGTAAGACGTCGAAGCAATTCAGAGGCAGGCTGCTAGATTTGTTACATATGTTACCGGTAGGTTCGAACAACACGTGTTACACAGATGCTTCGGGAAACTCAAACGGGAATCCCTGGAGGCAGGACGACGTTCTTTTCTAGAAACACTATTGAGAGATATTAGCGAACCGGCATGTGAAGCTGGCTGCCGAACGATTCTACTGCCGCCAACACACATCGCGCGTAAGGACCACGAAAATAAGATACGAGAAATTAGGGCTTACACTGGGGCGTACAGACAGCCGTTTTTCCCTCCCTCTGTTTGCGAGTGGTGCAGGAGCGGTTGAAAATGGTTTAAATGGCTCTGAGCACTCTGGGACTTAGCTTCTGAGGTCATCAGTCTCCTAGAACTTAGCACTACTTAAACCTAACTAACCTAAGGACATCACACACATCCATGCGCGAGGCAGGATTCGAACCTGCGGCTGTAGCGGTCGCGCGGTTCCAGACTGTAGCGCCTAGAACCGATCGGCCCTCCTGGCCGGATACAGGAGCGGAAATGACAAGTAGTGGTACGGGGTACCCTCCGCCACGCGCCATACGATGGCTTGCGGAGTATCTATGTAGATGTAGATGTAGATGATAACTGACAATGTCATTGACAATAGTTTTCCATACTGACAGGAATAATGATTCTGTCACTGAGTGCAGGTCCACCTTGACCAGTTTTTGACCGAACAGTGCTAAGGGAACTGCTTGCGGGGTCAATTGGAGTCGGATACCTCGCAGAAGGAGATTTCACATAGGGCTACATATAACAGCATGCCTTCCATGGGCCAAACAACACAGAAATTGGATACTGGCTGCCTGGAAGCGTGTATTTGGACAAAAGATATCGATTTTGCGTCTTTTCCAGTGACGGAAGTAATCGAGTGCCTCATTGATGAGGAGTCATCGACACTGATGAGGCGTTTAACCCGCGGTGTGTAAAAGTCGTTGGTGGTTCTTTGATGTATTGGGGGTGTTTCCCATACCATGACTTGGACCCACCCATCCGTGGTACTAGAAACATGAACCAGAATGTTTATTTCAATATTCTCGCTAACCAAGTGCTGCCCTTTCTTCTGCCTCTACACTGTGAGTATGCTATGAACACGCTGTGTAAACAGAAAACTGCCGTGTTCACAGGAGTGTACGCCCACGTATCTGGTTCGACGAACATACGCTCACTACGATTGTTCCGCTAAATCAACCGATCTTAAACCTACAGAAATGTTTTGGAACAGAGGGTGAATAGTAAGAACCAACAACCTAACAATCTGCTAGCTCAATGGGATTTAATCATCGATAAGTAGCTTCAGGTGTGTGTGATATATCAGAAGAAACTTGAGGCGATTTTCAGCGTTAGTGGCGATGTCACACGATGCCGGAGTAATATGTCCTCGTGTGAAGTTCTTTTGCCGGTATGT
This sequence comes from Schistocerca americana, assembly GCF_021461395.2. Taxonomy (NCBI): domain Eukaryota; kingdom Metazoa; phylum Arthropoda; class Insecta; order Orthoptera; family Acrididae; genus Schistocerca; species Schistocerca americana. The sequence goes on from NC_060122.1 coordinate 313,115,275, forward strand.
TTACGTAAAAATTGTACAAACAGTTCCCCACCGCATACAGTTTTAAACGAAATCGTCGCACGTGTACTGTGCAACAGAATTAAGGGATTGCTTTTTCGAAACCCGACCATTACCGCCTGCTGCGGCGCATTAGTTTGAAATTTGCCCTTTCTCTGTAACGGTTCAAAAGATTGGCACTCTGAGACATCATCCTTGGACTTGACGACTGCTCAAACAGCTTATGCGAAAACAAAGCCACAACTCACAAATTCATGTGACGTCTAAGGTGGGTTAATGATGTCCACAGTGGCACCAAATTTAATCACATTTGTGCCCAAAAACCATCGTGCGCTTGTCACACGATAGGAGGGTCATTACACCTCGTCTTACCAACATTCACCCCTTCTTTTGACGCCTCTGCGATAGAGCTCAGATTCACAAGATCAGCGTTGACATCAGGTGGCTTTCTTATAAGTGACATGGGAAAGAATCGGCACGAAAAGACTTCAGACTGTGGCATCAAGGGCGTAAATGAGATCACCCCTTTTACTGGGGTATTCTTTCCAACACACTTCGCGATCGAAAACGACAGTTCACAGTGCCATGACCAAAAGAAGACGTCCTTGACACCCTCGGACGTTTCAGTCCTCCTCTAAGAACGCTATAGGGTTAAATCTCCACCGAACGTGATCTCACTCCTTCGGAGGGCAGGTCGACAGTAATGTTTGCTCTAGTGTGAACCGAAGAAGCAATGGATGCTGGTGCTGTTTCAGCCCTCATATTTCGCGTCTTGCTATGGCGTGATCACGGGGGAGTGGGTTAAGTAGGACGTTGACACATGCAGTCCCTGTAAGATTATCTGGTTCGGTAAAACCCTCGACGGCAGCCGCACATCTTTCTTGAGAATTTTAAAAATGAATGTGTACAGAGACAACCTGTAAAATAGTCTTTGGACTCTTGTAGGCAGGAAACTGGCATTACAGGGCGTAAGCGCCTAAGACTACTTTACTAGTTGTCTCCGTAGACGTTGATTTTTTAAAATTCTCAATAAAGGTGGACTGGTGCCGACGAGGGTTTTGCCGAACTGGCTGGTCTTAGAGCGACAGTTCGCCGTTTTATTCACGCATGTGTCAATGTTGCACCCCTCCGTAATCACACCGGAGGAGGACGCGAAATAGGAGGGTTGGAAAAACTTAAGGACGCTTTGCTCCTTCGGATTACGTCGAGTGGTTTTGAACGAGGCAAAAACTGCGATTGCGCTGCGCTCCAAAGGGATGCGATCACGTTCAATGGGGATGTAGCCCCACCAATGTCCTTAGAGAAGGGTTGAAACATCAATGTGCGACAGCACTGTCAAAGGTTGTCAAGAACGTCTACTTGTTGTTCGTCGCACTGCCAACAGTAGTTTCCGGCCCTGAAATGCGTGGGAATCAATGCCCCAAGGTTCAAATGGTTCAACTGGCTCTGAGCACTATGGGACAAAACATCTGAGATCATCAGTCCCCGAGAACTCAGAACTAATGAAACCTAACTAACCTAAGGACATCACACACATCCATGCCCGAGGCAGGATTCGAACCTGCGACCGTAGCGGTTGCGCGGTTCCAGACTGAATCGCCTAGAACCGCTCGGCCACAGCGTACGGCATACCCCGGGGAAATGGGTGATTTTATTGAGTCCTTTACTGCGCCCACTGAGGCATTTTCACGCCGAATCCGAGCGGGGGGGTGTCTGGAATGTTTTCCTCGGCCACTGGTAAGAAAACAGCCTGATTTAAACGCTGGGCGTCGCGGTTCTGTCCTCCGTCGCAGAAGCGTCCAAAGAAGCGTCCAAAGAAGCTGTGACGGCCATTCCATCGTGTGATGCGTCCACGTAGGCGTTTTGGAGAATTTTGTTGAAATTTAGTGCCAATGTGGACATCGTTAACCCAATTTACACGTTACAAGAGCTTGTGAGTTGTGGTTTTATTTTCGCATATATCGACACCTTGACGTTTGAAGCGCCGTCGAGCCCTACGGCGGAATCGCAGGGCGCCACGGTTTTGCAGCGTTACAGAAAAAGGTTGCACGCACTTTTGAGGCAAATTTCAAACTGACGCTTCGCAATGGGAGGCAACTGCAATGGGAGGCAACTACAAGATTTCGGGAAAGTGATCCTTTAACTCTGTTGCGCAGTGTATGTAATGTAACGGACCAAGAGAACGTTTGGTGTCTGGAAACAGGTTTGACGTGTCATGGATTCACCTCTGCTCCGTGAATGTATGTATTCCGCGTCATTCGTAAGCGTCGGTGTCCATCTTGCAAAATATCCTCAGAGGAAACTACTGTCCGTGATTGATAACGTGATCCGTGATTGTGGACAAAATCTTGCAACTCTGATGTGTGGGAAGGCAGTCAACTGCCTTTCGGTTTTAAGTTTTTAATCTGAAGAATAGCCTGCGAACTTCGGAGACTACACGAGTTACAGCCTGTTTTGAACATGCACGAAGTATAAAGTTTCGTAAATATCAGAGAAAAGTTTACGTTTCATTAAGTAGGTAGATGAAAGAGACTTCTTTTATGGGATTACAATATTTTCTTATTTTTTAATGACCGATTTAGATCTGAGGAATAGAGGTAATCTTCAGGTGTAGTGTTCCAGACAACAAGATGCCTAATCCGGTATCGCGCTTGGCGCCCTTTTGGACAATTTGCATCACTAGACTAACATATGATACAGTTTTCAGATGTGGCTCCTTCTGAAAGAAAAAAGGAAAACCAGTGGTATTTTTTTTTAAAGTTCCTGGCAGATTAAAACTGTGTGCCGGACAGAGACTCGAACTCGGGACCTTTGCCTTTCGCGGGAAAGTGCTCTACCAACTGAGCTACCCAATCACGACGCACGCCCCGTCCTCACAGCTTTAATTCCGCGAGAACCTAGTCTCCTACCTCCAAACTTCACAGAAGCTCTCCTGCACACAGTTGTAATGTGCCAGGAAGTTTCTTATCAGCGCACACTCCACTGCAGTGTGGAAATATCATTCTAGGTATTTTTTTCATTGTCTCAGCAATGGTCTGTATTTCTAAAAGATATCAAGTCTTCAATGATATTGCATTATAGAGGAATTACACGAAGTATTTTGCGTCAATGACTGGATGCGTTATGTGCACATAACGGTGAATTCAAGGCATGTGGTGCTTATTAACAGCTATGTCAAGAGGAAAAACGATTCTGTCAATTTAGTTACAACTCCTCGCAATTTTTACTAAATCAGAAGCCATGAATTCCTATAATTATTTCTGTAAATAAAATTTACGGAAAACGACGACTACAATTTTATTTTCGGATAGCTAAGACCAAGAATCTATTCAGCTAAAAAAGATTAATTTGTTCATATAAACTGTAATTTATTAAAATTATTGCACCAGGGGGGGGGGGGGGGGGCATGATACAAAGGTCAAATCTGGCGAGAAGTCTACATTCTCAGATACCCCTTTTTGTCTCAACTGCACAAAGCAAGTCCATAGAACGGCGTCTGCATTCTGTAAATTAAACAGAGGGTTTCTCATTCATAAATCGCTTTTAAATATCATTCCTTTGTGAGAAGATTGCGTTAGGCGTCGTGTAAAAAGGAGATATGACTACGAGCATGTGTCGGAATTCGGCAGTGGCTGGTTCGTATTCTGTTGGCACTGCAATTTATGATTCTTCAATATTTCTGCTTGCAATGGTCGGGATCCCATGACTAGCATGAGGATTTCGAACTGATGGGTTCATGAGTGGTATACTCAACGACATGCGTTATATTAACGGTGCCACGGGACTCTTCCCAAGAGGGCGCACAATGTTTACTCGGCTGTAGAGGATCACATGGCTTCGTCACATGTCTTGATTCAGGAAAAGTACTTGTTTGCAGTAAATCAAGTATGCACAGCGATAGTGTGACGACATAAGAGTACTATGGACTACTAGCATGAAGACCATTTTTGCTGTTCCTTTGACGATGCAGCTGGAAGATGCGCCAACAATTTTACACCGCACTTGAACACTTGACACAGCAATGGTACCCTGTCATATTTTGTGAAGAATTCAGTTTCTGCATACAGTGTACCAATGGACTTATCCGTGTGTGGAGGGTTCAGGACCTAGAATTTTGGTGTGGGGTACCACTGGATATAAGCCATGATGACCTGTGGTTCACGTACTTGCTAATTTGGACAGCAGCTCTAAATACATTTGTGACGTGTGAGCTCTGTTTCACTTTTTTTTTCCCAACAAGGCAACGCAAGACCACACGTTACCAGTGCTTTCCCGGTCTAACTCGACACGGAGTTAGTCTTGCTTGTCCAGCAAGTTCTCCATCTCTCTCGGCCACTGAGAACATCTGGTCACAGACTGACAAGAGACAGGCACGCCACCATACACGATATTGCAGTGCCTGTGTTGTTCAGAAGTACAGCACAGTGTTCCTCCGGACTGCAATATCGTATTTATCCGCTGACGCTGGGCAACCGACTTTCAGTTAAAATGACTCTCCTGTACGAGAATACACTGATCAGCCACAACATGATGACCACCTACCTAAGAGCCAGTATGTCCACCTTTGGCACGGATAACAGCTGCGACGCATCGTGACGTGGAAGCAATAAGGCATTGTTAGGTCGTTGGAGGGAGTTGGCACCACATCTGCACACACAAGTCATCAGATTCCCGTAAATTCTGGGGAGAGCGTGAGGGGGCGATGAGCTGTGATGCAACATGTGTTTGATCGGGTTCAGATCCAGCGTGTTGGGGGACCAGCACATAAATTCCTGGCCTTATGATATGGCGCATTATCTTGCTGAAAAATACCATTGCCATTGGGAAACATGATCGTCATGAAGGGGTGTACATGGTCTGGCCGTCATGGTGCCTTGCACAAGCTCCACTGGATCCACAGGTGTCCACGTGAGTATTCCACAGAGCATAGTGGATCCGCCGCCAGCTTGTGCCCATTCCACAGTACAGGTGTCAAGGAGACGTGCCCATGGAAGACGACGGATTCGCGCCCTCCTGTCGGCATAATGAAGAAGCTTTCAGGATTCACCAGACCATGCAACGCTCTGTCACCCATCAAAGCCCAGTGTCGATAGTCATGTGCCCATTTTTACTTGCTGACATCGTGCACATGCAGGGATTGCCGGCGGCTGTGACCCATCGTTAGGAAATGCGGTGCACTGAGCGATCAGACACACTTTGCCTAGCATTAAAGCCTGATGTTAGTTCCACCACGGTTCGCTACCAGTCCGGTTGCCCAGTCTGCCCAGCCTACGACATCCAACATCTGTAACGAGGGGTGGCCACCCAACTCCACGACGTCAGGAGTCGCTTTGCTTGCACCACATGTTGAAGACATTCCCCACAGCACTCTTCCGAGACTCGACAAGTTGTGCAGTTCGCGAAATGCTCATGCCGAGCCTCCGGGAGATCACAATCTGCCCTCGGTCAAACTCAGATAGACCGTACGCCTCCCCCATTCTACCACGGACAGCACGCTTACTGATATTACATGCACCATGCGTATGTCTGAATAGCAGTCACTCCTCCCTAACTGACGCTACTGTGGCCTGGACGGGTTTAGGTCGATAGCAGGTCGGTGGTCATAATGGTCGGTTTGATCAGTGGGTTCAAGTCCCAGTCTGTCACAAATTTTAATTGTACCGGCATATGGCGATCACAACGACTGACGAACACTATCATAGAGTTGAACGAGCATAGAGTGGCACCCAAGCTCAGTTCAACTTGATACCCACACAGGATAGAGGCGTTGTTTCTGCTAGAAGTGGCGGAGGGGCATTTAATAAGTAATGCAACCAATTTTTTTTCTCGGACGTTTTCAGTTGAAAAACGCGGAGCTTGTTGTGGGACATAGTGGAATATTCCTGCTTCACTTTGATGAAGTTCCAGTAGGTTCGGCGCTGTAGCTAGTCTTCAAAATGGTGACTGTAACGGAGGTGTGTTCCATGTAGAGAGGTGTCACTGAGTTGTTTTTGGCGGAAAATCAGAGCTTCGCGGATATTCATAGGCCCTTGCAGAATATCTGCAGAGACCAGGCAGCAAATAAAAGCAGTGTGAGTCGTTCGGCTAGGCGTCTGTCAACATCGCAACAAGGTCACCCTGACCTTTCCGATGTCCTGCAGGCCCCACACAGCTTGACCCTTAGAATGTTGGAACACGCGGACACTCGCATTCAAAGTGATCGACGAATGGCAAATACCTCGCTGCACAACTTGACGTCTCTGTTGGTAGTGCTGACCCAGTTGTCCACCAGTTGGGGTAATCAAGCGTGTGCCCGCTGGGTTCCTCGACTACGTATCCATCTGTCTGGCTCAGTGAAAGATGAAGTGGGAAGCAGTACGTAAATAATGGGGAGGTTATTGATGCAGCAAGACATTGTCTCCGACGTCTACCAGTAGAGTGATACCATGCGGGCATACAGACCTCCGAGTAAGCTGTTGTAACACCGTCGCATGGAACGGAGGTTGTGTTCAAAAACACGGTTTTGTAGCCAGAAGAGTGGGGAAGAATACACTGTGTTGGAATCCTGTATAAAATCAACCTGCTTTCAGAAAAAAATGTGTTGCATTACTTATTGAGCGCCTCTAGTCCATGTTGTATTCTGTGTATCCCCCAATCAAAAACACATTTAATCATATATTCTTCCTGTTACACCATATACTATGCACACTAAGTAAAGTCTAGTTTTTTAAAAACCCCATTGGTATTGAAGTTTTAATGACCAGCATCAATGTCAGTCTAATCTGCACTAACTGTAATATGTATTACATGATATTTCTGATATTGCAGTCTTGATAGAAGAAAAGTGACCCGGAATATATAATTGCCGACCGGTGTGGCCGTGCGGTTCTAGTCTGGAACCGCGTAACCGCTCCGGTCGCAGGTTCGAATCCTGCCTCGGGCATGGATGTGTGTGATGTCCTTAGGTTAGTTAGGTTTAAGTAGTTCTAAGTTCTAGGGGACTGATGACCACAGATGTTAAGTCCCATAGTGCTCAGAGCCATTTGAACCATTTTTGAACCATCTGGAATATATTTGGAAGTATGTCTTGCGCAGCTAAAATATGTTACGATTTTGTTAAACACGTCTGCAGATTACAGAGCTCATGAAGGACTTCCTGCGGGAGAGTGACAAAATCCCAATGCCTGTTGTCAAGGAAAATCAACCCTGTATCTTTTAAATGTAGCTATAGTGGTTGTCACCATAATGTTTTGTTAATGGGAGTCGTGACATTATCACCACAGAATAGATCTATTCATCTGGACGAGAATCCATAGACTGTAGGTTTGCGAAGCATGTGCTGCATGTGGGTGGCACTGAACACACCACCTTCTGAATTGTTTGTTGTTGGAAAATATTAGTCCACAAAACGAAGTGTATATTTATAGAGGAAATAATCACCTGTCGCACGGAGTAAGGTATTCTTTTAGACATGGTAACAATATATTCATTTTTGTTGTAGGTCTGCTTGATTGCCATAATTGTTGCGGTTTTTAAGTTTTTCCATGATTTATGTGCACGAGTGTAGATGAAGTGCGACTAAATTGTCAAGACGCAAACCTATCTCCTTTGAAAGAAATGCGTGTAATGTTCTATGTAAATTTAGAATTTTTTATTCTATTCTGCTTAGACTATATTTTCATTTTTTCCAGGAAGAACGGCGGTAAACGGTTCTAATCATGTGCGTAATGTACAAGATCTTGTTATAGATATTCGCTCACAAACATTAATGCGTGCTGTACGTACGCAGCTTTGATAAGATTATCGCAAGGATTGTTGCGTCGCTAACGTAGGTGCTCATTATAGGCGACATCGTTGCACAAGTCGCAGTGGTCGTAAACATCGTACTTGAAGTATTGTCAGCGGAATCAGCGTCTATTGGCTGAACTTTTATCAATCTTCAGGAAAGCTTCATTTTCTTAGAAAGTAGGTCACACGCTCTCGATCGATATGAGGATGACGACATTTTTTTGTCCGTCAGTAAATGTGTGAGGCCTTGACAACTAAAAGCAACATTAAAGTGCTCTAGTATCTGATTTAAACTGCACGTGTCTTAAAGTATAAAGTTTTGTAATAGTTATTGCTGTTTCTCTGATTCTCTCCTAATTTATGGACATATGGAGAGTGATTTCATAGATGACGTTTAAACCTACACTATGTGATCAAAAGTATCCGGAAACCCCCCAAAAACATACGTTTTCCATATTAGGTGCATTGTGCTGCCAGGTTCCCCATATCAGCAAGCTCAGTAGTCATTTGACACCGTGTGAGAGCAGAATGGGGCGCTCCGCGGATCTCACGGACTTCGAACGTGGTGATGTGATTGGGTGTCACTTGGGTCATACGTCTGTACGCGAGATTTCCATACTCCTAAACTTTCCTAGGTCCAATGTTTCCGATGTGATAGTGAAAGGACACGCACAGCACAAAAGCGTACAGTCCGACGTCGTCTGCTGTCTGACAGAGACCGCCAACAGTTGAAGAGGGTCGTAATGTGTAATAGACAGACATCTATCCAGACAATCACGCAGGAATTCCTACATCAGGATCCACTGCAAGTACTATGACAGTTTGGCGGGAGGTGAGAAAACTTGTATTTCATGTTCGAGCGGCTGCTCATAAGGCACACATCACGTCGTAAATGCCAAACGAAGCCTCGCTCGGTGTAAGGAGCGTAAAAATTGGACGATTGAACAGTGGAAAAACGTTGTGTAGAGTGACGAATCACGGTACACAATGTGGCGATCCGATGGCAGGGTGTGGGTATGGCGAATGCCCGGTGAACGTCATCTGCCAGGGTGTGTAGTGCCAACAGTAAAATTCGGAGGCTGTGGTGTTATGGTGTGGTCGTGTTTCTCATGGAGGGGACTTGTACCCTTTGTTGTTTTATGTGGCACTATCGCAGCACAGGCCTACACTGATGTTTTAAGCACCTTCTTGCTTACCACTGTTGAAGAGCAATTCGGGGATGGCGAATGCATCTTTCAACACGATCGAGCTCTTGTTCAGAATGCACAGCCTGTGGCGGAGTGGTTACACATCCCTGTAATGGACTGGACTGCACAGAGTCCTGACCTGAATCCTACAGAACACCTATGGGAAGTTTTGGAACGCTGACTTCGTGCCAGGGCTCACCGACCGACATCGATTCCTCTCCCCAGTGCAGCACTCCGTGAATAATGGGCTGCCATTCCCCAAGAAACCTTCCAGCATGTGATTGAACGTAAGCTTGCGAGGGTGGAAACTGTCATCAAGGCTAAGGGTGGACCAACACCATACTGAATTGCAGTATTACCGATGGAGGGCGCCACGAACTTGTAAGTCATTTCCAGTGAGGTGTCCGGATACCTTTGATCACATAGTGTACCTTCTTGGCATGAAACATCTGGCGATGTCAATTTTTGGATTTCTATTTTGCTAAGATTTCGCTTGACTCTTCGAAGTTAAGTACGGCGATCAAAGCGTCCAATCGAGAAAAATGTGCTGCTCATACGTTTGACGCTCCCACATGAGAGAAAATTTGTAGCCCCGCCCCTCCCTTTGTGTCCTTAAGTGCCGGGAGTAAACGGCTCGTCGCAGAGTTCTCAGGAATTTTAATGGAGACGTAACTCAGGCCTGACCGTGGGAGGCTATCAACATCGTTTCTCAATTCAGGTGTTCCCAGTTCATTACGACATTGAGGAAACTAGTCCGAGGATACGACTCTGATTACAGTAGATAAATTTTAAACAATAGGATACATTCTTCTAGAATTTACGAATGTAGAGCCAAGAGCAGCCTTCAATGAGCAGATAAACTACCGTTGTACAGAGCTGGTAGTCAATTAATGCAGGAATCAACATGATGACTATCAAAAAACGTAAGCAACCATTGGAGTTTAATTACAGGAGCGAGTTGAATTCAGGTGAGAATCCTAGCATGTTACAGAAAGAGCTGAACCAGTGAGGAAGTGATCGAGGTGACGGAAAGGGAACGGTTGCTGCGACGGCTTACCATATCGCACACTGTGTCGTCTCTCTACAAGGACGCGACGAGGTCACAACGGCCAGTCTACATTCCTGCATTATGCTGAAGGTAATGAACATGCAAACGTTACTCTGACTCACGGTCCTTAAGTGCCGAGAGTACCGGGTGATTCAGTTAGAGAGAGAAAGAACAGATTTAAATTGTTTATTACCGACAAACTGCAATAAACAGAAACACATTGCGCATTTCACTGGATAGAGGAAGGTACAAAGTTGTGACACAGCTATACTGATGTTTGTTTGTAGCAACATGGTGAAAACACCACCAAGAGAAATCATTTTGTCTGTTGGAATTTGCCAGAAGTCAATGCATTGTTCAATGCATCGCGCATCCCGCCGTCGATTCAGCAACAAGCCACCTCTGCAGAAGCAGATTTATGACTGGTACACAAAAGGAAGAGGACTGGTCGATGAAGTTTTAAGGCCTCTGAACATCCGCTCGTTAGTGTGCTTCCTACTTCAGAAAATCGGTCCAGTACCAACCGTCGGGATGTGCCGCGGTCAAAGACGCCCTGCTGGGTATTAGAGAACAGCCACAGTCTTCCGTCCATGGAAGTTTCCCTCATGCCTTGATCCCAACCGCCGAAACACAGTCGTCTTTGGAGCACTGAGCCTCCTCTAGGAAGAAGAAGCCCTATTCGATTTTTTCTGAATTTAATGGTTGCCGCACACTTGGGGGAAAAATCAAATCCACCTAAAATGACGTAAGCCAAGTTTAGGTTCCGGCAGACTGTTCCTCAGTATGTCTCCCTTTCTGAATTTTTAATCAGGGGTAAACTTGCATTTTTATGATTAGTAAAACTCGAAATACACTCCTGGAAATTGAAATAAGAACACCGTGAATTCATTGTCCCAGGAAGGGGAAACTTTATTGACACATTCCTGGGGTCAGATACATCACATGATCACACTGACAGAACCACAGGCACATAGTCACAGGCAACAGGGCATGCACAATGTCGGCACTAGTACAGTGTATATCCACCTTTCGCAGCAATGCAGGCTGCTATTCTCCCATGGAGACGATCGTAGAGATGCTGGATGTAGTCCTGTGGAACGGCTTGCCATGCCATTTCCACCTGGCGCCTCAGTTGGACCAGCGTTCGTGCTGGACGTGCAGACCGCGTGAGACGACGCTTCATCCAGTCCCAAACATGCTCAATGGGGGACAGATCCGGAGATCTTGCTGGCCAGGGTAGTTGACTTACACCTTCTAGAGCACGTTGGGTGGCACGGGATACATGCGGACGTGCATTGTCCTGTTGGAACAGCAAGTTCCCTTGCCGGTCTAGGAATGGTAGAACGATGGGTTCGATGACGGTTTGGATGTACCGTGCACCATTCAGTGTCCCCTCGACGATCACCAGTGGTGTACGGCCAGTGCCGAGATCGCTCCCCACACCATGATGCCGGGTGTTGGCCCTGTGTGCCTCGGTCGTGTGCAGTCCTGATTGTGGCGCTCACCTGCACGGCGCCAAACACGCATACGACCATCATTGGCACCAAGGCAGAAGCGACTCTCATCGCTGAAGAAGACACGTCTCCATTCGTCCCTCCATTCACGCCTGTCGCGACACCACTGGAGGCGGGCTGCACGATGTTGGGGCGTGAGCGGAAGACGGCCTAACGGTGTGCGGGACCGTAGCCCAGCTTCATGGAGACGGTTGCGAATGGTCCTCGCCGATACCCCAGGAGCAACAGTGTCCCTAATTTGCTGGGAAGTGGCGGTGCGGTCCCCTACGGCACTGCGTAGGATCCTACGGTCTTGGCGTGCATCCGTGCGTCGCTGCGGTCCGGTCCCAGGTCGACGGGCACGTGCACCTTCCGCCGACCACTGGCGACAACATCGATGTACTGTGGAGACCTCACGCCCCACGTGTTGAGCAATTCGGCGGTACGTCCACCCGGCCTCCCGCATGCCCACTATACGCCCTCGCTCAAAGTCCGTCAACTGCACATACGGTTCACGTCCACGCTGTCGCGGCATGCTACCAGTGTTAAAGACTGCGATGGAGCTCCGTATGCCACGGCAAACTGGCTGACACTGACGGCGGCGGTGCACAAATGCTGCGCAGCTAGCGCCATTCGACGGCCAACACCGCGGTTCCTGGTGTGTCCGCTGTGCCGTGCGTGTGATCATTGCTTGTACAGCCCTCTCGCAGTGTCCGGAGCAAGTATGGTGGGTCTGACACACCGGTGTCAATGTGTTCTTTTTTCCATTTCCATGAGTGTAAAATCGATAACGCGATAAAAAGTTCGCTAGTGTGTCAGTCGTTGAAAGTGGGTCCGGAGTCTGCAATGACATATATTTATTTTTAGTTATCTGGGTCTCCTTTCTTCGTTAATCTCCTGTCGCGAACGTACATTTGCACTGCCTGATGTGTGACGATCGCTGCCAGGGTTGTGGCATTACAAATTAGCAACGTCCTCTGATGTATAACTGCCTGCGATACTACTGTCAGCAGATTTGCCGATACCTCTGGCCAATCGTCCACAGAAAAAACGGATGAAGCTTAATAACCTGTCTTTCACTAAAGAGCATTTGGAAACATTCCTTTTAGCGAAAAGGAATTTTTGAGAGCTGTGGTTCCATGCCATGACAAAGCACCCTATCCAATTGTATCCACAATCGAATGCTACAAGGTTTGTCTATGAATTGTCAAACTGACGTACTTCCAGCCTTTATCCGTATTTGATGCGACGTTGAGTATCCGACTTAGTGGAGAAAAGCGAGGTTTACCGGTCGTGAAATCTTCAAAAAACTCGTGTGAAATGGACAACCATAGATCGACCGTGAATGTACTCGCTAAGTTGCTCCAATATATGGTGAAACAGAGGCTGTGTTTTTCTCTCGGTATCTTTGTCTAGGGATATTTTGCAAAGGCGTTCGTAAGTGGAGACAAGAGGGGACACTTACCCATTCTTGGAATCTATGTATAGGAGTTTTGTTCCTTATAGAATTCTCGCTAATGCCCACCTATAACTGATTGCGACGCTACTAAACTGTAGTTTGAAAATGGCCAGGAGAAACGTGAGATACTATGACTGTAGGACAGGCTGCTTAATGTCTTGGTGCCTGCATGGCAGGAAGATCTCGAATTTTACGTTATCTTGTTTTGTGCAGTAAAACAAACAGCGACGTCGAGAATGGCAAAGTCAGAATCTAGAGCTAAAGTACGTCAGTATTTTGTAAAGCCAAAGTCTTTATGTTTTGTGTGTTTTTAGAACAGTTTAGTTTTTTAAAACTATTCATACGCATTTCCGTGTGCCGAATTTTTATCCCATAATCACTTCCACTGTAGATTTCTTCTCGTAGTGTCTGCACGAAATACGACAGCCAATATATATTTAATGACTCTGCAGTGTTAATAAAAGTTCACAGTGATTACCTTTCACAAAACTGAAGAAATGAGTAATCTTCATTTGTGCGATGATATTACTCTGATAATAATACTGGTACATTTCCAAAGTGAAGTGAGTTTGAAGCTGTGGTTAAGCCAGATGCGCAGTACAAATTCAGTGCACCAGAAAATCTTATTGACAGAAGCCAGAGTTGATCTGACACTATTCCCCCAGTATGGATTCAGCGTTGCAAAATATCAGTGCAGTTAATTAGTTCAGTCAGATGTCTTCAGTGCTAATTATTGAATAAGTATAATGAAGGTAACTGCTTATAATGACTGGCACAATATTAAGTAAATCTTCAATGTCTTTAATTTTTAAATAAATGTTTGCTCTTTCAAATGTCAGTAATATGCCACCTCAGCTACCGTCACCCTCCTGGTACCACTGGGGTCAATATGACCTTCACATTGGAAATATATATATCCCTTGTTTTCAAAACTATTATTTTCAGTACATAACTTCCTCTCTCAGCCAGATATATTGAATGATGTTCATTTTCATATTCACAATACATTAAAACTTATTCATCTGTGGTGGGTGTCACCGGAGTTAGTATGTCCACAATTTAAATGGTTTGTTTGTTTCTTGAATATAAGGCTTTTAAAAACAGAATATAAAATTTATGTTGAACATCTGATAGACGAAACACCTGCAACAATGAAAATATTGTTTCTCGCTTATTTTTGTAGCTATTCTTACAGTTTCTTGCATCAGTTGTTGTACACTTCCTAGTGCTACTGGGGTAAATATGATCCCAGAATCACATTGGGAATACGTATATGCCTTGTTACGAGAGGTATTATTTTGAAAATATGACTTTCTCTCTCTGAGTCAATTGTATCCAATGGCTTTGTCCAGTTTTATATTTACAACACAGTAAAATGTATTCATAGTTTTTTTGCACTGAGTACCATTGGGACCAAAATGACCACAACCTAAATATTTTTTTGTTTTGTAGACGTAACATTTGTAAAAATAGAATTATTACTATTACATTGAATAGCTGTAATGCATATTTTATTTTAGTTAATTAAAATTGTGCCAAAATATCCCTTGTAAATTATGTGGGGTCTACATGACCCTAGTGGTACTCAGTGAAACAAAAGAAATCCTAGTATTAGGAGGTTCAGTAAATCGAATTGACATCGATATGTATTACAGATCTTGTGCGATGTATACTGTGGTGTGCCATCTATAAGAGAAACGCTAACACCACGCTTTGGTTTTCAATTTTTACTACCAAAACCTGTTTGATACAGTTCTGCCGGTCTAGAAAAGTTGTTACACATACATAACTCAACCTTAGCTCAAGATGATGAGCCTGTAGAATTAATCCTGCCAACCACTGTAACAGTATGGGAACAGTCAAGGGTCAAGATCTGTGGTCAGAATTACAGGGTCGATGTCCTCCTTGGTCAAAGTCCCGGTCCCTTCCCTCCCTTCCCGCTGTAGGACAGCTGAGCTTTGTTTGTGTTTTTTTTTTTTTTTTTTTTTCTCAACACGTCTACTTCCGTAGGACCAAATTGAGGAGCAAATCTCCTAGGTCATGGAACGTGTCAGTACATGAAATTACAATACAAAAGTAAAAACAGATAAAATAAAATGTTTATGAACCCAAAAAAAGTCGAATCCATAAGTTTAAATAAACGCAATCAACAATATAACATAGGAATCAGCTTAATTTTTCAAGGAACTCCACAACAGAATAAGGAGTAACCCACGAGGGAATTCTTCAGTTTCGATTTGAAAGAACGTGGGTTACTGCTAAGATTTTTGAATTCTTGTGATAGCTTATTGAAATTGGATGCAGCAGTATACTGCACACCTTTCTGCACAAGAGTTAAGGAAGTGCGATCCAAATGCAGGCTGGATTTCTGCCTAGTATTAACTGGGTGAAAGCTGTTTATTCTTGGGAATAAGCTGATATTATTAACAAGAAACGGCAGTAAAGTATAAATACATAGAGAGGCTAATGTGAGAATACCCAGACTAGTGAACAGGGTCGACAAGAGGTTCGCGGACTTACACCACTTATTTCCCAAAGTGCCCATTTCTGAGCCAAATATATCCTTTGAGAATCAGCGAGAGTTACCCCAAAATGTAATACCAAATGACAAAAGCGAATGAAAATAAGCAAAGTAGACTAATTTTCCTGTCGAACGATCACTTATTTCAACTACCGTTCCTATTGTAAAAATTAAGTCATTCAAGAAGGTCCTGATCATAGGCTTTCCACGACAGTTTTCTGTCTATCTGAACGCCTACAAATTTTAACTGTTCGGTTTCACTAGTCATATGCCCATTCTGTGAAATTAAAACATCGGGTTTTGTTGAATTGTACGTATGTTGTTGTTGTTGTTGTTGTGGTCTTCAGCCCTGAGACTGGTTTGATGCAGCTCTCCATGCTACTCTATCCTGTGCAAGCTTCTTCATCTCCCAGTACTTACTGCAACCTACATCCTTCTGAATCTGCTTACTGTATTCATCCCTTGGTGTCCCTCTACGATTTTTACCCTCCACGCTGCCCTCCAATGCTAAATTTGTGATTCCTTGATGCCTCAGAACATGTCCTACCAACCCGTCCCTTCTTCTTGTCAAGTTGTGCCACAATCTCCTCTTTTCCCCAATTATATTCAACACCTCCTCATTAGTTATGTCATCTACCCATCCAATCTTCAGCATTCTTCTGTAGCACCACATTTCGAAAGCTTCTATTCTCTTCTTCTCCAAACTATTTATCGTCCATGTTCCACTTCCATACATGGCTACACTCCATACAAATACTTTCAAAACGACTTCCTGACACTTAAATCTATACTCGATGCTAACAAATTTCTCCTCTTCAGAAACGCTTTCCTTGCCATTGTCAGTCTACATTTTATATCCTCTCTACTTCGACCATCATCAATCATTTTGCTCCCCAAATAGCAAAACTCCTTTACTACTTTAAGTGTCTAATTTCATAATCTAATTCCCTCAGCATCACCCGACTTAATTCGACTACATTCCATTATCCTCGTTTTGCTTTTGTTGATGTTCATCTTATATCCTCCTTTCAAGACACTGTCCATTCCGTTCAACTGCTCTTCCAAGTCCTTTGCTGTCTCTGACAGAATTACAATGTCATCGGCGAACCTCAAAGTTTTTATTTCTTCTCGATGGATTTTAATACCTACTCCGAATTTTTCTTTTGTTTCCTTTACTGCTTGATCAATATACAGATTGAATGTCATCGGGGAGAGGCTACAACGCTGTCTCACTCCCTTCCCAACCACTGCTTCCCTGTCATGCCCCTCGACTCTTATAACTGCCATCTGTTTTCTGTACAAATTGTAAATAGCCTTTCGCTCCATGTATTTTACCCCCGCCACCTTTAGAATTTGAAAGAGAGTATTCCATTCAACATTGTCAAAAGCTTTCTCTAAGTCTACAAATGCTAGAAACGTAGGTTTGCCTTTCCTTAATCTTTCTTCTAAGATAAGTCGTAAGGTCAGTATTGCCTCACGTGTTCCAGTGTTTCTACGGAATCCAAACTGATCTTCCCCGAGGTCGGCTTTTACCAGTTTTTCCATTCGCCTGCAAAGAATTCGTGTTAGTATTTTGCAGCTGCGACTTATTAAACTGATAGTTCGGTAATTTTCACATCTGTCAACACCGGCTTTCCTTGGGATTTTCGCCTGTCTCATAGATCTTGCTCACTGGATGGTAGAGTTTTGTCAGGACTGGCTCTCCCAAGGCCGTGAGTAGTTCCAATGGAATGTTGTGTACTTCCGGGGCGTTGTTTCGACTCAGGTCTTTCAGTGCACTCTTCACGCAGTATCGTATCTCCTATTTCATCTTCATCTACATCCTCTTCCATTTCGATAATACTGTCCTCAAGTACCTCGCCCTTGTATAGACCCTCTACATACTCCTTCCACTTTCTGCTTTCCTTTCTTTGCTTAGTACTGGGCTTCCATCTGAGCTCTTGATATTCATACAAGTGGCTCTCTTTTCTCGAAAGGTCTCTTTAATTTTCCTGTAGGCAGTATCTATCTTACCCCTAGTGAGATAAGCCTCCACACCCTTAAATTTGTCCTCTAGCCATCCCTGCTTAGCCATTTTGCACTTCCTGTTGACCTCATTTTTGAGAAGTTTGTATTCCTTTTTGCCTGCTTCATTTACTGCGTTTATATATTTTCTCCTTTCATCAATTAAATTCATTATATCTTCTGTTACCCAAGGATTTCTACTAGCCCTCGTCTGTTTACCTACTTGATCCTCTGCTGCCTTCACTATCTCATCCCTCAGAGCTACGCATTCTTCTTCTACTGTATTTCCTTCCCCCATTCCTGTCAATTGTTCGCTTATGCTCTCCCTGAAACTCTGTACAACCTCTGGTTTAGTCAGTTTATCCAGGTCCCATCTCCTTAAATTCCCACCTTTTTGCAGTTTCTTCAGTTTTAGTCTACAGTTCATAACAAATAGATCGTGCCCAGAGTCCACATCTGCCCCTGGAAGTGTCTTACAATTTGAAACCTGGTTCCTAAATCTCTGTCTTACCATTATATGATCTATCTGAAACCTTGTAGTATCTCCAGGATTCTTCAATGTGTGAATTGTATGTTAGAAACTGTAAAAACTGAGTCTTACTGTGATTTAGCGTTAGTTCATCTTCTACAAACCATGAACTTATATCATGAACTGCACTATTAGAAACAGAGTCAGTGTTGCATCCTTTACTACCAAGCTAGTGTCATCAGCAAACAGAAATATTTTAGAATTACCTGCAATACCAGAGGGAATATCGCTTATATTAAGTGGCCCCTTGACTGATACGTGGGGTACGCCGCCCCCCCCCCCCATTTGATTATACCCCACTCAGACACCACATCACAGCCATTTTTAACACTGTGAATAATGACCTCTTGCTATTGTTGCTAAAGTAGAAGGTGAAACAGTTGTGAGCTATTCCCCATATTCCATAATGGTCCAACTTCTAGAGCAATATTTTGTGGCCACCACAATGAAACGCCTTAGTTAAATTAAAAAAAAAAAAAATATTCCTAGTGCTCGAAACCTTTTGTTTCATCCATCCGGCACCCCGCAGACAAAAGAGAATATGGCATTTTCGTCTCCCCCCTCCCCAATTGTGGGATTTATAAGAAAACCGATATGAACCCCTCCGAAAATATGTTCCTGATCCACTTGACTCAAATTCGGTGCGGTTAGTGTAAAATTGTCCTGAAAAATAGATCGCAACAGAGAAATAAGAGCACTGCTTTGATTCAATCAATTTCTGCAAAGATTTAAAATATCAAAATGACATACACACACGACATTGGTTTTTAACAGCTTCCTTTCCAGCAAACGTAAGAACATCTCTGATACAATAATATTGCACTGTGGTATTATTATTGATGAAGCAAAAATTTTCTACTTTTTTAAATTTGCGTGAGTGATTTGTTAAAAATAAAAGAAACAATGAAACTTCGGTCTTGCTGTATTATTAAGTAACAAAGAGAAACTACACTCGATGCTTCTTATTTGCTCAGTACCAAGATCATGTGATTAAATAACAAATTCGCTATTTAATTGCCTTCCACCTTCAAGTTTTTATCTCCTATTTGCAGTTTTAACCCCTGCTGGTTTCGACACTAGATTCATTAATATATTTTATTACAAGCATTTTATTTGACATTTTAACTCGATTAGGGTTTAAGTATGACGTCACCACACACACCTCCAACCTCAACGAATGGCATTAATCACGCTTTTCCCCTTTCTTGGTAAAACGTTTCCAAAGAAAATGAACTTTTTAGTTTTCGGCTGCGTGTGCGCTGTGACTATGAAGAGTTGTTTAAAACCGCATTGCAACAGTTGATGCCTTTTCCTACCACCTTTTCTGGTCTTTGCAGTATTAATACCTTAATGCGAAATCGTCTTGACGTGGAATCAGACCTAAATTGATGGTGACAAATGACAAAACGTATTCCAGATTTCATCGGAATTATGGAAAAACACAAAGAATTTCATTTCTCACATTATTGACCCCACATTTGCGATCACTGTTTTACAAGTGGATTTCCTTAAAAAAAAGATTTTTAGTTACTATACTGTATAAAAGTATTTTCTGTATTACTGTACTGTTACCGTATTATGTAAATTACTTTATTTTTAACTGAATTTTTTCTTTGCAGGAGAAGGGGAAAGCTGGTAGAAGCTCATCTCGGGGTAGATCAATTTTGATTCCGGAGATATGTAGGAACACGTGAGGCAGTACTGACCCAACGGCTTATCTTAAAAGGTAGGTTAAGGAAAGACAAACATATGGTTATAGAATTTATAGACTTAGAGAAAGTTTCTGACAGTGTTGATTGGAATACGCTCTTTGAAATTCTGAAGGCAGCAGGGGTGATGTACAGGGAGCGAGGAGATATTTACGACTTGTACAGGACCCAGACGGCAGTTGCAAGAGTCGAGGGGCATGAGAGGGAAGCAGTGGTTGAGAAGAGAGTGAGATAGGTTTTTAGCCTTGCCCCGATGTTAAAGAAAATTTGGAGTAGGAATTAAAGCGAGGGAGAAGAAACGAAAACTCTGAAGTTTGCCGATGACACTGTAATTCTGTCAGAGACAGCAAAGGACTTCGAAGAGTAGTTGAACGGAATGGGTAGTGAATTGGTAGGTGGGTAGCTGTAGAGAGGAATGTTTGCTGCCGACTAGGTGCCATGTGAAAGAAGGACATAAGATGAACAGCAGCAAAAGGAAAACAAGGATAATGGACTATAGTCGAATTAAATTAGGTGATGCTAAGGGAATTAGATTAGGAAACGAGACACTTAAAGTAGTAGGCGAGTTTTGCTACTTGGGTGGCAAAATAATTGATTTTGGCCGCAGTAGAGAGAATATAAATTGTTGACTAGCAATTGCAAGAAAAACATTTCTGAAGAAGAGAAATTTGTTACTACTGAATATAGATTTAAGTGTTAGGAAATCTTTTCTGAATGTGGCTGAGTGTAGCCACGAGTGGAAGTGAAACATGGAAGAAAAAAAGTTTAGACAAAAAGAAAACAGAAGCTTTCGAAATGTGGTGGTACAGAATAATGTTGGAGATCAGATGGGTCGATCTCGTAGCTAATGAGGAGGTACTGAATAGATCCGGGGAGACAAGAAATTTGTGGGAGAATGTGATCAAAAGAAGGAATCGGTTGATGGGACACACTCTGAGACACCAAGGGATCACCAATTTAGTATTGGTTGGAAGTGTGGGGGGTAGAAATCGTAGAAGGAGACCAAGAGATAAATACAGTAAGCAGATTCAGAAGGATGTAGGTTGCAGTAGTTATTTGTAGATGAAGAGGCTCACACAGGATAGACTAACATGGAGAGCTGCATCAAAGCAACCTTCGGACTGAAGACAACAACAGGCACAAACAAATATCTTTAGAATAAATTACTTAATGGATAGTTTTTCTTGATTTTTTTTCTTGTCGGTGGCAACTCTATTTAGTAGCCTACATTCTTAATGCCATATGAAATTTCAGACAGCACTGCAAGGGAGTCCGCAGATCGCTTTCCGAATAAGGAGGGGTCCGCGTTATCAGAAAATTTGAGAGCCATTGCTACAGATCACTAACAGTATCACTCTCACACAAGAGACGCGTAACACGCTTGGAATCCAAATTCTGCCTTGATTGCTCTTTCACAATTAACCATATATATTCAGTTTTGTTCTGAGAGCTTTCTATTGGCTTCGTGTAATGCAGTGGTATTCAACGCGTGCGCAACGGCGTCGTGGTGCGCTGTGAATGACCGCCTGGGGCGTCGTGGAAAATTTCATTTCTGGTGTCAGTGTGTGTGGCCTCGAAGGAATTCCACTTTAAATGTAAACGGTCATAGCCTCGAAGCTGAACAATCGCGTGTTACTCTTGTGATAGCACCAGCTGTCATTGTTGTATTTCCAACCAGTTTTTATTTTATTGTGACTTTGTTACAAAGTTGATGAAGGCTTTCCAAGGGACTGGTAAAATGCGCAGGTGCCTCCTGTATATAAGAGGGGTAAGAGAACGGAGCTGCAAAATTACAGACCAATATCCCTAACTTCGGCTTGCTACAGACTCCTTGAACGTATTCTCAGTTCGAAAAATAATAGAAAATAATAGATTTTCTTGAGACCGAGAAGATTATGTCCACGGATAAGCATGGTTTACAGGGTGGGGCAAAGAAAAGTGGCCCGCACGAGTGGATACGATTGGACGTGAATGTATGCATTTAAACACACCCAGTGACGCCCACACCACGCGTACGCCTGCCACGTGATCCACACCAGTTGAGAGAGTAGTGTGGGCGGTGTCGGCGTGAGTGGAGCAGTGGACGGTGGTACTCACAATGGAGCAGCGGGTGCCCGTTGTGGGAAGTTACGTTACGACTAAGTCGTGGAAACGGTGTCGTTAGTTGTTTGCCGAGAACGGTGTCAAAGTGTCAGCACAGACTGCCATGGACCTCTTAGTCCGAAAATGGCGTCAGACAGGATCTGTTTTGAACAAGTCAAAAAACAGTTGAAAACGTGTCCGGACACCAGAAAATGTGGCTGCAGTTCATCAGAAAATGCTTCAGAGTCCTACCAGATGAACTTGACGCCTGTCGCAAGAGACCGTCGTATCACGTCGATCATGCGGACGAATACTCCACCTGGACCCGCACATGCATCTCACTGTCAGTTGTTCATTCATTAAAACCAGCAGATGCTCCTCAGCGCCTCCAGTTTTATGAGTGGCTGTTCACCGAGATGACAATGAATGACTTGGACATGGATCTGTTCTTTATGTTCGATTCAGCCTGCTTTCGCCTGAGTGGTTATGTCAACTCAGAGAATCACATGTTCTGGGCAGTGCAGAATCCGCATAACTTCCACGAAACGTCATTTCGTGATCAGAAGGTTGGGGTTTGGTGTCCAGTGTCTGCACACCGTATTATTGGTCCCATCTTCTTGCATCCGACGCTGTCTTCGGTGCGTTACGTTGCCAACATTTTGAAACCATTTATGGTAGCATTAACGGAGAAGGAAAAGACTTACATTGACCTCCAACAGGATGGAGCAACTGACCATACAGCTGACCGAACCTTGAAACACATTTACACAATCTTCACATCTGACAGAGTTCTTAGCTGAGGTCAGTCTGGTCGCGGCCCTAGCTGGCCAGCCAGGTCACATGATCTGTCAGTGTGCGATTAATTTGTGTGGAAAGCCCTTAGGTCTTAGATGTTTCGTAACAAGCCTCGTAGTCTTCAAGAACTGCAGGAGAACATGTCGGATAAGATTGCGGGGATCCCAGAAGTCCCTCTTCGATCTTCCTTCAGCAGCTTCCTGACCATGGGCCAAAAGTGCCAAGGGACGAATGGTGGCACTTTCAACATCTGATACATTCAGGTTAGTACTTTCTTTTCCTCTGCTGTGTTTCTTTGTATCCTAGAACTCTGTTCTCTGGGCCACTTTTATTTGCTACACTCTGTAGAGAGCATCCCTCATGAGAAACCCAAAAATAGTTCAAATGGTTCTGAGCACTATGGGACTCAACTTCTGAGGTCATCAGTCCCCTAGAACTTAAAACTACTTAAACCTAACTAACCTAAGGACATCATACACATCCATGCCCGAGGCAGGATTCGAACCTACGACTGTAGCGGACGCGCGGTTCCAGACTGAAGCGCCTAGAACCGCTCGGCCACTCCGGCCGGCTGCGAAACTCAGCTTTCTCTTTTCTCACATGATGCATTGCGACCTATGGATGAAGGGTAACAGGCTGATTCCATAGTTCTAGGTTTCCGGAAGCATCTGAAAAGGTACCCCATTTCAGGCTCTTGGCGAAGGTACGGGAATATGGAATAGGTTAACAGATACGTGAGTGGCTCGAAGACTTTTTAAGTTATAGAATCGAGTATGTTGTCCTGAGACGGCGAGTGCTCATCAGAGACAAGGGCATCGTTAGGAATGCCTAAGGGAAGTGTGTTAGGACCGCCGTTGTTTATATAGATAAATGAGTTGTTCGAAAGGGTGGGCAGCAATCCCCGGTTGTTTGAGAATGTTGAAATGAATTCCCAAGGGACTAAACTGCTGAGGTCATCGGTCCCTAGATTTACACACAACTTAACTAACTTACGCTAAGAACAACACACACACACACACACACACACACACACACACACACACACACATGCCCGAGGGAGGACTCGAACCTTCGGCGGGAGGGGACGCGCAATCCGTGACATGGCGCCTCAAGCCGCGCGGCCACTCCGCGCGGCCGCGGTTTTTCTGATGATGCTGTGGTGTGAGGTATGGTGTCGCAGTTGAGTGATTGTAGTAGGGCGCAAGACGACTTAGATAAAATTTCTAGTTGGCGTCATGAATGGCAGCTAGCTCTAAATGTAGAAAACTGACTAAGTTAATGCGGATGTATAGGAAAAACAAACCCTTAAAGTTCGGATACAGCATTAGCAGTTTCCTGCTTGACACAGTCACGTCATTTCTATATCTGGGCGTTACCTTGCAAAGTTATGTGAAGTGGAACGAGCATGTGTGGATTGTGGGAGGGAAAGCGAGTGGTCGACTACGGTTTGTTGGGAGAATTTTGGGAAAGTGTTGTTCATCTGTAAAGGAGACCGCATATATGACGCTGGTGCAACCTATTCTTGAAATTACTCCAGAGTTTGGGATTTGTACCAGGTTGAATTAAGGGAAGACACCGAAGCAATTGAGAGTCGGGCTGCTAGATTTGTTATCGGTAGATTCGAGCAACACGTAAGTGTTACGGAAATGCTTCATGAGCTCAAATGAAGTCCTTCAAGGGAGACGAACAATATTGATAAACTTTAGAGAACTGGCATTTGAAACGCCGGAAGATTCTACTGCCGCCGACACACATTGCTGGTAAGGACCACGAAGATAAGATACGAGAAATTAGGCATCATACGGAGGCATATAGATAGTCACATTTACAATTGTCAAATGTCTGTGAAGAGCGAAAACTTGCTGAGACAAGTGGTAATGAAGATAAGAACCTCAAGAATAGGTAAGACGACGATAACTACTTAAATTTAGGTTTCAAGTGCACTCTTGTGGACAATGTAGGGAGTCGACGGTGTGTTTGAAAGTACTTTCTGTTGAATGTATGCTACCTAAGAAATTAAAGCGTCATTTAAAATGTGTTCGTAATAATGAACTGCTCAGACCAAGAGAATATTTTTCCAGGAATGTAAGTCAAATGAAAGAACAAACAAAAAACCATTTTCAAGCAGGCGAACATCTCAAATAAAGAACTTCTAGCATAAGCTTACAGAGCAGCAAAACGGAAGAAGGCTCATACGATTGTACGAGGCTTGGAACTTTATTAGTGGCAACTTTTTGTTTACAGCTCGTGTTTCAAAGTTTTACTGACCTTCAAAGTAGTCACCAGCATTGTGTATAACCCGTTGCCAGCGATGTGGAAGTCGTAGGATACTCTTAGTAGTGCCAGTTGTGTTGACAGTTCGAGCGGCGCGGTCTATAACCCGACGAATTTGTAGCAGTTCTGAAGCGAATGCCGTGAAGTGTTTCCTTCAGTTTAGAAATCAAGTTGAACCAGGGCTTAAGTCAGGTGGTATAGCACTTAACAGCCCCATGAGCAAACAAATCAGTAACAGCTTGCACAGTACGTGCTTGAGCATTGTCCTGCAAAATGATGGTCAGCTACTGCAGAAAGTGTCATCACTTCTGTCTCTATGCTGTTCATTTTCAGAACACAGCCTACGACCAGCTTCGTAGAAGAACTAATTCTACCAAGTAATATTGACGTAGTGTCCATTATTCTTGGAAGGTCCATGGCAAAACAGCTCTTGACCAGTCATTTGTCTGACACTAAATGTAGTCGTCGAATTCAAGATTTAGGAGAGAAACTTCATGAAGAAATTACAGAAAAAAATCGGAGGGAGGAATTTTGGCCTGCACTTGATGAGGCCATTAATAGCAAAAGAGATATCCATTCAATTTGTTATGTGCGATTTGTTGACGAAAAAAAGTAACGAGATGGTAAATCTATTTTGTAACGAAATACATGCAGTTACGACAGGCAAAAATTTTTTCGAAATTGTGGACATCTTATGATATAAAATCAAATTAACTGGGCTCACTGTTTTGGTGTGTGTACTGCCGGTGAGCATTAATGTCGGGGCATTACAATGGCCTACAACTACTTATCCGTGGCAAAGACTCTGATATTATGTTAACCCTATGCATTATCCATAGAGAAGCAGTTACTTCGCAACATTTTAGTGTTGATCTGAATCACAGGGTGCAAATCTCATAAATGTGGTGAGCTTACTAAAACTCGAACTGAGAAAGTTAGAGTTTTAGACAAATGTGTTACTATTTGAAGGCTGAACATAGATCTTTCTTATTTCATAGCAGCAAATGTTGATTTTCCAGGGGAAACATGTTATCGCGCAGTTTTGAAATTTAGCGAGAAGTCTGTTCTTACCTGTAAGAAGAAAATCATATCAGTGCTAAGTGCTTTTTAGACACTGACTTTCTATTAAAGATCGCATACTTACGTGATATATCTGAGAAGTTAAACTCATTGAATAAGTCTCTGCAAGGAAATAAAACTAGTTTCATTCAGCTTTTTGAAAATGTTTCGGCCTTCAAAAAGAAACTTCTTCTTTGGAAGAGAAAATGAATGACGAGTGAGAAATCGGCTGCTTTCCATGTTTGCAGCATTCTATAAACGACTGTGCGAAAACATTTAGTGCAGATACATTTTCCGGAACTGAAGAACAGCTATCTGAAGATCATTTTAATTTTGAAAAATACCTTCCAGAAAAATATGATAGGTTTCAATGGGTTCAAAATCCCTTCAGTAATGATTATCCCTTCCGGGTTTAATACTGCAGGAGAAGAAGAACTGTTAGAACTTTAATCCCATTCTTCACTATAAGTTTCTATCAGTGACATTGCCAACTTGAGCAACAAAGAATAAGGTGAGGTGACCCTCTTTGCGAGAGTGAGTTTTCTACTCTGTCTATCATTAAAACCAAGTACAGATCATGGATTTGTGTGGAGGACGAGCTGAGGATAGCTGTGTCTCGTTTGGTACCAAGATCTGACAAGTTGTATAACAAGAAGCAAGCTCAAGTGTCGCACTGATGTGGGTGGTATTTTACTGGTAACGTTTCTTATTAGTTTTTTCAGTTTCAAGAATATATGCACTAGCGGAACTACGGAGATAACATAGTCGGTCAGGAGAGCAACGAACTCAAACAGGTTGAAAACAATGAGTGTAATGCGTTATTTTAGCCTGCCTGACGACATCCTTCAGCACTTTGCCGTATTTTTTGTAGCGGTTTTCTGTAATTGGGCTATCGTTCTTACTCTCATTTCAATGATACGCTAATTCGGTTGTTCATATCATGGTTGCTTATTAGTACTGCATATCTCTCTGAAATTTTTAAATGGGAAAGGGGTTCGAAAGAAATTGATATATATTTATGGGAATCTATTCCATTTTCTGTTTACGTTTCTGTACCGTAGTTTTCTTGCCACATCTGCCCTTCGAAATTGGCTTTAAATATATGCATTGCAACTGGACGCATGCCACTAAATCTCTGTTTTAGTACTCATACTGTGCTCGTCAACTACAGAATTATCTATAAACATATTATACGGCTGTGCTACTGTTTCTTGAATTTTAGTTGGAAAGTTCATTGTGTATACTAGCTTCTACGGTTTAAGTAGATCCATTTTGTCTGGAAAAGCAATTAGAAAATTTATATTTAAATCCAAATGCAAAATTAACTCGATGCCTTTCTTAATGTTCGACCGGGTGCGCTGGGGCATTAGGTACTCAAAAATGGTTGGTTCAAATGGCTCTGAGCACTATGGGACTTAACTGCTGAGGTCATCAGTCCACTAGAACTTAGAACTAATTAAACCTAACTAACCTAAGGACATCACACACATCCATGCCCGAGGCAGGATTCGAACCTGCGACCGTAGCGGTCGTGCGGTTCCAGACTGTAGCGCCTAGAACCGCTCGGCTACTCCGGCCGGCAATTGGGTACTCCATTCCGGAATTTCGTAATGCTGCAGCGTCAGGCAGAGCCCTGCGACGTGGCAGTTCTAGGTATTTGCTTAGCTGACTCTCCTTGGCCCCCTCCTTCCCTCTCCATCCCTCCTCGTCTCTGAGCTCTCAGTGTTGCGTTGTGAGGCACTCTGTAGCCCGTGCACTCGCTAGTGTTATACTTGCTTCTTTGGACAATTTTGAACGTGTGTGCCATTTTCACTTTATCTAAGCAAAGGATTGAATTGTGAAAGTTCCTTTTCACGATAGTATTTATTACAAGGATCTAAAAATACATATACATTTATTTGTTTATTTTCGCTATGTAAGAGTTGTTAGCCAGCAATTAGTGTTGTTTGTCTATTTGTTTCTAGGTCCAAAGGTTTTATAAAGCTTGAGGACCTACCTGGACACCTTCAAGAAATCGACGAGACCGAGAGACCTGGAATAAATTTTTTTGAGTTATCTGAAAGTGAAAGTGATCTGAATGACGATGAAGTGCATTTTAGCGACCAAGACCATGGAACTAATTACGAACAGGAAGACGAAAATGGGAGCGAGGGGGAAAGAAGTTCAGAAATTGGGTTTTTCTTAGGGAGAGAAAAACTATCAAAATGGAGGAAGAAACCAGACTCTTAAACAAGAAATCCAAGCAAAAAATATTACAAAAGTTTCACCCGGTCTTACAAGCTAGTGAAATAATATTTTTAATAAAATTTTAAAACTTATATAAATCATGTGATAATATCCCATATTGATAAATACATTGACAACCTTAGAACAAACTGCAAACGTACAACAAATTGTAAAGTTGCTGATAGATGTGACACTGCGGCACTAATCGTCATTTTAATTTTAATAGGTATAAAGACAGGTCAACATGTAAATGTAAAAGATCTTTGGGAGTGACACGGTACAGGTATGGAATCCTGACGGCCATAATGAGTTATAAAGATTTTTGTTTGTAATGTGTTGCATGAGGTTTGATGACGTTTTCACTCGAAATGAAAGGAGAAAACCTGACAAGTTAGCTGGTGTCGGAAAGTTTTTACATTCGTTTACAATCCACTTGAAACGATTCTATAATCCAACTGAATATGTGACGATTGATGAAATGTTGATTACATCTAGAGGCCGCTATTCTTGGATCCAGTAGATACCATCCAACACCCGTCAAAAAAGGGATAAAAAATTTGACGTGTGTCATGCAAAGAGTTCTTACAACAATAATATTGAAGTATATGTGGTAAAGCAGCCAGATACACAATTTCAAGTATGAAACAGCCCAGCAGAAATTGTAAAAAGGCTTGTCACACAGAAATGTCACCACTGACAACTGGTACACGAGATGCCAATTAGCAGAAGACATGTTAGGGGAAAAAATGACAATTCTAGGCACTCTTTGCAGGGAAAACAATGAGCTCCCATCCGAATTTTTGCCTCTGAAAGACGAACCTGTCGGACTTTCGACATTTGGGTTTCAAGGTATAAATCTTTTGTCTCATACTCAACAAAAAGAAATCTCTCAGTGACACTCCTGTCTACAGCGCATGATACGGATGATATCGACCCCGAAACAGGAAAGCCAACCATTATTATTGATTACAATCTCGCTAAAGGAGTAGATACTGTGGACGGAATGGTTACGTGATATTTCTGTTTCCAGAAGTACGAAGAGACGGCCTATGGCATTATCTTTTACTATGCTAAATATAGGTGGAATAAACTGCCAAATTTAATATTCACTTTACAAACCAGGAGGAACCACCGAAATTTGACGTATTTTTTTGAAGAATTTAGTGTCTGCATTGATGAATGAACGCTTGAAAAATAGATCGGAAATCGTATCACAGCCCACCGATGTTTCTGAGTTTCTAAGAAGAAAATTCCCTTCAGAAGAAGTCATAGACATACCAGGAACGTCAGAGAAGAGGAAGAAAGGAAGTTGCCACGTGTGTGGAAGGAAAAAAGACAACTCTACGAAGAAAGTTTGTGTGAAGTGCAATAAGTTTACTTGTCAAGCTCGTCTGATTACAGAGCCTACATGCGTTACCTGTCATCAACAGGAAATTGACTCACACATTGTTTATTATTTTTGTGTAATTGATTTATTGTAGGTACAATATAACTGTAACGAGTTAACATAAAATAGCTAAAATTAAAATGTGTATACATTCTTTTATATTATTTGTAAGATATCTTTCGTCATTTGTAAGTTAAATAATGTATTTGTTTCCTTTGTTACGTGTCTGTATCATTAATTCCTTCATTTAGATGCAGATTAAAGCTTTTGAAACAAATATATAAAATATTACTGGAAAATATAAATATTTAACTGATTCCTAAAGAAATTATAACTTATCATAGAAGGTGGGCTACTGAATACCCCAAGGGCCTATTCATGCAAAAAAAACCGGCGCTCCCGTTCGAAGGTTAATACGAAAACCCTGGGAAATCAATAGAGGTCTGCACTAACTTGAAATATTTGTTATTTCCAGTGTTTTCGTACGTCATCTCTTTTGAATGAAACATTATATTTGGTATAAATGCCTGCTCCTCCCATCTGTAGCAAATTCCTTGTATTGAAATCCTTAATTTTTCTTCTCCAGGTAAAGTATGCTCTGAAGCAAAAATAATGTAAAGGTAGATTATAAATCCATGTACATTATGTCTAATTTCCGTAATATTTTGATGAAATAAGCTTTTGAGCCCTCCGTCGTGCATTTTTCATTTCACTCCCAGCATTAAAGGAGCCTCACTCAAGCAGGGGTACCTCTACACTTCGTAGGTGACAAGACCTTAGAAATGTTTCAGCAGTTCTAGTCCTCTGCTCCCTGGGCAGGGCCCGTAAATGCACGTCTCTTCTTGTGGGTCGTAGTGGTATCCATAAATGCACTCAATGCGCACCCAAGTTTCGCCATTGCACTTGTAAAAGCTGTGGCAGTCTTCTGGGTTGGCAGTGGATTCTGCGGGCGTAGTGCACTCGCCGCCTGGTGATGGTGGAGACTGAGTAGATGGAGATGTCACTGGTGGTGCAGCCGTTGACGGAGGCGTCACTGGTGGTGCAGCCGTTGACGGAGGCGTCTCTGTTGGTGCAGCCGTTGACGGAGGCGTCACTGGTGGAGCAGCCGTTTGGGTAGGTTCTGGTGTTATGGAGGGCTCTACACAGCTGCAATAAGACAACAGGTTTGTCGGCTGTGGTATACTGCATAAGGCATCAATACGTTGAATTTCAACTACTGCCGCCTTTTGTTTAACAACGTAGGTTACACATCGGTCAAATTGAGGGAGGCATTCAAGGACTATTCGTCAAGATACGAACAAAAATTTGATTTTCTCCTTCCTCGAATCAAAAATAGTAATGCAGCTTTGTTTCTTAGGATACAGAGCTTTGAAGCGAGCTTTGAAATGTTTCTTTGTGCGTGCATTGGTCAACACAAAAGAATAGTAAGACTGAACAACTGATGCACATTGAAGTAACCCAAGCCACAGTTTATTTACCACGTGGTTGTAATTAAAGTGCAGCTACTCACAGAGGGGATGTCATTGTCGTATGGCAGCAGTATGTGGTAGATATTCTAGTGCGTAAATGCAGTTCCTATTTACGCTGGAAAAAAATAGTTCCAATTTTGACTACCAGGTGAAAACTGGCGCTATGAATGCGAGAAAGACGTATATAAATATTCTCTTATGTAGTGGATTAGGAATGGGACATGGGTGGAAAAGGTCAAACAAACGAAAAAAGGCATGTTGATTTTATTACAAACCGCAGGTTACTCAATTTGTTCAATAGCAGCACAGTACGCGTCGACGAGGTGCTGCATCCGCAAAATGACATGGTCAATGCTCGCTCGTAGCAGTTCCAGTGGAAATCTGAGCAACGTGTTTCTCTATTCGTTCGTGGAAGGTTGCATTAAGCAGATCATCCGCTAGGCGAACGACATGAGGCGTTGTCCCGTCTTGCATTAAAACAGTGGTTTCCACGTAGTTACGTTTTTCCAAACCAGGAATCAAACGCTGTACAAGGAGGCATCGATAACTTGTGGAGATTCTAATACACCTGGCAGGGCCTCTGGGTGTATTCTCTTCTAAGAAGAACGAATCTATAATAAAGGTGCTTATGAATCCACACCACGCAGTCACATAAGGCGAGTGCAGTGACTCTTTGTGCACAACACGCGGTTTAACAGTACCCCAAATTCGTCATTTCGGTGTGTTTCCTGCACCCTTCAGTATGAAATGCTCCCTGTCCTTCCGTGGGATACTGCCCGGCCACTTGCCATCAACTTCGATCCGTGCCAGAAAACAAAGAGCAAATTCAAAACGTGGCTGCAGATCATGAAGTTTCAGTTGCTGCACCGCCTGTATTTTGTACGTGTACCAGTGTAAAATAGACCGTAAAACTTTTCGCACTGTTGACCATGGGATGGACAATACTCGTGACGCTGCACGAATACTGGCACTACACGGGACACGTTGTGCATCGCTAGTTACAGCAACAGCAACCTCGTCACTGGGATAGGACACGTTCCACGTGTCACACAAAGTCCACTTGTTTCCGAATTTCATTATCATCTTATTTAAACCATTAAATGACTTCGGGCCTCTCCTTAGGCCTTTTAGTCGGCGATCCCGTCTCAGTGCAATACTGTAAATGCTACAATTCACGAAAAACAGTTTAACTAGCAGCGCAGAGTCTCTCTTTCCGACAGCCATTCTGTTCACTCACATACATTGAGTACGCGAAAGAACTTGCCCCCCTTCTAACAGCCATGTAACGCAAGTCTCTAGAGGAACGGAAGGTTCCAAATGATTGGAAAAGAGCACATGTAGTTCCAGTTTTCAAGAAGGGTCGTCGAGCAGATGCGCAAAACTGTAGGCCTATATTTCTGACATCGATCTGTTGTAGAATTTTAGAACATGTTTTTTGCTCGCGTATCATGTCATTTCTGGAAACCCAGAATCTGCTCTGTAGGAATCAACATGGATTCCGGAAAAGCGATCGTGTGAGACCCAACTCGCTTTATTTGTTCATGAGACCCAGAAAATATTAGATACAGGCTCCCAGATAGATGCCATTTTTCTTGACTTCCGGAAGGCGTGCCGGCCGCGGTGGTCTTACGGTTCTAGGCGCTGCAGTCCGGAACGGCGGGACTGCTACGGTCGCAGGTTCGAATCCTGCCTCGGGCATGGATGTGTGTGATGTCTTTAGGTTAGTTAGGTTTAATTAGTTCTAAGTTCTAGGGGACTGATGACCTAAGATGTTAAGTCCCATAGTGCTCAGAGCCATTCGAACCGGAAGGCGTTCGATACAGTTCCTCACTGTCGCCTGATAAACAAAGTAAGAGCCTACAGAATATCAGACCAGCTGTGTGGCTATATTGAAGAGGTTTTAGCAAACAGAACACAGCATGGTTTTCTCGATGGAGAGACGTCTACAGATGTTAAAGTAATCCCGCGCCCGGGTTCCCGGGTTCGATTCCCGGCGGGGTCAGGGATTTTCTGTGCCTCGTGATGACTGGGTGTTGTGTGATGTCCTTAGGTTAGTTAGGTTTAAGTAGTTCTAAAGTTCTAGGGGACTGATGACCATAGCTGTTAAGTCCCATAGTGTTCAGAGAAATTTGAACCATTTCGTTAAAGTAACCTCTGGCGTCCCACAGGGGAGTGTTATGGGACCATTGTTTTTCACAATATATATAAATGACCTAGTAAATAGTGTCGGAAGTTCTATGCGGCTTTTCGCGGATGATGCTGTACTACACAGAGAAGTTGCAGCATTAGAAAATTGCAGCGAAATGCAGGAAGATCGACAGCGGATACTCACTTGGTGCAGGGAGTGGCAACTGACCCTTAACATAGACAAATGTAATGTATTGCGAATACATAGAAAGAAGGATCCTTTATTGTATGATTATATGACAGCGGGACAAACACTAGTAGCAGCTACTTCTGTAAAATATCTGGGAGTATACGTACGGAACGTTTTGAAGTGAAATGATCATATAAAATTAATTGTTGGTAAGGCGGGTGCCAGGTTGAGCAAATGTAGTCCATCAACAAAGGAGGTGGCTTACAAAACACTCGTTCGACCTATACTTGAGTATTGCTCATCAGTGTGGGATGCGTACCAGGTCGGGTTGACAGAGGAGATAGAGAAGATCCAAAGAAGAGTGGCGCGTTTCGTCACAGGGTTATTTGGTAAGCGTGATAGCGTTACGGAGATATTTAGCAAACTGAAGTGGCAGACTCTGCAAGAGAGGCGCTCTGCATCGCGGTGTAGCTTGCTGTCCAGGTTTCGAGAGGGTGCGTTTCTGGATGAGGTATCGAATATATTGCTTGCCCCTACTTATACCTCCCGAGGAGATCACGAATGTAAAATTAGAAAGATTCGAGCGCGCACGGAGGCTTTCCGGCAGTCGTTCTTCCCGCGAACCATACGCGACTGGATCAGGAAAGGGAGGTAATGACAGTGGCACGTAAAGTGCACTCCGCCAGACACCGTTGGGTGGCTTGCGGAGTATAAATGTAGATGTAGATGTAGATACTGGCTTGTGAAATGACAGCGTGGTTGTCTTACCGTTACACAAATAGTGTACACCGCCAGATTCGCTGTTGGCCAAAACTGGAATTAATGTTGTTCCAGCGTAAATCGGTTCCTCATTAACGCATTAGCATGTCTACCTAGCTTCACTGCACTGCGATATTTACAGCCCACACTGGACCTCCGGCAGTAACTGAACTTTAATTGCAACCACTCGGTACGATGGATGCAGTGTCCTGGACTGCCTCCTGGACTTAATATGACCTGAGACTACCACCTCTCTATTTTGACGGAACTGATTGTAAAAAGCAAGAGCGAAAAAGCACAGTACGAAATGTCAATACCGATTTGTGTTTCAGGTCAACTAAGCTTCGCAGCACAAGCGTGAACGTCCAACATAACACGGGAACACAAGAAAACTTGCATAATCGCCATCTAAGTGTTATTAGGAATCACGGATCCGTTGAACTAAAAGCTCTTCGCTGAAAGAAGTGTTGAATACGATCCACCACTGTATGGGAGCTGAATAGGTCGCTTCAAAAAGGCCGTACTGCCGGTGAAAACAGACTTTATTACTCAGATTCCTCACTTGACGCGTTTCGTATGTTTTTCCATTGTAAGATGTCAAAGTGCACAGAGGGTCCCAGGATACGAGCGTTATAATAACGGTGTATAGGTAACATAAGTTGACAGACTAGACAGTACTACAAACTATACAGCCTGATATGCTCTTACTAATGTTCTCACACAAGAAAGATGAAATATCTGAAAGAAAAAATTTATATTTTACAATACCTAGCAAGGAAAAGCCTACTTTCTGCCTAAATAAGAACGTTAGTAAACATACTTTAATTAATGAAGATTGTTTCATCAGTGAAATAATAGTCAGTTTAAAGAGAAAAATAATTTTACATTTTGGTACTTCAGAAGGAAAAAAGATACAAAATATAAAGTAAAACTGCTCTATTTAATGCCTTATAAACAGTGTTTGACGTGTAACTACATATTTTTTCGAGCAGATAAACGTAAATGTTTTGAAATGTTTGGACGACGTGTTTATTACTCTTTTACGTCTCAGGAGTATGGAAAACTTCTCACATGTCCTTTGTCAAGAATATCCACCTTGAATTTCGCTTCGGTCATTAATCAGTTCTGTTACAACTGCTTGTTCCTACAAACTATTGTTTTATTTAGATTTTATGTAAAAGTTTGTCCCTCATAACCTCACTGTCAACATTCAGGTGTCAAACTGCACTGCAGATTGCTCTCATGACACTTGCAGCTTTGGCGCTAACGTGTACACGAATAGAACGCCACAAGTAGTCGATTGTGATTAGCACATTGCATATGTGAATGGACTCTAGTGAGAGAGAACTTTACAGGTGACAATCAACTCCTGGTTGACTATCTTGTGCAGAATTATCCAAAAATCTGAATATCGATAGTGCAATATTAATAGTTCAGTGGGAATTCCACGGTTAAACCAAGAGAAGAGAGAGGATAGGTGGAAAGGGTATATAGAAGGCCTATACGAGGCGGAGGACTTACCTGATGACGTTATAGAAGAAGAAATTGGAGTCGATATGGAAGACATAGGGGATCCAGTATTAGAATCAAAATTTAAGAGAGCATTGGAGGACTCAATATCAAATAAGGCAGAAGGGATAGATAAGATTCCATCAGAATTTCTAAAATTTTGGGGGCAAGTGGCAACAAAACTGCTGTTCACGTTGGTGTGTAGAATGTATGAATCCGGCGACGTAGCATATGACTTTCTAAAAAATATTATCCATACAATTCCGAAGATAGCAACGGCAAATAAGTGCGAGGATTATCGCACAATCGACTTAATACCGCTGTTGCTAACGAGAATAATGTACAGAAGAATGTAGAAGAAAACCCGGGATCGATTACATAATGAGCAGTTTGGCTTTAGAAAAGGTAAAGGTACCAAAGAGGCAGTTCTGGCGTTGGGCTTCGTGATGGAAGCAGGACTGAACGAAAATCAAGATAGGCTAATAGGTTTTCTTATCCTAGAAAAAGCGTTCGAGAACGTAAAATTGCGCAAATACGAATTCTGACAAAAGTAGGAGTAAGCCATAGAGAAAGATAGGTAATATACGATTTGTATAAAACCAAGAGGGGCTAAAGAGTTTGGAAGACCAAGAATGAAGTGCTCTGATTAAGAAGAGTGCAAGACAAGGATGCAGTCTTTTGCCCCTACTCTTTAATCTATATGTCTAAGAAGCAATGGCGAAAACAAAGGAAGATTCAAGAGTGGGAATAAAATTCAAGGTGAAAGGATGTCAATAATAAGACTCACTGATAAAATTGCTATCCTCAGTATAAGTGAAGAAGTATTACAGGATCTGTTGAATGGAATGAACAGTCTAATGAGTATAGAATATGGGTTGGGAGTAGACCAAAGAAAGAAATGAAAAGTAACAGAAATGAAAACAGCGAGAAACTTAACAACAAATTTGGTGACTAAGAAACACGCGAAGTTAAGAAATTCTGCTATCTTGGAAGCAAAATAACCCATGACGGACGATATAAGGAGGACATAAAAAGCGGACTAGCAAGGAGGGCATTCTTGGCCAAGAGAAGTCCTCTGGTGTCAAACGTAAGCGTTAGTTTCAGGAAGGAACTTCTGAGAATGTACGTTTCGAGCACAGCATTGTATGATGATTGAATCAAGGGCATGAGAAAACCAGTAGATCAGAGATCCGTAGCGTCTGAGATATGGTCCCACAGATAGTGTTGAAAATTAAATGGACTGATAAGGAATGAGGTTCTCCGCTGAATCGGCGATTAAAGGAACGTATGGGAAACACTGACAAGAAGAGGGTGTAGGGGGGGGGGGTGTAGGACATGTGTTAAGACATCAGGTAGGAACATCCACTGTAATAAACGGAACTGTAAAATGTAAAAACTGTAACAAAAGACTGGAAAATATCCAATAAATAATTGAGGGGTAGAGACCAAGTGACACTCTGAGACGAAGATGGTAGCGCGGTAGAGAAGTTTGTGGGAGGTCGCATCATATCAGTCAGAAGACTGATGACTCAAAATAAAAATAAAAATTATCCATCGCTGCTATACAGAACAATTTCATTCCTATGGAAGTAGGTACAGAATGTAGATTTTTTACACCACGGATTTCTTGCTATCCAATTTAGGAATACACACTACCTTCACGAAACAACTGCTGACTCTTGTTGAAACTCCTTCAAAGTGACGGCCTTGCGCGCCAGCAACAGGCTAACGAGAAAGGTAAAAATACGATTTGAAGGGAAAAAAGGAGGCTTCAGACTAAATTTAAAGAGACTAAATTGTTAACGACAGGAATGCAAACCAAGTTCTAAAATACTGTTGATGAAACTGTAACGTTTTGCATGTAATGAGAGTAGACATTGTGTTTGGTATTATGGAAGTCAGGAGGACGTCAATGTATATGCATCCATTTTCTGATGAATCGCGGGATGACGACTGGTACTATATCTTTACGAAGGAGAGATGGCACCATGAACTGTATTTATAGGTGTTACTTTATTTGCAACCGATTTCGGATCATCGGTGATAACAGTTAATCATATGGATAGAGGGCAATTATCATCATTATACATTTTATGGAGTATAAGAAATCATTGACCTCTTTGCTGGACGTGCTTTCCCATTTATGACGTCAACGATGACAACCCAGTGTCCATGTGATCACCTGGTGTCATTGACAAGTCTGTAGATGTTGTACTGGAAAGGCGATTTCGATTGCATTGAAAATAAGACCTTTAAATACTGCTGAATATGCGCTCCCTATCACATAGAGAAGTCCACGTAGGACGGAAAAGCGATGCCTGAGGCAATAATGGGAAGTGGGAGCAGAAAATGAGAAACGCTATGGAGTTCAGGAAGGTGTGGAAGAACATAGTGTGCCTGTACAATGAGTTGGAAACACCTCTATGAATGACAAAATTAACACCATTTTACTCCAAGTTTGCATGGGATACTTACGAATAAAGAGTTACGTTGAAAACCATTCCAGCGGGACACCGGTACATTTCCGGGTCGAGACCGTTTCCTTTGGGCTTGCAGACGTAGTAGATGTTTTGGTTCTCTGGGACGACGCCCACCTCGAGTGACATATTGCAGGGCTTGACGGGTCCTTCTGTGCAGACGCGGTCTGACGTCGTTAGTCTGCCCATGAGAGAGAATAATTTCATATCAGGCGTATTCGTTTTTTGTGCCTAGTTTAAGAAAAGCAATACATAAACCAAGTAGTTACAGAGCGCCTTAGACAGTAGTATTAGAGCAAGGTAAATACAGATGAAAGTATTACATAGCATACTGACAGGATCAAAATCACAGTACTGGTATCGGTCGTCTCATAGGATCTCTGTAAGTCACTGAGTATCAGTGAGCCAAGAGAGAGCAACGACGCTTGTTTTCACGTTGCAATTTCGTATTTGTAACGGTATCCTCAGATGTGCGTGACTCTGTTACAGATGTGCGCAAGTGTTCACTTGTATGAATTCACTTGCAGGCCTC
The DNA here is from genome assembly GCF_021461395.2 of Schistocerca americana. NCBI lineage: Eukaryota > Metazoa > Arthropoda > Insecta > Orthoptera > Acrididae > Schistocerca > Schistocerca americana. The sequence goes on from NC_060122.1 coordinate 313,153,875, forward strand.
TGGTTCCAGCGTTCGTACACTTACATTCTGAGCTGTACACCTGAAAGGGGTCATTGAACACTCCGTATTTTCATTCAAATGATAAAACAGAAAACGTAATAATTACCTGACATTAACAGAAGGAAACCAATTTCTATATCAGGTTAAAAGAATTTCCAAAATGGAAGTTTCATTGCCCAGATTGCAGTTGATATATATCCTGATTACTAGTTTCGGCAAAGTTATAGTGTCATCTTCAAGGTATGTATCAACTCGGATCTGGGCAATAAAGCTGTTTTGGAAGCTTTTTTACAAAGAAGTCAGGGATTTCACACATAAGATAAGCATCGCCATTCTGGCCAAGGACACGTCAACTGGGCCTGCTTGACTGCCGCGCCGTTCATCAGACAATGGTGTCATCTGGATGTGGGATGGAGTGTTGGGTTCAGAATACCGCACTCCTGGCCATTGTTGGGTTAGCAGAACTGGTGTTGTTGCTATTTGGTCAAGTAGCTCCTAAAATGGCATCACAAGACTGAGTGTACCCCATTCCAGGCATAAAAAATGAATTCTTGACAGTGCTGGTAATCGAACTTGGGTCGTGTGTGTGGCAGTTGTCAGTTGGGATCACAAGATTGAGCACACCCTATACTAGTCCTCTGCACCTCGTTCCAGTCCTCCCACCAAGGATATATCCTTGCAGTGCCAGAAATCAAACCAGGAGTGTCTATGTGGCAGTCGTCAATTGGCATCACAAGATACCCCATTCCGCCCTTTGCAAGCCCTCTGTCTTCCCTCCCCACTCCCCCCCCCACCCCAAGGACAAAGCCTTGAGAATGCAAGAAATCGAAGGGGGGGGGGGGGGGGGCAGTGTCTGTGTGCCAGTCTTCAATTGGCATCACAAAACTGAGTGCACCCCATTCCAGACCTCTGTACCCAATTCCAGTCCTCCAACAAGGATAAATCGTTGGTAGTGTTGGGAATTGAACCCAGGTCGTGTGTATAACAGTCTTCAATTGGAATTACAAGACTATGTGCACCCCCGTACAATCTTTTACACCCCCTCCCTCCAGTCCTCCCATCAAGAAACGAACCTGGGTCGTCTGTGTGATAGTTGTCAATTGGAACCACAAGATTGAGTGCACCCTGTTTCAGACCTCACCTCGTTCCAATCCTCCCACAAAGGATAAATTCTTGGCAGTGTCGGGAATCGAACTCAGATCGTCTGTGTGGCGTCAGCCATGCTGATAACTCAATTTGGTACATATATCACCTTGATTCTAAGAACAACGCATCCTGATCACTGCGGGGCTTGCTTGGCTAGTTACAGTCCGACTTGATACGAAGCCTCCAAGCTACCTGTTGCATCCAAGCTACCTGTTGGATGCACTCGCCATAGCGCTTATCTGGCGGTGATACACGTCCCGGAACTACCCGCCTACCCTGACCAAAGGGACAGGAAGGCAAACTCAAATACAGTTACAAATTTACCGACAGGGAGGAGTCTATACTGTACAGACTCGCTTGCCAAGCTACAACGCTATGGTCGGCGACAGCGTTAATAGCCTCTGGCATCGCAGCTCGCAAGGAATGTTGCGTTGTCAACTCGGCTGAAAGTGCATAGGCAGCAGCAATGGTACGGACAGCTGCACTATCGGAAGTTCAACGTACCTCTCTACTGTTAGATTCAATGTGTACCTAATAGGTATGAGATACGTAATACAGAATGTTTTTTACAGTAAAGACAGCCCACTGGTTGCAATGGATTTTATAGTCGAATTGACCATGGTTTCGACTCCTAAACTAAGGGAGTCTTCATCAGATTTATGTTACATACGTAAGAAGTTGAGCATAACAGCTCTCGTCATACAATTTTAACGCCAAAAAGGCCACGTCACATAATAAAACATCCTACGTAAAAGTTTTACTGTCATTTCTAGTTAAAAATTAACGATTGCCGGTAAGGGCTGCTTGTGTATACTGAAACAGGTGGCATCAGACTAGACTGTTGTAATACAGAATGGTGTATGTATTCAGTCTTTCCCAAACATAAGGACATGAAAAGTAACCAGTGATACAGATTCTCGCACTGCAGAGTGGATTCTGTAACAAGCTGCACCTTAAAGAACTGATTAAACCTTCTGTTGCCTCTTACTTTATTAATGAAACGACGAGAGAATCAGTTCTAAAACATCCACAGCAGGAAGAGCAGCATTTTAAAATATTGTTTTACTGCAGTCATTATAGCAAGGTCAGTAAAATAAAATTTCTACTACAGAAAAGATTATGCTCTGAACTACATTGTACGGCACCGACAGCTTGACAAGGAAGTAAATTTTCCATGATAATGAATTTACATTCCATTCACGTACACTGCCTTTTTATTCAAATGTTTCACTGCCGCTACCTTCAGAGCTGGAGTCGACGAATGTGGGTGCCAGACTGACAATTAGCGGATCCATTATGTCGTTTCTAATAAGTTCTTTCCGGCAGTCTTCTTACAGTTTGTCAGTGTGATTTACGCTGACTTCGAGTCCTCCCTCGGGCATGGATGTGTGTGTTTGTACTTAGCATAATTTAGGTTACGTAGTGTGTAAGCTTAGGGACTGATGACTTTAGCAGTTAAGTCTCATAAGACTTCACACACATTTGAACATTTTACGCTGACTTCCCGATCAGCAACGATGATTTTGTCTGTTGCTTCATGGATCAGACATTCAGTGTCGGCTACTATAAACATAGTATTTTTATCCGCCACGTCTCTTCACCGGCGTCCACACCACTTCTATTGGGTTATAATGACAATGATAAGGAGGTAACCCTATCACACCGTGACTATGTTGCAACTCTACAGAATCAATGTCGTAGAAATGTTAACTAGTTCCAACAGTGTTGCTCTTGTTTGTGCTTCAATATGTCGTGTATTATTTCTTCGCAGTCATGAAAGAATATTACTTTTTGTTGTGATTCTAGTGCGACGCCTGTCGAGGATAACAGAGCGATAGCTTGCGTTGACCATAACAATGACAGATCCTAGATGATTCGGAAACCACTACCGAAATGTTGATGCATTCATTTCAGAATGGTAGTCAGGGTTGGTTTTTGATTTTAATCGGAATAGAAGTTTACTTTGAGGCACAAATCCGGTAGCAGTGGAACCGTGGTCACATATTATAAGATGCCTTTCTTTTTCCACTGGAATTATAAAGCTGCCTTGTCCCTCTGTTGTTCAAATGCTTAAATGGCTCTGAGCACTATGGGACCTAACATCAGAGGTCATCAGTCCCCTACAACTTAGAACTACTTAAACCTAACTAACCTAAGGACATCACACACATCCAGGCCCGAAGCAGGATTCGAGCCTGCGACTGTAGAGGTCGCGCGGTTCCAGACTGTAGTGCCTAGAACCGCTCGGCCACCCCGGCCGGCCCCTCTGTTGTCCGCCAAGTAAAATTTCTAGCGCGGGTTTGATTTACCTAAGTCTCGCACAAGTAATACACAGCTGACGTTCCTTTGGATATGACTTCAAGCATTGTTCTTAGAAACGTCATCCTAGCATCCTTCCATTAAATGTTTCTATCCGTCTTATATTTTACATATTTAAATTCTTTGAATTGACCTTGATCTTCCTTCACGCATAACAGTGAGCAATTTCAGTGCCCTGTTGTGGGGAACTCGCTCTCTTTCATAACATTAGAAAACCTTCCGACGCAAACCGACTTCCGTGAAGTCGTCGAGTCTTATTACCCGCTTTGGCACGCTAAGTTTCTTTCCTTGAGTCGAAATTCCACATTTCCAGTTGGTGCTAAGACACACTGGTCCCCTCACAATTGTTCTGATGGATCATACACCAATATTGCCACAGGCCGCTACGGTGCGTTCCCGCATCTTAGCAACCTCGCAGAACGGCACGCTTGAATCTGCCTCATGTTTGATGAACGAGTACACTTTAAAAATAAGGTCTTTGCCATTTCGTGAAGCACTTGGCGCCTTTTAGATGTTTTCGCCATCTTGGGAAAGCTCACAGAACGCACAGAAAACCACAGAAATCAGTCAATCTTAGTTTCGTCCATCGGAAACGCGACAGACCGCTCAAATACACAGATGGAAAAAAATCGCAACCCCAAAAAATAATTGATGTAGAGTAATGAAATTTCGGGAACACGTTTGTCTAGGTAACATTACATTAATAACTGGTGTGACCGCCAGAACATTGGATGTAAACATGTAAACTTGCATGCATTGTATTGTAGGTGCAGGATGTCAGTCTGTGGGATGGAGTTGCATGCCTGTTGCGCTTAGTCGGTCAGTACAGGGACAGTTAATGATGTTTGCGGATGACGCTTGAGTTATCGTCCGGTGATGTCCCATATATGCTCGACTGGAGACAGATCTGGTGCCGGCCGGAGTGGCCGAGCGGTTCTAGGCGCTATAGTCTGGAACAGCGCGACCACTACTGTCGCAGGTTCGAATACTGCCTCGGGCATGGGTGTGTGTGCTGTCCTTAGGTTAGTTAGGTTTAAGTAGTTCTAAGTTCTAGGGGACTGATGACCTCACAAGTTAAGTCCCATAGTGCTCAGAGCCATTTGAACCACTTGAACAGATCTGGTGACCCGGTAAGCCAAAGTAACATGTCGACACTCTGCAGAGCATGTTAAGTTACAATACGGGTATGTGGACGAGCTTCATCCTCTTGCTTGGAAAACACCCCTTGGAATGGTGTTCGTGAATGGCAGCACAACAGGTCGAATCACCAGACTGACGCACAAATTTGCATTCAAGGTGCGTAGGATAACTAACTACGAGAGTGGTCCTGTTGTCATACAAAATCGCTCCCCGGGCCATAGGTCCAGATGTACTGTAGGTCCAGTGTGTCCAGCAAGCAGACAGGTTGGTTGCAGGCCCTCAAATGGCCTCCTCGTAATCAACACGCGTCCATCACTGGCACTGAGGCAGAACCAACTTTCATTAGAAAACACAACAGACTTCCACCCCGCCCTCTAATGAGCTCTCGCTTGGCACCAATGAAGTCGCAAAAGGCGGTGGTTTGAGATCAGTGGAATGCGCGCTATAGGATGTCTGGCTCGGAGCTGCTCATACTGTCGCTGTAGATAGAGTACGATGCGCCAGACTCATACGCTGAACAGGATGGTCTTCTCTCTCGGTAGTGTTAAGTGGCTGTCCGGAGCCCAGACTTCCTGTGAGCGTACGTTCTCGTGACCACTACTTCCAGTAATCATGGACAGTGGCTACATTCCTGTCAAGTCTTTCTGCATTATTTCAGAAGCAACATTCAGCTTCTCGTAGCTCTACTACACGACCTTGTTCAAACTCAGTCAGTGTTGATAATGGCGTCTTTGTCGAATTTCTTGAGTAGCGTCAACTCATCACGTCCGGTCTCAAAGGTAACCAACGCTTACTACGGTTACAGCGTATGTTTAAAGCAAACTCATAGTAGCGCTACTAGAGCCACTCTTACGCAAGTGGCACGGTGTTTGAATAGACAACATCTTTCAGATATAGGAACACGCGTTTATGCCGCACATCTGCTTCTTGGTGTTGTTATTTTTTTCCGTCAGTGCACGACGGAAGTTTAAGCCGTACGGAACGCGAAAACCGACAGAGCGCTAATTGGCTAACTGCGCAGCTGTCTTCTGCGCATTCCCGGCCCAGTGGTCATAAACACTGCTGCGGACTATAGGTGCCTCTAGGAACGGCAGAAATGACTCTGAGAACTTAAGAACTGGCGTGAAAAGAGTATAAAATGTCTGTAATGTAGTTGTTAATTAAGTTCTGCATCTGGCCCTACTCGCGCAAATAGGGTCCGACTTACTGCCATTACATATTCTGCCCACGGCCTCATTGGACGCGGTATGGAATGGCATGTGGTCAGCACACTGCTCTCCCATTTGTATGGTTTTCTGACATTTGAACCGCCACTAATCCATCGAGCAGCTCCGCACCTGAGCTTAGGAGGGTGAGTGCATTCGATAGTCGTTCTCCCACGAAGGAAAAGTCCCTGCCACTACCGGTAATCGAACCCGGTTCCTCCAGCATGGCAGTGAGCCGTGCTAACCAATCAGCTGCGTTGGAGAACAAAATCTACTTTTAATGAGGTACAAATACATATATCATGCATTCCTGCCACAGTATACACAAAAAAGGCAATATTTAGAGGATATGGCATCGTAACTTTCTCATCTGTAGTCAACACCAGTGTGTACCGAGAATTTGGTGTCATATATTCTATGGTAACCCACAGCTGATGCATGCTCCCTCTGTCACTAAATGGAGCAAGGCACTAAGTAGGTTAGCAAGGTAATGAGACTTGTAACTGAGGTGTAGTCGTTGGAAGACAATTTTGTTTGTAACTACTCTGAAGAGCCAAAGAAACTGGTATACCTGCCTAATATCGTGTAGGGCCTCCGCGAACATGCAGAAGTACCGCAACACGACGTGGTATGGACTCGACTAATGCCCGAAGTAGTGCTGGAGGGAACTGACACCGTGAGTCCTGCAGGTCTGTCCATAAATCCGCAAGAGTACGAGGGAGTGGACATCTCTTCTGAACAGCACGTTGCAAGGCATCCCAGATATGTTCGATAATGTTTACGGCAGGGGAGTTTGGTGGCCAGCGAAAGTGTTTAAACTCAGAAGACTGTTCTTGGAACCACTCTGTAGCAATTATGGACTTGTGGGGCGTCGCATTGCACTGCTGCAATTGCCCAAGTCCGTCGGAATACAAAATGGTCGTGAATGGATGCAGATGATCAGACAGGATGCTTACGTACGTGCCATGCGTCAGAGTCGAATCTAGACGTATCATGTATCAGATATCACTCCAACTACAAACGCCTCACACAATTGCAGAGCCTCCACCAGTTTTAACAGTCCCCTGCTGACATGCAGGGTCCATGGATTCATGAGGTTGTCTCCACAGCCGTACATTCGCTCGAAACAATTTGAAATGAGGCAACATGTTTCCGGTCCAGTGTCAGTGTTGACAGGCCTTGGCAGGGCGTTTAGCTTTGTGCCGTACAGTCATCAACGACACATGAGTGGATATTCGGTTCCGAAAGCACATATCGACGATGTTTCGTTGAATGGTTCGCACGCTGTCATTTGTTGATGGTCCAGCACTGAAATCTGCAACAATTTGCGGAAGGGTTGCTCTTCTGCTCTTTTGTGACGCTGAGTGATTGTCTTCAGTCATCGTCGGTCCCGTTCTTGCGGGATCTTTTTCCGGTCACAGCGATGTCGGAGATTTGATGTTTTACCGGATTCCTCATATTCACGGTATACTCGTGAAACGGTCGTACGGGAAAATTCCCACTTCATCGCTATCTCAAAGATGCTGTGTCCCATCGCCAGTGCGCCGACTAAAGCACCACGTTCAAACTCACTTAAATCCTGATAACCTGACATTGTAGCAACAGTAACCTATCTAACAACTGCACTAAATACCTGTTGTCTTATGTAGCCGTTGCCGACAGCAGTGCCGTATTCTGTGTGTTTACGTATCTCTGTATTTGATACGCATGGCTATGCCAGTTTCTTTGGCGCTTCAATGTAATTGATCATTTTGCGGACTGAGCTAAAGAAAATGATGCGCTCTTGCGTGCTTATGTGTGTGTGTGTGTGTGTGTGTGTGTGTGTGTGTGCGTGTGTGTGTGTGAGTGTGTGAGCGCGCGATTTCGTATTTGTAGATTACCAGAAGGCTTTTGATTTCGTGTCTGAGAGGTTACAGTTCGTAGTAATTGACAGAAAGTCGTCGAGTAAAACATAAGTGACTTCTGGCGATCCCCAAGGTAGTGTCATAGGCCCTATGCTGTTCCTTATCTATATAAACGATTTGGGAGACAATCTGTATAGCCGTCTTAGGTTGTTTGCAGATGCTGCTGTCGTTCATCGACTAGCAATGTCATCAGAAGATCAAAACAAATTGCAAAACGATTTAGAAAAGATATCTGTATGGTGCAAAAATTGGTGGCTTACCCTTTTTTTCTTTTTTGGTCATCAGTCTACTGACTGGTTTGATGCGGCCCGCCACGAATTCCTTTCCTGTGCTAACCTCTTCATCTCAGAGTAGCACTTGCAACCTACGTCCTCAATTATTTGCTTGACGTATTCCAATCTGTCTTCCTCTACAGTTTTTGCCCTCTGCAGCTCCCTCTAGTACCATGGAAGTCATTCCTTCATGTCTTAGCAGATGTCCTATCATCCTGTCCCTTCTCCTTATCAGTGTTTTCCACATATTCCTTTCCTCTCCGATTCTGCGTAGAACCTCCTCATTCCTTACCTTATCAGTCCACCTAATTTTCATCATTCGTCTATAGCACCACATCTCAAATGCTTCGATTCTCTTCTGTTCCGGTTTTCCCACAGTCCATGTTTCACTACCATACAATGCTGTACTCCAGACGTACATCCTCAGAAATTTCTTCCTCAAATGAAGGCCGGTATTTGATATTAGTAGACTTCTCTTGGCCAGAAATGCCTTTTTTGCCATAGCGAGTCTGCTTTTGATGTCCTCCTTGCTACGTCCGTCATTGGTTATTTTACTGCCTAGGTAGCAGAATTCCTTAACTTCATTGACTTCGTGACCATCAATCCTGATGTTAAGTTTCTCGCTGTTCTCATTTCTACTACTTCTCATTACCTTCGTCTTTCTCCGATTTACTCTCAAACCATACTGTGTACTCATTAGATTGTTCATTCCGTTCAGCAGATCATTTAATTCTTCTTCACTTTCACACAGGATAGCAATGTCATCAGCGAATCGTATCATTGACATCCTTTCACCTTGTATTTTAATTCCACTCCTGAACCTTTCTTTTATTTCCATCATTGCTTCCTCGATGTACAGATTGAAGAGTAGGGGCGAAAGGCTACAGCCTTGTCGTACACCCCTCTTAATACGAGCACTTCGTTCTTGATCGTCCACTCTTATTATTCCCTCTTGGTTGTAGTACATATTGTATATGACCCGTCTCTCCCTATAGCTTACCCATCCTTTTTTCAGAATCTCGAACAGCTTGCACCATTTTATATTGTCGAACGCTTTTTCCAGGTCGACAAATCCTATGAAAGTGTCTTGATTTTTCTTTAGCCTTGCTTCCATTATTAGCCGTAACGTCAGAATTGCCTCTCTCGTCCCTTTACTTTTCCTAAAGCCAAACTAATCGTCACCTAGCGCATTCTCAATTTTCTTTTCCATTCTTCTGTATATTATTCCTGTAAGCAGCTTCGATGCATGAGCTGTAAGCTGATTGTGCGATAATTCTCGCACTTGTCAGCTCTTGCCGTCTTCGGAATTGTGTGGATGATGCTTTTCCGAAAGTCAGATGATATGTCGCCAAACTCATATATTCTACACACTAAAGTGAATAGTCGTTTTGTTTCCACTTCCCCCAATGATTTTAGAAATTCTGATGGAATGTTATCTATCTCTTCTGCCTTACTTGACCGTAAGTTCTCCAAAGCTCTTTTAAATTCCGATTCTAATACTGGATCCCCTATCTCTTCTAAATCGACTCCTGTTTCTTCTTCTATCACATCAGACAAATCTTCACCCTCATAGAGGCTTTCAATGTATTCTTTCCACCTATCTACTCTCTCCTCTGCATTTAATAGTGGAATTCCCGTTGCACTCTTAATGTTACCACCGTTGCTTTTAATGTCACCAAAGGTTGTTTTGACTTTCCTGTATACTGAGTCTGTCCTCCCGACAATCATATCTTTTTCGATGCCTTCACATTTTTCCTGCAGCCATTTCGTCTTAGCTTCCCTGCACTTCCTATTTATTTCATTCCTCAGCGACTTGTATTTCTGTATTCCTGATTTTCCCGGAACATGTTTGTACTTCCTCCTTTCATCAATCAACTGTAGTATTTCTTCTGTTACCCATGGTTTCTTCGCAGCTACCTTCGTTGTACCTATGTTTTCCTTCCCAACTTCTGTGATGGCCCTTTTTAGAGACGTCCATTCCTCTTCAACTGTACTGCCTACTGCGCTATTCCTTATTGCTGTATCTATAGCGCTAGAGAACTTCAAACGTATCTCGTCATTCCTTAGTACTTACGTATCCCACTTCTTTGCGTATTGATTCTTCCTGACTAATGTCTTGAACTTCAGCCTACTCTTCATCACTACTATATTGTGATCTGAGTCTATATCTGCTCCTGGGTACGCCTTACAGTCCAGTATCTGATTTCGGAATCTCTGTCTGACCATGATGTAATCTAATTGAAATCTTCCCGTATCTCCCGGCCTTTTCCAAGTATACCTCCTCCTCTTGTGAGTCTTGAACAGGGTATTCGCTATTACTAGCTGAAACTTGTTACAGAACTCAATTAGTCTTTCTCCTCTTTCATTCCTTGTCCCATATTCTCCTCTAACCTTTTCTTCTACTCCTTCCCCTACAACTGCATTCCAGTCGCCCATGACTATTAGATTTTCGTCCCCCTTTACATACTGCATTACCCTTTCAATATACTCATACACTTTCTCTATCTGTTCATCTTCAGCTTGCGACGTCGGCATGTATACCTGAACTATCGTTGTCGGTGTTGGTCTGCTGTCGATTCTGATTAGAACAACCCGGTCACTGAACTGTTCACAGTAATACACCCCCTGCCCTACCTTCCTATTCATAACGAATGCTACACCTGCTATACCATTTTCTGCTGCTGTTGATATTACCCGATACTCATCTGACCAGAAATCCTTGTCTTCCTTCCACTTCACTTCACTGACCCCTACTATATCTAGATTGAGCCTTTGCATTTCCCTTTTCAGATTTTCTAGTTTCCCTGCCACGTTCAAGCTTCTGACATTCCACGCCCCGACTCGTAGAACGTTATCCTTTCGCTGATTATTCAATCTTTTTCTCATGGTAACCTCCCCCTTGGCAGTCCCCTCCCGGAGATCCGAATGGGAGACTATTCCGGAATTTTTTGCCAATGGAGAGATCATCATGACACTTCTTCAATTACAGGCCACATGTCCTGTGGATACACGTTACGTGTCTTTAATGCAGTGGTTTCCATTGCCTTCTGCATCCTCATGTCGTTGATCATTGCTGATTCTTCCGCCTTTAGGGGCAATTTCCCACCCCTAGGACAAGAGAGTGCCCTGAACCTCTATCCGCCCTCTTTGACAAGGCCGTTGGCAGAATGAGGCTGACTTCTTATGCCGGAAGTCTTCGGCCGCCAATGCTGATTATTTATGAAAAATTAGGCAGTGGCGGGGATCGAACCCGGGACCGAAGACGTTTTGATTATGAATCAAAGACGCTGCCCCTAAACAACCAAAAGTGTGAGGTCATCCACAAGAGTGCTAACAGGAATCCGTTAAACTTCGATTTCACGATGAATCAGTCAAATCTAAAGGCCGTAAATTCAACTAAATACCTAGGAATTACAATTACGATTAACATAAATTTGAAGGAATTTCGAAAAACTGAGCCATTTTACATTGTCGAATGCTTTTTCCAGGTCGACAAATCTTATGAATCTGTCTCGATTTTTCTTCAGTTGTGCACCATTATTAACGGCAACGTCAGAATTGCCTCTCTGGTTCATTTATCTCTCCTAAAGACAAACTGGTCCTCATCTAACGCGTCGTCAATTTCCTTTGCATTCTTCTGTTTATTATTCTTGTCAGTAACTTGGATGCATGTTCTCACACTTGTCAACTCTTGCAGTCTTCGGAATTGTATGGATGATATTTTTCCGAAAGTCAGATGATATGTCACCATACATTCTACACGCCAACGCGAATAGTCGTTTTGTTTCCAATGAATTTAGAAATTCTGATGGTATGTTTGTTATGTTATCTATCCCTTCTGCGTTATTTGATCTTAGGTCCTCCAGGGCTCTCTTAAATTCTGATTCTAATAATGGATCATGCAGCCATTTTGTCTTAGCCTCCCTGCACTTCCCACTTACTTCATTCCTCAGCGACTTGTACTTCTGTAATCGTAAATTTCCATGACCATTTTTATACTTTCTTCTTTCATCGATCAACTGAAGTATTTCTTCTGTTGCTCATGGTTACTTCGCAGTTATCTTCTTTTTACCTATGTTTTTCTTTCCAACTTCTGTGATTGCCCATTTTAGGGATGTCCATTCCTCCTCAGCTGTACTGCTTACTAATCTATTCCTTATTGTGCATCTATAGCCTTAGAAAACTTCAAGCGTATCTCGTAATTCCTTAGTCCTTCCGTATCCCATTTCTTTTCGTATTGATTCTTCCTGTCTAATCTCTTAAACTTCAGCCTACTGATCATCACTACTACATTGTGATCTGAGTCTATATCGGCTCCTGGGTACGCTTTACAATCCAGTATCTGATTTCGGAATCTCTGTCTGACCATGATGTAATACAACTGAAATCTTCCCGTATCATCCGCCCTTTTCCAAGTATACCTGCTCGTCTTGTGATTCGTGAACATAGTACTCGGTATTATTAGCTGAAGTTTATTACAGAACTCAATTACTGTTTCTCCTCTCTCATTGCTTGTCCCTAGCCCATATTCTTCTGTAACCTTTTCTTCATCCCCTACAACAAAATTCTAGTCCACCGTCTCCCTTTATGTACTGTAGTACCGATTCAATACATTCATATATTTTCTCTCTCTCTTCATCTTTAGCTTGCGTCGTCGGCATGTATACCTGAACTATCGTTGTTTGTGTTCGTTTGCTGTCGATTCTGATGAGAACAATTATATACTGGACTGTTCACAGTAACACCCTCTTTGCCCTACCTTCCTATTCGTAACGTATCCTGATCCTGTTATACCATTCTCTGCTGCTGCTGTTGATATTACTCTATACCCGGCTGACCAGAAATCCTTTTTCTCTTTCCATTTCACTTCACTGACCGTTTCTATATCCAGACTCAGCGGTTTTCAATTACAGGCCAGATGTCCTATGTTTTTAATGCAGTGGTTTTCATTGCCTTTGCATCCTCATGCCGTTGATCACTGCTGATTCTTGCCCCTTTAATAAATTTTTTGTGAGGTCTAAAATTTAAAAACCTCTCTCACACCGGCCTGATTTAGCTTCACTGATAAGGATAGTAAAAACCATGCGTATATTAAGGGAATTTTCATTCACAAAGCAGGCTTATCACATTCACACAGTTCAATACTGTTCTATCCTGATTAAACTGAGCTTAACTTAAATTCCATATGGCAGTGAAGCAATTTCGAAGTGTCGGTGCGACGAAAATTGTCAGTCGATCTCCTGAAAACATTTGTAATAATTATTAACTTACGGTGATCACATGGGGAAGACCGGAGATCTGCTGGTAAGACCGTGTTAGCCTATTTACTTGAAGTAACTGGATATCTTGAGCATACAAAATGGCAGGTTCGTCTAGTGTAAATCAGACGTTCCCCACTGATCCCGTGCAACACATCGTAGTAAGCAGACACTGTCAATAATAATCAGTTAAATAATACGCGAACACACTTTCTTTAGTTTAGTTCATGTATTAAATTCCTTCTCATACAGAATCTCATCAAGATGGCGACTAGCTCAACAATACATACATATACATCCTCCTTCTTTCACGGCTAATCGGCAAGCATTACCTCATTCTTTTCATAAGAGAAAACATATAGCAGAGAAGCTATTCCATGGAGTAAATGGACGCTCCAAGGAATAATAGGGCTTGAAACTACTTTGCATTGATAATCATCGTATATTAAAGTTTCGGAATCGGTAAGATAAGAAGAGATATTTCGAGATATGTACTGAGTTATATAATTCATAAAATTTCTGAAAATATTGCGGAGAGACCGCTGCAAGAGACATTACATCCCCTCCCCCCTCCCCTTCGGGTAGTTTTCTACCCCGGAGACTAGAGAGTGCCCTGAACCTCTGCCCGCTCCTCCACTCTCTTTTTTGACAATGCCGTTTGCTGAATCCGAGTGACTTTTTACAGAAAGCCTTCGGCCGCCTGTGCAGATTATTAACCAAAATTTAAGCGTGGCGCTTTCGAACCCGGGACGGCTTACGTTTTGATTACTAATCAAAGTCGCTACTCCTAGACCACTTGGCCATAGACGACTAGAAGACCGTGTCTTGGGCGGATGAGTTCCGATATCAGGTGGTAAGAGCTGATGATAGTGTGTGTGGCGTAGACCCCACGAAGCCTGGGACCCAAGATGTCAATACGGCACTGTCCAAGCTAGTGGTGGCTCCTTATTGGTTTGGGCTGTCTTTGTATGGAATGGACTGGGTCCTCTGGTCCCACTGAACCGATAATTGACTGGAAATGGTTATGTTAGGCTACCTAGAGATTATTTAGACTTTATATTTCCAAACAACGGTAGAAGTTTTGTGGGTGACAATGCGCCAAGTCACAGGGCTACAATTGTTGGCGATTTGTTTGAAGAGCATTCTGGACAAAACTGGCCACCTAGATCGTCCGACATGAATGCCAACTAACATTTATGGAACATAATCAAGAGGTCAGTTCGTGACCGTATACCTACACCGTCAACACTTTTGCAGTTATGGACGGCTATAGAAGGTCTTCCAACGACTTGTTGAGTCCTTGCCACGAGAGCTGCTGCACTACGCTGGAATAAGGAGGTCTGACATAATATTACGAGGTATCCCATGACTTTTGACACCTCTGTGTACCTCGTTTACAGTCACAGATAAAGCATTTAATATGATTGACCGGAAATTGTTATTTAAAGCTGTGTGCAGAGTACGAGTTGACTTGGAAGGGCAGGTGATTAATTTTTAGTATACGCAGAAGTCAAACTACTGTAATGGATACTAATTGTAGCAAGAAAGAAGCAAAAATTGGAAGTGAAGTGAGACAGGGGTTACCTCTGTCACCTTACTTATTTACTATGATCATGTCAACAATGAAAAGAAGAACGACTAGAATGTAAATTAATGGTATTCATATTCACTGTATCAGATCTGCAGTTGTGGCAGACTTTGAGAAAGAATTAAATAAAATGATTCAGGTCTTAATTCACGAGATAGCGCTCATCGTGGCCGTTTAAAAGCAGCCCATAAATGCACCAAATACAGTACTATGAACAACTTTGCAAATAAAGAAGTATTACTCAGCTTAATGAATTGCGATTTCAAAGATCACTCGGCAATATTACCCTGGTCGCTAGTTATGGAAGATATAAGGAAAAACTGTAACTATAAAACTTGTTTGATTGATTAATAACCTTGCATTGTCTGAATCGCATTTGGGATGAACCGTATCGTGAAATAACGGTTGCTGGCAACTTACGTGCAGTCTGCTGTGAGAGGGTTATAGGCTTCGTCAGTACCAGGGCAATATCCCAGGTCCGCCGGCTCTCCGACGTTAAGGCAGACGTGATACTTCTTACAGTCGTACGGGTCAGGGTAGGATCCGATGGCGTTACATGGAAATTGGTCCATAGCTGACTTACAATCAGACTGCTCCGCTGGGACGCACGTTCTGTTTACCGCACTGCATTTCATTCCATTGGTCGTACTGCACGTTATCATTGGCCAAGGATCGTATCCATCTTCCAGGTTGCCAAGACAAATCTGCACCTGTTTAAGAAAACAATATTCGATCACAAATTCACGAAAGGGGAGCAGATGTTTCCCTTTCTTGTTTAAATAATAAATAAGTTTCACTGTTCACGTGACGTATAGTGACGACAAAAAAGAATCACAAGACCTAGGAGGAGTTGCAACTTATACGAAAGTTGGCAGTCGTGTTGCTACATCTGAAAGATGATGATTAATCAAATTTTATGCTTGTCGTCGAAGATAAGGCTACTATGAGGAAGCAAATCAGGTTTGCACGCTGTAGTTAGTTGCCTTTGAGATTGGACCTGGTGAGATGCCTTTCAGGCGACAAAGACGCCATTTATCAACATCTTATCGACATTGAATGAGGTCGTGTAATAGGGGTACGAGAAGCTGGATGTTTCTCCTGCGACACTGCATAAAGACCTGGCAGAAATGTGGCCACTGTTCACAAAAGCTGGCAGCGATGGTCACGAGAATGTACCATCACATTAAGACCGGGATATTTTTATTTTTATTTATTTTTATTTATTTTTATTTTTTTATTTTTTTGTTTAAAGGGACCAGACTGCTACGGTCATCGGTCCCAAGACCGGGATAGAGCATTGGTTTGCGCACTGGGCTAGGATTCGAGAGGATGACGGTTCAAAACCGCGCCCGACCATCTTGATTTGGGTTTCCCGTGATTTCCCTAAATCGCTTAAGGCAAATGCCGGGATGGTTCCTTTGAAAGAGCACGGCTTCTTTTCTTCTCCATCCTTGCCTAATCCGAGGCTGTGCTCCGTCTCTAATGACCTCGTTGTCGACGGGACGTTTGTAAGTAGGCTGTTTAGGTTTTTATATTGGTAATGCCACGTAGCGCTCTGAATGAAAATCACTGGTTGTGCTGTGTGCAGTCTGTGGCTTGTTTGCATTGTTGTTGGCCATTGTAGTGTTGGGCAGCTGGCTGTTAACAGCGCGTAGCGTTGCGCAATTGGAGGTGAACCGCCAGCAGTGGTGGATATGGGGAGAGAAATGGCGGAGTTTTGAAATTTGTAGGACTGGATGTCATGAACTGCTATGTATATTATGACTTTTAACACTATTAAGGTAAATACACTGCTTGTTCTCTATCAAAATCTTTCATTTGCTAACTATGCCTATCAGTAGTTAGTGCCTTCAGTAGTTTGAATCTTTTATTTAGCTGGCAGTAGTGGCGCTCGCTGAATTGCAGTAGTTCGAGTAACGAAGATTTTTGTGAGGTAAGTGATTTGTGAAACGTATAGGTTAATGTTAGTCAGGGCCATTCTTTTGTAGGGATTTTTGAAAGTCAGATTGCGTTGCGCTAAAAATATTGTGTGTCAGTTTAGTGTTGATCAGAATAAGTAAAGAGAGTAATGTCTGAGTACGTTCAGTTTTTCTCAGCTGTTTGAAAAGCAAATAATGTAAGAGGTTTACCAGCACAGCAATTCATTAATTTTTCTAAGGGGACGTTACATATGTCGACCCTTAGCCGAGGATACCTCACTGGAATATTCTGATTTTTTCTTGCAGTTTGTGCAATTAGTGCAGCCTTTGTTTATTGCTAGCGCGTAATTGTAGAGAGAAATTCCTTTGCAGTTGTAGTTTTTCATTCTTCTATAGTAAAACAGTTGTGGCATGCATGTAGATTTGCACCAAGTATTTCGCAGCTGCGCTTACAATTAACTAGATATTATTTTCAGTGCTATGTTAATGTGTTCTCTTATTTTTGCTCATCAAATTGTGCTTTTCTGTGTTATCGTGTGAAATATTGTGACAATAATGGCGTGTGAAAAACGTAACACTAGGCTCCAAAGTAAACTGAGAAATAATAGTGACGACGAGCGTAGCTTATCAGCACCACTGTGTAATGAATTAACAGACATTCAAAGTAGTAATTTGGTAATTGTGAATAGGGAAATGGAGCGGGCGGAAAATAATGGCATAGACAGTGAAACAATTAGAGAACAGGGAAGCATTATCGATCGATCGGTCGGCAATAACTCGCCTCAGGAATCCGAAATGACAGGACACAATCTCGCAAATACTGTAGATTCAGGTTTTGGGTCCTCACCGTTTTCTCAAATAAGTCAAGACACATTTTCTGCTTGTCAAAATGTGAATGTTGCCGGTGCAAATTCACTGCCGAAAAGCACTGAGGAACATGTTTCAGACACCAGTGCATTGTTATTACAATTAATACAACAAATGGGACAAACACAGCAAAAGCTTCAAAAGTTAGACACAATGGAACAAAATCTTCGGAAGTTAGACACCACGCTTGAACAAACACTTGAAGATTTAACTACTGAGTTACATAACATTGAATCGAAATGTCAAAAAGTTTGTAATGACGTAAAAACACAAATTTGTGAGCATTTTCAACCTATTTTTCGCGGCATGAAAATGCATTACAGAATCACGAAGCAGCCATAAAAGAGCTGCAAACTATTGTTCATGAAAATCATGAGACCTTTCAAGCTAAAATTGACTCAGTTGCATCTACGGATTCGGTTACGCAACTTGCAAAAACTCAGGAAAACTTAAAGGACACAGTAGATACTCTGAAAATTGGTTCAGAAAGACATATGGAGGAAATTAGTTCATTATCTGTGAAAGTAGTTGAACTTTCGGATCAGCTAAATAATTTATCTACAAAGGTAAATGATAATCTGAATGACACAAAACCGGTAGTCTTTAATGACACAGAAGAGTGCGAACAAATTAGGAAATTCAAACAAAATCAGAATCAAATTAATACGCAACACCAAAGAGAAATCCGGGAAGTACAAGATCAGCTGACACAGGTAATACAAGAATTACGTATTTCAGAGGACACTCGCGCTCCAACACTGGAAGAGGGACTTAGAAATACGGAAAATCCGCAAAATAATAAGACAGGGCATTTCGGAAATTATGAAATAAATTGGCAAGGTGCACCGAATTTTGAGATGGAACCGCCAACACGACGTAACAATGACCGATATGCGACTCGCCGACACGATGATTTTGACCATAAGCTGTTCATTACTACACGTAAATTTAAAACATTTAAGAATTCTGGCAACGACATTCATCCACAAGTGTGGCTCCATCAATTCTCTCATTGTTTTCCTCCCAACTGGTCATTAGAGCACAGATTAGAATTTATGTGTGGCTACTTAGAGAATGAACCAGCTGTAAGAATGCGATCGGCCATTCACGATTGCCACAGTGAAGGAGAATTTTATCATGCCTTCCTCTCAGCATATTGGTCTCAAACTACACAAGACCGAGTAAAACATAGCCTCATAATGATGAGGACTCTTACAAGAATTAGAAATTGACACTGACAATCGCGGGACACGAAATCAGGAGCACAACAATTACAGGTCACATCCGTCACAATTCCGCGATGAAAGAAATAATAACTGGACACGACAAGGCTATTCTCACAACACAAATCGTGACCAAAACAGTCACCACCCGTATGACAACCGTTGGGAGAGTAGTAATAATTACAGGCAGAGATCACCTCTCCGCGGTAGTGACTATCACAGAGACAACCATAGAAACAGACAATATGGGAACCGAAATAATTATTATCAAGGGAGACAGAATAACTTTAGACGCAACGGTCCAGCGCGCAGTTACGATTCAGGGAGAAATTCTCCACCACGTGACCGACAAGAAAGAAACTATGGAATCTACCGACATGACGACAGACGATGATCGTAATGACAGACCTGAATTGCATCAGAACTGGCGGGATTCAAACAGGGCAGGGCCCTCTCGACAAGGTGAATTTGTAGAAGTTAGGTCTCCTAATCCTAATAACGACGCGCGCCAACGAAGAGACAGGCAATGACTCGCACTGCAGGCAGCCACGTGCGCCGGCTGGCTCAGGGAAAAATAACATTGACGCTAACCTTGAGAAAAATTCCAGTATTCTTTACCGACGCATACCGCATGATAATTGCATTCAAGTTCAAACTCTGAGTACTATGAAGAGTAAAGGATTGCACCACACTTCACATGTAAAACCGCTTATTGAGAGATAATCTGCTTTTTAACTTTGTCTTTGCCATAAAACTTTTCACATCACATTTCTAGTATGCATTGTCAGACTTAGAAACTGTTACCATGCAACAATGTTTGAAGTTAACTATCCAATCAAGAACCAAGAGAACTTATTTAAACAGAAATTACGAATGCATTGTTATAGTGAACAGACGTCACAGTGTTATTGTGTGTGTACATTCTTGCTTGTTAGTTGCACGATTACGTAACGACTATAAGGCTTACATACTTAAAACATATACTGCTAATGATATTTTAATGCAACATTTTGGTTTACTTGAAAATACATTATGGATTTAAAGCAATTTCAGTGAGATACCAGATGACACAGTGGTTAGTTTATGTGAAAGCTACACGATTTTATCACGACGCTACTAATGAATGATAATTTACAATGTTGCTTTTGCAGTGTTTCTGTTTTATATCTGCACAGTTTTTCTGTATTATTCTGGAAAGTAAAACATGTTTTAGTAGTAACTATTGTGGTATAGCTACAATGAGACTGCCTTTTCCGTAGCACAACAATACGTTACAGCACAGTACTTTCTTCATCACGGCAATAAGTGTAGTAACTAAGATATCTATACGCAAAGCATTTCACTTTTGTTTATCATGAGGTATGTACATTGGTTTCTGCAGAACTTAGCTTTTGGAGGACGATAACTAAGACACTTCCACAGAGATTATCTTACAGCAAGACGCACAGTTTAGCGCTACAGTACACGTATTTGAGTGATTAATTTTGTACTTAAATCATTTATTTTTAAAGAGATTTGAAGTACAATGATACAAAGGTCTTCCGTGATACATTTCATTCCATTGCTGTAATCTGTAACACCTGAGGGTATAATTACATTAAAGCTCAGGGGGGGTATGCGCTTACTTTGTGTACCACGTGTTTGGCAAGCACAAGGAGCCCTAGCTAATATGGTATTTGCTTATACAACTTTACACATCGGTACCTTATTTCTCTAACACATAAATTACACAGCTATCTGATCATTTAACTGAGAGAGACAAATATTTATTTTACATCAGTGACAGATGTTTACATAATAACACTGTTGGATAACTTCACACATACAAAATTGTATTTTGTCTGTACTTTGTGAACTGTTCATATTTTTTCCGAACTATTGTGATAATATGAGAGCTTTGAATGTCGTATTTGGTATGGGATCATGATTTTTAAAGTACATTTGAGGTAGATCACACTATTGAAATGAGCAGAGAATATTTTTTTAGGTTTTGAAATTATTGCAGAAAGCTACGAGGTTTTTGAGATTTGACTGAAGTGTTATGATGTTATTATTATGATGACGATGTGTATTATGCTGTTGAGGTATGTTTATGATCAATAAGATGATGCTACCATATATGAGGAATTTGATTATGCTATGTGTTTCTTATGATGAAATACTGAAGAAGTATTGACGAATATGTATATGTGTAATAAGGTAAGGAGTAATGAATAGTGGTTAGGGACTGTGACTTGTGAAAAAGGATGTTGGAAACCATGAATCGTACTTAAGAGTTATGAAATGTGTGTAAATGTGCGAATGTATCACAATGTCGGCGAAAATTTTTTGGTCACTGTTATATTCATAGGATTTTGTTTCTACACATTTGCAACGCAAATTCTCGACCTGTGAAATTTTTTATATGAGACTGTCACTGTAGTGCAAACTGGTGTCATAAATATTTCGGTAAGAAAGTTAAGTGACCACCTTCACGTAATGCGTTGTGGGCACCCAGCTGCGCGACAGTCGCCTGGAAAAAAGCCATTAGTGTGTGCCTTTCAGAGGCACAGGTGAAAAAAAAGAGGCCATTATCCTCGCTATTGTCATTTCTTTGTAGAAAGCATCGCAAATATGACACGCTCAAACTTGAAAACATATGATTACACTGTGGAGCTCTTAATTTATGATATTTACTAAGATGCCTAATGAAATGATGAGAAACATTTTACATCTATTGTCTTTCTAATTGAGAGATTGCTCATTTTGTTTAATATCTGGTTTCGAACTGTGTTCAGCATTGGCTTTATAAAATAAAATTAAGTACATTTGCTAATGTGAACACTTTCTGCCAACAGATCTATTAAATAATAATTTTATGATCCATATTCTTCGAAAAAGGAGCTCTTGGAATGGAAAGAACAATAATAAGGGATTAATAACAGTAACTGCATACATAATTTTCTTTTCAACTACTTGGTAATTTTTTTGGTAGAGTAAGTTATCGTGATGCATCACTCTAGTATTAAGATGTGACATAGTTATTAAACATGGCCATTTTTACTGTAATATTTTTTCTGCTTGAGCTTTGTCATGTTTAAATATAAATTATTGCATTTGCTGCTGCTGTTTGCCAGGCATAGTGCTACTAAATTTCACTTTGTATTACTCTGTTAAGCCAGTTTTCCTACTGATTTATTTTTCTTGTTGCTGCACATCGGCTCATATTAGTTGTAATGTTGCATTTGCTTGGTAATTTTGATTTACTGTAGCTTGCTTTGCCAATTTCCATTTTTTTGTCATTGCTGTTTGTGTTAATTGTTTTGTGCTGCTGCATTGCCTCGTCCCTTAGTTTAGCATCTGAGCTCAGTAGATTTAAGTTAGCTTAAGGTGGGGTAGGCTATATAAGAGAACGAGTTGTGATGAATTGGAAGAAATGCATTGAGAAGCTATAAGAAAATGGTTTGGCCAAAAAGTATTTTGAAAGAGGATATGAACAAAAAAAGTAGGGTTTAGGGACAATAGGTTTAGGTAGGATTTTCTTGGAAATAAATGATGAGGTAAGATAATGGAAAATAAATAATGAGGTAAGAAATATGTGAACATATAAATACAGAAAGCATGCTTGGATAGGATTTTTTTGGTGGAAACAAATGTTGAAATAAGAGGAAAGATCTATGGAATGAAGTTTTGGGTTGGACTGCAGTACCAAATGTTACACTGAAAACGAACCCTGTCTTCCTTTTGTATTATTCCGCTATGTGTTTATGTTCCCTTGTGTATTTGTCTTTTTCCTGTCTTTACGTGTTTAGCTAATAAGATTTATGTTGTAGAATTTTTAAATACTATGTTATTTTCTTTGTAAAGATGTTTAGACATTATTTATTCTGTTCTGTTTTAATGCTCATGTGTGAAGTTGATGTTTCGAAAGTTATTCTGATCTTTTATGTATGTACTCATGTCATAATTCCTGTAACACTTATGCATATGTTATTTCGATTCTTTTGTAAAGCCTGTACTACAAATGTTATCTGTATTGTTATGTTCTTTAATGATGTATTTTGTACCTTTGTAATTGTATTCTTATGTTATAAAATCGTAATTGACACCAGTTCGTCACATTATTAACTTGTAAGTTACATATCACTGCACACGTTTCTGTTGGTCATAGTATATGGACAACATGTGAGAAGTAGGGACTATTAGTGTTTGCACGTGTGTTAATAATTCAGCAAGGGACTGGATAACAGCATTGCTGGTTCTAAGGACAATTCCAAAAACTTTGTGAGTGCACAAGTGGTGGTTATGGACTTGCTATATTATACGCAAGACTCTTCAATGGTGATTGTGCACCTGCACAGTCACAACAGATGGCTGCTGGCCATCTGTACAAGGACTACAGTGGGTCTGCATCTTTGATGACCCACCAATACCATTATTTATACAAGGACTACAGTGGGTCTACACCTTTGGTGACTCACCAATACCATTATTTCTACAAGGACTGCAGTGGGTCTGCACCTTTGGTGGCCCACCAGTACCATACTCTCTACCAGGACTACAGTGGGTCTGCTCTGTGATGACCTACCTACCAATATTCTTCAAAACTTCGACTGACTCTGCTGTGGGTTTGCTCTGTTGTGGCCCATTACCTGTCTGCATGTCGAGAGTCAGCACTGTCTTTCCGTTGGAAGGACAACGCTACTTCTTTAAGACTGCATGGAAATCCACTACTTCCATGTGCATTTTATTTTACTGCTCAGACTTTGAGAAAAACACTGCAATTTTACTGTGATGAACGATCAGGACTGTCTTTATGGACTGTGAGAAAATTTTAGCTTTTGACCAACATTGTATCAATAAGTGTGTGCATTTGATTTTTTTGTTATTGTAATTATGAAAATTTTTTTCAAATCTGTATTGGCCACTGCCCAAAACAATTTGTAAAATTTTTTGTGGGGAGCATGGGGGCTATGTAAGTAGGCTGTTTAGGTTTTTATATTGGTAACACCACGTAGCGCTCTGTATGAAAATCACTGGCTGTGCTGTGTGCAGTCTGTGGCTGGTTTGCGTTGTTGTTGGCCATTGTAGTGTTGTGCAGCTGGCTGTTAACAGCGCGTAGCGTTGCGCAGTTGGAGGTGAGCCGCCAGCAGTGGTGGATGTGGGGAGAGAAATGGCGGAGTTTTGAAATCTGTAGGACTGGATGTCATGAACTGCTATGTATATTATGACTTTTAACACTATTAATGTAAATACATTGTTTGTTCTCTACCAAAATCTTTCATTTGCTGACTATGCCTATCAGTAGTTAGTGCCTTCAGTAGTTTGAATCTTTTATTTAGCTGGCAGTAGTAGCGCTCGCTGAATTGCAGTAGTTCGAGTAACGAAGATTTTTGTGAGGTAAGTGATTTGTGAAACGTATAGGTTAATGTTAGTCAGGGCCATTCTTTTGTAGGGATTTTTGAAAGTCAGATTGCGTTGCGCTAAAAATATTGTGTGTCAGTTTAGTGTTGATCAGAATAAGTAAAGAGAGTAATGTCTGAGTGCGTTCAGTTTTTCTCAGCTGTTTGAAAAGCAAATAATGAAAGAGGTTTACCAGCACAGCAATTCATTAATTATTCTAAGGGGACGTTACACGTTGAGCACTAATCTACTCCCCCTCCTGCTCCTCCTCCGTGCTCTGGACAGCCAAGTTGAACTAAGGAGAGGAAGAGAGCTGTGTTCGGTGTATGGCCCTGGCGCATACTTGGCACCATAGTGACACAACGGACTGTTACAAATCAGTTACTCGAACAACAGATTCGAGCCAGACGGCCTGTAGCTTGCATTCCACTGATCCCAAATCACTGCCATTTGTGACTTCAGTGGTGTCAAGCGAGAGCTCATTGGAGGGCAGAATGTCGGTTTGCTGCTTTTTTTTTTTTATGAAAGGTGGTTCTGTCTTGATGCCGGTGATGGCCCTATATTGGTTAGAAGGAGGCCAACTAATGGGCTGCAACCAACTAGTCTGTGTGCTAGGTACTCTGGACCTACGTCCGGAGTACGATATCGTATGAAAGCAGGAACAATCTCGTGGTTATCCCACGCACCCTGACTGCAGATTTCTATGTCAGACTGGTGATTCGACCTGTTGTGCTACCATTCAAGAACAGTATTACAAGGAGTGTTTTCCAACAGGATAACATTCGGCAACTTACCGCCATTGTAACCCAAAATGCTATACAGTCTCGACATGTTGCCTTGCCTTACTCGATCATCAGATCTGTCTCCAGTCGAGCACATATAGGCCATCGTCGCACGAAAACTCCAGCGTCATCCACAAACATCATTAACTGTCCCTACACTGATCGACCAAGTGCAACTGGCAGGGAACTCCATCACATAGACTGATATCCAGCACCTTTAGAATGCAATGCTGGCTCGTTTGCGCGCATGCATTCAACGTTCTGGTGGATACACGGATTATTAATGTACCAGCATTTCACATTTGCAGCAGCTTATCTCACGCTTACATTAACCTGTGATTTTGGAATATCAATCACTTCAATATGTTAGACTACTGGCCATTAAAATTGCTACACCAAGAAGAAATTCAGATGATAAACGGGTATTCTTTGGAGAAATATATTATACTAGAACTGACATATGATTACATTTTCACGCAATTTAGGTGCATAGATCTTGAGAAATCAGTACCCAGAACAACCACCTCTGGCCGTAATAACAGCCTTGATACACTTGGGCATTGAGTCAAACAGAGCTTGGATGGCGAGAACAATTACAGCTGCCCATGCAGCTTCAACACGATACCACATTTCACCAAGAGTAATGACTGGCGTATTGTGACGAGCCAGTTGCTCGGCCACCATTGACGAGACGTTTTCAATTGGTGAGAGATCTGGAGAATGTGCTGCAGTCGAACATTTTCTGTATCCAGAAAGGCCCGTACACGAACTGTAACATGCGGTCGTGCATTATCCTGCTGAAATGTAGGGTTTCGCAGGGATCGAATGAAGGGTAGAGTCACGGGTTGTAACACATCTGAAATGTAACGTCCACTGTTCAAAGTGCCGTCAATGAAAACAAGAGGTGACCGAGACGTCGAACCAACGGCACCCCATACCACCACGCAGGGTGATACGCCGGTATGTGATGACGAATACACGCTTCCAATGTACATTCACCACAATGTCGCCAAATACGGATGCGACCCTCATGATGCTGTAAACAGAAACTGGATTCATCCGAAAACATGACGTTTTGCCATTCGTGCACCCAGGTTCGTTGTTGAGTACACCATCGCTGGCGCTCCTGTCTGTGATGCAGCGTCAAGGGTAACCGCAGCCATGGCTTACGAGCTGATAGTCCATGCTGCTGAAAACGTCGTCGAACTGTTCGTGCAGATGGTTGTTGTCTTGCAATCGTCCCCATCTGTTGACTCAGGGATCGAGACGTGGCTGCACGATCGGTTACAACCATACGGATAAGATGCCTATCATCTCGACTGCTAGTGATACGAGGCCGTTGGGATCGAGCACGGCGCTCCGTATTACCCTCCTGAACCCACCGATTCCATATTCTGCTAACAGTCATTGGATCTCGACCAACGCGAGCTTCAAAGTCGCGGTACGATAAACCGCAATCGCGATAGGCTACAATGCGACCTTTATCAAAGTCGGAAACGTGATGGTACGCATTTCTCCTCCTTACACGAAGCATCACAACATCGTTTCAGCAGGCAACGCCGGTCAATTGCTGTTTGTATATGATAAATCGGTTGGAAACTTTCATCATATCAGCACGTTGTAGGTGTCGCCACCGGCGCCAACCTTGTGTGAATGCTCTGAAAAGCAAATTATTTGCATATCACAGCATCTTCCTACTGTTGGTTAAATTTCGCGTCTATAGCATGTCGTCTTCGTGGTGTAGCAGTTTTAATGGCCGGTAGTGCACTTACTCAAGTTCATTACTCTGCGTTAATTATATTGTGGTGTTTCGTTTTTCCTGTCAGTGTCTTTATACCTGCGTTGAGTTTCTATGAACATGGTATGATGTGTGAATGTTATGCTACATTAGTTTCATTGTAACTTCAGTCTTTAGCAGAGCAAATGCGCTGTTAGTACACGTCACAACAAAATAAGCGAGTCACTTTTTCGAAAGCCATAATAGTGTCCCATTCCATCGTAGAAGTTTGAAATTTGGTGTTCCTCTGTAATGATACAAAAGCGTGGCGATGTGCCACCTCGGATTCTGCGACACATGCGAATAAAAGGCCGGGGCTCAGTTGATTTGGCTGTAAAGTGAGTGAGTGATGTCATATTGGCACCAAACCTCAATTCTGCCCAACGCCACTGTGGACTTGCTAGTCGATGGGAAGCTCGTCTTAAGACCATTTCATCCCTTCTTTTAACTTGTCCGTAGTAGAGGTTAGAACCTAGACGCCCAGCATTGAAGCCACGCCGGTTTCTTTTGGGTGGCCGAGGAAAACATTTCAGACACACCGACGCTCAGAACAGACACGTAAAGGCCTCTAGGGGTGCCTTTTCTTGCATATTTCGCAGTCGAAAACTACAGTTCAGAGTGCGATGAGCAACAGTAAGACCTTCGATGCCACCTACCCGCCTTTGTTGAGCACTTGAAAAATGTACAGAGACAATGCTTGGTGGGGTCATAGGCGCCTGCAGGCAGGCTACACTGCTGCTCTAGCACCCGCCGAATCGGAGGGACATACAGGGGTTGCCCGTCTGCAGGCGCATAATACTTTGTCACAATGCTGTCCGTGTACAGACACATTGTTAAAGCGCTCAACAAATACAGGTGGTTGGCACTAAGGGTGTTGCTGAAGTGGGAGGAGCCTTTGCCATTTTATTCACGTATGCGTCAACGTCACACTCCTCTGTGATCACACCGGAGGAGGTGTGGAACAAGAAGAGTGGCGAAGTGTAAGTACCCTTTGCTGCTTTTTATCACGTTCAGATTTCATCCAACTGTTTTCAAGAACCACAGGTGATTCCACCCTGTACACCAGAGGAAAAACTGTGGCCGTGAAGCACTCCAAAGAGACGAGATCACCTTATGGGGGATTATTAGCCCACGATATCCTTACAAAAGTGTTGAATTGTCTCAGCGGTGTCTGCAGTGTCAAAGGTTGTCGAGGATGTCGTCCAGTTGTTCAACAAACTGCTAACTGTTGTTCTCAACCGCGAAATGTGTGAATATCGATGCCCCAAGAAAAGAGGCAGCATCATTTACACCCTTTATGCCACGCCCTATGGCTTTTCGTTTCAGTTCTGAACGGCGGTGTGTCTAAAATGTTTTCCTGTACCTCCCATAAGAAAAACGCGTGATAGATGACCCACATCGTGGAGGCGTGAAAAGATGCTGTGACATGAGAATAAGAGGGGGTGTGACGACCTTCCCATGGTGTGAGCGACTACTGTGGTGCTGGTCAGAACTGTAGCAAAATTTGGTGTCAATGTTACGTAGTCATCCCACCTTACACCTCACATGTACTTCCGATCTCTGGTCTGTGTCGACACGTTGTTGTATGAAGCGTCGCTGAGCCTGATCGTGACCTCGAAAGGTGCCATACTCCTGCACGTTACAGAGGAATGTTTGAGGCACCCTTGAGCCAAATATCAAACTTCTACGTCCCAATGAGAGACAATTACGGAGTTTCGATGAAGTAATCCTCTAAGTGTGTTGCGCAGTGTATATTCGGCGAAGAGCAAATCCTTTAAAATCTCATTTGCTTGCCCAGCACTATGCGGATTACGTGGGGTGCAGGTAAGACAAGAAGAAAAAGAGCCTTCCGCCAAGTTAGGTTCTGTACCAATAGAAGAGAGTACTACCTGCGAACAGTCACTGCTGCAGAGGACTTCACCAGGCGATGAACAGTACGCCCGTTGAGCGAAGGGAGACCACCTTGGTTTTGAAACGGCGGCAGTCACAGATAAAGCAGTCGACAGCTAGAAAGACAGACAAAATTTCGGTATCATTTCGGGCACAAATCAGAGAAAATTAAAATTTCACAGTTCAATAATTATCTTCCCATTTCCATAATTTAATTACGTATCAGGACCTTTTAGCAACAGTTTACACAGACAATTGTACGTGCCATGACCTGTTTGAGTAGAATTTTCAGGAAACTGTACAGCAAATGGCAAATAGATTTCAGCAGCAGCTAAGTTGTTGTGATGGATGTGGAAACAGTTTTTTTAGTAAACCTGCTGTCACAGTACTGGTGGGTGCTGATCACTGTTCCAATAGCCTCAACTACAACCAGGAGGTGAGTGATAATTCCAGTCGAGCAGGGTTGTTCTAGAAAAAGTCGGAGTTGCTGTTGCTAGCGCTCACAACAATGGTTGTATCTGGATTTTAGAGAGGCCTCTAATCGACTGCAGCTTTCGTCGGCTGACGGTAAATTAATACACTGTATGGATGGAATGCCAGATGCTGAAGCTTGTTGATATAATTGCTTTCGTTCAACAACATGCTCTCTGATCGAAAGTTCTAAGAGAACGCTTCCAGGTGACCTCACCATATTGAATGAGTACATTTAGAAATAATCCAAACAAAACCCAAGTAAAATTGAGGTAACAGGGTTCCATGTCTAGAATAAAGAGATAAACGGGAAGTTACATGTGTTATTTGACGTGCTCGAAGTTTTTCATAACTAAGTCCCTTGTTTCACCGTCGACTGGCAATGATATTTAAGCAGTACTGTACAAACCCGTCAAACAAGTGTCGCTCAAGAGTAAATCTGCTCCACAAAATAAAAAGAATCACTTTGGGAGCAAATGCAGATAGGCTACGCATATGTGTACTCAGCTGCTGAATATAGCGCCTCTCTGTACGTCTGAGTGAGGCCATGGGAATTATTTCTGAAACTGTCATTTCTGCTCCCACTCTCTGGCTGCCAGTTCTATAAAATACTGGCCCTTTGGATGTAAGAAGAAAAGCTGTAAATTCATTTTTAACAAGTAAACGTTCCCCAGGGATACACTTATATTTTGATGGGCTTTGAATATGTTGCAGTATGCAGCAGAATAAGAGACATGTTTTTTATATATGCCCTTAAGGCCGTTGAGGGCGTGAAACATCTCATGAAAAAACCTGAGTTATATATTTCTAAATGAATACCGACGAAAGGTTACAGATAAAAGTTCTATTGTTTTTGATGCACAGTACAACAGTGCACACAGATTGTCGAAATCCCTGTGCCTGGTGCATTCAGATTTACATTAAATCCCCAAAGGACAAACATAAGCTGTAAAACAGAATGACGACAATGAAAAATTGTGCCAGGCCGTGACTAGAACCCGGTTTTCCCGATTCATGCGAGCTGTCGCCTTACCATTTGGCTATCCGTGCACAACTGACGGCACACATGTCCAAATGAACCTTGCACCATAATTCGGGATAATATAGGCACTGAAACATCGCATTCAGATTTTTTTTTACCCAAACAATTCTGCCCTTCGTCATTGTTGGACAGAATTATAATAATGATACAACAATAATGTAAAAACAATTTGAGATACAAAATAATTAAATCTGAAACATGTTAAAACTTGAAAAAGAAAACGTCCGATGTAAAAAGATTAGAAGATAAATAAAATTAAAAGAAAAATATGTATAGAATAATGTGTGCAGAATTTACATGTAGGATATACACTGAAGAGCCAAAGAAACTGATATACCTGCTTAATAACGTGTAGGGACCCCGCCAGCACACAGAAGTGCCGCAACACGACGTGGCATGGACTCGACTAACGTCTGTGCTGGAGGGAATTGTCGCCATAAATCCTGCAGATCTGTCCACAAATCCGTAAGAATACGTGGGGGTGGATATATCTTCTCAACAGCACTTTGGAGGCATGCCAGATATGCCCAATAATTTTCATGTCTGGGGAGTTTGGTGGCCAGCGGAAGAGTTTAAACTCAGAAGAGTATTCTTGGAGCCACTCTGGACGTGTGGGGTGTCACATTGTCCTGCTGTAATCGCCCAAGTCCGTCGGAATGCATAATGAACATAACCGGATGCAGGTGGTCAGACAGGATGCTTACGTACCTGTCACCTGGCAGAGTCGTATCTAGACGTATCAGGGTCCCATGTCACTTCAACTGCACACACCCCACACCATTACAGAGCCTTCACCAGCTTGAAGAGTCCCCTGCTGACATGCAGGGCCCATTGATGAACGATGTCTCCATACCCGTACGCATCCGTCCGCTCGATACAATTTGAAACCAGACTTGTCCGACCAGGCATCATGTTGCCAGTCATCAACAGTCCAATGTCGGTGTTGAAGAGCCCACGTGAGGCGTACGGCTTTGTGTCATGGTCATCAAGTGTACACGAGTGGGACTTCGGTTCCAAAAGCCCATACCGATGATATTTTGTTGAATGGTTCGCACCCTGACACTTGTTGATGGCCCAGCATTGAAATCTGCAGCAATTTGAGGGAGTGTTGTTCTTCTGTCACGTTGAACGATTCTCTTCAGTCGTCGTTGATCCTGTTCTTGCAGGATTTTTTTCCGGCCGCAGCAGTGTCGGAAATTGGATGTTTTACGGATGCCTGATATTCACGGTAAATCCGTGAAATGGTCATACGGGGAAATCCTCACTTCATCTATCACTTCAGCTATCTCGGAGATGCTGTGTCCCATTGCTCGTACGCCGACTATAACACCACGTTCAATCTCACTTAAATCTTGATGACGTGCCACTGTATCAGCCGTAACCGATCTAACAGCTGTGCCAGACACTTGTTATCTCATGTAGGCGTTGCCAAACGCAGCGCCGTATTCTGCTTGCTTGTTTATCTCTGTCTTTGAATACGCGTGGCTATACCAGTTTCTTTGCGGCTTCAGTGTGTTTATGTGAGAAATGATTATTAAACAACCCAACATGACCATTGGCATTGGAAACGAACATATATGGGGTCCACATACAGCGATGTGGAGATATTTCTAGCTGGTCTCTGATAAATACACTCCTGGAAATTGAAATAAGAACACCGTGAATTCATTGTCCCAGGAAGGGGAAACTTTATTGACACATTCCTGGGGTCAGATACATCACATGATCACACTGACAGAACCACAGGCACATAGACACAGGCAACAGAGCATGCACAATGTCGGCACTAGTACAGTGTATATCCACCTTTCGCAGCAATGCAGGCTGCTATTCTCCCATAGAGACGATCGTAGAGATGCTGGATGTAGTCCTGTGGAACGGCTTGCCATGCCATTTCCACCTGGCGCCTCAGTTGGACCAGCGTTCGTGTTGGACGTGCAGACCGCGTGAGACGACGCTTCATCCAGTCCCAAACATGCTCAATGGGGGACAGATCCGGAGATCTTGCTGGCCAGGGTAGTTGACTTACACCTTCTAGAGCACGTTGGGTGGCACGGGATACATGCGGACGTGCATTGTCCTGTTGGAACAGCAAGTTCCCTTGCCGGTCTAGGAATGGTAGAACGATGGGTTCGATGACGGTTTGGATGTACCGTGCACTATTCAGTGTCCCCTCGACGATCACCAGTGGTGTACGGCCAGTGTAGGAGATCGCTCCCCACACCATGATGCCGGGTGTTGGCCCTGTGTGCCTCGGTCGTACTGTGAAGACCTCACGCCCCACGTGTTGAGCAATTCGGCGGTACGTCCACCCGGCCTCCCGCATGCCCACTATACGCCCTCGCTCAAAGTCCGTCAACTGCACATACGGTTCACGTCCACGCTGTCGCGGCATGCTACCAGTGTTAAAGACTGCGATGGAGCTCCGTATGCCACGGCAAACTGGCTGACACTGACGGCGGCGGTGCACAAATGCTGCGCAGCTAGCGCCATTCGACGGCCGACACCGCGGTTCCTGGTGTGTCTGCTGTGCCGTGCGTGTGATCATTGCTTGTACAGCCCTCTCGCAGTGTCCGGAGCAAGTATGGTGAGTCTGACACACCGGTGTCAATGTGTTCTTTTTTCCATTTCCAGGAGTGTACTTATTTGGAATATCATCTCATTATACAGGGTGATTCAAAAAGAATACCACAACTTTAGGAATTTAAAACTCTGCAACGACAAAAGGCAGAGCTAAGCACTATCTGTCGCCGAATTAAGGGAGCTATAAAGTTTCATTTAGTTGTACATTTGTTTGCTTGAGGCGCTGTTGACTAGGCGTCAGCGTCAGTTGATGCTAAGATGGCGACCACTCAACAGAAAGCTTTTTGTGTTATTGAGTACGGCAGAAGTGAATCGACGACAGTTGTTCAGCGTGCATTTCAAACGAAGTATGGTGTTAAACCTCTTGATAGGTGGTGTATTAAACGTTGGTATAAACAGTTTACAGAGAATGGGTGTTTGTGCAAAGGGAAAAGTTCTGGACGGCCGAGAACGAGTGATCTGGAGATGTTAGAGAATTGGCTGTTCCCTCAGCTCGAACAAGAAGGACAACAATTCATATTTCAGCAGGATGGAGCGCCACCACATTGGCACTTATCTGTCCGTAACTACCTGAACGTCAACTACCCGAGGCGATGGATCGGCCGCCAGGCAGCCCATGACAGAGCACTTCATCACTGGCCCCCAAGAAGCCCTGATCTTACCCCCTGCGATTTTTTCTTATGGGGGTATGTTAAGGATATGGTGTTTCAGCCACCTCTCCCAGCCACCATTGATGATTTGAAACGAGAAATAACAGCAGCTATTCAAACTGTTACGCCTGATATGCTACAGAGAGCGTGGAACGAGTTTGAGTATCGGGTTGATACTGCTCAAGTGTCTGGAGGGGGCCATATTGAACATCTCTGAACTTGTTTTTGAGTGAAAAAAAACCTTTTTAAATGCTCTTTGTATTGATGTATAACAGAAGGTTATATTATGTTTCTTTCATGAAATACACATTTTTAAAGTTGTGGTATTCTTTTTGAATCACCCTCTATATCGCTGACATAAATTTTTATGTGATTGAATTTAGTATTAACGACGCTATAGGCTTTGCTGTTTGTCAAACGTCGAAATCAGAAACAAAATAGTGGGGGAGGGACTTCGAAATTGTGGCTGTTTCGACAAATCTGGGTGAATTTTTGTAACGTTCATTAAGAACCACAGAACTTTTATTTGAATTTTTTTGTCTATTGCCATTTCAACGGTATTCATTCAGAAATATCAGACTCAATTTTCTTTTTCAAATGGGTATTTCAACGCTTTAATAAACCATATGACCAGATCTAAAAAAATATTTTGTCTTTCATGTCGCTCTGCACTACAGCATATTCAAAGATGATTAAAGTTGAAGTGTTTCGTTTTGGTACGTTTACTTGTAAGCAGTGCTTTCCAGAATCCACAAGCTATGCACCTCAAGTCAAACAAAATACCCTGGCTCAGTCTTCGGATCGCAGTCCGCCCCCGTAGCTGAGTAATCAGCACGTCTGATTGCTATGCAGTGTGCCCGGGTTCGATTCCCGGCCGGGAGGGAGATTGTGCTGTGTTGTCCTCATCATCATATCGTCGTCATAGACACGCAAGTCGCCTAATGTGGCGTCAACTTAGAAGACTTGCAACTCAGCGGCCGATATGTCCCAAGTGGGGAATCCAGGCTGTCAATGCCATCATTTTCGGATCACAGACGTTTTCGAGGCCACCGAGGAGTCGAAAGAACACTGGAATGAATTTTCAGTCCAGAACGCCAACCCATCGAAGAAAGTTTCACGGCTTTATCTTCTCCGTCGGGAATGGTCAACATTCAAACACATCCGCACGGCACAAGGTAACTGTTGCTATTATCTTGAGTAAGTGGGCTTGTTATAGAGCTGCCGCGAGTGACTATGGTGCGGAAGATCAGACATCGGGTAGAAATTAACGATTCACACCTTTAAACGTGGTCTGATAGAGTACAAAAGTGGCACTCAGAGCTCCCTGCGATCGGATTGTCCGATTTTAATATTGATATGTAAATTCACTGTGGATGTACAACTACAGGGGTGGACAAAACCTTGGATGTGAACAACACAACAAATCTCCCACCCGGCCGGGAATCGAACCACTGAATAGCAATCAGACGTGCTGATTTCTCAGACACGAGAGCGGACTGCGATCCGCAGATTGGCCAAAGATGCCTTGTTTAACTTGAGGCACGTAGCTTGTGGATTCTGGAAAGCACTACTTACAAGCAAACGTACTAAAACGATACATTTCAACTTTGATCGTCTGTGAATATGTTGTAGTGTAGAGTAAAATGAAATACAAAATATTTTTTTTTTTATATCTGGCCATATGGCTGTTAAAACGTTGAAATACCCATTTGAAAAAGAAAATTGAGTTTAACATTTCTGAATGAAAATACAACACATTTTGGAGGAAAACCGTTGGCATTCGAAACAGCTTCCACTGGTCTCTGAATGGATAATTACAAGACCTTATGGTTTTCAACGGAATCTTTTGTCATTCTTCCTGCAAAACTGTGGCAAGTTGAGGTAACTCTGATGGATGTGGATAAAGATCAACCATCCTTCTCTCCAAAGGACACCACAAAGCATCAATAACATTGAGGTCTTATATTATGACTCGAAAAAAGCTGATAGGTAACAAAAGTTAGTCACTAAATGTTAATGGATCTTCATTTTCATAACGCTTTTCGGGTGTCGCCCATCATCATATAACCTGCTAAATTAATAACACATTTTTACATTACAAATGTGAACACAAGCAG
Source organism: Schistocerca americana (assembly GCF_021461395.2). NCBI lineage: Eukaryota > Metazoa > Arthropoda > Insecta > Orthoptera > Acrididae > Schistocerca > Schistocerca americana. Next base: position 313,189,410 of record NC_060122.1, read on the forward strand.
AATCGTATTTGCACAGGCACAATGGTTTGTAATGAAAATTCAAAAATTTTTATAGAAATACGCATCACAGTGTAATATGAGTACAATACTTTGACAAGGAAGTCTTTCAACTTACTATACATGAAGTTACTGTATTTACGTAAGAACAGAAACACTGACTTGACATGAGCAGCTAACTGGAGATTCATTATTACTGCTCTAATCACAGCGTAAGTAAACTCGCTTATGGTAAATGGCGTGTGAGTGCTAGCGCTGCATACCGCCAATACGTTGCTTTATCATAAGATTTATTTTACAATGTGGGCTGACTTTTATACTGATTTTAGAGCGGTATGTATTTCATGCCAAGATGTAGCAAAAACAAAAAGTTATTTAAAACAAGTGTTACAAGATGAAAAAATTAAAGTCAAACCCACGCACAAAATCTTAGTAACATAGTAACTGCTTTTATTTGACACTAGGTGTACCTCACAAATAAAACAGAAAATAGTACAACTGTACTGCTGAAATATGAAGAAACATTAAGCTCGGAGCTCATCAAAAATGCTGAAAAACTATTGTTTATTACGTATTAGTTGCTCATTGTTTACACTATCCGGGTTAATATGACAATGAACATAAATTTCAAGGTCTTCTAAAACTTTCATATTCCATGGGTGGAATGTTTAAAGTATGCTGAATTGGGCATAACTGGTGACCGTTTTGACAAATCGATTGCCACTTGGGCTAATCAAATATTGTCACAAGCCTCACATCTAATCCTACAAACATCTACATGACTGAATAAACTATGGCGCAGAAAAAATCCAAGCTTTACTTCGTACGGAACCCAACGTGCACTTTAGCTTTCCTAAGGGCGTTAGCTATTTGTACACCAGGGGCCAAAATGGAAATGTGGGCGATCTTGTCTTTAAGTAACACTGTCTGCTTCACTACGTTATTAAAAATTTTTGTTGTCGAAATCACGAATTGTTTTTCTGCCAACCCATTCAGTCCTCTGTCAGCCGTTACATCAGTATTACTATTCTTATGTCAATACAGTAACGTGATGCCTTGTAAGTTGAAAGTCTTCCTTGTCACAGCACGGTACTCGTATTGCATTGTTGTAAGTATCCCTGTAAAAATTTTTGAGTTTTAATTACAAACCATTGTGCCTGTACAAACACGATTCTGTATGTGTTCACATTTGTAATGTAAAAATGTGTTATTAATTTAGCATGTCATCTGATGGTTGGTCACGTCCAATACGCGTTATGAAAATAAAGAAGATCCATTAACATTCAGTAACTACAATCTGCGGACTATCAGCTTTTTTTAGAATCGAAATAGAAATAATTAAAATGGTCGCACTCCTCACTCACGACTTCCAGTCGTACTTCAAATATATTGAGTCTAGTGTCTGTGATGGGCACGGGAGATACAAAATTCATCCTCTTGCTCACAAAACCAGTCCAGGACGATGCAAGCTGTATGAGCAGGGACCTCTGTCGTCTTGGAACACAGCATCAGCACTGAAAAACACCACACTGCACCATGGGGCGGCCCTATTAGCCACAATAGTCACATAAAAAATGGTTCAAATGGCTCTGAACACTGTTGGACTTAACATCTGAGGTCATCAGTAGCGGTCGCGCGGTTCCAGACTGTGGCGCCTAGAGCCGCTCGACCACGCCGGCCGGCAATAGTCACATAATTCTTGGCAGTAATGGGGCCTTGCAGAATAACCACGAGCCCCATGGAATGGCTACGTGAATCATCACCGAAGCCCCGCAATGTTTCACTTGGTAAGTAAACTCGTCCAGAAGTTGGAAACAGTTTGAAAGAAGACCCATTCGACCAAGTGACATACTTAAATTTATCCACGGTCTAGATTTTATGGTTTCGACACCACATTTTCCTGTTACGGGCATTTGCATTGCCGATGAGTGGTTTTGAATTCCAGGTCGCCCAGCAGTTCTGCTTCTGGAGCTCCCTTCTTGTTGTTTTTCTTCTGACAGGGTTCGCAAGTGCGGCATTCATTACTGCAGCGACTTTTGCAGCTGTCGCCCTCGTATTTTTCATCACAATCCTCTTCAGTGACCGCCCATCAGAATCTCTCAAATCACACTTAACTCCCTGTTGTGACTTAGCGAATGACGTTCTCCTGCTTTCTGTGTACACGGTATAAACGATTACATGCCTCTTGAAACACAAAACACTTCGGCTACTTTGGTTACGGAAGCGTCCACCATACGGGTACCAACAATTCCCTCGATTTCGACTCCACTTAGTTCCGACATAATGCACTCACGACTACACAGAATACTGTTCTGAACACGACTGACACTTGCGACATATTGAGGACGCTTGGCAGGTTTCTTTTGCGGTCAAATGCGTCAACTAAACCTGCAATCTCGGCTAGCATCTGGATTTATGTTCAAGAGTGCATGTTCTGCCGTGTTTTCATATTGTTGTCCAAAACCTCTATATGTGCTCTTATGTTATACGATGACGATAATAATAATAATAATAATAATCGTTTGGATTTCGTTATCTTTGTTCTTAACAGTTCCAGCAGACGATGTGAAGAATTGCGAATTACCAAAGCAACTTCTGATAAAATGGACTCATTTAATTGCCTCGATGATACTAGGTTTTGAAATGCGCAAGTTCTTAGAAACGAAATAAAAGTGAATGATTCCTAGATGTGTAGATGCGTAGAGCGAATACTGGCACCGTAGGGAAAGATTCCTTCGTAAAAGTCTCCTTTCAGCTTACTTTTTCTTTCGCCCTCCGCCCCCCTCCCTCACCCCTTACCCCTTATAAAGACAACGCAAATAATTGCTGGCTTTGAGCTTAACCAGGTGATATAGTGCACTGGGCCTTCGTGCGGGGATTTCCACGAAGAAGATTTGGTACTTATAACAGAAGGGCAGGAAATAGCTTGTCTAGCAAGTTATTCTCTTAAAGATGGCATGGGGGAAATTGGAGGTGCAAAAGAACAGTTATGTGCTGTTTGCGGATAATTTTCAGCGCCATGAGAACCTCTTTCTGCAATTCGGAGATGGGGATATATAAATCATGGCACTTGAACAGGGGTGGAGGAGTAGAATAGCTGAAAATATTTTAGAAAACGTAAGGGGAGGTGTGTGGGCACAAGCGCACAAGGCAAAATCTTTTGTGTTACCAGAGTTAGTGGGACACATTGTTTAGCTTAGAGCCATTTTACAAATAGAGAATCTTGAATGACATCGCCGGCCCGAGTGGCCGTGCGGTTCTAGGCGCTACAGTCTGGAGACGAGTGACCGCTACGGTCGCAGGTTCGAATCCTGCCTCCGACGTGGATGTGTGTGATGTCCTTAGGTTATTTAGGTTTAATTAGTTCTAAGTTCTAGGCGACTGATGACCTCAGAAGTTAAGTCGCATAGTGCTCAGAGCCATTTGAACCATTTTTCTGAAAGACAAAAAAAAAAAAAAAAATGGTTCAAATGGCATGTAAGAAATGAAGACAGAAAGCTGTACAACAGTACATGACAAGGAAAGATAAGAATTGGCTGTACATCTGTGTTCATGTTAGCGCTCGTTGACACCATCTAACATCACCAGTGTGACATTCTCTGCTTAAATCAGCTTACTACAAAGGGCACCCCAGGAGGAATGGTCACTATTAAGGGACATGACAGGAACGACCATACGAAGCATCAAAGTCTGGTAAACATGTGCTCTATGATGAATGCCTTAAGAGCTATGAGCTGTTCTTCATCTTCGATACTGTGAAATAACTCTCTCCTACTACTACAAGTTCTTTGCTTTCAGTATTTTGAGTGGTGGTAGTGTGGACCAAAACCAGAAAGAAAGTCTCATAAACATGGCTTCTAAAATGCATACCTTAAGAGCTATGAGCACTTGTTCATCTTCGTTACTGTAAAACATGTTTCTCCTACTGAACAAGTCATCATAGATCTTAAGGTATGCATTTTAGAATCCATGTTTACGGGACTTTTTTCTGGTTTTGGTCCGCACTGCCTCCTCGAAAACTATGAAAAACCAAAAAGGTTGAGGTAAAAGAGATTTGTTTCACAGTATAGAAGATGAAATGCTCACAGTGTCAAAGTATGTATTTTAGAGTCCATATTTAAGGGAATATTTTTCCTTCGAATGATCGTTCTTGTCATATCACTAAATATTAATCATTTCTCCTGTATAATACAGAAAGAGCGATTCTGCCGCAATTTTTATTGTTCTTCATACACCGTAACAACACACGTCGTTTCTGAGAACTCCGAAACAACGATGTTTTTGTAAAATTAACTGAAATCAAAAACACGAAAAAAATGTTCGCATATTTCACTGGATGAAGCTCGTCATTTATCTTGACACCTCTTCAACGGATCGCATAGAAAAGCATGAAGTGGCTGCTGGGATTTTCGAACCAGTGGCCCACGTAGGGCGTCGTTTTCGTTTCAGAACGCGGTACAGAATTTAAAAAATCCGACTTCCACAGCTTGGGAGAGACTTCACTGCAGCAAAAAGCATAGTAGTTAGAAAAAGAAAATTTATTACTTACTTTCAGTAAAATCACACACATAAGATTGTCAGTCAGTCTTTACCCTACATCGACGTAATAACCTTGCGATTGACACTTATTTGTGTTGCAGTGAGTTCATAGAACAACTTTCAGATTATTTTTCGATAGTTCCACGCTACAGCGCTATATGGGGAAACACGAATATCTAAATATTTCCACGCGAGCTCTTTCATTGCATTATGATGATCGTTTCTTCATGTGTTGGTGGATGTCATCAAAATATTTTCGCATTGGGAGGAGAAAATTGGTGATTTAAATTTCGTGAAAAGATTTCGTCGCATTGAAAAACGCCTTTGTTTTAGGGCTTGGCACCCCAACGCGCCCATCATACCCGTAACAATTTCTCCCTATTTCGTGATAACACGAAAGGAGCTTCCATTTTCTGAAGTTTTTCGGTGCCCTTTGTCAATCCTACGTGCTAAGTATGCCACACCGCTCAGCACTGCTCCAGAAGAGGACGCACAAGCGTAGTGTGGATAGTCTTTTTAGTAGATATGCTGCGTCTTCGAAGTGTTCTGTCAATTAAACGCAGTCTTTGGTTCGCCTTCTCCACAATCTTTTCAATGTGACTACTTCCAGTTTGAGCTGCTCACTGTTGCAGTCCCTAGGAATTTAGTAGAATCGACAACCTTCAAATTTTTGCGATTTATCGTGTAACGTAACAACTATCCGATTCTCTCTGTTTGAAAGTTTTCTTAGCAGCTGTCGGAGCGATTAGACCTCAATCAGTGAATTTCATGTTCCTGTGATGACGCTTGCAAACGTTACTCTTATCTTACTGCAGATCTTTGAGGTAATGCTTAAAAATATTTATATGTCGTTTATTTTTCTGCTCAGTTGCACAAGTCTATACTAAATTCATTCTCTCCAAGAATACTTAAAAACTTGATAGATATAGCATTTCGTTGTGACAGACTGCTAAATTACATCGGCTTATTAAATAAAAAATAAAAGAAACGCAAAACCCTCTTTGCTGCCTCGAGGTTGTAGTATTTAAGAAGCTCCGTTGCTACCGTAATGAACAAAATAATACGTTCTTACCACAAAGATAATCCACACAGCTTTCTGCCGATCCATTGTGGAATCAATGTCTTTGAACGGAGTGAGAGTGTCGATATGTATATATATGTGCATCTGACCTTCATATTATCAGGAAACTTCGCAAGATACGGTTTGTATCGGAAAAAGTTGTGGCTCACAACTTTCGAGGTTAGATGACCGTTATCAAATCGTGTTTTACTGTATGAGGAAAGACGGATCACAAGTATCTAACAATTAATTAATTGGCATTTGATGCATCTGAAGCAATGCAAGCGGGCGCATACAGTGCAAGGCGTGGCTGCTCTGTTCGGTCGATGGGACTGGGATACTGAACCATCCACCATACTCCGCGGACTTAAGTCCTTGGAATTTGATTTGATTCCAAAGATGAAGAAACCACTCCGTGGCATGCGCTTCAGAACTGTTCCAGAGATTCGACAGGCAGTAGACCGCTCCATTCGCACCATCAACAGAACAGGCTCTGCTAACGGTATGCTACGCCTTCCACATCGCTGGCAACGGTTTCTACACAATGCTGGTGACTACTTTGAAGGACAGTAACAAGTGCAAACACGTAACCATTTTCAAACTTCCTGGCAGATTAAAACCGTGTGCCGGACCGAGACTCGAACTCGGGAACTTCGCCTTTCGCGGGCAAGTGCTCTACCAACTGAGCTACCCAAGCATGACTCACGTCCCGTCCTCACAGCTTTGCTTCTGCCAGTACCTCGTCTCCTACCTTCCAAACTTTACAGAAGCTCTCCTGCGAACCTTGCAGAACTAGCACTCCTGAAAGAAAGGATATTGCGGAGACATGGCTTAGCCACAGCCTGGGGGATGTTTATAGAATGATATTTTCACTCTACAGCGAAGTGTGTGCTGATATGAAACTTCCTGGCAGATTAAAACTGTGTGCCGGATCGATACTCGAACTCGGGACCTTTGCCTTTCGCGGGCAAGTGCTCTACCAACTGAGCTACCCAAGCACGACTGACGCCCCGTCCTCACAGCTTTACTTCTGCCAATGCCTCGTTTCCTACCTTCCAAACTTTAGCTGTGAGGACGGGGCGTGAGTCATGCTTGGGTAGCTCAGCTGGTGGAGCACTTGCCCGCGAAAGGCAAAGGTCCCGAGCTCGAGTCTCGGTCCGGCACACAGTTTTAATCCGCCAGGAAGTTTCATATCAGCGCACACTCCGCTGTAGATTGAAAAATTTCATTCTACGTAACGGTTGTGAATAAGTAGTTGCCACTATTTCAAGTTCCAATCCTCGTAATTCCATTCCAAATTTCTTCCTAATATGTCAAGCCGTTTCAGCGCGAAGGAGTAACGACAATTCTCAGATACCAACTTCCGCACTGTTTTTCTAAGAACAGGTTGGATTTTTTCAGGATTTCAATACACCCCATTATTTCCCACTGTTCTGGCTACAAAACTCTACTATTCGACATAAATTCTGTTCAATGCGACGGCCGTACTCCACCTTCTTTGGAATCCCTGTGCGCCTGAATAGTACCTCTCTACTGGTCCCACTGGTCGACGTCGGAGCCACCGTCCTGCTGCATCAGTAATCTCTCCATCATCCGCGTACTGCTTCCTGCGGAGTGCATAGTTCAGTAGGCCAAGCAGATGGAAGTCGGGAGGTGCGAGATCCGGGCTATAGGGTGGACGAGGAGGAACAGCCCAACGAAGCTTTGTGAGCTCCTCTCGCGCGCGGAGACTTGTTTGAGGCCTCGTGTTTTCATGGATAATAAAACGTTCGTTTGCAGTTTTGTGACGACGAACACGCTGAAGTCGCTCCTTCAAGTTCCTGAGGGTAGCACAATACACTTCAGAAAAAATGGTTCAAATGGCTCTGAGCACTACGTGACTTAACATCTATGGTCATCAGTCCCCTAGAACTTAGAACTACTTAAACCTAACTAACCTAAGGACATCACACAACACCCAGCCATCACGAGGCAGAGAAAATCCCTGACCCCGCCGGGAATCGAACCCGGGAGCCAGGGCGTGGGAAGCGAGAACGCTACCGCACGACCACGAGATGCGGGCTACACTTCAGAGTTGATAGTTGCACGGTGAGGTAGAAAATCAAACAGAATGACATCTTCAAAGTATGGCGCCAGTGCATGGACTGCCGATTTGTTTCCAGTTCGAAGTCATGAACGCATGGTTCATCACCTGTGAGGATGTCCAACAAAAAATTGTCACAGTCTCGTAACGCGCAAGCAATTCCTCACAGATGATCCTTCGATTCTTCGTTCCTCTTTATGGTCTTATGCGAGGCGGTGAAGAACCCAGTGGGTACACACCTTCGAGTGCCCCAAATGGTGGAAAAGTGTGCCAGTAGTACCAACAGAGACGTTCAGCTGAGCAACGAGGTGTTATCGTCATTTGTCGATCACCTCGAATGAGAGTGTCCGCACGTTCCAACACTGCACAGCTGTGTGCGGCCGGCCGGCACGCGGGAGATCGGACGGGTTTGAAGGATATTGTTGCGATGGTGACAGACGCCTAGCGCAACGACACATCATGCTTTTCTTCACTGCCAGGTCTTCATAGACATTCGGGCAATCACCTGTATCTACGATGCTCTGCTTTGCCGCCAAAAGAAACTCAATGACAGAGCTGTGCTTGGAATGCGCCTCCGTTACAGTCGTCATTTTGAAGGCTAGGTATAGTGCCGTCGTTCTGTCGGAACTTCATGAAACTACTTGCCTCATTTATTGAACGCCACTCGTGCATGGGATTTTGGTAGTACGAGTACCCAATACGATAATGGCCAGCGTGCCTTTGAAATCTTCTCAACTATTGACATACAGACGCCAACGTTTTCCATTTAAATGGAACTTTTTTTTGAAGCGCAGTGCTGAACGAAAAGAATTCAGTGTCACTGTTTCGAGGCGGGATTGAGGCAGGGCGTGTTGCCGAAATCCAGGCGCTCGCTGAACCTGCCGGCTCAGCACCTATGCCTTGCAGTGCCTCTGCTACTACGGGTACTTCGCTGATGCGATACCAGAATTTAGGGACATTTCAACGGCGCTTGGCAGGTCGCCTACATGACCTCCACCACCACAAGAGCCACCCTGGTATGTGTAAAGGTCGCCAGCCGAACGGGCTGAAGAGGACGACCAGATGGGCAATGCTGCTGCGCCCGGCAACTGTCGCTCGTGGCCTCGGAGTTTACACTGCAACTACAGTGTGGTTGTAATTAAAGTGCAGCTACTCACAGTGGTCCAATAAGGGCTGTAATTACCGTACGGCAGCGAAACTTTGTAGATATTCTAATGCCGAACCGATTTACGAAGAAAAAAGCCTGGCTCCAATTTTTGCCACCAGCTGCAAATGTGTCGTTATGAATGCAAGAAAAACGTACAGAAATTTTCCCATATGTAATTGATTAGGAAGGGAACGTGGGCAGAAGAGTCAAACAAGTGAAAAAGGCGTAATGTTCATTTTATTATTAACGTCTGCTTGCACAGTTTGTTCAATATAAGCAGCGGACACGTCGACGAGATACTGCATCCGTAAAACGACTCATCAACACTTGCTTGCAGCAATTCCGGTGGAATGTAAGCAACGTGTTCCTATACACTAGATGAGGTAGAGCCCGAAAACGTCGCTGGTGAACGCGTTTTTCTTGATATCCCACGAGCCAAAAGACACAGGGATTCTGATCAGGTGGTCTTGCAGGCCATGCATCTGTAAAACCGCAGGAGACACGTTCGTGAGAGATGGCATTAAAAATATCTTCCACTGGGCGGGAGACTGAAGTGTTGCCCCATCTTGCATGAAAACAGTGATTTCCACACAGCAGCTCTTTTCTAAAACAGGGATTAGGAATTACGTGCTGTACAAGAAGTCTCGGTAACGTGCAGACGTCATGGTACACTTGACCGGCCCTCTGTTTTTTTTAATTTTTATTCGTTTTACTGCTTTGATGCGGCCCGCACGAATTTCTCTCCTGTGGCTACCTTTTCTTCTCAGAGTAGCTCTTCCAACCTACATCCTCAATTATTTGATATATGTATTCCAGTCTGTATCTTGCTCTAATGTTTTTACGCACTAAAATTCCCTGTAGCACCAAGGAAGTTATTCCTTGATGTCTTAACACATGCCCTATCATTCTGATTGTTCTTCTTCTCATTGTTTCCCACATATTCCTTTCCTCGCCGATTCTGCAGAGAACCTCCTCATTCTTCACGTTATCAGTCCACCCAGTTTTCAACATTATTCTGTAGCACCACATCTCAGAAATTTCGATTTCTTCTGATCTGACTTTCCCACAGTCCATGTCTCACTTCAGGACCATTCGCGCTACCCAGGTCACCTTCTGTGCTGTCAGTTACTGCAACAGCAACCTTATCAGTAACTTCCACCGTGGTAGGACGCCTTCCTCTTTCAGTTGCCATACAAAGCTCATCCAGTTTTCCGAATTTCATTTATCCTCTTCATTAAACCTTTTAATAACATACCACCTCTCCTCGTTTACTCAAAACTGTTTAATTAACAATTCACAGTCTCTCGTCTCTATAGCCACATTTTTTTTTCTTTATTGTTATTTTAATACCTGTACAGCAGGTAGGCTGGCAGCAGCATTCTACGCTGCTCTTCAGCCTTAGAGTAGACAGTGAGAAAACAGAAAGAAGATACAATATAGACATATTGACGGGCAAAAAACAGGAGACCCAGAAATACAAAAAACATGGAGCCGTTCACACTCGACGAAAGATGCACTGAAACACGTTGGCACGGCGCACAAACACTGATGATTTCGATGGCACATGTGAACGTTGGAGCGTGACGGCGACCACTAAACAGAGACACGATGACACACACGAGAAAACGGATGGCGATGATCTCCGGCGCGTGAATGTCCACGTAGCGTGTGCAAGTCAGGGACCTGCCAAGAGGGGAAGAAGGGGGAGGGGGAGGGAGAGGGGTGAGCAAAGATGTCAATGGCAGAGGAGATGGTAGGAGGAGTGGAGGAATGGGGGTGGGGGAAGCCCGAGGGAGGAGTGGGGAGAAAGGGTACAGGGAGGGAAGGCGGAGAGAAGGGAGAGAGGGTGCCCATAGGAACAAACATGGGAAGAGGGCGGTAGGATCAAAGTCGGTAGGAATGGTAGATGGAGGGGAGGAGGGCATCATCAGGGAGGGGGAGCTGGCGGAAGCCACCTTGGGAGTGTGTGTGGAGAGTGGAGAGATGGAGAGCAGGTGGGACGTGGAAGTACAGGCGCGGTAGCAGACGGGGGCGGGAGAGGATGGGAGAGACCAGCGGGTGAGAAGGATCGAGTTTACGGGAGGTGTAGAGGTTCCGTATCTGTTCGAGGAAAAGGAGGAGGTGAGGGAACGGAATAAGGTCGTACAGGATCCGCGTGGGGGAGGGGAGACGGATGTGATATGCGAGGCGAAGAGCATGGCGTTCTAGGATCTGAAGGGATTTGTGAAAGGTAGGGGGAGCAAAGATCCAGGCAGGGTGGGCATAGCAAAGGATAGGGCGAATGAGGGAATTATAGGTATGGAGGATGGTGGAGGGGTCCAGACTCCAAGTACGGCCGGAAAGGAGCTTGAGGAGACAGAGGCGGGAGCGTGCCTTGGCTTGGATCGTCCGGAGGTGGGGGGTGCAGGAGAGGCGACGGTCGAGGGTGTCCATAGCCACACTGTTCACCCCAGTTATGGCTTCTGAGATGGCAGCGTGTACGTCATACCGTCATAAAAAGAGCGTAGAGCGCCTTGTGGCCACAAATGGAACTAATTTGTTTTCCAGCGTAAATCGATTCCGCATTAACGATTCGCCTGTCTTTCAAGTTTCGCTACCATACAATTACAGCTCATACTGGACCCTGCGAGTAGTTGCTCTGTAATTACAACCACCCGGTTAGACGCAGTCACCAACGCCGCCTCTGGGTTCTGAACCGACAGCCGCAGCAACCGAACTCCTTCCGCTGCCCCCTGGGCTTGTGTATGAACGGACGGGCACCCAGCTGCGTGCCGCAACCTGACGCCGCGGGCCAACTCGTGTCCGCAGAAAAATTGCGTTCGGTGCCGGTGCGTTCAGTGCCGGTACGCCGCCGGCGAGTCAGCGCGTTCCCGCTTAAGAATCTCGCCCTCCAGCAGCGTATAAGCAGCGCAGCAGGCCGCGTGCGTCGTCCGCCGCGCCGAACAGAAGTGCAGGGGTCGGACAAAAATACAGAAACACGCTTGAACACAAATGCAGACGCTGGACAAGCCTGCATTTTGTGATGTTGTATATTACTGACTCCATGCGGAGTGAATAGCAAGGTAACCCAGGAGCCACCATGCTCATTGTGTTCTTGGTGCTCTGACTGATTTCGCACACAGCGCTCCTGGCTCGTTCACTGATTCCGCTCGTAGTTCTAGCTGAATCTTTGACTCATTGCTCTCCATCTGAGTTCGGCTCACTGTGGATGTTGTTCTTTGTAAAAATAACGGCATGTGTATTAAATTTTATATACACTGAAGTGCCAAAGAAACTGGTACACCTGCCTAATATCGTGTGGGGCCACCGTGAGCACGCGAAAGGGCCGCAACATGACATGGCATGGACTCAACTAATGTCTGACGTAGTACTGGAGTGAACTGACACTATGAATCCAGCAGGGCTGTCCATAATTCCATAAGAGGGGGTGGAGATGTCTTCTGAATAGCGCGTTGCAAAGCACCCCAGATATGCTCAGTAATGTTCGTATCTGGGGCGTTTGGTGGCCAGTAGAACTGTTTAAACTCAGAAGGGTAACCTTGGAGCCACTCTGTAGAAATTCAGGACATGTGGTGTGTCACATTGTCATGTTGGAATTTTCCCAGTCCGTTGGAATGCACAATGGACATAAATGGATGCAGGTGATCAGACACGATGCTTACGTACATGTCACTTGTCATAGTCATATCTAGACGCGTCAGGGGTCCCATATCACTCCAACTGCACACGTACCATACCATTCCACAGCGTGCACCAGCTTGAACAGTCCCCTGCTGACACGCAGGGTGCATAGATTGATGACGTTGTATCCATACCCGACGCGTCCAGACGCTCGATACAATTTGAAACGAGACTCGTCCGACGAGGCAACATGTTTCCAGACATCAACAGTCCACCGTCAGTGTTGACGGTCCCAAACAAGGCGTAAACCTTTGTGTCGTGCAGTCCTCAAGGGTACACGAGCGGGCCTTCGGCTCTGAAACACCACATCGATGATGTTACGTTGAATGGTTCGCACCCTGATACTTTTGATGGCCGAGCATTGAAATCTGCAGCACTTTGCGGAAGTATTGCACTTGAGTCACGTTGAACGCTTCTCTTCAGTCGTAGTTTCTCCCGTTCTTGCAGGATATTTTTCCGGCCGCAGCGATGTCGGAAATTAGATGTTCTACCGGGTTCCTTTTGTTCACGGTACACTCGTGAAGTGGTCGTACGGAAAAATCCCCACTTCATTGCTACCTCGAAGATGCTGTGTCCTATCGCTCGTGCGCCGCCTATAACACCACGTTCAAACTCACTGAAATCTTGATAACTTGTCATTGTAGCAGCAGCAACTGATTTAACAACTGCGCCAGACACTTGTCGTTGTATATAGACGTTGCCGACCGCAGCGCCGTATGCCGTCTGTTTATATATCTTTTTATTGGAATACGCATGCCTGTGCCAATTTCTTTGGCGCTTCAATGTATATATTAGAGAATTTATAGATTATGGAACACACTATGTTTTCTTTTGTTCTAATTTGATTTTTTTACTATTTAAAGACTGCATCTTAATAGTAAGCATTTTAATTGTTCCATATAAAGTATTTTTCAAGGCTTCAGGACATATCAGTTATGTTGCCTTCGCATAGAAGAGTTTAAAGTAATACTTCATATTGTTTTATCGGACTGGATAAAAAATTCCATTACAACCAGTAATAGCGCCCTGTTCTTCTGGCTGCTCATCAAACCTGTAAACATGTCTAAATTTCAAGCATCCAACATTATGTTCGAAAGTTGTGTGTCAGGGAGCTCATCGACATCACAGTTAGTCGACGATTCTTCTGCATAAAGTCGAGAAATTTTTTATCGCAAATCCCCTTCACTGATATCTGCTTCCATTTGAGGTAAAACTCTCAGTTCAGAAACCTAAAGCTAGTCTCAGTCTGTTCCCAACCTGCCATTATCATTTGATTGCCAACCAGATCCTGATTCTGTTTCTTCTTTGACACTCTTGGATCCAACCGATTTCCATTTGCGACTACACATATGTAAATCTATCGATGATATAATGCTGACTATATTAAATACAGTTATTAATTTGTACTATGTGCTTCTATAATTTCTTAAATACTTTTTAATAAAACAAACATTATTTATATTCTGCATCTTTATTCTGGTTGTGAACATATTTATTCCTCAAAATAGTCACTGTGGTGACGAACCCATTTCTCCAAACGAGAGACCAATTTGTTGATACTGTCACTGTGGAATATTTGACCTTGTTAATAGAACCACAAGTCTCGGCAGCAGATGAAAATTACACTGGACTAAGTCGGGACAGTGAACCCAAGGCGTTGGATTGTTGCAGATGTCGCAGAGCTCATGTGTGTTCTGGTACTGTCATTTTGAACGGAATAGTGCTCCCTGTGTGGATGACCTCCTAGAATTCCAAACTCGGTTACAGTACGCTGTTTCTCATACACTGACAGTTACGTTACACACCGCCATATTACTTACTACACTTCGGATTCCTCTAGTGGCAGAGGGCTACGATAATACAGACATGAAGAATAAAGACTGCTAATAACGTTTTTTCCACAAAAAAATTCGAAGGCATTAGTTTTCACCACACCCCCGTGAATAAAGAAGCTCTACTCTTCTCCGGAGGCTATGTGTTACTATGGCAGCGTGAAACTGTAGATAGACTAGACACTGCCAGCACGCTAATGGGCCAGGCACACTTAACTCTTATGAAACTGATATTACTGCTCAGTTTCAAGTTTCATTGGGAGTCAAATTCACCTATGTGGTTTGGGAAACATCAGATTGTCGTATAACTGTTAATTCGTTTGTCTTCTTTAGGGTACTGATAATTTTTCTTGAGATTCCGCTTACTTAAGGAAAACGGTACCAAAAGTTGATAAAGAGGTGCAGAACTGAATGCAGGTTTGGATGGACGCAGTCCAACTCGTTCCTCTTCTATCAGAACTACCAAAAGACTTCTCACAACTTGAGATTTAGCTACGAAAAGGTGAATTCGGAATAAGATTATTAGCAAAGAAGTAGTGAACTAGTCGTTAATGCAACTGTAGCAACAAATCTGCAGCCAGCTCTCGTGCACTGAAAATGTGCACATTTTTCCTCTTGCTGAGGATAAATATCAGGTAAATATCTAATTTGCATCATATAATTATCATCAAGATTTGTTATAAGTCCCTGTTTTGTACTTTCATACTCTAAAATATAGGCCAAAAGTATAGGGATAAATGAAACTAGTGCATAATTTTACTCAGATCTCATAAAATGTTTGTAAATAATGATTTTCATCAATTACTACCAAGACTTGATTATTGTTGTATGAAAACATGTTATTTTGAAAAATATTCATCGCAGATACCTCTGACATAGGAACAGATGCACTGAGTCCATTTATTAAATTTTGAATTATATTAATAAAATTTGAATATTAACTTCTGTAGTCTAAATTCATTGATAAATATAGCTCTTTTTCTGACTAGACTTCTTGAAATTTCTTATAATTTATTTAGATAATTTTTTTAATAGTCTAGTTTTGTAACTTCCTTAAGAGTGTGTCTAAAACTGCTTGGTTATATATAGTGAAATGTGTATTCTACAAAAACACACAAAAATGAAATAAAAATTACATAGTAGAAATGCTTGTGACAATAAAAAAGCTAATATGGTAAATATTTCATATATACAGTTATCTATCACACAGCAACAAGATAAGAGATTAATTTATTTACATAAATTTTTATTTAGTATAGGGAAAAATGAAGCTAGTGCATAATTTTACTTAAATCTGATATAAATGTTTCTAAATAAATGGAGGTTGCCAAAAAGTTAAAAATGTGAATTGAAGAAGTCAGTTTGTAATTTTTTTTCATATACATAGCCAAAGCATAAACTTTCACATTTTTGTGAGGAATGTGGTAAGAACTGTTATAAAAATCTATAATAATAAGGAAATTCTTTGTGTTTGTGGAAAACTTATTTTGACTTATTATTGTAAGAAGCTTTTAAAAACAGTTTCCAATGATGAATACATCTATTGTCAGCCAGAAATATAGAATTAACTGAAAATGAAATTTAAATAATCATAACATTTTACTATTTTATGAAACCCTCATTTTCCGAAAAGCTCATAAAACTTTAGCTATATTTTAAGAGGGCCCATTGAGACGATATACTCTCACTCAACTCTGTAATCATTGCAGGAGAAATAATGTAACTAGATACAGAAGATTAAAGAAGCATTATTTAATTACAGAACCATGGTCTAGCACACAGTTTTAATCTGCCAGGAAGTTTCATTTTTTAATTAGTTTAATTATATCACATAATTTAGCTGCCCCTACAAGAAGTTTCAATAACATCAATGTAATTGAGCTCTAACATTTGGCTAAAAGTCTTGGTATGAGAGGCTACTACAAATCGAAGAAATTGCAGTTAATTAGTTCAGTTGTGGTACAGGAATTTTCATCACATTCAAAATTATTCCGAAAGAGTGGATCAAGGAAATAACTTGTACCTAATATAAATTATTTTTACAGATTTGATGATGACTGTTGAAAAACTCCACTGCTGACATGAGAAAAAAACAGTGAGACAACATTAAATTCATCTATTCAGTAGAAAACTATTTGAGAAAGGAAAGAGGACAAACGACCTAAAAAGGATTTATTTAAGATTAAAGAAACACAATCGAAATTAAATAAAAAGTATAAAGATTTGTCTGTTGACTATAAATTTTCTTAAATGATTCTAATATTAGCAACCTTGTTACTGCTAGTGATAAGAGTTATTGTGTAGCAACAACACTCAATTCTATGGTGCGAGTATCAAAAAAGAGAACTAATTTTAGAGAAGGAAATAAGTTGAACATAACAGTTGAATATCCAATAATGGGTTTTTCCTCTTAGTACAGGATGTAAGGCAACAGATATAAACATTCTGTTCAAGTTTTGTGCAATAAAATCGGAAACATATTATTGTCTGACGAGTCTACTGATCTCACAGATTCCAAGTTCACTATTCAGATGTTACCAGTTCCTAGAGGCAGAGGTGAAACAGGTAAAAAATAATAAAGTTAGGTGATGATATAAAGGCTGAAAGGTTTTTCTCAAGAATTAATAATATTGGCAATCTTTATGGCCCTAGAGCAGTAATAGTGGTATTAACATATCATACAAATGTTGTTTTAGGAAGAGAACTAACTACAAACAAGATTAAGAAAATTAGAGAAGGAATAACTACAAGTTACCGAAAGATTTAACCTGGATATTAACAATTAGCTGAATACAATGAAGCAGAAAGATCTACTCCAGATGATATTAAAAACGTTGAGCAACTGCCAAATATCTAAATAAATCTTGTATGTGCTGAGAATTTCTGTTCAGTTATCTATTGTGGTCCTGAGAAAGCAATAAGGATACATCTGTATAAAAATCACAACAATTTGGATGTAATTAACAGTATGTCAGCATTCTTAGAATAACCATATTATTGTAGTTTATGTAATAAACCATATAACAGCAAGAATAAGCACAGTTGTAAAATAGAGAGGAAAGTCTGTATACTTGGAATGCTACAGAACACATACTGTGAATAATGAGTTATATTATGAAAACTGTAATAGACACTGTTGTAATAAAGCATGGAATGCTTAAGAAAAAAACCAAGAAGTTCATGATACAGCTTATAACACTAAAGAAGTAAGCACATTTGTTTCAGATTTAAGGAGCAGAAATGTGGGTTTGAATTATGTAGAAACTGTACACAAGTTGTAAACATTAAAACTCTAAATTTTAAGCGAAAGGCAAATGTCCTGAGTTCGAGTCTCGGTTCAGCACACAGTTTTAATCCGCCAGGAAGTTACATATTAGTGCACACTCCACTGCAGAGTGAAAACCTCATTCTGAAAATACAAGTTGCAAATAGGTCGTGTATGTGAAAGGATTTTATAGTCAATGCTTGTCAAATGATAATAAAGATGATTGTGATATTAGTGGAATATTGAAAGATTATTATGTTTTCCAGCGCTGGGAATGTTATAAAATAGTTGCAGAAAAACAGTTTATATGTTGTGGAAAGAGAATACCAAAGAGAGTTCCTTGTACCTATACAGAAAGGTACATGTGTTTTGAGTATGAACCTCTACACAAAATTGATATACATATTTCAAATCTAATAGTAGTTACAGTTTTAATGGTGATACTGCTTATAAATATAAGGCAAATAATGAATTTTGTAGGTTGATGAATTATACATTTATAACTCATGATGCCAAATAAAATAAAACTGTATACTACCAGCACAGGAACTAAATGGATGTTATTGAAGATTAAACATTCAGAACTATAAACTAAATATTGCGAGAAGTGCTTCTCAAATGGTATAGTCAAAAAGTTAATTATTTGTTCAGTATAAGGAAAGAAATTAACTAGTATGGTAATTCTGATGTTGATATATTGAGAAGATGTTGCTTAGAGCTTGGGAAAGAATTCATGGAGATTGCTGATATTCATCCATTCTTTTATTTAACAATTACTGGAATTTGTATGGCTATGTATCGGATAAAGAACAACTAAAATTATAGTAAAAATCATAGAATGGTTTAATAGTTTAAACGATATTGATATTCGTCATACTCTTAATGGTGGTGAAGTAAATATAGATGGAGCTAAAGCAGACTGCTTTGATAAAGGAACCAATACTGTTTTTCAATATCATGTTTCTTTTTGACCTAGCTGTAAAAAATGTTTTGAAGGCAATGACAGCACAAATAAATAAACAAGTAGTGAAATAAAACTTGTTGGATATAATTTTATGGAGATGTGGGAATGTTACTGGCTTAACTCAGCAGTCTATAAAAGCTTAATAAATTAGAACAGTTATCTGAAGCTGTGAAACCCTCGAATCCAAGAGATGCTGAACTAACACAAAAAATTAAGAGCTAAGGCAGATGGTGTGAAAAAAAAATATATCGATGCATTTGATCTTGATCCAACTGTGCAATAGTATGATTATTACTGTGAGTGAAACCCTAGAAAATACACCAAGATATTACATTAAAATTGGTATTGGCACCTAGAGGATTGTATTGTGCTGTTTCTCCAATATGAATAAAGATTGATAAAATTTAAAACTGTTGTTTCCCTTATGTGACACATGTGGAGAGGAGGAATTAAATAAATGTCACAATAATAGCAAACAAAGTTTTATTGGAACTTGGAGAATTGATGAAGTACATGCAGCTGTAGAAAAAGATACAAAATTTTAGATTGTCATGAAGTATGAGATTTTAGAAATAGGGGCAACATGTTAAAAATTTGTGATGAAAGACCTTAAGAAAATAAAATTAGAAACGTACCTTATAATTTTGGAAGTAATGAGATGTATATAAAGTATGTGAAAGAAGAATTAGTCCGTCTGAATTCATTGTGAGGAAAAATGAGACAACGGTAAAATATCAGCCAAACTGAGTCTGTGATAGATTTACAACAATTTTATGAGATACTATTGGATGATTGATTAAATGATATAGACATAAATTTTATTAATGAGCATATGGTATATATGAAGTACGATTTCAATGGTTATTATGTAGAAAACAATACTGCTGCAAATGTTCTTGGGTTATATGATATTTTAGATAAGTTAGGAAAGTCCTTGATATTAACAGTGTAGTACAGATTGATAATGGTGAAAATACTGTGGAAACAGGTTGTATGATAAGCAAATGGACTGATGAGTTAGGAAATAACTGGATTACAGATTGGCCATCAACTGGACCTGAAGTTATTAGTTTAAGAAAAATGATAAAAGCACAGAGATGAAAGTCAAGGGGTTCACTTTAAACTATTAAAATATTCAAAAGTTGAATGGTGAACCTATGATAACATTAATTGAGAGTGAAGTGAAGGAAAAGATACAATTAAAGTACAATCAGATTATGACAGACACAGACACTAACAAGTTAGCAAAAGAAACCTCATTTTCGTCTGATGAAAGAGTAGTTCTAGAAAACTGTGATGCAGTGCCTTGTGGAGATGAAGAGTAATTTATTATTTAATAAATTTTATCTTATTAAAACCAAAATAAGTTTTCTGTATCTTTTCATGTAGAAATAAGATCTACATTGGCTATTTCATTATAACAATACAATAAATTTATTAGTTCCTTTTTATTGTATTCTTTGGTTTCTAAATCTCCAAATTGAGATTTTTTTGGTTATTGAGTAAGAAATGTTGAGAAATAATATATAAGCTATAATGTAGTTCTTTTATATTTTTGGTAAATGATAATTATTAAGTTGATAATTTTCTATTTTTTACAGTTATGAACAAAGAGAATTTGACTTTTCTATTTCTTCCCATCTTTGTACATCAGTTTCTTCAAATGTCTCTTCCTCTCCATAAGCAGTATGTTTCATACTACACAAATGTTCTGTAACTAAAGATGGGTTACAATAATATTTGCAATTATTACATTTAACTTGTTTCTGTTTGTTTTAGTATTTGTTTCAACGAAAATATTTTGTCAAATTTAATTTCTTCCCATATGAATATGTTCATCCTTACTTAGAAGATTAATAAATTTTAATCTTAATAAAATTTTTGCCTATATAAACAGAGGCTCTGATAAAGAAGCTCAATAACACAAACAGTTCTACTCTATCTGAGAGCATTAGTGAATTGGAAGTGAATAATTTATATTACATTACTGTCTTGAATATCTAAAAACTAGATGTGTTGAAAAAATTTGTATGGAGCTTGATAATAAATTTAAAATTATTTTGCTAAACAGATACTTGAAATTGATTAGTGGTCTTTCAGTTTTTTGAAGATGGAAATATTAAACTGAGTTGTAGTGGAAGGCTGAACCTTAAAAATAGTGATAATGAATTTCATGTTATTGAGTTTTTAATTTAATTTTGTTTCAGATTTTTCTATACATATTTTCTGAGTTGTTTTAGTTTGTGGTTGCTTGAAAAGAATGTTAACGAAACAACCTCCAAGTGCACTCAACCTGTCCAATTCATAGTTGTGGTGGATGCTGGAGAACATCTCACCGAAATTTGATTTTCTCATGAACGGGAGCAGCAATATGGGGGCGCTATGCAGCTTAATGTAAATTTTAATGTAGGCTGCAACTTCACAGTGGTCTCATGTTCATCAAAGTCCACCAGTAACATACCATGTATATCCCAGAACACTGTCGAAAGCACTTTTCTAGCAGACTCAATCAGTTGAATTTTTTCGTTCGGGGGAACCAGCATCTTTCCAGTCCATAGAGGCCAGCTCGTTTCCGAGGACGTAGTGATACGCCCACGACTCATAACCAGAAAGGATTCCTTTCAGAAAGTCATGTCCTTCTGGGAGTAACGCATTAAGCGACCCAAGCTTATCATCGTTCGCTAGCGCTCGTCGTTATCTGTCAGGTTCTTAGGCACCTAGCTAGCATTAACTTTACGAATTTCCAGCGTGTCATGAAAGATATCGTACACCGCACCATACGAAATGTGGAACTACTGCGATAAGGCTCGCAGTCGTGCATACCGGTCGTTCAAAATTGCTGCTGCGTTGGCTCATACATACTGTGGGGTTTGCAGCCGTCACCAATCTCATTGAGCTTGGCGAATCTCTAAGGTTCTAGCGGCCGTCTTGGAAGAATGCACACCACCTGGAGATATTGCTACGGTCCATACAATCGTCCCCAAACACGTCACACATTTCCCTGTGAATTTCATTCCGTTTATGCTCTTTGGTCCACAAACAGAAAACTACACTTTGTTGTTCTTTACAAGTTGACGACAGTGAGATGCGCGCCATATTTGTTTCGTAGCTCAGGCGTCCCTTTCCAGAGCTGCACATGGAAACAAAATATCCTCTGTAGCGCAAATTTGAAACTAACTCGTCGTCAAATTTCAACATTTCATCTGTAGTACCAAGGGAGAAAAAATTATTGTGAGTTACTTTCCAATTCTCCGTCGTATCTACTGAATGTTTTACCTCTTTACCTCGGGGTCGTAGTAATACGACCATCACTCGTCTATGGCGATCAGCGCTAAAGAAGAGATCTGGACAGACGTGACACAGATAGAACATTTCTGCTGCTGTCCCCATTCGGTGAGATTTCTAAATAGGTATACGCTTCCGCTGAACCCAGTGGATGGTGACATTTTACATGTTTTGTATGTCGTGCAAGATGTTGATAACTGATAGATTGAAAATGATTTTCACTTTTTCGACTACCGCCTCGATTGTGTTATGCCGATCTTCAAGCACCAGGGCACCATCTTCCCTTGCCTTCTGATTTCCGATTTTTCACAGAGGGATGGCCTGCCAATTTGTTCTTCTCATTCACACTTGTTTTACGACACTGGTAGCATCAGCGCCACTTAACAACTTTGTCGTATGATGATACATTGTCCCCGCACACTTCGGAATGGACCACTGGAAGACTGTACCCTTTCAAATGCAAAACACGATAATCCTCTGTATCAATGGGCTGCGCCAGTATGTTCTGGATCCTATAGCGGCGTCCTAAGCTACGGCGGGAGGCGATTTCATTGTGTAAGATTTCAACGAGCACAAGAACTGCTGACACGTACCTGCAAATTAGTGAGCTGTCCTATATAATACACCTGTGGTCTCAGGAACGCCAGAATGGTAGCTCAGCGTGTTCGGTCAGAGAGCTGGCTGGTCTCTGCAACAAGAAAACGAAGTGAAGAGATCAACAACGAATTTCAACGGATGTCATGTAGCGCCCTCTACGACTAAATACAAAGAACAATAATGAACAAAACGCAAAGAAAGGTAGCGTCTTTTATTAGTAATCAAAACGTCCTCCGTCCCGGCTTCGAAACCCACCACCGCTTAAATTTTGATTAATAAGCAGTATTGGCGGCCGAAGACTTCAGGCATAAGAAGTTCTGCCAACGGCCTTGTCAGAGAGAGCGAAGGGGCGGACAGATGTTCAGGGCAATGTTCAGGGCACTCTCTTGTTCTTGGGGTGGGAAACTGCCCCTAAAGACAGAACAGCCAGCAAAGACAAACGGCATGAGGATGCAGAAGACAATGGAACCATAGCATTAAAGACACATAACGTGAATCCACGGGACATGTGGCCTGTAATTGAGAAAGTGTCATGATGATCTCTCCAGCGGCAAAATATTTCGGAATAGTCCCCCTTTCGGATCTCCGGGAATGAACTGCCAAGGGGAGATGACCATGAGAAAATGATTGAATAACCAAAGAAATGTAAACGTTTTACGAGGCGGGGCCTGAAATATCAGAAGCTTGAGTGTGGTAGTGAAGCTAGAATATCTGAAAACGGAAATACAAAGGCTCAATCTAAAGGTAGTAGGGGTCAGTAAAATGAAATGGAAAGAAGATAAGGATTTCCGGTCAGATGAGTATAGGATAATATCAACATCAGGAGAAAATATTATAACGGGAATAGGGTTTGTTATGAATAGGAAGGTAGGGCAGAGAGTGTGTTATTGTGGACAGTTCAGTGATAGGGTTCTTCTTACTAGAATCAACAGCAAACCAACAATGATAACGATAGTTCAGGTATTCATGCCGACGTCGCAAGCTGAACATGAAGAGATAGAGAAAGTATATGAGAATACTGAAAGAGTAGTGCAGCATTTAATGGGAGATGAAAATGTAATGCAATTGTAGGGGAACGAGTAGAAAAAATGGTTACAGGGAAGTATGAGCTTGGGAGAAGGAATGAAAGAGGAGAAAAACTAATTGAGTTCTTTAATAAATTTCAGCTAGTAATAGCGAATACTACGTTCGAGAATCACAAGAGGAAGAGGTATACTTGGAAAATGCCGGGAGATACGGAATATCCAAATTAGATTACATCATGGGCAGGCAGAGATTCCGAAATCAGATGCTGATTTGTAAGGCGTAGCCAGTAGCAGATATAGACTCAGATCAGAATGTAGTAGTGATGAAGGTACGCTGAAGTTTATGAGATTATGTAGGAAGAATCAATACGCAAAGAACTGGGATACAGAAATACTAAGGAACGACGAGATACGCTTGAAGTTCTCTAACGCTATAGATGCAGCAATAAGGAATTGTTCAGTAGACAGTACAGTTCAAGAGGGACGGAGATCTCTAAAAAGAGCAATCAGAGAAGTCGGAGAGAAAAATAGGTACAAAAGAGGTAGCTGCGGAGAAACCATGGGTAGCATATGAAATACTTCAGTTGATCGATGAAGGAAGGAAGTACAAAAACGTTCAGGGAAATTCATGAATACAGAAATTCAAGTCGCTGAGGAATGAAATAAGTACGAAATGCAGGGAAGCTAAGACGAAATGGCTGCATGAAAATGTGAAGAAATCGAAAAAGAAGGACTGACACAGCATACAGGAAAGTCAAAACAACCTTCGGTGAAATTAAAAGCAAGGGTGGTAACATTAAGTGCGCAACGGGAATTCCATTGTTAAATGCAGAGGAGAGAGCGGATAGGTGGGAACAGTTTATTGTAAGCCTCTATGAGGCGGAAGATTTGTCTGATGTGATAGAAGAAGAAACAGGAGTCGATTTCGAAGAGATAGGAGATCCTGTATTAGAACCAGAATATAAAAGAGCTCTGGAAGACTTAAGATCAAATAAGACAGAAGGGATGGGTAAGATTCCATTACAGTTTCTAAAATCCAAGGGGATGTGGCAGCAAAACGACTGTTCACGTTATTGTGTAGAATGTATGAGTCTGGCGACATACCATCTGACTTTCGGAAAAAATATTATCCACACAATTCCAAAGAATGCAACAACTGGCAAGCGCCAGAATCATCACACGATCAGCTTAACAGCTCGTGCACCCAAGTTTCTCACAAGAATACTATGGAGAAGAATAGAAAAGCAAACTGCGGATGTGTTAGATGACGATCAGCTTGGCTTTAGGAAAGGTAAAGGCATCAGAGAGGCAATTGATAATGGAATCAAGACGCTTTCATAGGATTTGTCGACCTGAAAAAAGCGTTCGAAAATGTAAAATGGTTGAAGATGTTCGAAACTATGAGAAAAATAGGGTTAAGCTATAGGGAGAGGGGAGTGATATACAATATGTACAAGAGCCAAGAGAGAATAACAAGAATGGGTGACCAAGAACGAAGTGATCGGACTGAAAAGGGTGTAAGACAGTGATGTAGTCTTTCGCCCCTACTGTTTGATCTATACATCGAAGAAGCAATGATGGAAATAAGAGAAAGGTTGAGGTGCTGGATTAAAATTCAGGTTGAAATGATATCAATGATACGATTCGCTGATGACGTTGCCATCCTGAGTGAAAGTGAAGAAGAATTACATGTCTGAGCTACCAAAGCACAGCTCACGCGCCATCCTCATAGCTTTACTTCTTCCAGTATCTCGTCTCTTATCTTCCAAACTTCACAGAACGTCTTCTGCGAATCTTGCAGAACTAGCGCTACTGGAAGAAAGGATATTGTGGAGACAAGGCTAAGGCACAGCCTGGGGGATGTTTCCAAAATGAGATTTTCACTCTGTAGCGGAGTGTGCTCTGATATGCAACCTCCTGGCAGATTAAAACGGTGTGCCGGACCGAGACTCGAACTCTTAACTGTTCTATTATTGAATGCAATCGGCCAGATTCCGTCATACATATTCACATCTACCTAGAAAGGCGTACTGTGCGAGTGTGACTTCACTCACAGGTCCGCAGCTCGTGATCTAGTGGTTAGCATTGCTGTCTCTGGATCATGGGGTCCTAGGTTCAATTCTTGGCCGGGTCGGGGATTTTCTCCGTTCAGAGACTGGCTGTTTGTATTGTCACATCACTTCATCATCATTCTGGAAAAATGGAGTGACTGGACTGTCAAAAGATTGGGAATTTGTAGCAGCGCTGGTAACCGCTCGGTTCAGCGCCCCACGAACCAAACGTAATCGTCATCCACTCAGAGCAGCCTACTCGACAAGTGCCAGCATTGCCTGAATGAAAGAGATTTACAAATTTTACCTGGGATATAGCTTTACTCACTTAATGATCCGAAAGTAACTCCACTTATAAACTTGAGCTTAGTGAAGTAATTTTGTTTACTCACGTAAGAAGACTGGACACGAAATTCTGGGGAGATATAGACTGTCCGTAATCTGAAAAGCAAGCAGCTCTCGGGATGGAGGAGTCGCCTTTTGTAAGAGCGTTTTAACTGTCGTGCACAGTTACTAAGAATCAGTTTCTCCTCTAACAACACAGTGTGCAGACATTTCGATAGACTCCACATGCGTTAGTGTTATTAGCAACTCATATCTGTATTCCATGTTTAGCATTACGCAGACACGTTTCCAGACTGGGTCACCAGTGATTCATCACGCGAACAATGAAAGGTTCGGTATAACTTTGTAGAGCACCTTGCACTTTTACCATGAAAATACTATTTCCAATAATCTGCGATTTTTCTGTTTCCTGAAAGGTTGGAACTGTAGTCCTAGAGAAAAAATGAATAATCCCTTTTTTGTAGTAAATTTAAAATAGGTTTATTTTCTTTCTGAAACTTGCGGTTTTTGAATTATTCAAGGAAAACATTAAAAAGTGACGTTTAATGGCACCCCCACACTCACGCTCACACCCCACCGACCAGGATTTTTAGTAAGCCGGTCATTGTACTCCAGTAATGAGGAAAGGTAGATTGTCATCATGAGCTCCCCCCCCCCCCCCCCCGCCCTCTATTTCACATTTTCTGGTCTTCGTTGACTGGGCTAAATGCCCTAATGTGTGCAACAAAAGTTGCCACCAGCTCAGTGTACCTCCCATGAATCGTATATACTGCAGCATAAAAGACAAAGGAGAGTATGTCTTACACGGTGGCTCGCCATACGGAGACCACCAGCAGCCTTCGCAATGTCCTTAGCCATGGCACTACTGCTCCTGCCGCGTGAAGTGTCGAAATGGCATACGACCAACGACACATTTTCACTCCTGAGAGTTTGTGTACTTTTCATTCTGTAACCAAAGCAGGCTGTTTGGGTAATGAGGATCCTCTGTACAATCAGGAAACTTTCAAAACACGCCAGCCAAGGTGGCCGAGCGGTTCTAGGCGCTACGGTCTGGAACCGCGCGACCGCTATGGTCGCAGGTTCGAATCCTGCCTCGGGCATGGATGTGTGTGATGTCTTTAGGTTAATTAGGTTTAGTAATTCTAAGTTCTAGGGGACTGATGACCTCAGAAGTTGAGTCCCATAGTGCTCAGAGCCATTATTTTCAATATACCGGCCGAGTTGGTAGTGAGGCAAAGGCAATTCTAATAGGGAATATTTGGGATGTTGATGTTGTAGAAGCAACAAGGGGGATATAAAAACGTCATAAAAAACCGACGTACCAAGAATGAATTATCCAAATAGGACGGAAATTGGTAGACGTGATGTACATGTACAGCTAAACAAATGATTGCCATTTCAGAAAAACGGGATGATTTATTCAAGAGAACGAACTTCACAAATCGAGCAGTCAATATCCAGTTGGCCCGCCTCTGGCCCTTATGAAAACAGTTGTTAGGCTTGGCAGTGATTGAAAGAGTTCGTGGGATTTTTCTGAGAGATATCAAGCCGAATTATGTCCAATTGGCACGTTAAATCGTCAAAATCCGTAGCTGGTTGTTTCGAACGCTTTCAACTGGGGAAAGATCCGCCGCCCTTACTGGGCAAGGTACGTTTGTCAAGCACGAAGACGAGAAGGAGAAACTACCGCCGTGTACGAGCAGGCATCTTGCTGAAATTTAAGTCCAATATGGCCTGCATGAAGAGCAACAGAACGGCGCGTACGACATAGTCAATGTACCGTTGTGCTATAACGGTTCCGTGGATGACAACGAAAGGGGTCCTGTTACGAAAAGAAATGGTAATCCAGACCATCACTCATATTTGTCAGACTGTACGGTAGGTAACAGTCAGGTTGGTATCTCACCACTGCCCAGGGCATCTCCAGACGCGTCTTCGCTGCCAATTATTGCTCAAGCGAGACTCATCATCTGCAGACAGTTCTACTCTGGTCAATGAGATTACAACCTTGGTGACCAGCGAAGGTATGTCTGGAGACGCCTCAAGCAGTGGTGCATACCAACCTGACTGTCACCCACTATATTACCCGACAACCAGGAGTGATGGTCTGGGTGCCATTTCTTTTCAGAGCAGGCCCCCCACCGGTTGTCATCTGCGGTATCCTTACAGCATAACGGCGCATCGACGATATTCTATGTCCTGTTTTGTTGTCCTTCATGGCAAGTCTTCCTGGGTATACATTTCAGCAAGATAATGCCCTCCCGCACATGGCGATAGTTTTTACAGCTTGTCTTCGTGTTTGCCAAACCCTACCTTCGCTAGGAAGGTCACCGGTTCTCTCCCCAGTTGAGAACGTTTGGAGCATTACAGGCAGAGCCCTCCAACGACCTCAGGAGTTTGACGATCTAACACGCCAGTCGAGCAGAATTTGGCACAATAATCCTCACGAGGACAAGCCGAATAACTGCTGGTATAAGGGGTCAGAGGTGGACTTGCTCAATTTATGAAGCATTTCCGTCCCATTCGGATAATTCCTTCCTGCTACGTCGTTTTTTTTTTGTCTTTGAGTGTGGGCTAGAGGGGCCGGACAAGCCACGGTATTCATGCCAAATACTTCCATGTCAAAGGCTGGAGGCCTCAAATACGTAACAGGTGACTGCGACTGTTGCTAGAGAATCCAATAGTTTGGTCGTACCACATTCATGAAAAGTAATATAGTGACCGCATTCTACCCTATAACGTCGAGGGTTGGTAACGTGTTGTTTAACAGTTCATTTCTATTGGGACTTATGAAGACAGTGATGTAGAATTTGTCAATTATTAGCCATAGGCAATGTTTGGAACAGAGGCTGCTCTCCAAAGTTCAGTTAGTTCAAAATGGTTCAAATGGCTCTGAGCACTATGGGACTTAACATCTATGGTCATCAGTCCCCTAGAACTTAGAACTACTTAAACCTAACTAACCTAAGGACAGCACACAACACCCAGCCATCACGAGGCAGAGAAAATCCCTGACCCCGCCGGGAATCGAACCCGGGAACCCGGGCGTGGGAAGCGAGAACGCTACCGCACGACCACGAGATGCGGGCGTTCAGTTAGTAATTGTATTTATAAGGAATGTGTTAGATAAATCTGCAATCTTAAAGTGAAAATTTGCCGTATTCCTTATTCTGACCTGCATGTCGAGCGGCGACCAGTAGGGTAATAGCAGCGGCATATGCCGACGAGTGTAGTACGTACGGTTTGGTGTGGCAGTCTGGAGTGCGACAGGCTGCAGAAGAAGAGTACACAAGAATAAAATAATGCACATGTGATCAATATTTTACTTGTTAAATTCCAATGCAACATGGGTGCTCAGTGAGATTCGAGTCAGGTGAAGGTGGAAGCTGCTGTAGTCGTGTTGTTTCATATCCACATGCCTCTCAAATCAGTCATCGACATTAACAGCGCTAAGGGTGGGCATATTATCATCTACGATGATAGTATACCATCTTGTACACAAGAAGTACAGTACTGATAACCTAAAACGGTCTCATAGTACTACAGTTAGACAGTGAGACCAACCGGCCGCACTGCAAATTACTTTTTTTTTTGCCACCTACACCGTTTACAAACTTCCATCTTTTTCCGTAGCAAGGGGACGTAGTCGTTAATGTCCCCTATGCACAAACAAGCGTCGATACCTTCCATATGTGAACACGCCGTGGCGAGGGACTGTGTAAATGTATACATGCCAACTTAGTGTAGAGCTATCCTGCAGTGCAAATTCACCACCCATAGTTCTTGAAGTCTGGTCTCAAGCGGAAGGAGATGGTCACCATAAACAGCTTAACAACAGGTCACATTGGTATTAAGGAAATGTAGCATCTACTAATATTAATACCATCTCAGAAATGCAATTACTGCGCAGTTGATGAGGCCATTATGCAATTTTTAGTACAGATGTACATTACAAAAACGAGGGAGAACACTCTGTACATATCTTACAAAATGGTTCAAATGGCTCTGAGCACTATGGGACTTAACATCTGCGGTCATCAGTCCCCTGGACTTAGAGCTACTTAAACCTAAGTAACCTAAGGACATCACACACATCCATGCCCGAGGCAGGATTCGAACCTGCGACCGTAGCAGTAGCGCGGTTCCGGACTGAGCGCCTAGAACCGCGAGACCACCGCGGCCGGCACATATCTTACGACTTATTACTTCTCACTATATTAATCCAAGTTCATCGAATAATGATGTCTATATAGAAACTTTTTACGTTGTAAAATTAATTTGGAGTAATATTTTAGGATTTTACTTCTTAGCAGCTTGATTCTATCATTTGATGAGTTTATAAGGTCAGTTTTGAATTACGCAAAATTCAATGATTTTATATTCGTGTCAACAAAGTAAACAGCTATTAAATTTAAAAAAAAACGTTATGTTTTAAGTCCTATACACGAAATAACTTAATCTCGATCTTGTGTCAGGACTTTTTTTTTTTTTAAAAATTAGCATTTGGCTGTATGAGCCATTACACGAAGCCATTAAAATCTATACAAATACGAATCACACACGTTTCCACGTGTCAGTGTTCCAAGTTGTGTGCTGCTTGTACAAATCAAGTCCATTTGCATTCACTCACTTTTCAAGCTGTTTGGCAATAACAGCTGTAACATGTGCAGTTTATATGAAACAGAAAATGGGGAAAGAAAGGGAAGGGATGGGTGGGAATTCGTAACTTCTAGCCGCACAGGACATTACGGTAATGTATGGGCGAAAGTTGAAAATCTGTGCAGGGCCGGGACTCGAACCTGGTTTTACCGCTTCTCATGAGCGGTTGCCTTAACCGTTTCGAAGCGCTGATTCTGGGTTTGGGTCCCGGCCCGGCATAAGTTTTCAACTTTTTGCAAGTGCACTACCAGTACCCTGTACGGTTGGGAATTACGAATTCCCCCTCCCCCTCCCCCCCCCCCCCCCTGTCCTTTCGTCTCCCATTCTCTGTTTTATATAAATATATGCACCATTCGCGACATCACGAATGGTGTGTCTTTTGGTGGATATGTCCTATAGCACAGTTACCACTCATATTCACTGAAGAGCCAAAGAAACTGGTACACTTGCCTAAACTCGTGTAGCGCCTCCGCGAGCACGCAGAAGTGCCGGAATACGACGTAACATGGACTCGACTAACGTCTGAAGTACTGCTGAAGGGAACTGACTCCATGAATCCTGCAGGTAGTTCCATAAATCCGTAAGAGTACGAAGGGGTGGAGATGTCTTCTGAACAGCATGTTGCAAGGCATCTCAGATATTCTCAATAATGTTCATATCTGGGGTGGATTTGGTGGGCATCGGAAGGTTTTAAACACAGAAGAGTGTTCCTGGAGCCACTCTGTCGCAATTCTGGACGTGTGGGGTGTCGCATTGTTCAGCTGAAATTGCCCAAGTCCGTCGCAATGCACAGTGTACATGACTGGAAACAGTTGAGCAGACAGGATGGTTAAGTACGTGTTACCTGTCAGAGTCGTATCTAGAATTATCAGGGGTCCCATATCACTTCAACTGCACACGCCCCACAACATTACACAGCCCCCACCAGCTTGAACAGTCCCTGCTGACGTGCAGGGTCGATGGAATCATGAGGTTGTCTTCATACCTGTACACCACCATCTGCTCGATACAATTTGAAGCGAGATTCGTCCGACCAGGCAACATGTTTCCAGTCATCAACAGCCCAATGTCGGTGTTGACCGGCCCAGCAAGACGTAAACCTTTGTGTCGTGCAGTCACCAACGGTACAGGAGTGGGTCTTCGGTTCTGAAAGACCGTATGGATGATGTCTCGTTGAATGGTTCGCACCCTCACACTTGTTGATGGCCGAGCATTGAAATCTGCAGCAGTATGCCGAAGGGTTGCACTTCTGCCACGTTGAACGGTTCTCTTCAGTCGTCGTTGGTCCCGTTCTTGCAAGATCTTTTCCCGACCGCAGCGATGTCGGCAATTTGATGTTTTACCTGGTTCCTTTTGTTCACGGTACACTCGTGAAATGGTCGTACGGGAAAATTCCCGCTTCTCTCGTCCGCCAACTATAACACCACCTTCAAACTCACTTAAATCTGCCATTTTTGCAGAAGTAACCTATATAACAACTGCTTCAGACACTTGTCTTTTATAGGCGTTGGCCGACCGCAGCG
This sequence comes from Schistocerca americana, assembly GCF_021461395.2. NCBI lineage: Eukaryota > Metazoa > Arthropoda > Insecta > Orthoptera > Acrididae > Schistocerca > Schistocerca americana. Next base: position 313,221,463 of record NC_060122.1, read on the forward strand.
CCGTATTTTGCCTGTTTACGTATCTCTGGATCTGAGTATGCATGCGTGTACCAGTTTGTTTGGCGCTTCAGTTTATAATGATGAACAGTTTGTCTGTGCATCTCATTCCATGTTATCTTCGTTGGTATTTTTGCAGCATAGACCACTGTTAAGTTTACTGGTGACTTTCATGGCAACAGTGTTATCATAAGTAACAGATCAGTTTCATGATGTTCAGTTACTACTTCCAAATTAAATTTTTCTTTTCTGTTTTGTGCAACGGACGAAGTCTGTATGCCTAGTAGTTGCTATCAATGCCTTAAGGACTGCTGTCTCAATCAAATGCACCAAGTAAACAGGCAGAGACAATCTGAATCGTAGCGCGTACCAGATTAGATAGGACAGTAGATGAAACAAACACCACAACCAAGACAGTGGTACTGACGGTTCTGAATCTTTTCAGAGATGTTTAAGTATCGAAGCAAAATAAGACACCGCAGTGTATTATGGTTTAATAAGAAAATAATGTGTGGAAATTATGTATTTACATGTTTGCGTATATTGTTCCTGTGAGCCAGTGAGGTGGCACACTGCACTAGTATTCGGGAAGGTGGCAATGCAAATTCCAGTCTGTCCATAAAGATTTAGATTTTAAGTGGATTCCTAAAATCGCTTAACGTGAATGCTAAGATGAAAACTTTAAAATACTTTTATGCAGTGGCATCCACAAGACAGCCGGCCACCTGACAATAGCAAAAGAGGTCTCTGCCGAAAGCCCGTGGGCAGTTAAACACTTGACGTGGCTCGATACCCGAGAATATTTTATTAATGGATATCGCTGCGAGAGCATGTATTTGTATTCAACATTTTTATTTCTTCTTTGTCAACCCTTTCCAAATTTTCTTCGTTTGCTTTGATGCTTTCTCAACGTAAGGTTGACTAACACTGGGGACGGGCTACAACCCTGTCTCACTCGTTTCTCAGTTACCGACTTGCTTTCATGTCCTTCGAGTTTTATAAACACAGTCTGCTTTCTGCGCATGTTGTAGATAATCTTTCGCTCCAGAATTTGGAAAGAGTGATAGAACTTTGGTGTAGTGGATATTCGGGCTTGGTTGGCATAGCAGAGGATGACAGGGACAAAGGCCTTGTAGGTGGCAGGATGATGATACCACTTTCCATATTCTCTGACTGTGTCCATTAAAATAAGTAAGAGGGCTGCTGTTCGTAATACGACTTCAAAAATTATCAAGGTACCTAAGTTTCTGTGAGCTGAGTTTTGGAGCAGAAATTGGGCCGAGTAGTTCATATGCAAACTTTTTGTTAAAATATATAGATATTTAACTATTGATTTCTTTAATACGGTACATGACATAAAAGAAAAAAGCTTTTCATATACATGAGAAATATTTGGAGATTTTGTTCTTATCCTGCAATATTTCATGTGTACTGGTGTTAGTACCTTGTTCTAAATATATTAATTTTTATCAGCTCTTTTAAATTGTGCAAATGAATATTTTCCGTATATATCCGCACGTATCAGGTAACTGACTGTGTAACTCGGTGTACACTTACCTTACGACAATGGTTGTGCATTTTACTCAGTTTCACGTCACAGTGGTATGACTGCTCATTGTATTCAAGTGGCTCTGAGCACTATTGGACTTAACATCTGAGGCCATCAGTCCCCTAGAACTTAGAACTACTTAAACCTAACTAACCTAAGAACATCACACACATCCATGCCCGACGCAGGATTCGAATCTACGACTGTAGCAGTCGCGCCATTGTATTCCCAGGTATGATTAAGTACAAGATGTTTGTGTTCTATCTTGCTGCTTTCCTTTACGTTTTTACTAAACATTATACCGTATATAAAATGTTACCCTATTTCATCTCAATTTCTTCTTTCCTGAATATGTATCTGAATGTTGTATTGTCACCTCGTTTTCTTCTTTATTGAATACAGACATGCAGATGGACTGTATGCTGGATCAAAATTGAGCGTCAGTAATTAAAAATAAATGATCTAGACGTCGTCGTCTAAAATATTTGTGTTTATGAAGGAACACGGACTATAACCAAAACGAACAAGGACTATACCCACAAACACCGTGAAAATGGGTCAACAAAATCAGGTCAAATCTAATCTGTAGGTGCACGTGCATTTCCTACTCTTACCCACGACAGCTTTGCTATTGCCGTTAGTCGCTCTGATAAGACTATCAGCAAAATGCTTGTTTTCCTTACGCTGCCATTGAGATATAGATTTCCACTATCGACGTATCAGTGGTAACAAATGTAAACAGCGTACACGTGATATCGTCTGCATACTCGTTGTTTATTGGCTAAGTGCCTGCTAATCTAAAGGAAAACGCCCTGTACTTGTATTCTTGAGCGGTATCACTGTTTTGCTCTTGAAACAGTCGCATGCATCTAGAATTTTCTGGGAGACGTACCTCTTTGGCCTTGAATGAATTACTGTATGAATGTATATCCCACGACTGGAAACAGTACCAACTAAGCTACAGAGTTACGTATGACAGCAAGTGTTTATAAAAACTTTACCCTTGACGCTATTTATTGCGAACCCAACTGTTTTGTGTTCTCTTTACAAGTACTGTGCTTCGTTATCATTTGCTTGCTCGTATAATACAATGACCATACATTACCGGGACCACAGCCAGCCCTACTGCCATCATTCACTTGACATACACAACTGGAAAAAGGCTACCACCAGATTTTTCCATTCTTTCCGGTCTTCAGAAGTATTCATCCGTGTTGCTTGTTTTTATCATCTGGCGGTCTTCCATTACCTCGACGTCTGCCTTTTCTTGTATTTTCTAATTCGGAATTAAGCTTCCGAAGTTGATCTACTATCATTTCTCATAATTTAGTGCTTTGATCAAATTACATCTAGCACGTCTCTCTGTTTCTTGAAACATATTCACTCTACGTGTCCCTCTCAGTATTTCTCAACACCCATTCATCCACTGTTCTGGGATCAGTTGTATCCGCATTAACAGCTATGTCTCTCTGCCATAAGTCAAAATGAATAATGCAAACTGATTTTAAGGTTCCTTTCTGAAACAAATCGGCATCTTGGTTGCGATAATTCTATTTGTGTTAGCAAAGCATTCAAAGGCAGTTTTGCTTTCCAGTTTATTTCTTTTGCTGTCCATCCACATGTTACTGTTTCACTGCTGACAACACCAGCGGGCGCGCGCCTCCTACCAATCAGCAGATATAAATTACACACGAGAGTAACAAGGATTTGTGAAAGCACAGTCTGGAGACGTCCATATTCAAAAGTAGTACTCATTGTCAGTAAGGAATATGAACGTAAATTAAGTCATTTTTAATACAGCTCTATGAGTAGAAGGCAAATGACATTTAAAATAGCGTATCCAGTTGTGGGCGGGGCAGCGTCGCAGTACATGCGATTGCCGATTGTCTGAATAAAGTAGTATAAAAGATACAGGGTGTTCCGAAATAATCCTTACAACTTTGATCACATATAATTCTCAAATAGGGAAAGGTCGAAACCTTCCGCTTGCAGCTTGATGTTCATACGCATGGCCGCCTGGCAGAGTTCAACGTGTTAAGGTGACCATATTTTCCAGACTGAAATTCGCGGTACATTAAAAATTTTTGATACTGCAAACAAGTTTTAATTAAACGTAGTAAATGTAAGTTATCACTTTAGTTTGTTGCGAAAAGTACGTTAATTTGTATTTTATTAGTATCTTCTAAGATAAAGCAGTGTCAGCAGACATAGCGTTTTTTTATCAGTGCTGTAAATTTTCTTCAGCATGTCTATATTGTTCAACAAAATATGAAAACATTCAACTCAAGTTTCATTATAATTCACTCTAGTCACTAAATTTGCTTAGTAGTTTCTATAGCACACTGTGTTTTGTCACAGCTCCATATATTAGTTATTTGGGAAAATACCCTTTCAGTACCAGCATACCGACACAGGTGAAATAAACATCTAATTTGGGATAAATCGTTTGAAAATTATTAAATCCGGAAAAAATACCTGCCCCTAATTAATTAAAAAAATTGGGGATAGAGCTAAAAAATTCGTGACTGTCATGGAAAAGAAGGGGGGCGGGGGGGGGGGGCCATGGTCTACATCTACAGCTACATAGATATTTCGCAAACCACAGTACGGTTCATGGTGGATGGTACCTGGTGTTACTACTAATCATTTCGTTTCCTGTTCCACTCGCAAACAGACAGAGGGAAAACGACTATCTCTATGCCTTCGTATGAGCCCTAATTTCTCGTATCTTATCTTCGTGGTCTTTTCGCGCAGTGTATGTTGGCGGCAGCACAATCGTGGGACAGTCAGCTTCAAATGCCGGTTCTCTAAATTTCCTCTATAGCGTTTCTCGAAATGAACGTGGCCTTCCCTTCAGTAATTCCCATTTGAGTTCCCGAAGCATCTCCGTACCTCTTACACGTTGTTCGAGCCTATCGGTAACAAACCTATCAGCCCGCCTCTGAATCGATTCAATGTCTTCCTTCAATCCGACCTGGTAGGGATCCCAAATACTCTAGCAGTACTCAGGAATAGTAGTACCAGCGTCCTACATACTCTGTTCTGAACTGCTACTTCCTGAAATTCTTCCATTTCATATTGCTTTGCGACGTTACACCCAGATATTTAATCGACTTGACTGTCAAGCAAGACACTAGTAACATTGTATCAGAACATTACAGATTTGTTCTTTCTACTGAACCTCATTAACTTACATTTTTCCATATTTAGAGCTAGGTGTCATTCATCACACCAACTAGAAATTTTGTCTAAGTCGTCTTGTATCTTCCTACAGACACTCAAGTTCGATACCATACCGTACACCACAGTATCATAAGCTAACCTTAAATGTGTGTTGGATTTGTAGCGCACATGATACCTAAGCGATATTCCAGTACCATGTCTGGCCCATCGTGTCCTAGTTAACGTGTGCCGTTGTTCTGACGCGATCTCACAATTTCTGCAGGTCCCACCAAAAGAATAAATGTAATGAGGTTCCGCAGGACCTGGGTGTCATTTGGTCTGTACCAATCATTCCACACACTGTCACACTATGCGAACATTAGGGGGGGGGGGGTGGGGTGGGGTGGGGGGGTGGGGGTGGCCAGCCAAAAACTAACACGGGAAAATAGGAAAAAAGCACCTTTAGGTGTGTGTGAACATTCGGTCGCAAACTACACATTTTCGCATATTTCCATTCCCGAAAAATACGTGATCAGAGTGTAAAGATCGTTTTGGAACACTCTATATGTGTATAGGAGAAAGTCTAAGCGTGATTGCCTCTGGGTTTTTAACAGACTAAAGCGAAGAAACTATCTACGGGCTGGTCCTCATTTAATGAATTTTAAGTAAAGTTTAATACAATCTATTTATTTCCAATCAATCAAATTTCCCCAGTCACTAAAAAAGGTCCAGATTTACGCCGGACAATTGTATAACAATTCCTCCAATATGCCTCTGGACGCCATCGAAACTTGGACTAATCCGAGGAAAACTAGTGTTGCAAAATGGTAATTTTCCTCTAAGCTACGAGGGTTGCCCAGAAAGCAATGCACAGCATTTTTTTATCAGCCGGAAACAATGCTACGAATGCGAACGTTAGGTACGTATTATTTGAAGTCTCTTGAGTGAGCACGCCACGTTTCCGTCTCTTCCGACAGATAGCGTAGCTGCAGGACAGTTTCAACATGGCGTTAGTAGGTGATGTGCGTTACGAACAACGTGTCGTCATTGAATTTCTCACTGCAGAGAAGGAAACTGTGGGAAATACACTCCTGGAAATGGAAAAAAGAACACATTGACACCGGTGTGTCAGACCCACCATACTTGCTCCGGACACTGCGAGAGGGCTGTACAAGCAATGATCACACGCACGGCACAGCGGACGCACCAGGAACCGCGGTGTTGGCCGTCGAATGGCGCTAGCTGCGCAGCATTTGTGCACCGCCGCCGTCAGTGTCAGCTAGTTTGCCGTGGCATACGGAGATCCATCGCAGTCTTTAACACTGGTAGCATGCCGCGACAGCGTGGACGTGAACCGTATGTGCAGTTGACGGACTTTGAGCGAGGGCGTATAGTGGGCATGCGGGAGGCCGGGTGGACGTACCGCCGAATTGCTCAACACGTGGGGCGTGAGGTCTTCACAGTACATCGATGTTGTCGCCAGTGGTCGGCGGAAGGTGCACGTGCCCGTCGACCTGGGACCGGACCGCAGCGACGCACGGATGCACGCCAAGACCGTAGGATCCTACGCAGTGCCGTAGGGGACCGCACCGCCACTTCCCAGCAAATTAGGGACACTGTTGCTCCTGGGGTATCGGCGAGGACCATTCGCAACCGTCTCCATGAAGCTAGGCTACGGTCCCGCACACCGTTAGGCCGTCTTCCGCTCACGCCCCAACATCGTGCAGCCCGCCTCCAGTGGTGTCGCGACAGGCGTGAATGGAGGGACGAATGGAGACGTGTCGTCTTCAGCGATGAGAGTCGCTTCTGCCTTGGTGCCAATGATGGTCGTATGCGTGTTTGGCGCCGTGCAGGTGAGCGCCACAATCAGGACTGCATACGACCGAGGCACACAGGGCCAACACCCGGCATCATGGTGTGGGGAGCGATCTCCTACACTGGCCGTACACCACTGGTGATCGTCGAGGGGACACTGAATAGTGCACGGTACATCCAAACCGTCATCGAACCCATCGTTCTACCATTCCTAGACCGGCAAGGGAACTTGCTGTTCCAACAGGACAATGCACGTCCACATGAATCCCGTGCCACCCAACGTGCTCTAGAAAGTGTAAGTCAACTACCCTGGCCAGCAAGATCTCCGGATCTGTCCCCCATTGAGCATGTTTGGGACTGGATGAAGCGTCGTCTCACGCGGTCTGCACGTCCAGCACGAACGCTGGTCCAACTGAGGCGCCAGGTGGAAATGGCATGGCGAGCCGTTCCACAGGACTACATCCAGCATCTCTACGATCGTCTCCATGGGAGAATAGCAGCCTGCATTGCTGCGAAAGGTGGATATACACTGTACTAGTGCCGACATTGTGCATGCTCTGTTGCCTGTGTCTATGTGCCGGTGGTTCTGTCAGTGTGATCATGTGATGTATCTGACCCGAGGAATGTGTCAATAAAGTTTCCCCTTCCTGGGACAATGAATTCACGGTGATCTTATTTCAATTTCCAGGAGTGTATTTACAAACGCTTGTGTAAAGTTTGTGGAACATCTGCTGTTGACAGAAGTACAGTTAGTCGCTGGGCACGGAGGGTGAGGTCATCAGAAGGGGATTCGGCGGAGCTCTACGATTTGCAGCGGTCTGGAAGACTATCCACGGTGTCACACCTGACAGCCATGACCTAGCCCCCTCGGAATTCCACTTGTTTGGGCCATTACAGGATACCATTCGCGGAAGACATTTTGCGGATGTTGAGGAGATGATTTACGCAGTGAAGCACTGGCTCCGCCACCAGGACAAGGATTGGCCCTTGTTTCGTGCTGGAGGAAGGCCATAGAACGTGTGTGTCATTCTCATTGTGTTCAGTAAAATTAGTTGAAGACAAAAAAAACGGTGCATTACTTTCTGGACAATCCTCGTATTTAACTGAAATATTTTTGCTCTCATAGTAACATTTAGCGAGTATGCTCACTGGGTATTTGAACATGGGTGCAAGATATTATAATGCAATTCACCTGAGCGGTTTTAAGATATTATTTAAAAAAAATATCTGCTCGCTGTGTGCCAGACTCCGGAAGGCGACAGCCGTCTTGGTTTGATTCCCCGTCGTTTCGAATCGCTTTTGCCAGCCAGCCTGACTGTGGTTGTTTACGCGGTTTCTCAACATTCGTCTACGCGAATTATGATCTCATTAACCATTTCAGTTTCCTTTACACGATACACAAACGCTTACAACACGAAAAACGCATCTACATAATAAAACTATTAAACAGAGACATTTCAACACACGCAAGTCTACCGGTAAAGGTAATCGTCAAGATTATTGTGTTTCGATTGTTGTAAGAAGCTGCAAAGTTTTAAATTTATAAATTTATTTTTTTCGTTTGTACCGCTTAATGGAAGCGAGTAATATTGCAGGTAATTCTGATGCACCAAAAGCCATATGAAAACAAAGAAGCTTAATTAAATAAATGTATATATAAATCAGAGTAAAATATTTGGACTGGAGAAATCATAAGACTGAATAAGACATGATCGTCAAGGTAAATTCAATGCAAAAACAGTATCTGGACGGATGATTTCGTATTATAACACTGTTTGCACCTCGTGGTCTAGTGGCTAGTGTTGCTATCTCTGGATTAAGGGGTTCCGGGTTCGAGTACCAGCCTGGATGGGGATTTTTCTCTGCCTGGGGACTGGGTGTTTGTGTTGTCTTCAGCATTTCATCATCATCATCATTCGTGGCCGTCGCTTATTTGGATTGTGAAAAAATTGGGTCTTTGTACCGGCGCTGATGATCGCGCAGTTGAGCACCCACCAAACCAAACTTCATCATCATATTAGAAAAAATATATATAAAAAATTCAGAGGAAATTAGCGGTCGATGACAAATATTTTTCGCGATAAAAAAACTTCCCACAAGTGGAAGTATATGCTTAAAATGCAACAGATCATATCTTCAATTAAAGAAATTGTATTCTATGTGGTTCATGTTCACGTCACATCAGCATTCACCGAAAAAAGTTATCGATGGTGGGCTCCAACCGGATGAAGAGAGAGGTAGAGCTTCAATAAATTTAAATTATAAACACTTATTTAAGTAAAATTTTTTTAATGTAAAACGATTCTGTAATGGAGTAAAATGTATTTAAATAATTTCTCCTAGTCCCATACAGATTCCTAACGCCATGAGCGTAGTTCTGAAAATTTGTGCTAGTGAATTTTTAATAGCTATGATATTACTGGTGAAATTTATAACAAAAAACGTGAGCCGCATGCAATAGGTAAATAATAATGGACGAATAATTCACCCAAGTCGCTAACAATCTTATTGCGCTTCAGAACTGTTGTGTTATTATTCTCAACGGCAGTTACTCTCTATGCTCCTTAGTATTATTTCATGCATCCCACGTTTTACAATTACTGTCAAAGCTATTAAAAAGTCGCAAGCACAAATTTTCAGGGCTATCTTTATGGTATTATGAATCTCTATGGTGCCAGGATAGATTATTTGATACTTTTTAGTCCATATTAAAAACCTGTTATATTAAAAAAAAATTATTGAAATATTTGTTTTCTGCGCTGGGTGTGTGAAATTTATCTATTGATTAAAAATATTTTTATGAGATTACAGCAGAGACAGTTGGTAAATTTCACGTTTATTTCAATTTTTCTTCAACTGAGTCAAGTAGTAATTGCTTCCACCCATGTTTGTCTCGCGAAAAGACCATGAATCTAAAAGCTAGAGAGAATCGAGCTCACACGAAAGTTAGCAGCAATCGTTCTTAACTGCCAAATATTGGCGACTGGAACAGGAAAACAGGGAAATACCAATGGTACACCAAGTACCATCTCACGACACTCTAGGAAAGAAAGCGAGTTAATATTGCATAGTCATGCAGTTCAGAACTAAGTTGAAAGTTTCAAGTCTTTTGCTTATCACGAAGTTAGTTTGAAATCAGTTGGAAAAATTGTACCGAACAGACAACATACAGACCGGAGAACAGAGTACCCTCCGCCACACACCAGACCCTAAAGCAAGTTATTATTACAGTGTCATCCAGTTCTCAGCTGAGTTGAAAGTTTCAACTGTCTAGCTTATCGGGAAGTTAGTTTAAAATCAGTTGTGATATTTGTACCGAACGAACAGACAAGAAGCGACCTAATAAAAACGTGCTATAAATTGATTGTTTATTTATATATACAGGAATTTACAGCGCCACACCATATATTAAACTTTTAAAACCAACCAGAAATTGATATTTATGGCCACGAGTACGAAACTTCTTATATAAGTAAGTAAATAGATACATTTTGAAAATACTTTATTTTTAGAAATACAGAGACTAGTTTCATTCGACTGAAGAAGAAGAGAGTCTGGTAACCAATCGATTGCTAAAAGCAGTCGGTTGCCCCATCACTAGCCAATGCGTTGCAATGCACTGACCGTGTCGCGCAGGGCGTCGACTTTGTCGTACTGGTGCCTTCTGTCGAATGGTCGTCTGTAGAAGGACAATGTTTGTCTGCTCGTGCAGGGTAAGAAATCTCGTGAGTGGGGGGACATGCAGGCTCCACTGAAGCACCTTGTTCTGCATTCTGGAGGCAATAATCGTGGCCCACGCAGTGGAGCCATAGGTGAGTGAAGGGTAGTGTTGCTGCACGGCTCGCGAATATACACTGATCATCCAGGACACTACGACCAGCTAAATAATAGCGGTATGTCCACCTTTAGTACGGATAATAGAAGTGACACGATGTGGCGTGGAATCAGTGGGGTCTTGGTTGATCGCTGGAGGGAGTTGGCACCACATCTGCGCACACAAGTCATCTGATTCCCGTAAATTCCAGGGAGAGGGGTCGGTAAGCTCAGATGCCAGGTTCAATCACATCTCAGATCTACATCTACATCTACATCTACATGACTACTCTGCAATTCACGTTTAAGTGCTTGGCAGAGGGTTCGTCGAACCACAATCATATTATCTCTCTACCATTCCACTCCCGAACAGCGCGCGTAAAAAACGAACACCTAAACCTTTCTGTTCGAGCTCTGATTTATCTTATTTTATTTTAATGATCATTCCTACCTATGTAGGTTGGGCTCAACAAAATATTTTCGCATTCGGAAGAGAAAGTGGGTGACTGAAATTTCGTAAATAAATCTCGCCGCGACGAAAAACGTCTTTGCTTTAATGACTTCCATCCCAACTCGCGTATCATATCTGCCACACTCTCTCCCCTATTACGTGATAATACAAAACGAGCTGCCCTTTTTTGCACCCTTTCGATGTCCTCCGTCAATCCCACCTGGTGAGGATCCCACACCGCGCAGCAATATTCTAACAGAGGACGAACGAGTGTAGTGTAAGCTGTCTCTTTAGTGGACTTGTTGCATCTTCTAAGTGTCCTGCCAATGAAACGCAACCTTTGGCTCGCCTTCCCCACAATACTATCTATGTGGTCTTTCCAACTGAAGTTGTTCGTAATTTTAACACCCAGGTACTTAGCTGAATTCACAGCCTTGAGAATTGTACCATTTATCTAATTCCAACGGATTTCTTTTGGAACTCATGTGGATCACCTCACACTTTTCGTTATTTAGCGTCAACTGCCACCTGCCACACCATACAGCAATCTTTTCTAAATCGCTTTGCAACTGATAGTGGTCTACGGATGACCTTACTAGACGGTAAATTACAGCATCATCTGCGAACAACCTAAGAGAACTGCTCAGATTGTCACCCATGTCATTTATATAGATGAGGAACAGCAGAGGTCCCAGGACGCTTCCCTGGGGAACACCTGATATCACTTCAGTTTTACTCGACAATTTGCCGTCTATTGCTACGAACTGCGACCTTCCTGACAGGAAATCACGAATCCAGTCGCACAACTGAGACGATACCCCATAGGCCCGCAGCTTGATTAGAAGTCGCTTGTGAGGAACGGTGTCAAAAGCTTTCCGGAAATCTAGAACTACGGAATCAACTTGAGATCCCCTGTCGATAGCGGCCATTACTTCGTGCGAATAAAGAGCTAGCTGCGTTGCACAAGAACGATGTTTTCTGAAACCATGCTGATTACGTATCAACAGGTCGTTCCCTTCGAGGTGATTCATAATGTTTGAATACAGTATATGCTCCAAAACCCTACTGCAAACCGACGTCAATGATATAAGTCTGTAGTTAGATGGATTACTCCTACTACCCTTCTTAAACACTGGTGCGACCTGCGCAATTTTCCAATCTGTAGGTACAGATCTATCGGCGAGCGAGCGGTTGTATATGAGTGCTAAGTAGGGAGCTATTGTATCAGCGTAATCTGAAAGGAACCTAATCTGTATACAATCTGGACCTGAAGACTTGCCCGTATCAAGCGATTTGAGTTGCTTTGCAACCCCTAAGGTATCTTGCTAACAGCTGTTCGTGTTTCAAATTCTGGAATATTCCATTCGTCTTCCCTGGTGAAGGAAGTTCGGAAAACTGCGTTCAATAACTCCGCTTTAGCGGCACAGTCGTCGGTAACAGTACCATCGGCACTGCGCAGCGAAGGTATTGACTGCGTCTTGCCGCTTGTGTACTTTACATACGACCAGAATTTCTTCAGATTTTCTACCAAATTTCGAGACAATGTTTCGTTGTGGAACCTATTAAAGGCATCTTGCGTTGAAGGCCGTGCCAAATTTCGCGCGTCTGTAAATTTTAGCCAGTCTTCGGGATTTCGCGTTCTTCTGAACTTCGCATGCTTTTTCCGTTGCCTCTGCAACAGATCTGGTGAGATGGGGGCCAGCATATCAATTGGAACTCGCCATTGTATTCCTCGAACCATTCCAGGCCTTGTCATACGGCGCATTATGTTGTGGAAAAATGCCACTGCTGTCGGAAAACATGAAGGTGTGTACATGTTCTGAAACCAGTGCACTTTACTCGGCCGTCATGATGCCTTGCACGAGTTCCACTGGATCAACGGATGCCCACGTGAATGTTCCCCAGAGCATAACTGAGCCACCTCCAGTTTTTCTCCGTCCCGCAGTACAGATGCCAAAGGGCTGTTCCCCTGGAAGGCATGATGAAGAAGGTATCGGGATGCATCAGACTATGCAACACTCTGCCATTGAGCAAACGTTCAGTGCCGATGGTCACGTGTCCGTCTCAGTCGGAGTTGCCGCCGTAGTGGTGTTAACATTGACACATGCATCGGTCGTCGGCTGCGGAGGCCCATCGTTAGGAGTGTTCGGTGCACTGTGTGTTGAGAGACACTTGTACTCTGCCCAACATTACAGTCTGATGTTAGTCCCTCCACTGTTCACCTCCTGTCCCATTTTATTAGTCTGCCCAGTTACGACGTCCGGCACCTGTAATGAGGGGTCGTCGCCTAACCTCACGAGGTCTGGACGTGTTTTCACCTTGGTTTCGCCACGTGTTGAAGACACTATCCTCAGCACTCCTCACCCGACAAGTCGTACAGATTTCGCAATGCTCTTGCCGAGGCTCCGGGCCATTACAATCTGCCCTCGGTCAAACCCAGCTATATCACGCCCCTTCCCCCATTCTACGCACGGATAGCACGCTCACTGATACGACATGCACCGGGCGTGTGTCTGACTAGCAATCATTCCTCGCCAACTGACGTTGCTATCGTCTGGGCGGGTTAACATCGATAGTAAGTCGGTGGTCATAGTGTTCTGGCTGACCAGTGTATGTGCCGACACACTAGAAAAACACAGGCGCCAAGGGGTGGGGCTATAACGTCGTCGTAGATGAACCATAAAGGACGACACACTGCAGGAGAAACGGGCCACGGTCTCCACATGAGCGAAGCGGGTAAAGCGTAGCCGCAAATCGCAGCCCAGCGCTGCACCGGAAGTGTGTTGGAGCCCAGTTATACAATCCCACCAAAATGTATTGGCACAGTTACATATTAGTGGTTGTAGGTTAAACGAAATATATATTTCAGAACAGTACCCAGACACGTCCCACCTTACATTACATATGTTACAAATATGTCCAATTCACCTGTCCGTAAAGTAACATACAGTGTTATGAAAATAAACATCGCTCCTCTGCATCCAAAAAAGTACTGGCACACGCGTATGATTCGGACAGTGTGTTCCTTTTCTTCATTGATGTTCACCTTCTAATAGCTAGTGTGCATCTCTTTATCATCTATAACAGCACGTAAACGCCTAGGAATGCTTTGTATTAAATTCCGGATGATATCAGGGGTAATTTTCGACCATTCCTCCAGGAGCACTTTCTCCAAGTCGTTTTCACCGGACGGACGCCTTTTTCTGACTTTTTTTGTCAAGATGAGCCCACAGGTTCTCAATAGTGTTCAAATCATGGCTCTGAGGTGGTGTTAGAACCCTTGTTGGGGCATTGTACAGTAACCACTCCCAGGTTTTCATGGCGGTATGTTTTGGGTAGTTGTCTTGCTGAAAATGAATCACCCCAGTAAGGCCCAATGTCTGTGCACTAGCGTGTAAATTACCTCGCAACACGTCGATGTATCTCATATGATCCATTGAACCGTGGATTACAGCTACATTTCCAACGCCGGATGCCGCCATACAGCCCCAGACCTTGATAGAGCCCCCACCGTGCTTGACTATGGGATGCATGTGTGTGATGTCGAGGTGCGTATTCGGCTTGCGCCAGACTTTCTTTCTTGCATCAAATCCGAACACACTGAACTTCGATTCGCCGCTAAATATCACAGTGTCCCAAAACTCCATCGGCTTGCTGCTGATGTCCTTGGCAAACTGCAGGCGTTTCTGCCGGTTAATTTTCGATATGTATGGCTTTTTCCTGAGAAAACATCCATGCATGTCAGCCTCATTCAACACATTTCGTATAGTTTGAACACTAACCGTCTTGTCGGACATTGTCTGAACAACCTCAGTAACAGCTGCTGCACTTGTAGCAGGTTTCTTCCGAGCAAGTTTGATGATATGGCGAAGCTCGCGGGTTGTAAGCGCTTTTGGACGTCCGGAATGACACTTATTCACTGTTGTTCCAGTCTGTTCATATTTACGAATGATGGCTCGAACCGTGTTGTAGCTAACAGACACCTCTGCTCCGATTTGTCGATAGCTTCTCCGTTGTGAATGGAGCAATACCACTCTCGTACGCAACGCCACCGAATGTTCCTTCTTCTTCGGCCCCATGCTGACCTCTATCGCGCAATACAGCAACATACTAGCGACTCGACCGTCAACAACATGCAGTGTCTACTGCGTCAGCAGATGGCGCTCCGGTACCTGAAAACCAAGCAATATACCGAGAAATGGTTCAAATGGCTCTGAGCACTATGGGACTCAACTACTGTGGTCATAAGTCCCCTAGAACTTAGAACTACTTAAACCTAACTAACCTAAGGACAGCACACAACACCCAGCCATCACGAGGCAGAGAAAATCCCTGACCCCGCCGGGAATCGAACCCGGGAACCCGGGCGTGGGAAGCGAGAACGCTACCGCACTACCACGAGATGCGGGCAATATACCGAGAAGCCACGCTCTGTGCCAGTACGTTTTGTGGCAGAGGAGATACATGTTTTCCGTTAACACTGCATTTCTTTGTTAATGGTAGGCACTGTGGGCAGAATTGTAATGTGTGGTATGTGAGGTAGCACGTACATGTGCTGTGTACCAGAACGTGTGGCGTTTGTAACCAGCAACGATAAATACGCACGTGTGCCAATAGTTTTCAGTGCGATTGTAGGTGTCCGGTCTCTGTGTCGAGTCGCTGGATTCTTTCGTCTGCGGCCGACGATGCTGAGTACCGCCAGTGTTAGTTCCCATGCCTTGCTGAGCTGAAATCTCGTGTCTCTGTTAGTCAGATCGTTACTTATACGAATTTCGGCTGCTTTTTAATGAAGTCTCAGTAGGTTCTTTTCTCTCCGTAGTTCATGCTCTGCCTCGTGTCAAGACTGTTTTCAGCAATAACACACTTTTTTTGGTTTGCATCCTTTTTCCGTACTTTCTTGCATTTAATCCTAAACACCATGTTCGCAGATTTTGACAGCATTTGTATTTAACCTTATTACATCTTGTCACGGAATAAGTCTGTAAGTTTGCCTTGAACGGTTTTGGTTCTTGCCACTAAATGCCATGCATTTTATAGTGGCTTGCAAACTACGAGTGTAGATGAAAATGAGTATGCTTTGTAGTCTTGGTGACTAGAGCATTCTTCCTCGCAAATGCTAAAAATGCGTCAGTAGTTACGTAAATGTTTTCACACGATATTAACAGGTACTACAAACAACCAGTTTAGCAGAAATCAGTGAAAATTTCAGTGGCCTCCATTAAATACGAGAAAGTACGGAAAACGGATTTGAAAAGACTGTTTTTGTAATCTAGCATTTTAATTAAGAAGGAATGACGAAACTAAAGTTCCGTCTGCCTCCTTTGCCCGAAAACGCTGAGAACACATTTTGCTTTGTTTGGCTAGTTTCCAAACATTCCGTCTCACAGCATTCCCCCGAGTTGGACTGATTGGAAATTTAAAGTCAAATGACATAAATAAATAAAACCACTACAGTAAAAGTAAACAGTGGGACCAAAATTCACGTATACAAGATGTAACGGGTATAAGTGCAAATATTTTTATATGTGTTACCGTATTATGTACACACACTCTCGCGTTGGTTGTTTTTTCAGCGAGTCGAACAATATTTCAAAAAATACGTCACAAACGTTTCTATACAGTCGTAACTACTTCACTAACGAGGTGAACACGGCAAGTGCCAGAAACTTCGCTCAATGGAAGAAATGGTTCAAATGGCTCTGAGCACTATGGGACTTAACATCTGAGGTCATCAGTCCCCTAGAACTTAGAACCACTTAAACCTAACTAACCTAAGGACATCACACACATCCATGCCCGAGGCAGGATTCGAAACTGCGACCGTAGCGGTCGCGCGGTTCCAGACTGAAGCGCCTTTAACCCCTTGGCCACACCGGCCGGCTCAATGGAAGAGTGGTCGCAGTAAGCGAACACGTGTCACGGCTTATCCGTGGATACTCGACCGTTCCTGAAAAAAAAAAAGACGGTCAAAGTTTTTTAGGTATTTTCGAGAAACTTTATGTGCCTTTAGCCGCGTGATATTCTCAGCGGAAGTGGTGGAACTGATTAGGCGGCGGGTTCTTAAGTTTGCGCCCACGTTCGAAATCTTATTATTACTTTTATTTTTGTTTCCCATTTATATACCCATATCTTACAACATTACTACACGAATTTTTTCCAGTATATATTGATATAAAGTTGTCCTTATTCGTCTACTAACCGTATGTCACACGAATGAATTTATAAGTAAGAGAAAATTATTTGAAATGGTTTTCGATGAAATTGCTGTAGTTATCTTGATTCGTAATCAATTACAAGCATCAGTTTTTGTGAACGTTATCCGTTTTGCATGGCATGGTTTTCCACCAAAATATCGCCAACGTGCGAAATCTTCAGAACGTTAACGACGTTTCTTTCTCGAGAAGAAATTCATACAAATAAATGTCACTGTGGCAAACTTGTCTTCGCACAATGCTTGTGGTACTGAGAATATGTGCGTTCTGAGCGTTTCTACAATCAGCACCGTCCAAGTCAAAGCACCAAATTTATCTGAAAAATAAACATATGAATAAAATATAAGGGTTTTAATATAAAAATTGATATGAAACTGAAATCTCACGATATGAGAACTTAAGAAGATTGTAGCCATCTGACATACTACACATACACATTTTTTATATAATAGATCTAGACACTTTTGTGAAGTCCAGTAATAAATTTAATTTTTTACAGTTAATATAACGTCCTTGTATCTTGTAATTTGATAGGAAACATTCGTGCAGTAACCTTCTACGGATATGCATATAAACAATAATAATAATAATAATAATAATGTTGCGGTCTTCAGTCCAGAGACTGGTTTGATGCAGCTCTCCATGCTACTCTATCCTGTGAAAGCTTCTTCATCTCCCAGTACCTACTGCAACCTAAATCCTTCTGAATCTGTTCAGTGTATTCATCTATTGGTCTTCCTCTCCGATTTTTACCCTTCACGCAGCCCTCCAGTACTAAATTGGTGATCCCTTGATGCCTCAGAATATGTCCTACCAGCCGATCCCTTCTTCTTGTCAAGTTGTGCCACATTCTCCTCTTCGCCCCAATTCTATTCAATACTTCCTCATTAGTTATGTGATCTACCCATCTAATCT
Organism: Schistocerca americana; assembly: GCF_021461395.2. Lineage (NCBI taxonomy): Eukaryota > Metazoa > Arthropoda > Insecta > Orthoptera > Acrididae > Schistocerca > Schistocerca americana. The sequence continues at coordinate 313,239,377 of NC_060122.1, forward strand.
TCAGAATTCTTCCGTAGCACCACATTTCAAAAGCTTTTATTCTCTTCTTGACCAAACTATTTATCGTCCACGTTTCACTTCCATGCAAATACTTTCAGAAACGACTTCCTGACACTTAAATCTATACTCGATGTTAGCAAATTTCTCTTCTTCAGAAACGCTTTCCTTGCCATTGCCAGCCTACATTTTATATCCTCTCTACTTTGACCATCATCAGTTATTTTGCTCCCCAAATTGCAAAAATCCTTTACTACTTTAGGTGTCTCTTTTTCCTAATCTAATTCCCTCAGCATCACCCGACTTAATTCGATTACATTCTGTTGCTTTTGCTTTTGATGATGTTAATCTAATATCCTCCTTTCAAGACACTGTCCATTCCGTTCAACTGCTCTTCCTGCTCTGTCTCTGACAGAATTACAATGTCATCGGCGCACCTCAAAGTCTTTATTTCTTCTCCATGGATTTTAATACCTACTCCGAATTTTTCTTTTGTTTCCTTTACTGCTAGCTCAATGTACCGATTGAACAACATCGGGAAGAGGCTACAACCCTGTCTCACTGCCTTCCAAACCACTGATTCCCTTTCATGCTCATCGACTCTTATAACTGCCATCTGGTTTCTGTACAAATTGTAATTAGCCTTTCGCTCCCTGTATTTTACACCTGCCACCTTCAGAATTTGAAGGGGAGTATTCCAGTCAACATTTTCAAAAGCTTTCTGTGAGTCTACAAATGCTAGAAACGTAGGTTTGCCTTTCCTTAATCTATTTTCTAAGGTAAGTCGTAGGGTCAGTATTGCCTCACGTGTTCCAACATTTCTACGGAATCCAAACTGATCTTCCCCGAGGTCAGCTTCTACCAGTTTTTCCATTCGTCTGTAAAGAATTGGTGTTAATATTTTTCAGCCGTGGCTTATCAAACCTGCTTGCTTTGGGATTGGAATTATTATATTCTTCTTAAAGTCTGATGGTATTTCGCCTGTCTCATACATCTTCCTCACTAGATGGTAGAGTTTTGTTAGGCCTGGCTCTCCCAAGGCTGTCAGTAGTTCTAATGGAATGTTGTCTCCTCCCGGGGCCTTGTTTTGACTTAGGTCTTTCAATGCTCTGTCAAACTCTTCACGCAGTGTCATATCTTCTATTTCATCTTCATCTACATTCTCTTTCATTTCTATAATATTGTCCTCAAGAAGATCCTCTGTATACTCTTTTCACCTTTCTGCTTTCCCTTCTTTGCTTAGAACTGGGTTTCCATCTAAGCTCTTAATATTCATGCAAGTGGTTCTCTTTTCTCCAAAGGTCTCTTTAATTTTCCTGTACTCAATATCTATCTTACCCTTAGTGATATGCGTCTCTACATCCTTACATTTGTCCTCTAGCCATCCCTGCTTAGCGATTTTGCACTTCCTGTCGATCTCATTTTTGAGACGTTTGTATTCCTTTTCGCCTGCTTCATTTACTGCATTTTTACATTTTCTCCGTTCATTAATTAAATTCAATATCTATTCTGTTACCCAAGGATTTCTATTAGCTCTCGTCTTTTTACCTACTTGATCCTCTGCTACCTTCACTATTTCATCTCTCAAAGTACCAATTCTTCTTCTGTTGTATTTCTTTCCCCCATTCTTGTCAATCGTTCCCTAATTCTCTCCCTGAAGCTCTCTACAACCTCTGGTTCTTTCAGATTATCCAGGTCCCATCTGCTCAAGTTTCCACCTTTTTGCAGTTTCTTCAGTTTTAAGCTATAGTTCATAACCAACAGATTGTGGTCAGAGTCCACATCTGCCCCTGGAAAAGTCGTACAATTTAAAACCTGGTTCCTGAATCTCTGTCTTACCATCATATATTCTCTCTGAAATCTCCCAGTATCTCCAGGCTTATTCCTTGTATACATCCTTCTTTTATGATTCTTTAACCAAGTGTTAGCTATGATTAAGTTATGCTCTGTGCAAAATTCTACCAGGCGGCTTCGTCTTTCATTCTTTAGTCCCATTTCATATTCACCCACTACGTTTCCTTCTCTCCATTTTCCTACTATCGAATTACAGTCACCCATGGCTATTACAGTTTCGTCTCCCTTCACTATCTGAATAATTTCTTTTATCTCATCATACATTTCATCAATCTCTTCGTGATTTGCGGAGCTAGCTGGCATATAAGCTTCTACTATTGTGTTAGTCGTGGGCTTCGTATCTATCTTGGCCACAATAATGCATTCACTATGCTGTTTGTAGTAGCTTATCCGCATTCCTATTTTCCTATTCATTATTAAACCTACTCCTGCCTTACCCCTATTTGATTTTGTATTTGTAACCCTGTATTCACCTGACCAGAAGTATTGTTCCTCCTGCCCCGAACTTCACTAGTTTCCACTATATCTAACTTAAACCTATCCATTTCCCTTTCTAATTTTTCTAATCTATCTGCCCAATTCAGGGATCTGACATTCTACGCTCCGGTGCGTAGAACACCAGTTTTCTTTCTCCTGATAACAACGTCCTCCTGAGTAGTCCCCTCCCAGGGATCCGAATGGGGGACTATTTTACCTCCGGAATATTTTACCCAAGAGGACGCCATCATCATTTAACCATACAGTAAAGCTGCATGCCCTCGGGAAAAATTACGGCTGTAGTTTCTCCTTGCTTTCAGCCGTTCGCAGCACCAGCACAGCAAAGTCGTTTTGGTTAGTGTTACAAGGGTAGATCAGTCAATCATCCAGACTGTTGCCCCTGCAACTACTGAAAAGGCTGCTGCCCCTCTTCAGGAACCACACGTTACTCTGCCCTCTCAACAGATACTCCTCCGTTGTAGTTGCACCTGCGGTTAGGCACGCAGGCCTCCCCACGAACGGCAAGGTACATGGTTCATGGGGGAGGGGGAATGATAATAATAATAATATTAAATACAATAAAATAAATAAAATGAGTAATCAGGTTTTAAACAAGGGGCACAAAATTAAGTAGATGACCGCTAACCACTGGGGAGAATTTCGTCTGAGGATGTCGAGAGCTAAAAGACACATAAATTATGTCGAAAATTCCTCGAGAACTTTGACCGCCACTTTTTCAGAAACGATCGAGTACCTACGGATAAGCCAAGGCGCTCTTCCACTAAGCGAAATTCCTGCGAAATCGGATGATGGTACTTAGCGTGTTCTCCTCTAAGTGGACTACGCCTGTCAGTATAGACTAACCATTCTGCGTCCAAGTGTCATAGTATAACGCCTGATCTACTGCCCAGGGGAAAATAACAGTTAATCACTTGTTCTTGCCAAATATACTTGGAGGTACTACCCAACCTAAAAAAGACACTGCTAGTAATAGCCATAATTATTAATCAGCGAATAACGTGAATGATGATGTAATGTTGTTCAGTACACCGTCCTCAGCTACCAGTGGAAATATCTGCACTTACACACATTACATCCTGTTTAAAAGAAAATATCGCTTGAACGAGTCCACTTATGAATGAAATGCGATTGCTTTACAGTTCAGAATGATTAGTACACCTGTAAATGATGCAAGATAGCATTTTTGATTAATACACTTCCACTTGGGACAAATATTCGAGGCAACTAACTTGGCAGATGTCGTCTGTCAAGTTTGTGATACCATCATAGCTCCCCTTATTATATCTTCTTCATGTATAGAGATACTTGTGGCAAAGATCACAAAAACTACAGCTACTTATTATCCATGCACCTTACAAGTTTGAATCAGCTGCTTTTTTCCTTTTTTTTCATGGCTATGAATCTCCGGCAAAATGTTTAACTATACTCATTACTAAGTTCTGTAGCTGAGGGTCATGGTACAGTAATTAGCATACTAGATACGCATTTGGAAGGGCCAGTGTTGAAATCCCCGTTCGGCAATCTAGAAGGTTTTCCTAAGCTGTCGGGATAGTTTCTGACTATCTTATGCTCCGTCTTTAATGATCTCGTCGTCGACACTACACTAAACACCTACCTTCCTGCCTTTCTTTTTTATGCAAAGTAAGATACAATCAAGCGAAAACCGAGCATCGGCCGTAACGGGACCATGGAATGATCAGATCAAAAGTAATCACCACACGCGTTAAGAAGTTTATCCAACTGGGAGACGGGACGACCAATTCCCGTTTCGCAGAACGCTGACAGATCCACAACCGCATCCACTCCTGCACTTTCTCGTCCGACTGAAAGCAACGTCCATGCATATCTTTCTGCAGGTCAACCAAAGATGTGAACTTTACACGATGAATGATCAGGGCTTTACGGAGGACGTCCGAGTGTTTCCCAAACAAATCGCTGTAGCTTACCCTTCGTCCGATTGACGAAGTGGGGGGCAGACGTTGTCGTGCAACATGATAATTCCGTTCGACAGCATTTCAGGATGTTTTCACTTTATGGTGCGCCGCAGTTTCTGCAAAGAGTTTTCATAGCGCTGCGTATTGATTGTGATCCCACCCTCGAGGAACTCGGCGAGCAGAGGGCCCCTACAGTCGAAGAAGGAGGTCGTAATGATCTTTCTTGTGTGAACAGCCTTAGATTTCTTTGGCGCGTAAGATGTCGGATGTTTCCACTGTTGGCTTTGCCGTTTGCCCTCGGACGGTCGGAATGCTGTCAGGCGGAATCATCCTCTTGCACGATAACGCCAGTTCCAACGCTGCCAATCGGACAATCTTCAGCGATTTGGCTAGGAAACACTGCAACACCCTCCGTACAGCCCAGATTTTCACATCTTTGGCCACATGAATAAAAATGTTCGTGGTTTCAGTTGGACGAGTAAACGCAGTAGACAGTAGAGTTGTGAATTCGTCACGGTGACCAACCACTTTCTACCAAACGGGAATGGAGCATCGTGTTCCCATGTGGGATAAATGTGTTAAAGTGTGTGGTGAAAAATTTTGAATGCAACTATTCCATAGTCCTGATGTGGCAGGGGTCTGGTTTTCATTTGACTGCCCCTCATACGTTCGCGATTTTCAAATTGTCGTTACGTTGTATTCATTCCTTCCGTTGCTCCATTAAAATACCATTTTTGTGACATGGTGCAAATTTTAGGAAATATTTACTGACAGGAGACAATTATGTTTATAGGCTGAGTGTTGACTGTCTCGTTTTTGTGAAATGAAACAACTACACCATTGACAAACTGCCTATTGGCTTCTGTCTCGGGTTCTTCGGCCGACGTTCATCTAATGATTTTTCTGACGTTTCGAGAGCACGAGTGGCTGACATTGTCAAAGCTTCACCCTCCATTGCCGGTGGTGAACTGAACCCGAGACAAAAGCCAATAGGCAGTTTGTCAACAAGTGGCCACGAAAGCCTTAACAATTTTGAACTACACCATTGTTACAGCTATGTAAATTTATCTGCAGACATTCTGTATATAATTTCAGAAGTTACGTTTTTATCACCTCGCCTCCGGTATTAACCATTTCTAGAGGGCTGTAATATCTAAGGCGCAGTTTACTATTTTTTTATACTAATGCAGTGGTAATATTAATGCTGTGGTTATTCTTCGCAGCACAGAAGATGATAGACGTTTTGTACCACATTGCTGATTACATTTCGTGTATCAGTTTTCTCTCGCGATGTCCGAGTTTTTAATCTTCTGTCTTCATTCCTTTTTGTATTGGTATTCATACGAGGAGGACGCATTTCTGACTGCTCTCATTAAGTATGCATTTCATTCATAGTATACAGGGTGTTAGGGGTATAAGAGCAAATATTTTTTGTTGGTGATTGACTACAGCTTACTGGATAACATTATATGAGTTATTTACTTCATATAGTTATTAGTAATAGTATGTTTTCAGGTTGGTTAATACGTCCAAGTACACGTGGCAGGAACGAGTCATTAATGGTTATTTTCGCCTGGGCAGCAGGTGAAGTGTTGGAAGTGTGGAAGCGTGGAGGAAAAACAGTTAGTCTACATTGAAAGACATAGTTCACTTAGGGGTGCGGTTACGGTCGTGCAGAAAACATCAGCATAAATTATGTGATTTGTTTGAAAGAAAACTGCTACATGCTGAGGAAATAAAAATACTTTTGTTTGCAAGAAAACTACTACATGCAGAGGAAATAAAAAATGGCCAAATGCTAGTAGGATTCTCGCTCGGAGGATTCCGTACAAACATAATTATATATGTATGTATTTGTTTTATCCATACTGGGAGTCGAGAATCTCAACGATTTTTACCTGTTATCGACATCGCTACTGGCAAGATATTGATTCCGGGAACTCCAAGCCGATATCAAAATCTCTACAGTAGTTCCTCAGACTACCCCGAATACAAAAAAGAAGCGAGCAGCGGACTTTAGTATATATGTTAAGATGTAGAAGAAGATTCAACAAAACACTTTTATTTACTTACTAAAACATTACTACAGCTTACAGTTTGTATATGCATGCTGTAGTATCCGTCTGTTCTGCTTTTGACGGATGATGAAGGAAATGTATGTTCAAATGGCTAAAGTTATTTTTTATGTGATATGATTACAACTGAACAAGTTTCAGATTCTTTGCATTACTTGTGGTGTGAAACTTTGCTGCTTGCCAAATTTCGTGATTCTAGATCAACGGAAAGTGCCTTATAGGTTGGTGAGGGAGTTTTTGACTATCAAAGTATGTGACATAAATGGTCGTATCTTTTTATTGCATTAACCTAGACCCTTACAATTTTTATGCCTCCAAGGGACCATAGACCTTGGTACGTGACATAAATTTGAACTTGATACGCCAAATAAATTTGAACTTGATACGTCAAACTTTTCCAGAGAGAAATGTTTAACAGGGGGACAAACAGGCAGACGGACAAAAAATTACAAAGAGAATTTATTTTCGTGTTATATAATTACAAATTAACTGTTTTCGGATTTTTTCCTTCATTTGTATTATGAAACCTTGCTTCTTGCCAAATTTCACGATTCTGTGCCAACAGGACGCACAATATAGGTTTTAATGAGTGAGTTTTCGAGTATAAAATCAATATATATTATAGAAGGAAGTGTACAATGTGCGTGCCGCTAAAACGCACAAACGAGTCCAGGTACGATCAAGGGAGTTGTATGGTGTGGTAGCACGTTATCCCCCATCCATGAACCAGGTTCCGTTTCTACCTGAAGGGCGTGCTTTTGAAGATATAAGGGCTGCAAAGTTTCACCGTCTTCAAATTTTGAGAACATTCCAGAAAATTCGAGAGTATTCGAGAGCATTCCACAACATTCCAGAGTGTTCCACATTGATCAGGGACGTTGATCAGGGATAGTCTCGAACATTTGAGAAGATTCCAGAATGTTCGGAAACATCCCAGATCATTGTGGAACATTCCAGAATACTCTCGAACGGTCTGAAATTTTCTGGAACACTGTGGATCATTCGAAGCCTTTTGGGCATGTTCTGGATTTCTCCACTGGTGGGGCTGCCCATTGATAGGCGTATACGAGGCAACACCGTTCGTGAGTTCGAACGTCAGTTTCTTATCAGTGACGAAGGGAGGAAACGAGAAGTAGTGCAGCAAATGAATAAAAACAAAAAACGAAGTGTAAGCAATCAGAGTGATACATTGACTGAGTATAAATCTAAAATAGCGTGTGAAAAGTGTATAAAGTGTACTTAGTGTATTCGTTAGTAAAAAGTTGATTTGATTTATATTTTAGACAATTCTCAAACATGAAAGAGGACATCTTGCCAGTTCTGAAGCAAAACGGCGAAAAGAAAAAGAACAGCAAAGAATCGAAACAGAAGAAGAGAGCGAAGCACGTTTAAGTTCCCAACGAACGAGAATGAGCACCGTGAGAAGCAGATAAACTGGAGGACAACGCAATGGACGGACTGAAGAATCAAGAGTTGCAATACAATCCTATAATGAAGGACTGCGAACTCAAGCCAGCCATGAAAATATCACCCTCTGGGAAGCTCGGGCGAGGACAAGTAAACGGCACAACCTAACAAATGAAGCATTCCACTACGACCCGACGAAAGAAAGTAACAATCACAAACATTTCGTAATCGGAAAAATGGATAACATTTGCAAATAATTTCAATAGATAAACCCCAGCATTCTGTTGATGAAAGGAAAAATTCGATTATCATAACTGGAAGCAGCTCTGCAGGAATTTTTACATTCCGTGACCGGAGAAACAAGATATAAAAGCGTATAACGCCTGCCTCCAAATGAGTGTTTTCGGTGTCATTTCGATCAACACTAACAGAGATGAAATTGATTATGTTTCTTTTATATCCAAGGAAAAATCTATCACAACACGGGATCAGTACTATCTCTACTCAACGAAGACCATAAATTTCTGCAAGTATATTTAATCGGAAATGAAGAACAAAAAATTGACCAACGATGCACAAATATCAGTGGATTGAAACGAGAAGTAGTCTGAGATGTACAGAGGATCTTACACGAATACGATTACTCACTTATTCAAAAGAACAGTAGACCGAATGATTGTTATAGGTATAAAGGTATCCCTGAGCGAAACCGTCTATCACAGGTAGTACGTAACATAAACGGCGGTATCTTTCGATTTAAGTGACTTAGAAGCTTAAAAGTTTTAAACCTTCAAGAAACCGTAGATCTTAATATGTGACATAAATTTGAACTTTATAAACTTACAATTTTTTAAGAAAAAGGATTCTTAACTGTCGGGCAGATAGACAGACAGACAGACGGACAACACGGAGTTTCTCCAAGTGTTCCATTTTTACAGGTTTAGAGATGGAAACCTAAAAAAAATGAACGAACTGAATTGAGTACCACTTATACCCCTAACACTTTTTACTGTTCTAAGGGACGTAACGTCTGACGTAGTGTTATGTACTGGATTTTGTAAAATATAAGGGGCATGTTCTAAGGCATCAAGGGCTCACCAATTTAGTATTGGAGGGCAGCGTGGAGGTTAAAAATCGTAGAGGGAGACCAAGAGATGAATACACTAAGCAGATTCAGAAGTATGTAGGGTGCAGTAGGTACTGGGAGACGAAGAAACTTGTACAGGATAGAGTAGCATGGAGAGCTGCATCAAACCAGTTTCAGGACTGAAGACTACAACAACAACAACAACAAAGAAACGTAGCGATTTACGTAATGCTGTGTATTGGATTTTGTAAAATAAGATTTATGTATTACTCATTTATACCTGGTATCCTGAAATATACTCACTGTTTGATTATGTCTTTTTTCTGTCGAATACTGTAATTAATATGTAACTTTACTTCCGTCAGTACTTCAGTGCTAGTCCTGCAAATTTCGCAGGAGCACTCCAGTTAAGTTTGGAAGGTTGGAGATGAGTTATTGGCGGAAGTAAAAGTATGAGGAGGGATCTTGAGTCGTTCTTTGGTAACTCAGTTGGTAAAGCACTTGCCAGCGAAAGGCAAAGGTGCCGAATTCGAGTCTCGGTCTGGCACACAAATTTTGATCTGCCAGGAAATTTGATACTGAAAGTGTCTTCAACAGAAAAAGACGTAATTGAACAGTGAGTACATTTCAGGTTATAGGTACCAACGAGAAATACTTTAATTTATGTTAGTTTTAATAATCCAGTACATAGCATTACATAAATCGCTTTATCGCTCAGTATTGTACGCCACTCAAATGTACACATATAATGCGTATAATATTATACTTTTTGAGAGCAGCCAGAAATGCGTCCTGCTAGTTAGCGAATACCCGGACGTTTACTAATTATTTATATTTAATTGAAATATTCTGTTACATTAGACTACTTTTTATTATGCGGACGATACGTGTAGCAGAGGACAGTTGAGGCAACTCTTGTGTTACATACCATTCTGCAGCTATTCTCGTTGTGTATCCCTGAAGGAAGGAACATTAAACGTCTAGTCAATGATGACTTTGTTAGAGACAGGCTATGCTGAGAATCAGATCAGACTAGCCTACGAAAATTAAGACGTCTTTTAGTCTCAAAATTGCGATTGCGATATTTCTTCTAATATGATGTGCAATTTTTCGTTGAGGAACCATCGAACAGTTAATCTTTGTTTGGCTTCGATTTTATAATTGTATAACAGTGACATGTCGTAGTAGTAGAGCAGTGGAAGTTCTTGGCCCCTTTTTACACAGGATGTCTGTCCAAGTTAATCCCAAACTGTCCTGCTGGCCTTCAGCGCCGAACGTCCAAAGCAAGGGTGGGAGCGGGTGAGGTGATGCCACCCCTCCACATACTAAAGACACAGTGTATAAAGGGAATTCAAAACCGCTCGTAATACTGTGTTTATGTAAATGAAACAAAGTTGTATCTACTTATAATGTTTTATTTCAATCAGAAATGGATTAGTTTTTATACAGTATCTAAAAATCATTATTTACCCATTTTGAGTATTCCACACCACACAGTCTAACATTTTCTCGTAACTAAGCAGTAAACAAAAGGGTCGTTTCGTATAATATAATATAACACCGCAGCTCTACAATCAACTGACAACATTTTCATTGTTTTCCAACGAATTCGTGGCGGGCCGCGTCAAACCAGTCAGAAGACTGATATGATGATTTGAAATAAAGTGACATCTCACATGTAACTGAGAGACTGTGCTGACCACTTCACCCCTGGTAATTTCGACCATAGTTTGCCAAACATGAGTTGTATTCAAAATATCGAAATTAGAACTGGAAGGAGGTCTATTTGTCTGTCCAACAAGGAATAAATTATTTCACACATGTTGTTCTCGATACTGCAGTGAAGCTGCCTTAGGCAGGATACAAAGACACAAATCACAATTTCTCTCATTTAAACAAAAGCTTCAAAATAATGATACAAGGTTTCTGACAAATGATAGTACATGGATGGACAAATATTTTTCTTTATAGTTGATACTGGAAACCCCTTTAACTATCAAGATACGGAAGTAATTTGAGTTTTTCTGAAGGGACTGTCAACATCAAAAGTAATCAATAACACTTAAACACAGATGTAAAGTGATAAAGTACTTGACAATGTTTACAGTGAAACGAGTTAAAAACAGAACCCACAAAATGTTCACACTGCATTTCATGAATGTAAGGAAATTCAGATTGGTAGTTGTTTAAGGGCAGTTTCAGCACACATATTTTTATTTGTACCACTGATCCCTTCACTTCTAAGACAGTGAAATTAGTAGCCCCACGTGCTTTGATGAAATCCAGGCTTATGGAATTAGTCCGTATTTTCGAAGCTTTAATTGTTATAGAGATTCAAATATCGTGAATGAGGCTACTGGATGCGAAAGATGGGATTCGGGACAAATATTTTATTGATAAATAACACAGTTTAGGACACACACACAATTTAGTTTTTCAGAAATTACATGCAAAATCATTTATTAGCAGTTTACATTAATATTTGCATAGTACTATATGCAGACAACAGAATTTGTATGCATATAATAATAACCGAATCACGAAAAGTCTGCCAGAAAAAAAGAAATCATCTTCGTACGAATGTTAGCTGTAAGTCTTGGAACGAACAGTGCTTGCCACATTCATCAGTCCATCAACAGGTCACACGCACTGAGAAACAGCTGATTTCACACTCGCTGACTTCGAATTGGCGTTAAAATGCGACGCAGTCACGTCCCATCTGTAAGCAAAATGCCCCAAATTCCGTATATAGATACCCTCATACGTCAAGCAAGGCAGAGTTTCAGAGTCTCGGATGAACAAGCCTACAGCAGATACTATGCAAGTGAGCATTTTCTTCAGTGGAATTTGTACAATAAGAACGACTTGCAAAGCTGGACTGCATATACCTCTAGACTAGCGTTATTGGGTTCCATCGTGCATCTGTCTACATGTACCTCTGTCTGTTTGTCCTTTCATTGTGGCGAGTACTTCAACCTAAGGTTTCGATTAGAACAATAGAACTTCCATGGCTAGTGGTCTGTAGTACCATATGTTACTGTGTGTACCCGCATCTTAACAAAGTTACAGCCTGGTAACTGAATGGAGACTCTAGTAAGCGTCATCTCTGTCTCACACTTACTAAAATTATAAACTAGTGCCTGGCTCTTCTGCATGTACGTAGCATAAACATGAAGAAGTGATAAAGGGCAGACCCGTAAGCCAACCTAGAGTCTCATCTCCCTGTCACCACTCTATACGATTCAAATGGCTCTGAGCACTATGGGACTTAACACTTGAGGTCATCACTCCCCTAGAACTTAGAACTACTTAAACCTAACTAACCTAAGGACATCACACACATCCATGCCCGAGGCAGGATTCAAACCTGTGACCGTAGCGGTCGCGCGGTTCGAGACTGAAGCGCCTAGAACCGCTCGGCCACTGTGGCCGGCACCACTGTACACATTGTGCATCTGTCTACATGTACCTGTAACATTGGGGATAGGCTACAGCCCTGTTCCACTCTCTTCTCAAACACTGCTTCCCTTTCATGCTGGACTCGCATTCGGGAGGACGACGGCTCAGTCCTGCGTCCGAACATCCTGACTTATGTTTTCCTAAATCGCTTCAGGCAAATGCCGGGATGGTTCCTTTGAAAGGGCACGCTTTTTGATCTCCTCCCCCAAACAACCCAACCCAACCCTTTCATGCTCCTCAACTTTCATTACTGCCATCTGGTTTCTGTACAAATTGTAAATAACCTTTCGCTCCCCGTTTTAAAGCCTGCCACCCTCAGAATTTGAGTTAGCATTCCAGTCATTAATGTCAAAAGCTATCACTAAATTTACAAGTGCTAGAAGCGTAGGTTTGCCTTTCCTGAATCTATCTTCTAAGATAAGTCGTAAGGTCAGTATTGCCTCGCGTGTTCCACCATTTCTATGGAATCCAAATTGATCTCCCCCGAGGCCGCTTCTACCAGTTTTTTCTTCCTGTGTAAAGAATTCGTGTCAATATTTTGTAGCCGTGACTTATTAAACTAATAGTTCGGTAATTTTTACACCTGTCAACACGTGGTATCATTAGGATTGGAATTATTATATTCTTCTTGAAGTCTAAGGGTATTTCGCCTGTCTCATACATCTTGCTAACCAGATGGTAGAGTTCTGTCTGGGCTGGCTCTCCCAAGGCTATCAGTAACTCTAAAGAAATGTTGTCTACTCCCGGGGCCATGTATCGACTTAAGACTTTCAGTGCTTTGTCAAATTCTTCCCCTCTATATACTCCTTCCACCTTTCTGCTTTTCCTTCCTTGCTTAGGACTGGTTTTTCATCTGAGCACTAGATATTCATGTAGGTGGTTCCCTTTTATCCAAAGGTCTCTTAATTTTCTGTAGGCGACATATACCTTACCCCTAGTGGTATACGCTCCTACGTCCTCACGCTTGTCCTCTAGAATGCTTAGCCATTTTGCACTTCCTGTCGTTCTCATTTTTCAGACATGTATACCCTTTCGCCTGCTTCATTTATTGCATTCGTATATTTTCTCTTTTCATCGATTAAATTTAATATCTCTTGTGTTACCCAAGGATTTCCACTAGCCCTCGTCCTTTTACCTACTTGATCATCTGCTGCATTCACTATTTCATTTCTCAAAGGTACCCATTCTTCTTCTACCGTATTCCTTTCCCCTGTTCTTGTCAATCGTTCCCTAATGCTCCCTCTGAAACTCTCTAGAACGTGTAGTTCTTTCACTTTATCCACATTCCATCTCCTTAAAATCCTATCTTTTTGTAGTTTCTTCAGTTTTAATCTGCAGTTCATAACCAATAAATTGTGATCAGAGTCCACATCTGCCCCAGGAAATGTCTTACAATTTAAAAGCTGTTTCCGAAATCTCTGTCTAGCCATTATAGGATCAATCTGAAACCTTCCGGCGTCTCCAGGTCCCTTTTACGTATGCAACCTTCTTTCATGATTCTTAAACCAAGTGTTAGCGATGATTAAACTATGCTCTGTGCAAAATTCTATCAGGCGGCTTCCTTTTTCATCCCTTTCCCCAGTCCATATTTACCAACGACTTTTCCTTCTTCTCCTTTTCCTACTATCGAATTCCAGTCCCCCATCTCTATGAAGTTTTCGTCTCACTTAACTTTCTGAATAATTTCTTTCATCGCGTTATACATTTCCTCAATCTCCTCCTCATTTGCGGAGCTAGTTAGCAAATAAACTTGAATTACTGTGGCTGGTGTTGGCTTTGTGTCTATCTTGGCTACAATAATGCGTTCACCATGCTGTTCACAGTAGTTTATCATCGTTCCTATTTTTTATTCATTGTTAAATCTACTTCCGCATTACCCCTATTTGATTTTTTATTTATAACCCTGCATTCACCTGACCAGAAGTCCTGTTCCTCCTGCCACAGAACTTCGCTAATTCCTCCTGTATCTAATTTCAATCTATCCATTTACCTTTTCAAATTTTTTAATCTACCAGCCCGATTAAGTGATCTGACATTCCACGCTCCGATCCATAGAACGCCAGTTCTCTTCCTCCTGATAACGGCGTCCTCCTAAATCGTCCCTTCCCGGAGATCCGAATGGGGGACTATTTTACCTCCGGAATATTTTACCCAAGAGGACGCCATTATCATTTAACCATACAATAGAGCTGCATGCCCTCGGGAAAAATGAGGTTGTAGTTTCCCCTTGCTTTCAGCTGTTCGCAGTACCAGCACAGCAAGGCCGTTTTTATTGGGTTGCAAGGGCAAATCAGTCATCCAGACTGTTGCCCCTACAACTACTCAAAAGGCTGCTGCCCCTCTTCAGCAACCACATGTTTGTCTTGCCTCTCAACAGATACCCCTCCATTGTGGTTGCTCTTACGGTACGGCTGTCTGTATCGCTGAGGCACTCAAGCCTCCCCACCAACGACTAGGTCCGTGGTTCTTGGGGGGGGGGGGGGGGGGGGGGGGGGGCAGGGTGGAGAGGGGCGGAGAGAGGGGGGGAGGGGAGGGAAATCAGGTCTAGAGTAGAGTACTAAATGTGGAAATAATATGGTTATATATGTTTTACACATACCTCACGATACTCTTAGCTGTATATGCTGGTAGATTTACACTATCATACATAGTACAGCTTGTCATCTGCAAACAACAAAACTTTTTCAATTTTTTTTGTTTTTCGTTAAACTTCGATTGATAATAACTAAATATCGCGTCATTTAACTTCTTATTGTTGTTCCGATATTATGGGCTTGCTTACTTTGTTTATGACATCTTAATGTGCTTATTTCTTTTGCTGTTGACATTCTTTGCTCTTATACGCATTTGCTATTATTTTTATAAAAGAAGAAGGCTTCTGCCAACAATTCACGTGTTGTTATAGCAAAGTAATGCTCAATTGTTTCATTTCGTTCTTATATGGTGAGTGGCGCGTGATTTTAAAGTGTTAAACAAGGGAAGCAAGGAGCGTTAAGTAACAGGCTAAATAACGCGATACATAACAATTTTCAGTCCGAAATTAACGAAAAACTAAAAAAGAAAAAAATGGAAAATGTTTTGTTGTTTGCAGATACAAGCTGTATAATGTATCGGTACGCATTCGACAGCATGCGCTAACTAATATACTTCAAAAAGCCGTACATAAAATCGGAGCCCGCATCTCGTGGTCGTGCGGTAGCGTTCTCGCTTCCCACGCCCGGGTTCCCGGGTTCGATTCCCGGCGGGGTCTGAGATTTTCTCTGCCTCGTGATGGCTGGGTGTTGTGTGCTGTCCTTAGGTTAGTTAGGTTTAAGTAGTTCTAAGTTCTAGGGGACTGATGACCGTAGATGTTAAGTCCCATAGTGCTCAGAGCCATTTGAACCATTTTGAACCAAAATCGGGATATTTCCGGGGATCGTACCTCGGGTTCTGTTGGTGGTAGGTAGTGTCAAATGTTTTGGATACTCTTTGGCTATGAATCATTTTTATGCCCAACAGAATCGTCATCTTAGTGTCACAATGCTACAGTACAGGGTCAAAGCAGGAATATTTTAAATTTCTCCTGCTTAGGCAAACGGAGAAAATCTGTTGGTTATTTTTGCGTTTGACGTGGTCTACAGAACGCCTTAAGGGGCTTACGATGGCACCATTAGTTCATTGGCAGTTCTTTAGAAAAAAAAGTATTTTTTCTTACCAAAACCGAGCGGTGGCTTCGAAGAAGAATATATCAGTATATACCTGAAATCCTTATGATACATTCCTAAGACCCCCATCTCGATCAACAATGAAAATTTTCTTTCTATCTTTATCAGTTTCCGAGATGCAGAGGTTCGAGAGAAATTTGGAAATTTTTGGTAAGTTCCTATGGGACCAAACTGATGAAGTCATCGATCCCTAGGCTTATACACTACTTTATCTAACTTAAACTTAAGCTAAAGGCAACACACACACATCCGTGCCCGAGGGAGGACTCGAACCTCCGATGGGAGGAGCCACGCGGACCGTGGCAACGTGCCTAAGACCACGCGGCTACCCCGCGCGGCAGAGGTTCGAGGTTACCCTAGTTGTAGACATAAAATACCGAATAAAATCCAGTGTTAGGCGAGAACGTAGTTTATAAAGAGACGTAGCCTGAAGAATTGTTCTGTACAGTGTCATCAGAAGGGTTCTGGGAACCCTATGTTATAGTGCTGAAACACATGCAAAATTTTTGCGCACGTAAAATCTAAGGTGTAACATTCGTTTTACGTGATTTCAGTACCACGTAAGTCAACTATCAAAGTTTTACTGACCGATAAAGTTCATTTAATATGACTGACATGCTCTGCTGTGGCACGGAAAAGAAGGGAATCAGAGGAGAAAAATCTCCTGTCGGAGCACAAAAAATGCGAATACGTTCTTGTTTAAAAGATTATGACTGAGAAATGGGCTGCCTCATTTTACCTTCCCCAGCACTTTTAAAAATATTCGCTAAAACTTTGAAATGGGAACATATCTGCGCTATTTTTTGCTGAGAGAAAGAGACAGTGGCAGTGGGAAAGAGGGGGAAAAACAATAAATACCGGAAGATAGTAGGGAACGGTTGTGGTACAGAAGGAGACAACGAGACAAAGAGAACGACACAATGGCAGTGGAAACGAATAGGCAATGACAGAACAGTTCTTGGAAAAATGTGAAGGAGACAGTGCCAGTGGGACAGGAATAAAGAGAAGGAGAAAGTGGAAGTGGTTGAGAGCCAATGAGAGTGAGAAACAGAGTCTATGACAGAGGCAACGAGGAAGAGAGAGGTAGTGACATTGAGAAGCGACAGCAGCAGTGGGAAGGCATGAATTACACTACTGGCCATTAAAATTGCTACACCACGAAGATGACGTGCTACAGACGCGAATTTTAACCGACAGGAACAAGATGCTGTGATATGCAAATGATTTGCTTTTCAGAGCATTCACGCAAGGTTGGAGCCGGTGGCGACACCTACAACGTGCTGAAATGAGGAAAGTTTCCAACCGATTTCTCATACACAAACAGCAGTTGACCGGCGTTGTCTGGTGAAACGTTGTTGTGATGCCTCGTGTAAGGAGGAGAAATTCGTACCATCACGTTTCCGACTTTGATAACGAACGGATAGTAGGCTATCGTGATTACGGTTTATCGTATCGCGACATTGCTGCTCGCGTTGGTCGAGATCCAATGACTGTTAACAGAATATGGAATCGGTGGGTTCAGGAGGGTAATACGGAACGCCGTGCTGGATCCCAACGGCCTGGTATCACTAGCAGTCGAGATGACAGGCATCTTATCCGCATGGCTGTAACGGGTCGTGCAGCCACGTCTCGATCCCTGAGTCAACACATGGGGACGTTTGCAAGACAAGAAACATCTGCACGAACAGTTCGACGACGTTTGCAGCAGCATGGACTATGAGCTCGGAGACTATGGCTGTGGTTACCCTCGACACTGCATCACAGACAGGAGCGCCTGCGATGGTGTACTCAACGACGAACCTGGGTGCACGAATGACAAAACGTCATTTTTTCGGATGAATCCAGTTTCTGTTTACAGCATCATGATGGTCGCATCCGCGTTTGGCGACATCGCGGTGAACGCACGTTGGAAGCGTGAATTCGTCATCGCCATACTGGCGTATCACCCGGCGTGATGGTATGGGGTGCCATTGGTTACGCGTCTCGGTCACCTCTTGTTCGCATTGACGGCACTTTGAACAGTGGATGTTACATTTCTGATGTGTTACGACCCGTGGCTCTACCCTTCATTCGATCCCTGTGGAACCCTACATTTCAGCAGGATAATGCACGACCGCATGTTGCAGGTCCTGTAAGGGCGTTTCTGGATACAGAAAATGTTGGACTGCTTGGACTGCTGCCCTGGCGAGCACATTCTCCAGATCTCTCACCAATTGAAAACGTCTGGTCAATGGTGGCCGAGCAACTGGATCGTCACGATACGCCAGTCATTACTCTTGATGAACTGTGGTATCGTGTTGAAGCTTCATGGGCAGCTGTACTTGTACACGCCATCCAAGCTCTGTTTGACTCAATGCCCAGGCGTATCAAGGCCTCTCTGGTGAATCCTGCAGTGCTGTTCATCTATTTCCATATCTCACTAGTATCTTGACTGACGGCTTCTAGAAAGAGATTCCCAACATTAGAGGTGAAGTTCTTATTGTTTACAGCAACGTAATTTTTTATTTGTGGTATGTATACCTACGTTCAACCTTCAACCTTGAGATGGCAATTCTACTCAGGAAGCCTATCGATTTCCTGACGATATACATGTTGGAAATAACTTCGTTTGAGCTGTATTCGAACACTTTAGCCTTCTTCAGATCTACTGAGAGCCACATCTTGCCTTTTCGGTCACTGAATGATTTCGTCTTTCCTTTTTGCCAAAGATGATGTCTTACCATGAATAACAGTGATGCGGAGAATTGTCCGTAACAAAGAGAGAGGCACTGTGAGATTTGTCAAAAACTATGTCGCAAACCACTTCTGAAAAGTGTACTATCCTATGATAATCGCCGGTTTTCTTAGAACAAAATACACTACTGGCCATTAAAATTGCTACACCAAGAAGAAATGCAGATGATAAACGGGTATTCATTGGACAAATATATTATACTAGAACTGACACGTGATTACATTTTCACGCAATTTGGGTGCATAAATCCTGAGAAATCAGTACCCAGAACAACAACATCTGGCCGTAATAACGGCCTTGATACCACTGGGCATTGAGTCGTACAGAGCTTAGATGGCGTGTACAGGTACACCTGCCCATGCAGCTTCAACATGATTCATCAAGAGTAGTGACTGGCGTATTGTGACGATGCAGTTGCTCGGTCACCATTGACCAGACGTTTTCAATTGGTGAGAGATCTGGAGAATGTGCTCGCCAGGGCAGCAGTCCAACATTTTCTGTATCATAAAGGCCCGTACAGGACCTGCAACATGCGGTCATGCAATATCTTGCTGAAATGTAGGATTTTGCAGGGATCGAATGAAGGGTAGAGCCACGGGTCGTAACACATCTGAAATGTAACGTCCACTGTTCAAAGTGCCGTCTATGCGAACAAGAGGTGACCGAGACGTGTAACCAATGGCACCCCATACCATCACGCCAGGTGATACACCAGTATGGTGATGTCGAATACACGCTTCCAATTTGCGTTCACCGCGATGTCGCCAAACACGGATGCGACCCTCATGATGCTGTAAACAGAAACTGGATACATCCAAAAAACGACGTTTTGCCATTCGTGCACCCAGGTTCGTCGATGAGTACACCATCGCAGGCGCTCCTGTCTGTGATGCAGCGTCGAGGGTAACCAGAGCCATAGTCTCCGAGCTCATAGTCCATGCTGCTGCAAACGTCGCCGAACTATTCGTGCAGATGGTTGTTGTCTTGCAAACGTCCCCATGTGTTGACTCAGGGATCTAGACGTGGCTGCACGATCCGCTACAGCCATGCGGATAAGATGCCTGTCATCTCGAGTGCTAGTGATACGAAGCCGTTGGGATCCAGCACGGCGTTCCCTATTACCCTCCTGAACCCACCGATTCCATATTCTGCTAACAGTCATCGGATCTCGACCAACGCGAGCAGCAATGTCGCGATACGATAAACCGCAAACGCGATAGGCAACAATCCGACCTTTATCAAAGTCGGAAACGTGATGGTAACGAATTTCTCCTCCTTACACGAGGCATCACAACAACGCTTCACCAGGCAACGCCGGTGAACTGCTGTTTGTGTATGACAAATCGGTTGAAAACTTTCCTCATGTCAGCACGTTGTAGGTGTAGCCACCGGCGCCAACCTTGTGTGAATGCTCTGAAAAGCTAATAATGTACATATCACAGCTTCTTGTTCCTGTTGGTTAAATTTTGCGTCTGTAGCATGTCATCTTCGTGGTGTAGCAATTTTATGGCCAGTAGCGCATTAACAAGCATTTTAGCACCTGCCCGATGTACCTTGGCCGTGCTGGCTCGCCTCGATTCCTTTTCCGATCTTTTGGTGAGGCCTGTCTCGCTTGCACTTTGCGAGGTGGCGCTGCAGTTCTTGGGGAGCAGCCGTAGCAACAGAGAGATAGACGAGCTGAGGGCGGGCAGCCTTCCGGGCCGGAGGCGGAGGCTGGCGGAGCGTGGCCGGCGGCTTTCCGTGTCTTGGCGCGCTTGCTATTTCATACTTGGGGACAGTTGGTGGGTTAATCGACTGCGAGCGTTTCGAGGGCTATTCGTGCGTTGATTAAGTGACCTGTTGTTGCTGGCTAGCTTGTGTCGCCGATGCATGACTTTGCTGCGTAAACCTTGTGGCTGTCGGTTCTGTCGACCTGCCGGCCGCTACGTAATTGAATGTTGATCTAGCCCCCATTGGTCTGAGTTGTCCTTGTTAGCAGCTTACTGTGTAATTTTGCTTGTGTCTCGTTAATGTGTACTTGACATGTGTAAGAGATTTTTGAGCGCAGCCTAGATTCAGGGATGTGCTGTGGAACGGCTTGCTCATCTTATTGGTTTAAATACCTTTTTGGATTAAACTGATCTTCTAGATACGTTTAAACGGTTACCTTTTCTTAAAATTCTGTATTTGTTATGGTCATTACGTGTCTTTAATCAAGTATGTTATTGAACTATGTTTTAGATGTCCTGTTGCGCACCAGCTATGCACATTTATTCACGTAACATGTTGTTATGTTGGGCGGGCAACCACAGTCAAACTTCGATATTCTTCCAAAGAAAATTCCGCACTGGCTGTATCAGTGATTTTTATTAAATCTGCGACTGGTTTCGCACCACCTATCGGTGCATCGTCAGGCAATATACGCTATTTATAACATGGTAACGTTGAACATTGCTGTGTAGCCACTCCCCACTCTTCACGTCCAATACACCGTCATCTGGTAAAAGCGGTAGTTAAAATTGAAAAATCTTTTTTATTTTTTTTTAAAATGATGGGAGCGGCAATGTCGTGCAAGCTGAGAGGAGCCACGTGTCAATAAGGTTACTGTACTTGTATTATTTAAGGTAAGCTCGACGGTGTGGACTTTCTGCCACGCCGCTGTCCTTCCAGTTTTCTGTTTAAGTATTCTTATTGAAGTTCATTGCCTTCAGGCGTATCTTTATGTAAATTTAATAAGGTTCTTTTGGCTGTGTATTGCATGGTTTGTTATTTCCCTGTAGAAGCTACTACGGGTTGTAGAGAGATAACCAGGGGCCTTTCATTAGGTTATTTGGGTCGCACCCTCCTGTTATTTAAGATTGATATTTTTTGTGAAGTGATTTCGCTTATTCACCTTTTATTCTTCAGGCGTAATTCATTGTGGCTTGCTGTCTCTCGTGGCGATGCTGGTCGTAGTGTACCTGTGTGAGGCGGGAGCCGACAGGAGTAGTTTCTATAGTATGAGAAGGCCCTTCTCTTAAAATAGTGACACAAATGACGACGAAAAGCGTCGTTCTGAAAATCGCGAAAGTTGTCACTTGCTTCTTCCTCAGCCACTTCTTTCCTGGTGCCCGCAGCCTAGTCGTGTCAGTGTCATCACACCCTACACAAAGGTGACAAAAGTAACGGGATTCCTCCTGCTATCGCGTCTGACCTCCTTTTCCCCAGCGTAGGTCAGCAGTAGGATGTGCCATTGACTCAACAAGTCGTTCAAAGTCCCCTGTAGAAATACTGAGCCATGCAGGCTCTATAGCTGTCCATAATTACGAAAGTGTTGCCAGTGCACGAACTGACCTCTCGATTATGTCCCATAAATGTTCGATGGCGTTCATGTCGGACGATCTGGGTGGCCAAATCCTTCGCTCTAGTTATCCAAATGTTCTTCGAACTAATCGCGAACAACTGTGGACCGGTCACAGGCGCATTGTCACCCATAAAAATCACATCGCTGTTTGCGAACGGCTGCAAATAGTCTCCAAGTACCCGAACTTAATCATTTTCCAGTCAATGAACGGTTCAGTTGGACCAGACCAGGGAACCCACTCCATTCCACATAAACACAGCCCACGCCATAACGAAGCCAGCACCAATGCCTTGTTGACAACTTGGGTCCATGGTTTCGTGGGGTCTGCGCAACACTCGAACCCTAACATCAGCTAATAGCAATTGAAATCTGGACTCACCTGTCCAGGCCACAGTTTTCCAATCGTCTAGGGTCCAGCCGATACGGTCACGAGACCAGGAGAGACACTGCAGGCGAGGTCGTGCTGTCAGTCAAGGCTCTCCGGTCGGTCGTTTGCTGCCATTGCCCATTAACACCAAATTTCGCTATACTGTCCTAAGGGACAAGTAGGTCGTACGGCCCGCATTGATTTCTGTGGTTATTTCACACAGTATTGCTCATCTGTTAGCACTGACAACTCTACGTAAACGCCGCTGCTCTCGGTGGTTAAGTGAAGGCAATCGGCCACTACGATGTCCGTGGTGAGCCGTAACACCTGATACTTGGTATTCTCAGCACACTCCTGAGATTGTGGATCTCGGAATATTGAATTCCTTAACGATTTTTGAAATGAAATATCCCATGCGTCTAGGACCAACTACCATTCCGCATTCAGAGTCCGTTAATTCCTATCGGGCGGTCGTAACCACGTCGGAAATCTTTTCACATAAATCACCTGAGTACAAATGACAGCTCCGCCAATGCGCTACCCCTTTATACCCTGCGTACGCGGTACTACCGCCATCTGTATATGTGCATATCGCTGTCGCATGTCTTTTTGGTATCTGAGTGTACACTGGACTGTTGTTTACATATCGTTACAAAAGTGTTTTTGTTTACTTTTCTGCAGATCTCCTTACAACATGACTAGTAGGAAATAAGGGCTCATATTTTTCCATTGTTTCTGAAAGTAGTCTCTCACCGAACAAACGAATTTACCGGCATGGCTGTGTATCACGCTTTCCTTTCCTCATTTCACTTCACGTGTTGGACTTACACCACTTGTCGCACTGGACGTGGTATGAAATCGAATAAATGAACACAGAAAACACCAAAAACGAAATAGCTGGGAACTGGACTTCTGGTTAAAGAATAGAACGGGTTAGACATAAGAATCCCACTATTACGTATCACACGTTTTGCACGTTTGCTTAACATAAAATCTTCTTTTACTGAGGAGCTCTGCACTGATCTTCATAAAGTTGTAATCTTTGGTTGTGTTGTACACTTTTAGAGACGTTTCCTAATATTCAATGTGTCGTAGGCTGCACTCCGGTCAACAAAGGTAGCACTGTTGAGAAGACCTTTCTCGAAATCGTCCTCGATACGCTGGGTGAGATTCAGTACCTGACCTGTGTAAGACCGTCCAGGACAGAAGGCGGTTTGTCCTCTAATGGGATTATCTTCGATGAGTGGGATGAGCCGGGCTGGAAGAATTCGTTCAAATAGCTTGAAAGGATGGCAAAGAAAGATATTGCCGAAACTTTTTCGGGTCGTCTGGTAATATTCCGGGCTTGATCAACACAACAACACGAGATTGTCTCCAGAGCTTCGAAATGTTGAACGTTTCTAGGCAGTTGTTGAAGAACAGTCAGTACTTCTTTTGCCAAAGTGTTTTAGAAATTCTATGTGTACTTTGTCTACCCCAACAGCTTCACCATCTTTCAGAGCTCGGATAAGACTAGTAATTTCTTCTGTTGTGGTGGAGCGCCAGATGCTGTCAGTTTTTGATTTTACATCGTATGTTACTTATCAATGGCCTTTAGACGCTTTCCGCTGCACTATACGTCAAGTAAAAATTAATGGTCGATTTCATTTGCAGTGACGTTTGTGAGGTAACGGGTGAGTTGTGGTGCCCTGACAATATTATAAGTTCAGAGTAACTTGGATAGTGCATGAGTTATTGGAGGCCATGGCCGATCACTGTCGATCGCGTCAGGCCATAAGTAGGTCTACTCCACAGTTACACGAAAAAATGGTAGCAGCATGCTTATACATATATTTACTCATCTATGTCTTTGTTTATATCCGATATATACTTTTCATGAAGAAATGGGTCAATTATCTACTGTGTTTTAGAAAGCACAGAGACATTAGGCTACTGGCCTACCTTTTGCTTCTATCCCTTTGATATATGTTTATTTGATTTGTTTACGTATTTAATAATGTGTTTCATGATGTTTGTGAGTGTGCATTTGCTTGGAGACCGGGCGAGAGCGCTCTAGCCAACCACAGCGATCGTTTCCAAAAAGGACACATGGAGAGACGTATGGGGGTTGGGGAGGAGCATCATTTCTGGAGAGGACACAGGGAGTTCTGAACAGCGCGGTGCGAGGGACAGTCACACAGGACATGGAAACAGTCCTGGACGGTACGGTGCGGCGGACGCACAGTCGCAGGAAAGACTTGGAGAGTGGAGCAGTTTGCGTGTGGTCGCGGAAAATAGAAATATTTTGTAGTGCCGACTTGTGCACTTGTGAGGTTTCCATAGCTTCTGCAGTGAAGACGTAGTATGCATTTAGACGTGAATATCTCGCGAGCTATGTTGTTACTCATAACTAATTACGTGAAGTAGGAATCTATTGTTTCCCTGTTATTCAACTTATATTTTATTTAATTGCTGGACCATCGACACCAATAAGTGTTATACAGTAATAAAGGGCATTCTTAAAAGTATTTCTGCTATCGTACACATCATTTAAAGTAGTTAAAAAGTACCTGCAGAATTTATTTAATTGCAACCTTTCATTTATAAATGTCTATGTTACGTTCAAAATTCGCAATTGCCGAGTGATGGGAACCTTCGACCATTCGATCTATTCATATTGTGTACTGTAGAATCAGCAGTATTTGGCTTGTAATGCGGCGACTACGTATCCCAGCCCCTAGACAACGAAACCAGCAAAAACTTTTAATATTTCATCTTCGAGTCAGAGGGTACGTAGTTGAGGGCCATCACACCACTTCATTTCATCATTATTTGAAAGCCCGCATGTTGTTAAACTGTACAGGTTCGTGAGGCTCGTTGGATAATTTATTTATTGTGGACTAGGCCTTATCAACTTCGACTGCTCAGCTCTGCGAGTGGAACGTACTCTCTGCGTTAATGTCTCATCCAACTCCCTCGTTACGTCGGAGAAATGGCCTTCCTCAAAGCTGCGACAGTAATTGGCGTATAGCTGCACATTGCCATATTGTAACCCCTGTCTGTAGCTGGTTATGCAGCCTCTTGGGACGCTCTGACACTCAGCTTTGAGCAGGAGCTTTATAAATACATCGTAGTTCTTTGGATTGACGTCTATTTCCAATATTTTGTCGGCAGCCATTTTGGTGAAGATGACACACTTGGCCTTTTAAAATTGAATCTGCGTCTAAAGCGTTCGACCTGAGGCTATAAAACTTTTTGAGTGGTACACATAACTGATCTGTATTGTGTGGAAGGTGTTGCTTCATTATTCGACTGATCTCACAGTTGACAAAAAAAGTTCAGGGTTGTAACTCTTCTTTCATCAATAGCCGTAGAATGTCCTTGGTTGCTTACGGTCCTTTGTGAGTTTGAGTTGTTGGCATTCTGCGAACAGCTCAACTTCAAGTCCGTCGTCGTTACACGCACTGTATTCCCAATCAGTGTGATGGCTGTCGAGGTCACAGCTGATGACTATGTTTTTCTAGCTGTGGTGATATCCTGGGAGTCAGAAAACTAAATAGCGGCAGGAGGTTTGTAGAGAGAAGTTAAAGTGAACTTGTCGAGTTCCACAGTTAGGGTTTTGATGTTGTCATCATCTGTTACACAAGAAGACTTTACCACAGGGCTTTGTTTGCAGAATGGTGCACTTCAATTCATCTCTATATAAGACACATACTATCAATTCTTGGTCGGCAGTCGTTCCTACCACGATGGGTTTTTTGTAGTCATAAAATATCATAGCCATGTTTTTGACATAATGAAACTGATATGTTCCTTGAAGATCGCTCGATCTTTATCGAGATTGATCTTCAGGGTGGCCTTGAAATGGTCCTACTCTGTACATCCTTCGATGTCTGGTAGCGAGAGATTCGTCCAGGTCAATGGCACTATTATCGGTATACACCGGATGTGGTAAGAACACAGCATGAGAAGATACCGCTCCAGTCCCTATCTGAATCCCTGAAAGGAGTGTGACTGAATTTGACAAATTCATTGAGTTGTGTGAAGGTACGAGATTTCCCACTTTTTTGTGGCTGGGATTTTTAAAATGAATAATTTCGTTGATGGAGGGGAAAATCTCGTGCTTATTTTGAATGTATATGATCAGGCTCTATTAGCAGAAGATCTTTTTATTTCTTCAGCCGGAAAAATTGTACAGAGTTTATAAGTTTAATTATTTTGCGGTAAGATCTGGTATGAACCGAAACTTGTTTCGCGTATAGCTTTATTTTACTGAGGTGTTCCGCATGAGATTTGAGCCGTCCTAGTATGTTGAAGCAGTGCAGAGTGATTGGAGAATCTCCTACACGAACCATGACGACATGAAATACCAATGACCAGAAGATTAGTAATGTAAATACTGATGTAAATACTCTTGTTTTTGCTTTGGAAGTTTCGAGTTTGTTAAAACGAGATGTACTTAAATGATTAATTTCAAAACATACTTGAGATCAAAGGCATAATAATAACCTTCATACAAATCAGAATTATTGTGTTCTTCTACAGACATGTACATCGTCTGTGAACCAGATACAGATACTACCGTCAAATCCTTCATTGTCAATCATTGCGAGAATCTTGTTCATAAAGTCGGTCCGCTGTCACACAAGTCACGGGTATTGACTGGTGCCTTTCGATTATGAATAAAAATACTTGTAGGCTCTGTCTCAGTATTTTCTGCGTGCTGAAACTCTTCAAACATTATCTGCCGCAATTCTTCGGGTGGATTTCATTAGATTTTGCTGAGTAATTCCAGAAATTGTGGCACGATTTTCAGGAGTAGCTAGTCATTTTGCCTGGAGCCAACGCTCCTCACTAGATGACCACCCACGCTGCCTGTCCGTTGGAATTTAGCAAGGAGCTTGCCAGTGGTTTTCGCCATGTACCCTTTTGGACACATAGGTCGTGTTTGAAAACTACAGCGTGTTGCTGTAGAACTTCTTCCTCACTGTGATAGTGTGGTACCAGAAAATCACGTTGTTCAGTGGAAACAAATGGATTCAGCCTCTTCCTAAGCAATTTCACGTTTCCACGGCGGACTGATCACCTTGAGCTGCGGGGCATTATTTAGACACTGCATATTGCGATTACACAGCTATCTGGTAAGAAGTTTTTGAATATTTCGAAACTTCCGTGTAGCTTCTGTATAAAATTCTTACCGATTTCACAATAAACGTAATGTTTGTTGGACTCGTCTGTCTCAATTTTCGAGATATTTAATTTTGAAATCAGGGATTCCTTTGCTGGGCCCCCTACATATACAAGACCCCATAAGCTCATAAAGATTTTATGGAATTATCAGCGTTTTTTTTAAATCCAAAAAGAGCAAAACAGCGATACCACACATAACAACAACGTCTACCGTTACAAAACACATGAGTATAGGAAAAATTTCACTACTGTTACTATCATCACCTTTGCTGCCGCTTCACCGTCAACGATTAAGAGCTCGAAATTGGGATGTCCTACAGTACCACCTGCGTGCAATCAGTACTGCAAAAGACCTCGACAACTTGCCCGCGGGCTGATGTTGGGGGCGAAGTCGGCCCGTCAGGACCCAAGAGACGTCGCTGCTAGCCGGCCGGTGTGGCCGAGCGGTTCTAGGCGCTTCAGTCTGGAACCGCGTGACCGCTACGGTCGCAGGTTCGAATCCTGCCTCGGACTGATGACCACAGATGTTAAGTCCCATAGTTCTCAGAGCCATTTGTACCATTTGAACGTCGCTGCTTGCGTAGGCAGTACGATCCAGCTGGAGGGTTGGAATCGTCAGCCTCAGGGAGGCTCTTCAGAAACTAGGAAAATCCAACGTGCCGATCAAGTGTTCTTCAGTTCTCAGGACAGCGTTGTAGATGTTGTCCAGGCATCTTGATCGTTCGAAAAGGCCCTTTCCATGAAAAGAAGTGGCCATAAATAACTCACCTTTAAATCCTCAATGTGTGTAACGAATTGGGGATGTATAATGATTTTACAATGGAACATGAATATGTGGATACACCTTCACTTCATTATTCCGATAATATCTGGTGGGTTGAAACACACTAAATATTTAATTTTACTATTCTGCAGTGCTTGTGTTGTTAATGAATACGATGCAGTGCTCCTTTGGACAGGCACGACTCGTGGTTGACGATACGTGTAAGTTTCTATCTGGACGTGAAGTGTGCTCGGATAACCTAATGGTTGGCTGGGAAACAGTGCGGCTGCACTGTTGTGTGTCTGCATGGTTCGAGACCTCGCCTTGTTCACATTCTGACGGCAGATAGGTGCTGGCTTAACGCCTACGATACATGACGAACCGATACTGTATATCTACTCACCGAGTTAACTTTTGCTAAAACTATGCCTGGCCAAGGTGCAAGGGGTGGAGCGTTTTCTGAGAGATGAAGCCAAGATTCTGGCAACTGACAGGATAGGAATACACTTGTCGATTGTGAACAGCACTGTCTACGTTAGTAATCAACGACGTGATGTGTGAATGCATCCATGCGAGACCAAGCAGGAGCTCCACTGCTGTCAAGGCGACAACAATGTCGGGACGGCGACCCTCGACGTCGTCTGCTTAGGCATGCTTACCAGACTTCTAGCAGAAGAAGTTGTTATGGCACTCCGACCATATGGCACAGTCCACAGATATACTATGGAGAGCTAAATGGCACCCACCAGATCACGACTGATCTCCTAGGCCACGTCTCATCCTACGTACAGATTGGTGGACGCCGTGCCAATAATCATGTACGACAGCCAGCCTTGGACGTGTTAAAGGTGCGGCAAAGAAGGCCACTGCCGATCATACTGCCCACAACGGCTCATTACGCAACTTCCAGCCGCCGACGTGCCAACTGCATAACAAACAATGGTGCTGTTCTCTTTCTTCTGCCACCTCAAAACGACGTTCAGACGCCATAATTGTACCAGACCATATCTCTGCGGTGGGCGGCATGGACGACTCGCCGCCTCGGCCAGCCGCCGACCCTGGACCAACGGTTCCATCGCTGCCGACTGCTGACTCAGTCCTTTGCAACAATATGGGACATCGACTCGCTCATCGGCCCTACGTCGGCTTTCTTTCCAGAGCGACGCGACTCCCTGCTGTCGTCAGACACAGAAGGACGCCTGAGGAAACAATTTTCACTGGAACGTTGTAAGAGAAGCATCTCTGGCCAAGAGGAGACGTTGCACGCCAGAGATGAGGTCACTGCTGATCTGAACGATGCCCGCAATACGGCCAT
Source organism: Schistocerca americana (assembly GCF_021461395.2). Taxonomy (NCBI): domain Eukaryota; kingdom Metazoa; phylum Arthropoda; class Insecta; order Orthoptera; family Acrididae; genus Schistocerca; species Schistocerca americana. The sequence goes on from NC_060122.1 coordinate 313,269,062, forward strand.
CGCCGAAGGGGATGTTGTGATTGCGGCGACATCCACCGGTTTGTCTGTAGCCGTGCCCCAACAGCACCATGAGGACTTAGAACTGCCGATACCCCATCACGAACCACTATTTCATCTTCAGAAGACCAAATGGACGACACATCAGGAGCCGCCTCCAATGTATGGGACGCAGACGAGGTCGAGGAGCAGTAACCGTTACGGGGCTTTGCGTTGTCGGCACCACTCCACTAATTATAGTCTCCACCAAAGGCCCCATCAGTGAACGGGATGAATTCCATCGCGACTCCCACGTTCTTCTACCGATGCCACAGCAGATGCGCCTCCAGCAGCCAGCAACCAGGCCTATCGAATAGCAATGAACAACACCAAAAACATTAGTTCGCAGGAAAAAATCCACCTTATGTGGGAGGTGTTCTGGGCTTCTGTTATTGATTTCGCGCTCCTACAGGCAGTTTACACAGTCTCCCACATGTAAATCACTATTCCACCCACGCTTCAGCGGGTGATTCCATGGGCCATGTAGTGGCCACCTACGTCTGCGAAGGGATTTCTATCACTAATGTCACATTTCTGCCATCAGCACTCTTCACTAATGTGTACACCCCGTCGAGTACCGCCCAACAGCAGGAAAAGGCCCGATTTCATTCTCAAGACATTGCCTCTCTTTTCTTTTTTTTTTTTTAGAGCGATATGAACAATTTGTGGCAAGAGATGAATTTAACTGCCTTCTACACACAAAATATAAGGCTCCCTATCATACTATGTGCCAGGAGCAATGTGTAGTGGTAAGGGATCTCCTGTGATTCCTGGGAAGCCGAACTTGGCGACCGTTTTGGCCATAGATATTATACAAGCCATTTTGCAAGCTATCTTGACAGGATATATGTCTCACGGGATCACACATGTGCGATATGGGACGTCTAAAGCTGCCTGCTGGCCATTTCCATCTAATGCACTTAATTTGGCATGGCCTTCCTTCCACCTTGATCTATATAACACAGCCGCGCACCTCCCATTCACACAAGTCACTGTGACATCAACAGTCGGCGAGTGACGCCTTCCCAGCTACTGCTCAACGCTGATGTGGTGGATGGACTGTGCCAAAGGCTACTTGTGAGATACAGAAAGGACTTGGCCGAATGGCACTGCAACAGCATCAACTTCTATTACGCGATCCTCTGAGATCTGGACACCCAGCAACCACAGACAGCCAGATGGTACAGCACAGAACTTAGGCAAGTTGAATTGCGCTGGCAAGCCACAAATTGCAGGGGGTGATGACGCAGATGCGAGGTCATGTCCAGGTGGGATGAGGAATTACACCCATGCATTACATAATGTCTGATGAACGATGGTGTCGCTCATCGAAACTCTGGTCACGACACATGCAGGTGACGAATCAGAATGACATCGTTTATCCATTTTCGAAACGCTACTGACGTACTTGAGCCGTGGCTGGCTCGAGTCATGCTTGTCTTTGGTTAAGCCTTGGTTGCAGTTTTGTGGTTTTATTTCTCCTGCAGTTATCGCGATAATGTTGCTGTGATCTCCGTGAGTGGCAGCAGCAGCGTGTATCTGCTGTACTATCTTTGGTGTGGCGGATATAGTTTCTGGTTGGGTGGTGTGTGATGAGTCGGTCGGTTGGCGTGGAGTAGCAAGGAAGTCTCCATCGCGCGCATCCTGGCCGGGGCCCCTGGCGGTGTGCACGCGCGGTTGGAGTGTGAAGTGCTGCTTGCGAGTGCTACGGAGATCGTTGCCCGCCGATCTTGGACACAAGAGTTGAGTCCTCAGTTAACCTACTATCGAGCCTCAACTGTTTACAGTTCTTCGTTTGATCCTGGTTGTCGCTTTTGGGACATTCCCGCGAGCTACAACGTGTGTGTATTCAAGTCGGCTAAGATTCCAGCCGTCTTCCTGCGGAGTTTAACTTAATTTATTCCCTGTTATTGAAGTTGACCAGCGGTATCTTCTGCCTTGTGGCCGTTGATATTCCGGTTATCTGCTCTGGTCGTTGACGTAATTTTAGGCAGTGTATTTTCCTCGTCGTGTTGTTGCTGTCCAGCGCGGCGTGTAGTTCGACAGCTGAGGTGTTGTTGGTCGTTGTGGGCGCCAATATTCTGTGTGTCGTACTGAAATCTTGTTGTCGTTTTGCTGGTTGCGTGGAGCGGAACTGATTTTGTTGATTGGTCGGTCGGCTGTCTGTCGGTTGGGTTGTCTTCATATTAAGAAGTCGTTGAACAGACTGCCTGTCTCACCTAAACGGGCGTTGGTGTTACAATCCCAGGCCGACCCTTGGAAACTTCTGAATGCCGCTCCTTGTGTGTTACATAGCAATTTCCCTGTTTGGGGTTTAGTTATTTGTTGATTTGTGGTCTTCAGCCGAGTATTAGTATCTCTTATATTAATGTTCTTGTCTTGCCCTTAAGGCATGAGATTGTTATGCTTTTGTAAGGTGGCCTTCAGCCCACTTTTATATGAAATGTTTTAAGGTACAACCTTCTACCTTTTAAAATTGAAACTCTTCTTTCTAGGGCTTAAGCTGTTAAATTATTTGCTGATGTGTTAATATCGCTTAAATTAAAGTTCTCGTCTTGCCCTTACGGCGTAAGATTGTTATGCTTTTGTATGGGGGCTTTCAGTCGAATTTTGCATGAAATGTTTTAAGTTAAAGCCTTCTGCCTTTTGTTTGAAATTCTTGTTATTGATTAATATGCGGCCTCCAGCCAATTCCATTAAAATTAAAGTTCTAAGGCCTTCAGCCTGTTTAGATTGAAGATTTAAAAATATTCTTGGGTGAAACCTCCAGAGGAACCTTGTATTTCAGTTTCCTACTTAGGTCTTGTGTCTTGGATTTTGAGTGTGGCCTTCAGCCGATCTAAAGTTAATCAAAGGAGGTCGATTAGAGTTTTGAGTGTTTTGCATCCTTGTTGTAATATTACGTGTTGATAAATAAAGTTTGTAAGTTGAGTGCAAATAACAGCAACTTATTTTGGCCCCTTTCCACAACCTAATCAGCTCCGTTGTGCTATCCCAGGCATTTCACTGGTAGCAGAGCGTGGTTACGTTTGTTCTTGCCATTCCAGGTACGGTCAGTTGCACCCTTGTTTCTGTTCTGTGGCACCTTATTGTTTTGGTTGTTGATTGTTTTAGGTGTATTCTAATGGCGGTCAGACAGTGTCCAGGGATCGGCCTGCTCAGGAAGACCATCTTGTTTCCGAGTTGGCAGTAAGGTGCCAACCTATTAAGGCCGTGTTCCGGATTTAGTGGCCCGTTTGCGCGCTGCCGTTCTTCATCCTGTTGACGTCACGCCTGCGGTGGTGGGTGAGACAAGAGCGGCCGTTGAATTTTTGTTTAAGGCTGTTAGAGGCCTTGAGGACACTATTTGTGTTTTGGAAGGAACCCAACTTAGTGACAGTCAGCTGGATAGGGTGCGGGGGCGGTTAATGCATTTAACAAATCGGATAGTGGATTTGTGCGTGTTAGACTTGGAAGATCATAATAAAAAACTAACAGTTGAATTGGAAGCTTTGGTTAGTGCATTACAGTTTAAGCTTATGTGTTTGGAGTGCGATGGGAAGAGGATTGAAGAGCGGAACTTGCTGTGTCAGGGACAGGGCGAGAGCCAGCCCGGGGATAGAACTGTTACATCCTCTATCAAGTTAGACGCAATATTTGCCAAGTTGCCTAATTATTTGGCGTATTTCTTCCGAGGTATTACTGAATTAGTTGTGGAGCGACTTGAACAGGTCGAAAAATTATTATGGTTGTTGGTTCGTCTTGAACAACAAACGGCTGCCTTTATCGTTCCATACCATGTAATTTTTTCTTTGTTGTACCCGCTAGAGGTGAATTGCAGAACCTCCTCTCGCGAGCCATGGCAGAAGGGTTCTCCTGACAGCAATTGAGGGAGCTCGTGATTAGGCAGAGGTTGACCACCGGAGTTCGTAAACAACTTGAGTGTCGTTACATTTGGGAAATGCAGCGCGACAAGGACGAGCTACATCAGTATGTCGATAGAGTTCAGACGGCATCCTTGGCCTTGTTAATTGATTTGCCTGAACAAGAATTGGTGTCTATTGTTCTTAGGGGAATGCGCGCGGCGGATAAGTCGCATTTTGTCTTCCATAAGCAGCCTTCAACCTGGGAAGAGCTCTGTGACGCGGTTGTAGCGGTATCGGCATTGCCACTTGGGAACGATGTACGTGACGAGGTTAAGGGGCAGGCCGTCGGTGCTGGTTCCCAAGTCTCTGCATCCGCTGAAGTCATTAGAAGGGAACCCCGGCATTGTTTCAGGTGCGGCAGTACGGCTCATTTGGTGCGCTCTTGCGTTCAGTCTCGCGCACCCAGAGCCAATAAATGACGCTGGGCTTGGCAGCGACCTCGGGATCGAGCCTTTAGACTCTGGTGTACCCGTGTTGTCGCTCCCTCATCACCGCCCTCGCCTTACGTTTGATCTCGAGTAGGTGGCGAACCGATTCGTGCTCTTTTGGATTCTGCTAGCTCCTTTTCAATATTGAGCTTCGAGTGGTTTTTGGAATCTGGGCATCTTACGAAACATCGGTCGGTCTCTTCTCCGATGCAGAGATGTCGGGTGGCCAATGACCAAGTGTTGCCTCTGCACGGTTGGGTTCGAGTGAGTATATCGGTGGGGGATTTTTCCTGGACTATGTCATTAGCTTTGGTTAAGGATCTGCCGGTTGATCTAATTTTGAGGCGTGATTTCATCAATAAAACTGGGTTAGTCTTGGATTATTCTGGGCACACCTTTTTCTTTAAGTTCGCTCCTGTACAGAAGTTTCCTTTCTGAGAGTGCGCTAAACTTACTGTGTATCAAAATGTCGGCGCATCGGCCGTTGAGGCGGTGGCTAATGAGTTTAATCTTACCCATCTCTCGCCGCATCAGGCTTCTCAATTACGGGATTTGTTACACAGTTTTCCTCAGCTTCTTAGTGATAACTTGGGGTTACTAATGTTCTTAATTATTATATCCGTCTATCCGACGATATTCCGGTCAGGCAGTCCCCATACCGCCTCTCACTCCCTAAGTGAAGATACTCAAGGCTAAAACATCGCAAACGCTCCAACAAGGAGTGATTAGGTCTTCTACATCTGCTTGTGCTTCCCCCATGTTCCTTGTTCCTAAGGATCAGGGGCGCGATTTCAGACCTGTGGTTGACTACCGTCGTTTGAAAGCTAAGGTTGACCTCGAGTAGGTGCCCCTGCCTGATCTGCATAATTCTTTCACTTGGTTTGCCGGCGCTAATTGGTTTACTGTTATTGATTTCAACCAGGCCTATTATCAGATTCCATTAGCTGAAGAGTGTAAACATGTTACCGCACTTTGTACCGATTAAAATTTGTTTGAGTTTAACAGAGTTCCCTTCGGTCTGGCGACCGGTAAGGCTATTCTCACTCATTTTATGGATAACATTCTTGGCAACTTGAAGTTAGTCTGTGTGTATAATTATTTGGACGACTTAGTTATCTATAGCCATATTTTCAGGACCATTTGGATCATATCCAGAAAGTTCTTTTGAGATTACAGGGAGCCGGGTTGCCTGTTAAACATAGTAAGATGATGTTAGCCAGGCAGCAGGTGTCCTTCTTAGGTCTTAGCATCGACCAAGAGAACTAAGGCCTTAAGGGCTTTGCCTCCGCCTACTGATAAGCGCTGAATTGCTATGTTCATAGGCATGACGAACTATTTCCGGCTTTATGTCCCAAATTTTGCTCAGTTTGCAGCACCCTTGAACTAATTGCGCCGGAAGGGCGTGCGTTTTGTATGGGGACCCGACCAGGAGGCTGCATTCGAGCACATTAAGACATCCATATCCAATCCTCCGCTTCTCGAAGTAACAGACTTTTATTAAAGGTTTATTGTCCAAACTGACGCATCTAATGCTGGTATTTCAGCTGTTGTCCTCCAGGAGTTGGAAGGACGGAGGCAGCCAGTAGCTTACGCGTCTCGTCGGTTAGCTGGTGCCGAACTTAAGTACTCAGTTTACGAGTGCGAGGCGTTGGCCGTTTCGTTCGCATTGGACAAGTACCGCTTCTGTCTTGAACATCGGATTTTTCGGCTAGAAACCGACAATCGGGCTTTGATCTGGGTGTTGGATAGGCCGCGTAAAACTGGCCGTATTGCCAGGTGGGTGGTACGCATTTCGGCATTTAAATGTGAAGTTAAACAGGTGAGAGGCTCTGAAAATATCCTTGCGGATGTCCTCAGCCGGATGTTCGCCGAATCTACTCCTAGTGAGGGAACCCGGTAAACAGAGGGAGACAGTCTTCATTGTATAGTGTTGGGAGAAATTCCCCTCTTGTTCGATGATGTCGCTCAGCATCAGGATCAGGACCCTATTTGGGGCCCGATTAAGCAACGCCTGTTGGCGGGAGAGCTGTCGGGTGGGTATTCTCTGTGAGAGGGTGGGGGATGCTAAGGAGTGCAAGATCTGTTTGCCAGTAGCTTTGGTGCGCCCGGATTTTCGTTACTTTCAAGATTCGTTGGTGGGTGGCCACTTAAGGACTTACAGGACTCTCCAAAAAAACAAGGAGCATTTAACTTGGCTCTCCATGGACCGGGATGTGAGAGAAATGGTATCCCAATGTCACTTGTGTCATATAGTCATACCCAAGAATGTTCTTCAACAGGGTTTGTTGAGTTCTGAGCGTGAGTCTTGTCCTATGCACAAACTCTATATTGATTATCTAGGACTTTTGCCTCGTACTAAAAAAGGTCATCGATATGAGCTAGTTATTACTGATGCGTTCTACAGGTTTACTTGGCTTCTTCCAAGCCGTAATCTCACCGCTACCACCGCTATTTCTCATTTAACTAATGTGTTCAGTGGTGTCGGCACACCTAAACAACTTGTTAGTGATGTTAAGTCCCATAGTGCTTAGAACCATTTGAACCAATAAAAAGTCTTCTACTGCAGTTGATTCCTATCTCTTCCACTTCCTATGCCACACTGGCTCGGTGGACGTGAGGGGGACAATGTATCCAGGCTTCGGGATTCGACCACTGCCTGCTCTGCTCCTGAGACCCCACTGATCCATTCCTTAAAAAAAGTATGAAGTGGCTTTAAAAACGTGGTTCAGTGTTACATCTTGCAATGCAAGGGCGGTGGGAGTTATCAGATTTAATCGCAGTGCAGACTAGTGCACTATAGGTTCTTATTTTCCGTTTTATTTCATAGAGTAGCAAATTGCTACGAAAAAAAGGTAGGTCGACCATTCGCAGTAAGTGGGAAATTTCGATTCGAGTTCTGGTACGGCAGAAGTTTTCATTGGCGTCATCACACGGTACAGCTGATGGTTGTCCATATTCGCAACTGTGAAGATATTTGATGTATTTAATAATACAGTCGCTATGTTCCATGGCGACGTGTCATAGTAGGAATGAGTGGTTGGAGAGAGTAGTTGTGCAGGAAATGAAATACTGGACTTGGGTATGAGTTTGTGACGTAATGATCACGTGCTATTGTATGTCATACTGCGCAAACGGAAATAGAACACTGGCAATATTTATCTTGCTTCTATTTCATTTTTTCTGTCGAAGTTTCTGTGATGGACTCAGGTGTAGCGTACCCGAGACATAGTTGAGTCTGGAAGGTAACGTATTGAATTACGTAAAGCTGTATGTTGAATATATTTTTCCCTAGTATTTTACTATTTTTCTTTCACTTTAAACATATCATCTGACTATTACTTCGTATTATACCGAAACCGTTAATGATACGATCTGACCCACCTGAGGCTGAAAAATATAATGAAAAATCTTAAGAGAAGCACTCATTGTGTTTCCCTAAAACAGTATGTCTGGTGTGTGCAGGTGGGGAAGAGCAGGATTGTAGAGGGAGAAAAACAGATGAAAATTCCTGCCGGACCGATATTCGAACCCAGTACCGTGACTGTAGCAGGCGATGCTCGTATCAACTGAGGTATTCAAGCCGTCTCCAAGTCCTGACTCGTCACATACTTTTAAACCGTCAGGCAGTTTCTAAACGGGGCACACTCCGCCGAAATGTACAACATTCATTCTAAAAAATAGATTACACAGCCCATCGAACGAAACCATATCGTAAGCATACCAATTTTAGTCTGAATGATTGTGCATTGCCGTTCATAAATTCTTGTGATTCAGCCACAGATTCAAAAGTAGACAGTGTTAATCTCCGACAAACAGGTGCGTGATACTTTTTTGATCTCCTGGTATCGTCGAAACACGGGCTGCTGCTTATCAGTCTGTAAGGCACGTGCTGTTGGGATAAAGCGATAACGTCATCTACGTGCTTCATCTGGAGAGCACTTTTCCGGAAAGCTTAGTAAGAGCACTTCTTCAGGACCTCTAGATGTTAGAGGGCAGGGTGACAAGTAGCTACAATTTTAGATTGTCTACAGGTCCTTGAGACAATCTCGGACAGTTCAATTAGAAGAGCACTAACTGTTCACCATGCGGTGTGGTGCAGAGATGAAGACACTGGATTCTGATAGAACGGGGTTCAAATTCCCGTCCAGTAATGTAGACTTGAGTTATTTGTGATCTCTCTTATTTGCCAAATTATGCGGTCGATTTTCTTCCCCGGCCAAAACTTCTGCTCCAACGATCTCGTAGTCGATGTAAATTTAAACACTAATCTTCGTTCAGGGGAAGCTGGCGAATAGTGGAGTAGCTAAAAAAAAAGTTCAAATGTGTGTGAAATCTTATGGGAATTAACTGCTAAGGTTATCAGTCCCTAAGCTTACACACTACTTAACCTAAATTAGCCTAAGGACAAACACACACACATGCCCGATGGAGGACTCGAACCTCCACCGGGACCAGCCGCACAGTCCACGACTGCAGCGGCCAAGACCGCGCGGCTAATCCCGCGCGGCTAAGTGGAAAGCTAGATAGCAATGACAGTTTTGATTGTTGCTTCTTCAAATCTATTCCAGTGAAAGATAAACAACGCATAAACAACATACATTAACTACGACGATTTATGTTTGATTGTTTAAATTATCTTCAATATACATTGACGGAAAAATCACTACACCAAGACGAAGTTGTACAATATAAACGAAAGTTGATGGGCATGATTCTTCTTCAGAAATATGATGCCTTTTCATAATTCGCACCAGTCGCTTAAGAGTGGCGCTAGTAGCGCCATTATGTGGATACAAATCACGTTTGCTTTAAGTACTCGCTGTAACGGTCGTGAGCGGCGCACCTTTGATATTTGGGCGTGATGATTTGAAGTTAATCAAGAACGCCTTTAAGGCGACAAAGACGTCATTATCACATTACCCAGTGAATGAGGTCGTGTAGTAAGGCTCCGTGAAGCGGTATGTTCCTTCTGCGATACTGCGGAAAACTATGTAGGAATGAAACCGCTCTACATGAATGCTGGCAGCGGTCACGAGAATGTACTGTCGCAAGAAGAACGGTCTCCGGATGACTACGTGGCACTACCGAGAGGGAAGGCCACGGTGTCCGCCGTATGGCTGTGGCGCATCGTACTGCTTCTGTGCCAGCAACCTGAGCAGCAGTTGGCACCAGTGTGAAACACCGAACTGTTACAAATCTGTTACTTCAAGGACAGCTCTGAGCCATGCGCCTTGCATCGTGCATTTCACCGACCCCAAACTACTGCCATTGTGACTTCAGTGATGCCAAATCGTTCAAATGGCTCTGAGCACTATGGGACTTAACACCTGAGGTCATCAGTCCCCTAGAACTTAGAACTACTTAAACCTAACTAACCTAAGGACATCACACACATTCATGCCCGAGGCAGGATTCGAACCTGCGACCGTAGCAGCCGCGCAGTTCCGGACTGAAGCTCCTAGAACCGCTCGGTCACCGCGTCCGGCTCAGTGAGAGCTCATTGGTGGCCAGCGTGGAGGTCTATTGTGTTTTCTGATGAAAACTGATTCTATCTCGGTGCCAGTGATGACCCAGTGTTGGTTAGAAGGAGGTCAGCTGAGGGCCTGCAACCAACCAGTGTGCGTGCTAGACTTACACCAGGTGTTATCGTCTGGGATGCGAGTTCTTATGACAGCAGAAGCACTCCTGTGGTTATCCCACGCAGGCTGACTGCAAATCGTATGTCAGTCTGGTGATGCGACCTGTTGTGCTACCATTCATGAGCAGCGTTCCAAGGAGTGTTTTCCAGCAGGATAACGCTCGCTCACACACCGCTGTTGTAACCAAACATGCTCTGTGCCGACAAATCACAAGATCTGTTTCCAATCGAGCACATATAGGACCCTCAGGCGGCAACTTCAGCGTCAGCAACAATCAACAGTAAGTGACCCTGTACTGACTAAGTGCAACAGGCGTGGAACTCCATCCCACAAACTGACACCCGGCATCTGGACAACAAATGAACGCACGATAGCATGCTTACATTCAACAATGTCGCAGTTTCACCGGTTATTAATGTACAGTGGCTTATATCGCGCTTACTAACATGTGATCTTGCAATGTTAATTACTTAAACATATTACCTGCTCTAAATTTGGTTACCCTACATTAAATATTTTTTGGTGTTGCGTTTCTTTTTCTGTCATTGTGGCTCAGTACTGTGCAATATACGGCTATTCCCCATAACCTGGCTAAAAGCAGGCAGTCTGTGAGGCACAAACGGCCAATGCTACATTTTCCGTCAGAGACATGCGACACACTGAGCCTCATACAAGCCACCTTCAGTCCACCCTGGACAATTCTCATGGGCCCACTTTTCACAATGAAAATACTTTACCCCATCATCTGATTTCCTTGTTGAGGAGTAGGTCTCTTTGCAAAGAAGACACTGCGTTTCATTCTCATCCTCAGGTGAACTGTTTGCCTCACACGTCTTTAAACCCTTCTGACTTTTTTTACGGTTTACACCCGGAGCCAACAAATAATATTTTTTTAAACGGCCCGGGCACATGCCTCTGTTGCAGTGAATTCATTTTCGTTGGAGACTCCGTGATAACGGCGCATTCTCCTTCTCACCTGGCTGATGACAGTCTCTCGGAGAGAACAACTGGCTTCATACTCTCCGGTGGTACAGTGAATAAAGACTGCGTTTGCACGTGAGTCGACGTACCAGAACGTGGAGAAGAAGCAGTAACTGACACTGTTGTGTTCTGGAAATCTGGCATTATTCTTTCTGTTGTATCTGATGGTGCAAATTCCTCCTCGCCAAATGCGTTTGTAGTAAGAGGGAAAATATTCTTCTTTTTAAACCCAGATAATTCAATTTGCATTGTTGCTGTTCTTGCGTAAGTTAAGTCCGAACCACTGATGTATTTGGTAACGGTGTGCCACTCTTCCAGGTTGTATGGCTGTTATGTCATGTCATAATTTCCTGAACGTATAAAGCGCTTAATGGTCCCATCTCAAATGAAAATATAGCTCTTGAATAAGGAATAATTAATCGTATTATTAGTGATATAAAGAATAGGCACAAAATGGTTGTAAATTACGTATGTAATTATTAAATTGTAGTTACTAAACGTGTACATACAAGTAGCGTACCACAGAAGCATAACATTCTTACGTCACATCCCATTGTTTCAAAATACGACAGACAGTTGGATGTATGGAAAGCCATCGCGTCGCAAATATTTTAAATATTTTCATTGGTGCTTTGCCGCAATTAATTGTTTGAAAACTTTTTCTGTATTTGTCTTGATAACTTGGAGATAGAAAAAACCAGTTGTAAGTTTCTCTTATGATATGTTCTGTGTTTCGGCGTATAATATGTTCTGAAGCGTGAATCACTGCCAGTTGTATAGAATGACATATACAATCCACAAGTACGATATTTGGCAGTCCATAATCATTTCTTAAAATTTTATGTGGACCATTATTCACTCCTGCCATAACTGACGCGTTGTCTGTACCTATCCCAGTCAAATTCTCAATTCCCAGGTTCTGGTCTCTTAAAATTACTATGACTACATCGGCCAGACTTTTCGCTTATTCGACGAGAGTACTCGATAAAAATGTAGACAGAATTCTTTTATGCTTCACTATAATGTCTTACTGCAGTTCCTAGATGTTGTAAAACACTTATGTCAGTGAATTCGTCTACCATCAGACAAAATTTTCGTACCGACATCTGGTCTCAGGACTTCCTTGAAATGTGGACCCAACACTTCACTTACTATGTTTGAACACTTTGTTTGATGTAATTGTAAGTCTGTGGTGGACTCAGAGTCAACAAATATATTTTTACGCAATTCTCTCAGATGTTCCACAGTCAAAACCGAACAACGTGTTCAGCAATGAACAATGCAAGCGATGCCTCTGCTTTCCTACGTCTAATACTATACATTTTTTTTCTTTTTTATATTGGTAAGATCATTTGTGCCGATTTTATGTGGAGTCTTATTTTATGTATCTTGGTTTCACCGAGTTCCTTTTTTTCCGCTCAGTTTAGTACAAAATTCAGTTTGACATCACCGTTACAAGCCTTTAATATCATTTCTAGGAACTGATTCAGTCATTCTTTAAATTCAGGTTTATTCACACATAATTTTTTTTATTTTTGAGTGTAGAGCTTCTTCTTCACTTGTAATTCCATTACACTATTTCAGAGTGCCTTGCTCTAGCTTCTGAAATATCAAACAGCTGTGCTTTTCGAGTTTGATTAGCGTTTCCCAGTAGAACTAAGAGTTGAGGCATACATATTCTCAAGAGAAGTTGCATGTAGTAGCTGAAGAAACGCAGTTTAAACTGCCGTTACAAAAGTAGCTAAATAAATTTAGTCGCTAAACAGTTTTAAAACGTCGGTTTTGATGTCAAAACTTCGCTTAATCTAGTGACAAAGTCGCTAAACAGTCAACGCGTCCAGCTTGTTTTCATGGTCTAACGGCCCAAAAAACAATGTTACCAATTCGTAAAGAGAAATACGAGGGTTTCCGGTTTTACCCCCATACCAGATTATATCTCCTACATTCATATCTAATACCACTCTGAAGCACATTTTCAAATCGCCTTCTAATATCAAAAGTGCCATTAATTGCGTAGGAATAATCGTTGAGGATCAATGAAAAATCGTAGCGAGTCACGTTTATTTCGTTGGGAGTAGTTACAGAATTTACGTCCATATTAAATAAGCCCATAGATAGCAGACACTTATTCATAAAGTAGAGAATCTTCAATAATGATGAAACGATACAGCGTATTGGCGAGTCTGCGCGAACTAAATCGTGTAGTTGCAGTTCGTCTGTGTGAGTAATACACACGTTCCATAAGCGGCCCCTTGTAAGCAGTCCTTCGTCTAGATAATTATCGCAATGTTTCAGCATCACCTTGAATGTCAACTAATGATAAGTGAGATCAGCTAGGATTATTAGTCAATTTTCGGAAAGAATTATATGCCACATCATTTGGTACCACGAGGCATAAAGAAGGGCTCTGTACGATTACGTGGCAGAGTTCTCCGTTGGTGCCGCCTGGTCTTGCTGGATGGGTCACTTTCCCCATAGCTTCATGAAGAGGCTATGGTCAGCTTCCTCTAATACTTGCAGGCTGGATTAATCTTCGCCTTCCTCTTAATCACTATCATTATGATCAAGCTACTAACACAAATCAAGGACACGTGAGGGAGATTACAAAGCTGTACAAATAAGAGTCGTAGACAGACTCAAAGAAACATATATATTAAATGATAGCAGCCGGCCGTGGTGGCCAAGCGGCTCTAGGCGCTACAGTCTGGAACCGCGCGACCGCTACGGTCGCAGGTTCGAATCCTGCCTCGGGCATGGATGTTTGTGATGTCCTTAGGTTAGTTAGGTTTAAGTAGTTCTAAGTTCCAGGGGACTGATGACCTCAGAAGTTAAGTCCCATTGTGCTCAGAGCCATTTTTGAAATGATAGCATCCGATGCAGATAGTGTAAGCTCACTTAATTACTTAATAAGACTGCACTTAAATGAGCAGCAAAGTGTGGTTAGCTGTTCAACGGGCTATTGGATCAGCAGTCAGTACTGGATGAATAGAAGAAAATCAGACACAATGACTGGCTACCTATACAAGGAAACGTTGTCTAATGCCCCCTCTCAGACTAAACAACAATGGTTCCTTCGATTTATCCTTGTCCCATCTCCTTAATTTTCCTCCTTTTTGTAACGTCTTCGGTTTTAACCTGCAGTACATAACCAATAAACTACGTTCAGGGTCAACATCTAGCCAGTGAGATGTCTTACAATTTGAAATCTGATTGCGAAATCTCTTTCTTACTATTATACAAGCAATGTGACACCTTCTAGTGTCCCCAGGTCTATTAATCCTTTACAATCTTCTTTCGCGATTCTTAAAATAAGTTCTAGCGATGGTTACATTATTCTCTGTGCAAAACACGATTCGGAGTGCTGTTTCATTTCTTTTCCCCAGTCCACGCCCACCAATTGTTTTTCCTTCTCTTCATTTTACTACTATCGAATCCAATCACCAATCACAATCAAAATTTTACTCTTCCTTACCTATCTGAATGATTTCCTTTACCTCATCACAAATTCTTTTAATATCTTTATCATCTGCAGAGCTATTTGGCAAATAGACTTGTACTGCTGTCGTGGATGTTGACTTCATGTCTGTCTTGGGTAGATAATGCATCCACTATGCTCTTCATAGCTGCTTACTAAAATTCATATTTTTCATTCCTTTTAGGCCTACTCCTACTTTATTCCTATTTAATTTTGCGTTGATAACCCTTTAAAGACCTGACCAGAAATTCTGTTATTCCTGGCACCGCAGCTGATAATTTTCACAAAATATAATTTCAACCTAACCCATCCTTTTTCAAGTTCTCGAAATTAATATTCCGCGCTCCAACCCGTAAAATGACAATTTTACTTCTCCTGACGATGACATTCTCCTGATTTGTCCCTGCCCGGAGAACCAGACAGGAGACTATTTTAGCTCCGGATTATTTTATCCAAAAGGATGCCAACATCATTTAACCGTATGGTAGGGTTGCATGTCCTCAGGAAAAATAATAGCTATAGTTTACCCTTGCTTTGAGCCGTGTGGAGTACCAGTACAGCAAAACCACGTTGGCTAATGTTGCAGGGGCAAATTGGTCAATTATTCAGACAGTTAATCCAGTAACAACTGGAAAGGCTGCTCCGCTTCTCAGGAACCATGGGCTAGTCTGGTCTCTCCAATGATACACCTCCTTGTGTTTTCACAAATGCCGGCTGCTGTGGACGAGCGGTTCTAGGCACTTTAGTCTGGAACCGCGCTGCTGCTACGGTCACAGGTTCGAATCCTGCCTCGGGCATGGACGTGTGTGATGTCCTTGTGCTAGTTAGGTTTAAGTAGTTCTAAGTCTAGTGGACTGATGACCTCAGATGTTAAGTCCCATAGTGCTCAGAGCCGTTTGAACCATTTTTCACATACAGTGCGTCTGTCTGTGTTGTTGAGGCGCTCAAGCTACCACGTCTTGAAAAGATCTGTGGTTAACGGGGGGATAAATCGATTACCAATTCAATATCACCATGAGTTACACAAATATTTAACGATGGAGGACAGGTTTCTTCAAAGATTGATTCTCTTCCAATAAACCGTTTGCAACATTTTACTATCCAGTGTGTTTATAGACAAAAGTTCCTCTCTTCTAGAAGTATTATTGGGACCCCATGGATGCTAAGTAAACTTCTTTCCTCGGTCCAACATCTTCTTGATGCTTATCATCTTTAGATGTTGTCTTACTGTTACTACACGCTTATGACTCAAGGCATCAGCTCTGACGGCTCAGAGTCTGCATGAAATACCTACAACTCTGTGTTATACTCTTACGTACGTGTCTCTGTAAAAATTTATTATATTACAAGTCTGGCTCGAAGGTGCCTGATTGATATCCTGTTCCATTGCTTCTACTGATTTTTGGAACTTGGTCCTTGCGTTTCATCTGCGGCTGGGGCAGGAGGTTGTGAGCTTCATTATTTGTTCACCGTTGTGGCCTCTTGTAATGATAAACATTGATATTTAATCTGCCTTTGTCTCCAACATGGTCACCATTGCTATGAATGGATTTCATATGGTTCTCTTAAGCAGTGGCCAGATGGTCTTCCTGTGCCCACAGTGTTACCCCCCACCCCATAGGCCCACACACGCACACCAGAACGGAATATATGCATCTAACGGTCTGCGTGCAGTGTTATTCATGTCAGTGAGTGAAAGTTTCTAAGCATTCGCGCATAGTGAAAACGAGGCGGTACTAGGGTACGAGCCCAGAATTCACGCAGTGGGATATGGGAAAACACCTAAAAACAACAACGCGGATGGCTCGCACACCGACACTCGTCATTAATCCGCTGGGCGGATTCGATCTGGGGCAGTGGCGTCTCCCCATCACAAAAAGCAGCTGCGCCTGGCAGCCACGCCGTCTAGGGCGCCTTGTCACGGTCCGTGCGACTTCCCCTATTGGAGGTTCGAGTCCTCCCTCAGGCATGAGTGTGTGTGTTGTCCATAGCGTAAGATTATGTTAGATTAAGTAGTGTGTAGGCTCAGGGACCGATGACCTTAGCAGTTTGGTCCCGTAAGACCTTACCACAAATTTTCAAATTTCCAAAAAGCAGTGTTTCAACACGAACGGCTATCCGGGAAGGTTTCTTGTGATAAACATTTCTCTCCAACTGTAATTACCCTTAGCGTGCAATGCAGAAGGGAATCAATTACATAACGTCTTTTTTTTTCGTGATACCATGTGCTATAGCAACTTTGGAATTAAATAATACTAATTAAATCATCGAGTTGCAGAGGTTGGAACAAAAACAAGTTCTTTTGGTAGTAATAGATAAATAAATTCGGCCATGGTTTTGCTCTGAAGAGCCAAAGAAACTGGTACACCTCCCTAATGTCGTGTAGGGCCCCCGCTAGCTCGCTGAAGTGTCGCAACAAGATGTGGAATGGACTCGACTAATGTCTGAAGATGTGCTGGAGGGAATTGAATCCTCTAGGTGCAGGGCTGTCCATAAAGCCGTGAGAGTCCGACGGGGTGGAGATATTTTCTGGACGGCACGTTGCAAGGCATCCCAGATATGCTCAATAATATTAATATATGGTTCTTCGATGGCCAGCGGAAGTGTTTAAACTTAGAAGAGTGTTCCAGGAGCCAAGTCTGTAAAAATTCTGGACTTGTGGAGTGTCGCATTGTCCTGCTGCAATTGCCCAAGTCCACCAGAATTCTTAATGGACATGAATGGATGCAGATGATAAGGCAGGTTGCTTAGTACTTGTCACCTGTCGGAGTCGTATTAGGGGTCCCATTCACTCCAACTTTCAAACGCCCCACACTATTACAGAGCCTCTACTGGCCTGAACAGTCTACTGCTGACATGCAGGGTCCATGGATTCGTGAGGCTGGCTCCATACCAGTGCGCGTCCATCCTCTCGATGCAATTCGAAACGAGACTCTTTTTCTAGTCTTCAACAGTTCAATGTCGGCGTTGACAGCCTCAGGCGAGACGTAAAGTTTTTTGTCGTGTCAAGGGTACATAAGTGGGCCTTAGGCTCCGAAAGCACATATCGATGGTGTTTCATTGAGTGGTTCGCACGCTGACACTTGTTGATGGCCCAGCGTTGAAATCTGCAGCAGTTTGCGAAAGGGTTGCACTTCTATCACATTGAATGATTTTCTTCAGTCGTCGTTGATACCGTTCCTGCAGGATCTTTTTCCGGCCGCAGCTGTGTCGGAGATCTGATGTTTTACTAGGTTCCTGATACTCACGGTACACTCGTGAAATGGTCGTCCGGGAAAATCCCCACTACTTCGCTACCTCGGAGATGCTGTGTCTCATCGCTCGTGCTGCGACTTTTTTTTGGTCATCAGTCTACTGACTGGTTTGATGCGGCCCGCCACGAATTCCTTTCCTGTGCTAACCTCTTCATCTCAGAGTAGCACTTGCAACCTACGTCCTCAATTATTTGCTTGACGTATTCCAATCTCTGTCTTCCTCTACAGTTTTTGCCCTCTACAGCTCCCTCTAGTACCATGGAAGTCATTTCCTCATGCCGTAGCAAATGTCCTATCATCCTGTCCCTTCTCCTTATCAGTGTTTTCCACATATTCCTTTCCTCTCCGATTCTGCATAGAACCTCCTCATTCCTTACCTTATCAGTCCACCAAATTTTCAACATTCGTCTATAGCACCACATCTCAAATGCTTCGATTCTCTTCTGTTCCGGTTTTCCCACAGTCCATGTTTCACTACCATACAATGCTGTACTCCAGACGTACATCGTCAGAAATTTCTTCCTCGAATTAAGGCCGGTATTTGAAATTAGTAGACTTCTCTTGGCCAGAAATGCCTTTTTTGCCATAGCGAGTCTGCTTTTGATGTCCTCCTTGCTCCGTCCGTCATTGGTTATTTTACTGCCTAGGTAGCAGAATTCCTTAACTTCAATGACTTCGTGACCATCGATCCTGATGTTAAGTTTCTCGCTGTTCTCATTTCTACTACTTCTCATTACCTTCGTCTTTCTCCGATTTACTCTCAAACCATACTGTGTACTCATTAGACTGTTCATTCCGTTCAGCAGATCATTTAATTCTTCTTCACTTTCACTCAGGATAGCAATGTCATCAGCGAATCGTATCATTGATATCCTTTCACCTTGTATTTTAATTCCACTCCTGAACCTTTCTTTTATTTCCATCATTGCTTCCTCGATGTACAGATTGAAGAATAGGGGCGAAAGGCTACAGCCTTGTCTTACACCCTTCTCAATACGAGCACTTCGTTCTTGATCGTCCACTCTTATTATTCCCTCTTGGTTGTTGTACATATTGTATATGACCCGTCTCTCCCTATAGCTTACCCCTACTTTTTTCAGAATCTCGAACAGCTTGCACCATTTTATATTGTCGAACGCTTTTTCCAGGTCGACAAATCCTATGAAAGTGTCTTGATTTTTCTTTAGCCTTGCTTCCATTATTAACCGTAACGTCAGAATTGCCTCTCTCGTCCCTTTGCTTTTCCTAAAGCCGAACTGATCGTCACCTAGCGCATTCTCAATTTTCTTTTCCATTCTTCTGTATATTATTCTTGTAAGCAGCTTCGATGCATGAGCTGTTAAGCTGATTGTGCGATAATTCTCGCACTTGTCAGCTCTTGCCGTCTTCGGAATTGTGTGGATGATGCTTTTCCGAAAGTCAGATGGTATATCGCCAGACTCATATATTCTACACACCAACGTGAATAGTCGTTTTGTTGCCACTTCCCCCAATGATTTTAGAAATTCTGATGGAATGTTATGTATCCCTTCTGCCTTATTTGACCGTAAGTCCTCCAAAGCTCTTTTAAATTCCGATTCTAATACTGGATCCCCTATCTCTTCTAAATCGACTCCTGTTTCTTCTTCTATCACATCAGACAAATCTTCACCCTCATAGAGGCTTTCAATGTATTCTTTCCACCTATCTGCTCTCTCCTCTGCATTTAACAGTGAAATTCCCGTTGCACTCTTAATGTTACCACCGTTGCTTTTAATGTCACCAAAGATTGTTTTGACTTTCCTGTATGCTGAGTCTGTCCTTCCGACAATCATATCTTTTTCGATGTCTTCACATTTTTCCTGCAGCCATTTCGTCTTAGCTTCCCTGCACTTCCTATTTATTTCATTCCTCAGCGACTTGTATTTCTGTATTCCTGATTTTCCCGGAACATGTTTGTACTTCCTCCTTTCATCAATCAGCTGAAGTATTTCTTCTGTTACCCATAGTTTCTTCGCAGCTACCTTCTTTGTACCTATGTTTTCCTTCCCAACTTCTGTGATGGCCCTTTTTATAGATGTCCATTCCTCTTCAACTGTACTGCCTACTGCGCTATTCCTTATTGCTGTATCTATAGCGTTAGAGAACTTCAAACGTATCTCGTCATTCCTTAGTACTTCCGTATCCCACTTCTTTGCGTATTGATTCTTCCTGACTAATGTCTTGAACTTCAGCCTACTCTTCATCACTACTATATTGTGATCTGAGTCTATATCTGCTCCTGGGTACGCCTTACAATCCAGTATCTGATTTCGGAATCTCTGTCTGACCATAATGTAATCTAATTGAAATCTTCCCGTATCTCCCGGCCTTTTCCAAGTATACCTCCTCCTCTTGTGATTCTTGAACAGGGTATTCGCTATTACTATCTGAAACTTGTTACAGAACTCAATTAGTTTTTCTCCTCTTTCATTCCTTGTCCCAAGCCCATATTGTCCTGTAACCTTTTCTTCTACTCCTTCCCCTACAACTGCATTCCAGTCGCCCATGACTATTAGATTTTCGTCTCCCTTTACATACTGCATTACACTTTCAATATTCTCATACAATTTCTCTATCTGTTCATCTTCAGCTTGCGACGTTGGCATGTATACTTGAACTATCGTTGTCGGTGTTGGTCTGCTGTCGATTCTGATTAGAACAACGCGGTCACTGAACTGTTCACAGTAACACACCCTCTGCCCTACCTTCCTATTCATAACGAATCCTACACCTGTTATACCATTTTCTGCTGCTGTTGATATTACCCGATACTCATCTGACCAGAAATACTTGTCTTCCTTCCACTTCACTTCACTGACCCCTACTGTATCTAGATTGAGCCTTTGCATTTCCCTTTTCAGATTTTCTAGTTTCCCTACCACGTTCAAGCTTCTGACATTCCACGCCCCGACTCGTAGAACGTTATCCTTTCGTTGATTATTCAATCTGTTTCTCATGGTAACCTCCCCCTTGGCAGTCCCCTCCCGGAGATCCGAATGGGGGACTATTCTTGAATCTTTTGCCAATGGAGAGATCATCATAACACTTCTTCAATTACAGGCCACATGTCCTGTGGATACACGTTACGTGTCTTTAATGCAGTGGTTTCCATTGCCCTCTGCATCCTCATGTCGTTGATCATTGCTGATTCTTCCGCCTTTAGGGGCAATTTCCCACCCCTAGGACAAGAGAGTGCCCTGAACCTCTATCCGGTCCTCCGCCCTCTTTGACAAGGCCGTTGGCAGAATGAGGCTGACTTCTTATGCCGGAAGTCTTCGGCCGCCAGTGCTGATTATTTATCAAAATTTGGACTGTGGCGGGGATCGAACCCGTTTTGATTATGAATCAAAGACGCTACCCCTAGACCACGACTATACGAGTATAAAACCACATTCAAACTCACTTGAATCTTGATAACTCCGACTGTAGCTGCAGTAACCGGTCTAACCAGTGTGCGAGACACTTATTGATTATTGTATGTCTGTATTTGAATACGCCTGCCTATACCGGTTCCTTTGGTGCTTCAGTGTATATGATTACGAGCACTGACTATCTCAGCCTTCTCTTTGTTGTT
Organism: Schistocerca americana; assembly: GCF_021461395.2. NCBI lineage: Eukaryota > Metazoa > Arthropoda > Insecta > Orthoptera > Acrididae > Schistocerca > Schistocerca americana. The sequence goes on from NC_060122.1 coordinate 313,290,375, forward strand.
GTGACCACATTCTTTCTAGAAACTTCGGTTGAAATTCCTCTACAGTATGGCAATTTTGAGTCACTGACATTGTTTTGAGAGTTGTCTATGAATGTAAACAATTTCCAAGTTCTACCGGCTTTGATACAAGTACACTAGCGAACTGAGGCACCCACACGACACGATGAACTCTTCCATTGTCGCCGTACGTGTGAAATCGTTGATGTTTTCAATATTTGTACCACTCTTGTTCTAGATCATTGCATCGATTATGGACTGTGTATTTTGTATGTCGAGAGTATTGATAAAATTACTTCCACCACGAATGGCTTGAATGTCAGTACTTTGACTCTACGCCACGTCTGAAATTTCTGGAACCTATCCTACTACAGAATGGGACTCGAATTTTCTAAATTAGATTCCAATTGTTTTAGGTCTTTTCTAGGTTCTTGACGTGTTACTGGCTCTTTTGATACTCAGAACTAACTACAAACATTATAAGTTCCGTGTGTGCACGTGGCAAATGGTATTCACACCGCTTTTCGCCAGTTGCTTAATCCTCCATTTCGCTCAGTTTCTGTACGAATTTGTTGACATCAGTAAACCGCTGCTTTAAACTACCGTCAGTGATCTCAAGACGTTTTTTCTGACAAAGAGGTACTTTGCTCATTTTTTTATGCGTGGTAAAACCATATTCTGAATGACTTTGTACTTGATTCACTCTCTGGCTTTAATGAGTGTTTGATGCACGGTAATACCACATCCTGAATGACTTTGTACTTGACTCTGTCTTTGGCTTTAATGAGTATTTCTGTAATGGTATGTTCAGTTGTAATTTGGAAACCAGGAATGTGTAAGTGACGACTGTTCACTCATTTGCCATGTTCTCGCAAATTGAATTCATACCTTCCGATTACATTTAAATCTTTGTCATCATTGCATTTTGTTCATGGCGTTTGTTTTCCACCGTCTATTTTACATGAGATGAAATTTCGTCTTAGTTTTCAGTTGCTTTGTTTTGTTTTTCTTCACCTTCGCATTGCCTGTCGCCACGTGCTTTGTATTAGTTGTAAAGGGAATCGTTTGGGTGCAGATCTTCCACATGACACATCACATTCCTCGTCTGATGACATGGATGCTCGTGTGGCTTCTGCTGCCTGGGTGGGACTGCTTTGATGTGCGGTAGCAGCAGATAAGCTTTTAGAGAGGAATCGTAAGTTAATATTCTCGGCAGTGTGGGGTCTGCAGGTGGGCTGCGATATCGTGTCACCTGCGTCAGCACTCGCTAACGTCCTTGTGACTACCGTGTCTTTCTCCCCACTACCAGGTTGGCACATATTTCGGCTGTGTTAAGTTTGTCTGCGTCGGCATATCTTAAGAACTGACATCTTCTGAGGTTGTTTGTGACTGTAGTCGATACTGTCTTACTGTCTTTTTCCGTGAATCCATCTTTCTTCAACTTGAGATCAGACAGGTTCCAAGTCCTTTCTATTGTGTAATCGATTAGGACTCGTAACTCGACCCATAACGTCTCCAAGTTTAGTTTCGATATTTTCAAAGCTGATACGTGTGATTACAAAAATGTCGTTTCTTGGACTCAGCTTTCTGCGTGGCTGTGCGTGTTCTGTCAATACTGATAGAAACCAAGCATTTATGTAACGCTTGCTTATAATGCAGCTAACTGTGGTTTCGAGTAAAAGGTGTTTGAAAAATTATGAAAAGAATAATGCACTTAACTTTCAATGCCATTACACTATGCAAAACCACAATACTGATAACATGGCTAAAACAGGTCTAGTTTTCATGTACAAGCAGTTCAGAAACACTGTTAGTGTTATTAATACCATCATATTTCAGACACTAGTCTTAGCACTGTTCATACAACCTTATCACTGCACAGTAACACACTCTCTGCCCCACCTTTCTGTCTGCAGAGGGAGCTGGTGGACAACCAGCGAGACACAGACAGGGCAGTGCGGGCTGCCGGCGGAACGGCCGCGTGTTGCAACACTTCACAGGAGCTGCGCGTTGTAAGGCGGAAATGAATTTCGACGGGGGAAAGTGTGTCGCCTCCGTGTTAGCTACTCTTCTGGCCACTACCCTTCTTGATGATAGACTCAACCTATTTGTCTAAAATTGCTGTAGTTATTCTATGAGTAGCCTGGCACCTAGATCATTTAAGGGGACTGCCACATGACAAACATGTCCTATATTGTTCTTAACATGGTGAAGAAGATGCCTCTAATTTAAATTTTGAATGAAGTTATGGATTAATTTTCATATAATTTTCGATTATTGCACTGGAAATTTTGATTAAATACTGTTTTAATTAATCATGTTAACAGAATCTTCCGTCGGTTCTTGGTAGAACAACATTATAATAAATGAAGAGCACCAGTTTGCTTTTGTTCTACAATATTACTTTTATTGTTAACCGGTTTTCCGCTTACAAGGCCATCTTCAGACATTTACTGAGTATTATCACCAAAGAAATGTTAGCAAACAACATTGGAAGAGAAGTAACACATCTAGACTGAAGTAGAAACATAGAGTAAGTAACATCTTTGAAATGAAAAAGTAAAAACTGAACAGTACATAAATAACAAGGGAGTAGACAGGAAAACCTGCAGCACAAAATAGGAATAGCAAGCCTACATAACAGTTTCTACTAATAAACAAAACTAATAAAATAAAATTAGTACTAGACAAGGCTGCATCAGGAGGTACTGTTCAGTTTTTACTTTTTCATTGCAAAGATGTTACTTACTGTATGTTTCTACCCCAGTCTAGATGTGTTACTTCTCTTCGAATGTTGTTTGCTCCATGTTTCATACCTGCTGATGCGCGACTACCTGATCATCAGTAACTTTCATATTTACGCTACTGGCCATTAAAATTGCTACACCAAAAAGACATGCAGATGATAAACGGGTATTCATTGGACAAATATATTATACTAGACCTGACATGTGATTACATTTTTATGAAATTTGGGTGCATAGATCCTGAGAAATCAGTACCCAGAACAACCACCTCTGGCCGTAATAACGGCCTTGATACGCCTGGGCATTGAGTCAAACAGAGCTTGGATGGCGTGTACAGGTACAGCTGCCCATGCAGCTTCAACACGATACCACAGTTCATCAAGAGTAGTGACTGGCGTATTGTGACGAGCCAGTTGCTCGGCCACCAGTGACCAGACGTTTTCAGTTGGTGAGAGATCTGGAGAATGTGCTGGCCAGGGCAGCAGTCGAACATTTTCTGTATCCAGAAAGGCCCGCAGCACTGGACGTGCAACATGCGGACGTGCATTATCCTGCTGAAATGTAGGGTTTCGCAGGGATCGAGTGACGGGTAGAGCCACGGGTCGTAACACATCTGAAATGTAACGTCCACTGTTCAAACTGCCGTCAATGCGAACAAGAGGTGGCCGAGACGTGTAACCAGTGGCACCCCATACCATCAACTTGGGTGATACGCCAGTATGGCGATGACTAATACACGCTTCCAATGTGCGTTCACCGCGATGTCGCCAAACACGGATGCGACCATCATGATGCTGTTAACAGAACCTGGATTCATCCGAAAACATGACGTTTTGCCATTCGCGCTCTCAGGTTCGTCGTTGAGTACACCATCGCAGGCGCTCCTGTCTGTGATGCAGCGTCAAGGGTAACCGCAGCCACGGTCTCCGAGCTGATAGTCCATGCTGCTGCAAACGTCGTCGTACTGTTCGTGCAGATGGTTGTTGTCTTGCAAACGTCCCCATCTGTTGACTCAGGGATCGAGATGTGGCTGCACGATCTGTTACAGCCATGCGGGTAAGATGCCTGTCATCTCGACTGCTAGTGATACGAGGCCGTTGGGATCCAGCACGGCGTTCCGTATTACCCTTCTGAACCCACCGATTCCATATTCTGCTAACAGTCATTGGATCTCGACCAACGCGAGCAGCAATGTCGCGATACGATAAACCGCAATCGCGATAGGCTTCAATCCGACCTTTATCAAAGTCGGAAACGTGATGGCACGCATTTCTCCTCCTTACACGAGACATCACAACAACGTTTCACCAGGCAACGCCGGTCGACTGCTGTTCGTGTATGAGAAATCGGTTGGAAGCTTTCCTGATGTCAGCACGTTGTAGGTGTCGCCACCGGCGCCAACCTTGTGTGAATGCTCTGAAAAGCTAATCATTTGCATATCACAGCATCTTCTTCCTGTCGGTTTAATTTCGCGTCTGCAGCACATCATCTTCGTGATGTAGCAATTTTAATGGCCAGTAGTGTATCAAGTAAACCCTCGACACAGAACAAATACACTGCAGATCACACATGGGACGTCGATAGAATTGCACGGAAGTCCATAGTTACAAGCTTTAACGACTACCGCGCTGCACTATTTGATGTCGCATGAAGGCTGGAGATAATGAGCTACGAATATTTTATTAGAAAACAATGGCGGCGCAAATGGAGCCTACACCGCCACCGCCTGACTCCAGGTTTGACAGGCTGCCAGAGTGAGCCAGAGCGCCAGGCCACTCGAGCCAGAATGAAATCTCAGTGGGCCACTAACGAACATCCGCCGCAGAGCTGCGCCTGGTGGGACCCCTCTGCACCTTCCATCACACACAGCCCAGCCCCGGCGCGACAAACAATAGATAGTTTACTGCTCGCTACTATCCGCCACCCTTTCGTGAAAGAGTAACCAGAACATCTTTTAATCAGCAGTAAGATGGAACACTGGTCTCCTAGACCACCACGTCTTTTAAACTAAATTTTCCGCTCCGTTTTTGACCTTTTCGCAGTTTAACCTCGTTTTATCACTTTTTAGGGTATAAATAAATACATTAATAAATTTTTTAAACATAAAAATTGTTAAAATACCAATAATTACAAATTTGTTATCAGGAAGAAATGTTATTTTCGATATTTGCTTCTTTACGCTGTACTCGTTTAGAAACGTTTTTTGCAGAATCAGTGTTACTATGTAAAGAAATTGAATACCCAGAAGTAATGCAAGAAGAAAATTTAAGGGTTAGCCAACGCAATACATTTTTAGTTCGAGTTCATGTCCAACGGCCAGGCTTTAAGGAAGAAAAACTTGTCGATTTTTTGCACATAGAAAAGAAAAACAGCCCACAAGTCTGTTGCTTGTGAGGATCCAACGTGCTTGGAGTGTTCACGAAAAGTGCGCAGAAATTGTGCTATGAAATATAACCCTTAAATTTCTTCTTGCATCAAACATTCTGTAGTTTACACCGATAATCAATGTACCAGTATTTTACATTTTCAGGGCTTATCTCGCGTTTAAATTAACCTGTGATCTTACAATGTTGGTCCCGAAATTTCATGGCTCTACATTAATTATTTTTCGTTGTGATTTATTGCCAACTGTGTATATAACCATAAATTTATATTCTTCGTTAAGTTTATTGTTTACACTTCGTAAATTTTCTTATGAAAAAGAAAAGAATCTGCTTTTGTCGCTACGTAGCACTACTTTTGTACACACCACACCATCGCAGTCTGGTGGCTTACATTATCTTCCTCGTTATCGCGTGGTAGCTAGTCAGTTAGTCTTCCATGACAGCTTTGTCTTTTACATACTGTCTTTACATATTTGGTCACCAAAATGGTCCTACTGCATGTTATGTTTCATTATGATGATTTTCGTGGGTTAAAGATCTTGTAAATTCCTTGTATTTTTATATTTTCTGTTATTTGCTATGCATTTCTGATCTGAAGACAATATGAGGATGGATTCTACTCAAAAAGTATGGAATAAAGTCATTAGTTTATCAGCTGGTTGCTTAATGACCATCACAGCAGTTGTATAGAACTGCTGATGAAATATGGTCACATTGTTCCTACATGACTCGATGTCACGATTACAAACATGTAAGAATCTATATATCTATAAACAATCAGTACTGAAATTTCCAAATCTATATCTGTGGAAAGAAAAAGGATTACGACCTTGTAATTGTTATATTAATTAATATAAGACAAGAGACAGCTAGAAATATGTGTATGCTCATATTGTAAATAAATGTGAATTTCGAGTAAAACTGTACATGGAACAGTTACACAGTGAGTGATTTGTGTCTTGTAAGGAGCAATAAACAACAAAAGTGAGTGTGACCTACGGATACGAAGCCGTCATTTTATTTCAATGGCGTAAAAATTAGAAAAAGGTACAACATAAGCGATAAAATCATTCACATGTATCTATTAAATTCACAGAATAACACATACCATAAACAAATAAGTACATAAACGTAGAAAATAGTCATGATCCACATAGCTTGACACTCATTAATCTCCTAATTCACTGAACCTTTTCACCCTTATAACCTACTGACATGTATACCGATTCTCTACTTTTCACACATCACTGGGGGTGGCTTTTTACTGTACTGTCACTGAAGTGGCGATGACACTAAAGGTGTCAATAAGGTTGATCTTCTCTCGCCTCACTTGGGGTGAGTGATCCCTTTCATTTCTGCTGCTAGCGAAGCCTTGATTCAAGAACTGGCAGTTGAACAACATAGTCCAGCTTCATCATGCGCAAAGTGGACGTAGCCGCAGCCACTGAGACCCGACAGTCCCTTCTTCTCGTATGCGCCATCGGGCAATCTCTCTTCAGTCAGCACAAGGTTGGGTTAATGGAAGAGACAGGCAAGTTTCAACGCACAGTGGCACATGATGCTTACGAAAATGCAAAATAGCAAATTACAGTGGCAGTTACGAAAAGAGATGCGTTACCTGGAGTCTTATCAAGGGTGCATCCTGTATGGACACATAGGTATTTGCTGACGGTCTCAGGAGACTGTCATCTAAAGACATCCACTAACAGCTACTTACGGCGTTCGGGGGAAATCCCTAGCCCAAAATAACGATGTCAAAGTTAGCAGAGACTTGGTGAACAGTAGTTGTCTGGATCCAACTACACATCGCAAAAACGAAACTGCAGCTCTCTATCGACAGAACGGGTAAGGAAAACAGTAGACTGGCTGCGGCGTGTCACACCTGCACTGTGCTGACACCTACCTGAGGGAATTTGAAGGACGCCCTCTCTATACACATCTGGTGTTGCGGAGGGTAGAGCGTTCGGTAACCCATGCTGTGGTAAGGAGGTCTAGTACACATCATGTGTGCTTACAGAGGCCGTTTCGAGGCCCCACGGCTCGCAGCTGGCAGTCTGGATTCCTTGCCGCACACCGCCGATGCAGAATTTCACTAGTGGTATACGTTTCCTGCTCTAGAGAACATCAGTTCTATGTGATAGCGACTCCTTACAATGTCAGTGGCACAGCGACAATGTTTCGGTAATAAGACGCGTGGGAGATATGTGTGTAGCTAGGTGTCGCATTTCTGTAGGGAACTCGCACCACTGATGTGCGATACCAGCCGTGGCATTACAGCGTCCATGAGATGGGGGGACTTGGCACACTGGAACTGGCGCGGACGTGCACTAGGCTGATGGGATTGGTAGGCAGGTCAGAGCATGCTCGATGACATTAGAAGAAATCGTCAAATTACACTCACCGTCATAACAAACTACAGTGCTTTTGAACTGAACTTAAAGCTCAATAGATCCGAGCAAAGGGATATCCTGCAAATTTCATGAAGATTAATTATACGATTAACACATGAGAAGCGTTATTCCATTTGCTTCCCTAAAACCGAGTAGACGGATAAGATAATCCTTCGGACAGAGAACTTGTCCACGATGGGAAAAAGGTCCTGCAGACGCTCTTCAGAAGATCTCAACATTAAGAAAATGTATGAAGACCTTGTCAAGGCTCACGGGAAAGTGTACTTTGAGCCAGATCAGACGGGAGTGAGGTGCTACGTGTATACAAGGCAGCAGTAAAGATTTTACAGCTCAGTGCTATGAAGAGTAGAATTGCTAATGCGCAACTCCCAATGCTATCTCAATAGATTAACGTTGATGTCATGAGCATCAAAGAGCCATACATTAGAAATGGCAAATTAATATGTTTGCCCCTCCCGTCCTCCAAAATCAGATAACAGGAGATAGAGACGCTGCTATAGTAATAACGGACACCAAGTGCCAGACTGCAAAAATGCCCAGTACCCCCATACAATTCAACCATACACAGACATAGTTTAACAAATAGCACTTTACTCAGGAGGGAAGAAGATGATCACTGCAGCCGACATCAATGCCATATGGGACTGATGACAGAAGTCAGATCGTCAACGACATCCTAAGTCCTGTTAAGCAGGACAAATTGGGAGTTTATTAAAAACTGTGTAAGAGATAAACGGGTGAAAAACGTAGATGATGTGTAGACTTAAGGGCATATAGACTTCAGAAAATATTACAGATTTTCCAACGAAAATAAGTACCGACTTTCATTAACCATCGTTAGACAGATGCTCCCTGGAGCTCCGAGCTATCTAGACTAAGACAGGATATGATACTGAAGAGAAGGCTCCACCTGAAGGCGATCACCGCTCGGGACAGACAGATTTGACTACAGGAATACAGGCACACAAAAACTACATCCAAAACCGTACTAATCACGACAAGAATATTGGGAACACTACGTCACATCACATCTGCAACCAAACATAAACAAACTTGTAACTGAGAGAATAAGTCCGTTTTTGTCCTGGCTACTCTAAGGCGAGATGACGGACCTATGACACGGGATGGAAACAAACAGCACGATATCTACTCGGCAAACTCCTCCACGATGAAGATCCACGAACAGATAAACAAGAACCACACACACACACACATACACACAACTTAAGCAGAAACTGTATAGGGATTATACTACAGAAACCGTCACCTGCCCGTGAGAGGAGGTCCCGCTAGCAGTTGCCTGCCTGACAAACAAAAAAGCACCTGGACCAGTCCATATCCACTAGGAAACGTGGCACCAGGTCTTACTGCAGATAACTTTATATTTGACAAATCTAATAAATGATGCCTTGAGGTTGGGGCGGGTGCCCCTAGTCGGGAAAACAGCCAAGACAGAAACTGTTATAAATCTGCAGATAGAGATCCAATTTGCTTGTTAAATACTTTGGCTGAGGTCCATGAGAGGCGTCTATGTAATCGACTCCAAGCTCAAGGGGAACACCATGGCCCTAGTCAACATCATTTGGGCGTTAGACCGGAAAAATCTATCGACGACACGAGGAATCGGTTTTCCAAATTGTAGAACAGACATTAAAGAAGTACGCAGTTGCAATTCTTATTGGTATTGCTGGTGCCTTTGATAATCTTTGGTGGCCAGCAATGTTTGCACGACTTCAAGAACTAAAGGTACCCGGATCACTGTAAAATAGTCTTCGAGACCATTGTAGGAACAGAGTGGCTGAGCGACGAGACGGCAACACCAAGGTTGTAAAAAGGATTATCAAAGGATGTCCACAAAGCTCTCAAGGCTCTATCTGCGGACCCATCTTCTGGGATATCACAGCTGCACCGCTCTTGAATTTAATCGAGGGAGATGAACGTCCAGACGGGATAGTTGCATATTCTGACGATCTGTTAGTTGTGTTATCAGCAAACACAAAAGCAATGCTGAACAACAAGGCCAATGGTATGCTGCACACAATACAACAATGGTGCAACCAAAACAAGCAAAAAGTAGCGTACATAATGCTTAAAGGTTCACTACAAAGACACCAGGCAATTAAACAACACAAATATAAAACTAGATATCTTGTGGTACCTATTGACGAAACACATAGCTTCAACGAACACATACGACTAATTACAAAAAAAGCCGAAAGTACACTTCACAAACCAGCAACATTAAATTCGACATGATATAGACTACTACTCACGCGCATAAGAATGTACCACTTGAACTTCTCGAGTCGGTTTTTAGCCTTGCAGCTAGTACATCACTCTCATCATGAACAGATCACAGGAGTGTGCTACTTAGACTATCTGAGGCGTCCGGCACCACATCGGTCGATTTGCTGTATGTAATGCTTGGAATATACCCTATCGATATAACCATCAGGTATCGGGGTGCAACATACTGGCCAAAGATGTGTAGACCTGAGAGAGTGTTGTAGATCACTGGGCAGCACACAGAAGATAGGCACTAACTAAAAAGTTGGCTGGAGAACACTTGGCAAAAAGAGTTGGACGAGAGTGTTAAGTGCTGTCGAGACTTCATTTGCCTTGTTTCCCCAATACCAGGCAGCGGTTAGCATTGCGCCATATCAACCCGAGCTGAGGCGTCGTTCATTTTGTGACTAGACACGGCTCTTATTCCACGCAGTTGCAGCGATGTCGCTTTAAGAAGGTAGTCGTTCATAACATAGACACACAAAATACACTCCTGGAAATTGAAATAAGAACACCATGAATTCATTGTCCCAGGAAGGGGAAACTTTATTGACACATTCCTGGGGTCAGATACATCACATGATCACACTGACAGAACCACAGGCACATAGACACAGGCAACAGAGCATGCACAATGTCGGCACTAGTACAGTGTATATCCACCTTTCGCAGCAATGCAGGCTGCTATTCTCCCATGGAGACGATCGTAGAGATGCTGGATGTAGTCCTGTGGAACGGCTTGCCATGCCATTTCCACCTGGCGCCTCAGTTGGACCAGCGTTCGTGCTGGAGGTGTAGACCGCGTGAGACGACTCTTCATCCAGTCCCAAACATGCTCAATGGGGGACAGATCCGGATATCTTGCTGGCCAGGGTAGTTGACTTACACCTTCTAGAGCACGTTGGGTGGCACGGGATACATGCGGACGTGCATTGTCCTGTTGGAACAGCAAGTTCCCTTGCCGGTCTAGGAATGGTAGAACGATGGGTTCGATGACGGTTTGGATGTACCGTGCACTATTCAGTGTCCCCTCGACGATCACCAGTGGTGTACGGCCAGTGTAGGAGATCGCTCCCCACACCATGATGCCGGGTGTTGGCCCTGTGTGCCTCGGTCGTATGCAGTCCTGATTGTGGCGCTCACCTACACGGCGCCAAACACGCATACGACCATCATTGGCACCAAGGCAGAAGCGACTGTCATCGCTGAAGACGACACGTCTCCATTCGTCCCTCCATTCACGCCTGTCGCGACACCACTGGAGGCGGGCTGCACGATGTTGGGGCGTGAGCGGAAGACGGCCTAACGGTGTGCGGGACCGTAGCCCAGCTTCATGGAGACGGTTGCGAATGGTCCTCGCCGATACCCCAGGAGCAACAGTGTCCCTAATTTGCTGGGAAGTGGCGGTGCGGTCCCCTACGGCACTGCGTAGGATCCTACGGTCTTGGCGTGCATCCGTGCGTCGCTGCGGTCCGGTCCCAGATCGACGGGCACGTGCACCTTCCGCCGACCACTGGCGACAACATCGATGTACTGTGGAGACCTCACGCCCCACGTGTTGAGCAATTCGGCGGTACGTCCACCCGGCCTCCCGCATGCCCACTATACGCCCTCGCTCAAAGTCCGTCAACTGCACATACGGTTCACGTCCACGCTGTCGCGGCATGCTACCAGTGTTAAAGACTGCGATGGAGCTCCGTATGCCACGGCAAACTGGCTGACACTGACGGCGGCGGTGCACAAATGCTGCGCAGCTAGCGCCATTCGACGGCCAACACCGCGGTTCCTGGTGTGTCCGCTGTGCCGTGCGTGTGATCGTTGCTTGTACAGCCCTCTCGCAGTGTCCGGAGCAAGTATGGTGGGTCTGACACACCGGTGTCAATGTGTTCTTTTTTCCATTTCCAGGAGTGTATATATAACATAAAACACGTGAAACATGCACAACTTTAAATGAATATTGTAATTTATATATTTTTATGAGTGAATCTAATTAAAGCTAGCAGTAATTAGAATAGTCCATGGATGGATATTCTTCTAGAATCTACATTAAACCTCTACCCAGCATTGTTAAGTCATCAGTATCTTGCAACCCACCTACCAGTTTTCAATACCCAGCTGTTCCATCGACGACAAACTTGTTCACCTTAGACATCCAATCTCCGATCAACTGAACAAACGGCATGACAAATTTGTCTCCTTTGATATCCAGAAAGCCTTCGACCGGGTATGGCAGTCTGGACTGCTCTTCAAGCTACAAACCGATGTGTTCCCAGTTAACTAGGTCCCCTTTATAGCAGCCTTCCTTCAAAACCTACACATGTTACAATCAAACATGCGTACTCCCAAATCTTTCTCCCCACTGTAGGTGTGCCTCAGGGCTCTTTCCTATCGCCCCTCTTTTACATTCTGTACACTGCAGACATTCCCAAACTACCATCCCCAACATGCCTCCCGCAATATGATGAAGACAGCGCCTACCTAGCCACTCATCACACCCCCCAACTCTCCCATGCCTCCCTCCAGCGCCACCTGAATTTCCCTATCAAGTAGTGTAATACGTGTAAACTTAAAGTACGTCCACAGAAAGCCAAGCCAGATGCTCTGGCCGCAGCTCTCGGCGTTTGCACCGCCCACATTTCCATCTCTCCATCTACAACCAGCCCATCCCTCTGAATAAAACAGTAAATTATTTAGGACTAACTCTCCGCAGAGGACTGACGTGGTACACACATGTCCTTACCAACCAGTAAAAAGCTCGAAACTGAATAAAACTACTAACAGGTCGCACACTTCCCCAACTCGCATCGTGTACCAACTTATCCACTCCCCACATCTTACTCCTCCTAGCGTACCTTCGAATCCGATATATTAATCACAAAATGCAATCTCAGCACTAGTTTCCCAGCCACTAATAACTAATCCAGATATCCAGCTGCGTCAGTACATCGATATTCCACTTTCTATGCACGTGCATGCCTTATCCATCCTCTACCGCCAGAATTTTAACCAATTCCATCTCCCCTACGCTGAAATCCGTCCACAGATATACCCCTCCTTCCACCCATAATCACAACGCTCCACCTCACAACATTTTCTCATTTTCTCCTGCTCCCTTCATTCACTTTACCAACTTCTAGTGACTACCTGCACCTCTACAGGGCCTCATAGTCATACTCATCATCACACCTTAATCATGACAATTTTTTGTGTGTCACCTGGCATCACCATTACACCATAGCATCATCCACATTGATCATTGACTATATTTTAACTGTAGTATAAAATAGTCAAACGTGTTTTTAAAAACCATCAGTATTTTCCATCTGTGTGTATTTCATGTAATCCTCGACTACTCTCATTTGTTTTTATGTAAAAATCGTCTTTCTTACAAAATGTTATTGTCACCTTAGATACGTATATTTTAATCATCTTTAAATACAGTTTATGTAACTTTTGACTAGAGAGTGGTTTCTATCCGCTGCCAGCCCGCCCTCATTTGAGGGAACTGAAATAGCACCAAAGAAAAAAAGAAAGAAACCCTCGACGGGCAGATCAGCTCCGGCTCCAACCAGATTGCCAGTCACGCCGTGAAACTGCGCTACAGACCTCGACGCCTGCCACCGCTGCAACACAGCCGACAGTGGCGCCTCGCGCCTTCACCTGCCTTTGTGGCGCCACTGTGAGACCACCGCTCCGCAAGACCCCGCTTCCATAACCCATCGCCTCTACCGACGATCGGGACTTAAGTTCTCGTGGGCATCGGCTATCTATCGCTATAGAAGACCATTCCCGTCGTATTCTTCAGCTCTCTACAGGCGGACGTTTGCAACTTTACAATGAGCAAATAAGGTCAACAATTGGTTATCTCGGCAGAGGCGATTGAAACGCTGCTAGGACTAATGGACCAGAGATGGCAGATAACATGGACTTGCTTAGATTGCAGGATACAGTAAAAGAAGACAAAGCCTCGTCTAGTTTATTAGTGCTCATCCTAGTTGCTAGTGTAGCTACCCTGGTGGATCCACTTTCTTGTGAAGCAGGAGAGGATGTTCCAGAATTTAAAGACAAAATGTAGACTGCTTTGAAGCTTGTTTTTGCTCAGGGACACAGTTGATACATATGGCTCTTACATTTAGCAGAAGATGCGATGCAATGTACGGCTCACAAGGTATTAAGGAAAGTTCAAATATTTGCAGTGGTGAGGGAAGACTCATTGCAGCGTTGTTGAAAGCAAAATAGGAGGGGCGTTCAATAAATAATTCAATACTTTTTTTCTGAAAGCAAGTTCGTTTTATTCAGGTTTCCAGCCTTATGCCACCTTACGGGGAGGGGCTGTATGCACTGCTGATCGACACCGAAGCCAACGTGTTGCTGCATCAGCATCCTCCACATCATTCACGTACTACTTCACTCGGAGAGCATAAACGGAAGTCAGAAGGTGCCAGTTCCAGGCTGTAGGGTGGATGAGGAAGGATGGTCCAATGAAGTTTTATGAGCTCGCCTAGGAACCTTGCGTATTCATGGAGAAGGAGACGTTTGTTGAATTTGTGTGAAGACGAACACGCTGAAGTCGTTTCTTAATTTTCCCGAATGTATCACTCTACTCTTCCGAGCTTCTCGTTGCGCCATGAGGGAGGACATAAAACAGAATAACCCCTTCACAGTCCCAGAAGACCGTTGCCATGACTTTACCGGCTGAGGGTGCGGCTGCGAACTTTTTCTTCGGTGGTGGTGTCGCGACCCTCCACGGAGTGCCATTTTTTTCGGTTCGAAGTAATGAATCCATGTTTGATTGCCTGTAACGATGTTCGAGAAAAAACCGTCACGATCAACCTCGTAACGCTCAAGCTATTTCTCACAGATTGTCCTTCATCGCTTTTAGGTCCTCTTATAGGCGGCGACGAGTCCAGCGGGCGCACGCCTTTGAATCCCCAGGTGGTGGACGAGTGTGTCAGCACCACCAACACAGACGTCCCGTTGTAAAGCGAGGTGTTTATAGTCCATTGATTACCTCGTACGAGCGTGTGCGCACGTTCCAACGCTGCAGAAGTTACAGCTGTGTGCGGCCGACTGGCAAGTAGGAGATTTTGGGTTGTTTGGGGTAAGAGACCAAACAGCGAGGTCATCGGTCTCATCGGATTAGGGAAGTACGGGGAAGGAAGTCGGCCGTGCCTTTTCAAAGGAACCATCCCGGCATTTGCCTGAAGCGATTTAGGGAAATCACGGAAAACCTAAATCAGGATGGCCGGACGCGGGATTGAACCGTCGTCCTCCCCAATGCGAGTCCAGTGTTCTAGCAAGTAGGAGATCGGGCAGGTTTGAGCGACCTTGTTGTGATGATGACAGATGCCTCGTCCAACTAATCAATGTCAGCCAGGTCTCCGTAGATGTTCTGCAATTGCCTATGAGTATCCACAATGCTCTGGTTTTCAGACAAAAGAATCTCAATGACAGATCTGTGCTTGGAAAGCATCTCCGTTACAGACGCCACTTTGAAGGCCAAGTAAAGTGCCACCAACTGTCAGAACTTCACGAAACGGTAGGAGTTGAAGTGGGAATATTCCACCATGCCCCACAAAAAATTTCACATTTTTTCAACAGAAACTGGCCCATAAAAATAATGTGTTGCATTACTTAATAAACGACACTCGTAGCAGGTATCAGGGGGAGCAGTTAAATAGTATGCCAAAAATACAGGGCGAATCCACTGAGAGTTTCGTGGATAGAATAAGAAAACTTAATGTCAATATGTACGAGTTGATGGAGAGTCTTAGCACGAATAAAATCCTTCAGCTTGAAGCAGAGCAAGGGGCACCACACGCGTTGCTGCGGGGGTTGTCGCCTGGTGCGTCAGTGAAGGTGTAGACAGAATGTCCTAATGATTTAATAGGAGCGCTAAGAATAGTGACAGCTTTAGAAGAGTTAGACACAGCGACTCTAGTCTCTAATATTACCGACCTGGGCGATCAGATCTTATACGGCGAGAATGCTGTCAGTTGGAGTGTAGATAATGTGAAAAGTATGGCATCAGGAGCGAGTCTGCAGCATAGAAGGTGTGGAATGGGAACAAGCTGCTGTTAACCCACAATAAGAGCTCCAGGGCCTCCGAGTGGCACCCTCAGTTCATCACAGCACGACTGAAATGGTAGGGATGGAATTTTTCTTAATGGGCTTAGGGGACAGAAGAGATCACAAGTTATTATTTGGACACAAATGTGCACGTCTCTGTGGCAAGTTTGGACCTCAAGGGAAAGAAACGAGTGAATCTACCCACGGCATAACATGAAAAACTCATATTTTCTTGTGGACTTGGGACAGCGGCTCACACTGTAAATAATTGATATGTAACACCGCAGCTGTATCTTCAAAGCATTTATTACTCAGATAACTAGGTCCTACCATTAACCAAATAAGTACTTGTAGTCATCGGCTCATGGATCATGAGATTTACACAATAACTAAGGCCCTTGGACCGCTGTTCGTCAGAAGTGTAAATTCCGAACGTGAATGATCACTGTGAACACACGGACATAATTCCACTGTGGTGAAAAAAACTCGTAGGATAACTTCCAATATTGTGTCGGACCTCCTTTTGCCCGTCGTAGTGCTGTAAATCGACGTGGAATGTTCTCAACAAGACGTTGGAAGTTCCTTGAACAAATAATGTGCCATGCTGCCTCTGTAGTCGTTCGTAATTGCGAAATTTTTGCCCACGCAGGAGTTAGTGCACAAACTGACCTCTCGATTATGTTACACAAATGTCCGATGCGATTCATGGTGAACGCTCTGGTGAGCCAAATCATTCGCTCGAATTGTCGAGAATGTTCTTAAAATCTATCGTGAACAACAGTAGCCAAGTGACACAACACATTGTCATCCATAAAAATTTCATCGTTGGTTTGGAACATAAAGTCCATGAACGGCTACAAGTAGTCTCCAAGTAGCCCAATACAACCATTTCAAGCCAATGATCGGTTCAGCTGGACCAGACGACCCAGTACATTCCACGTAAATACAGCCGACACCATTATGGAGCCTCCACCAGCTTGCACAGTGTGTCTGCGCAACACTCAAACCCTACAATCAGCTATTAACAACTGAAATCGGGAATAATATGACCAGTCCACGGTTTGCCAATTGTCTAGAGTCCAACCGATTCACATTTTTCAGTGTCCTTTGGCTGGAGGATAGTTCCTTTGAAAAATTTTCTCATCCGTCGTCCGTTTCTTAGGAGTTTTGAAAATCTTTACTCAACGACATTACAGTTGAACTTTTTATTGCGTGTATGTCAGTCAACATCGACACCTCTGAATGGACTGTGTGTAATGACACATTCCGACGCAGAGACATACAATACCTTAAAGGCTGCGCCAAAGATTAAATTGAGAGGTATGTAGATTATAATCTTTGTAATGTTCACATTGGATTCTCTTTTGTTTCATACTCCAAGAAGGAGCTAAGAGACACTTTCGATTGTTGCCTTGTGGGGGATGGACGTAATTTTTGGAGTGTGCGGAAAGACAGAAATATAGTTAGTAATTATGGTTTGTGGGACGAGCACAGCAAGTCTTATTGTGTTGTGAATAAAAAATAGTGAGAAGTATCTAAGTTTTACGAGAATTATTTAATGTGACGTAGCATTGTATTCCTTGGTTTCCACCGTCTTCGTGAAATGAACCGATGCCGACTCAGGAAGATACACACGGTCAACAAAGAGAAGAACACCGATGGCGACTAATGAATTATTATTGTGGCAGAAGGACTAATTCTACGTCTAAGATGAGAACTCTGATTAAATCAACAATGACGTAGAATTCAAAATGTAATTAATCGGAATGGTAAATTATATTACAGGCATATTTCACGCAGCACTGAATTTGTTCGCATTGAAGCCGGTCAATACAGTCCGTAAAAAAAAAGCCTTTCAAAAATTCTAAAGTTACAGTTCCATGTCCATAACTTTCCTCTTTTCAAAAATACCAAAAATTTAATTTTTTTATTTATTTCGCCACATGTGGAATGTAAAAAACAATTCAATTACTGAATGAGAAATTATTTGAAACTACGAATTGATAAAAAAAGTGTGAACAAAAATTCCTTTGCAAGGATTATAGATAGAGACATCATTGTTGAACTGTATCAGCCAGAAAATTATTGCCACCTACCTAATAGCCGGTATGTCCACGAATAATAGCGGCGACGCGTTGTGACATGGAAGCAATGAGGTCTTGGTAGGTCGCTGGAGAGAGTTGGCACACACACACGAATCACCTAATTCCCGTAAATTCCGGCGAGGAGCGATGAGCTCTGACGCCACGTCCAATCGAATCACAGATGTCTTCGATCGGGTTCAGATCCGGAAAATTGGGGGCAAGCACATCAACTGAAAGTAGCCACTGCTTTACTCGAACCACTCCATCACACTACTGGCTGGTGGCATGGTGCATCATCTTTTTGAAAAATGCCACTGCTGAATGAGATTTTCACTCTGCAGCGGAGGGTGCGCTGGTATGAAACTTCCTGGCAGATTAAAACTGTGTGCTGGACCGAGACTCGAACTCGGGACCTTTGCCTTTCGCGGGCAAGTGCTCTACCATCTGAGCTACCCAAGCACGACTCACGTATCGTCCTCACAGCTTTAATTCTACCAGTACCTCGCCTCCTACCTTCCACACAGTTTTGATCTGCCAGGAAGTTTCATATCAGTGCACACTCCGCTGCAGAGTGAAAATCTCATTCTGGAAACATCCCCTAGGTTGTGGCTAAGCCATGTCTCCGCAATATCCTTTCTTTCAGGAGTGCCAGTTCTGCAAGGTTCGCAGGAGAGCTTCTGTAAAGTATGGAAGATTGGAGACGAGGTACTGGTAGAAGTAAAGCTGTGAGGACGGGGCGTGAGTCGTACTTGGGTAGCTCAGATGGTAGAGCATTTTCCCGCGAAAGGCAAAGGCCCGAGTTCGAGTCTCGGTCCGGCACACAGTTTTAATCTGCCAGGATGTTTCAATGCCCCTGCTGTCTGGAAACATGACCGTCATTAAGGGGTGTACGTGATCTGCAACCAGTGTACGATACTCTTTGGCCGTCACAGTGCCTTGCACGAGCTCCACTGGACCGATGGCTGCCCACGTGAATTTTCCACAGAGCGTAATGGAATCGCCGCTTGTTGTCTCTGTCCCACACTACAGATGTCAAGGAGATGTTCCCCTGGAAGATGACGGATTCGCGCCTTCCCATCGACATGATGAGGAAGGTATAGTGATTCATCAGGCCATGCAACGCTCTGCCATTGCGCCAACGTTCAGTGCCGATGGTCACGTGCTCATTTCAGTCGTAGTTGCTGATGGCGTGGTGTTAACATTGGCACATGCATGGGCCATCGTCTGCGAAGGCCAACTGTTAGCAGTGTTCTCTGCACCGTTTTTCGCGCTTATACTCATTCTGCCGACCATTAAAGTCTGATGTTAGTTCCGACACAGTTCGCAACCTACGAGTCCGAAATTTGTAATGGGGGGTGGCCGTTGAATCCGACGACGTCTGGACTTGGTTTCAGCTTGGTTTCGCCACGTCTTGAAGACACTCACTATAGCACTCCTCGAACACCCGACAAGTCGAGCATTTTTCGAACTGCGCTTGCCGAGCCTCCGAGCCATTAAATCCGCCCTCGATCAGACTCAGATAAATCGCGCGCCTTCCCCACTCTATATACGGACAGTATGCTCACAGGTACTACATGTACAGTACTTGTGTCTGACTGGTAACTCCTCGTCGGCTGACACTGCTATCGTCTGGACGGGTTGATTTTGATAGCAGGTCGATGGTCATAATGTTCTGACTGCTCAGTGTATGTCCCGACACTTAAAATATACAGTAGATGCATCA
Source organism: Schistocerca americana (assembly GCF_021461395.2). Lineage (NCBI taxonomy): Eukaryota > Metazoa > Arthropoda > Insecta > Orthoptera > Acrididae > Schistocerca > Schistocerca americana. The sequence continues at coordinate 313,310,076 of NC_060122.1, forward strand.
TGGCCCATCCTAAGAAATGTTCAGCGATTTTTAATTTTTGAATCTTTTAAATTTATGATCGCCTTTTGTTTCAGAGTCATGTAAACGGTAGCCCATTTCGCTAGCGCGAAGCTAATATGAAGCATCGACGTTAGATAAACGCGCACAGTCCACCTCGTAGATTCGTTCTCTCACTGCATATTCTTGGTAAATAAGTACAAGGAGTGCAGAAATTTGTTAGAGTGGTAAGAAATATTTCTTTGTGGTATCGTTAAATTTGGGAAATCTACAAAATTGGAATCAGGAAATATTAGTGAGGAAGAATTTTATGACGGAGAGAGCAATACATCTAATCCGACAATGGAAGACGTACGTCCTGATTCCATAGGAATCGAACTGGAACCCCAGTCACTACCCAAACGCTCGAAGCCTCAAATCTATTTCCTGAATTTTCTGAAAAACTTGCAAGTATAATGGATACAAATTTCAAACTATTAGCCAAAGAGCAATCTATCCAAACCGAGACAAATTAGCGCAAGAGAAATATGAGAAATATAGTCAAATTTATAGTCATTTAAAAAAATATTTCAACCGAAATTTCGGACTTGAAAAAATCAGAAATATACCAGAAGCTATCACGGAATTACCAGCTCATGTTTGTTCACTTCAGATCACTCAAACTGAAGCAAGCAAACCGGTTTGCAATTAACTACGAAAGTTAACAATCTGTTACAGACTGACTGTTAACGAAGATAAACAGTTGTAGGAACAATTCAGTGCTCAGGAAAAGAAATTTTAGGAAATGTTTTCGTAGTGGGTTAATGATAAAGATGCGGAGATTGCCGAAAAGTTAGATACTGAACTAAGATTTACAGCTCAATCGGCTAGTGTCCAAGTAGCATCTGAACCGAGTATGAGCAGGTAGGAACTTAATACTGACTTTAACCAAATGAATTCTACCATAACAAAGGACTTCCTTGAGTGGCAGGCTGACGTGACCGCATAAATGAATGGCACATGTGGGGAATTATTAACAGTAAAGAGTAGTGTGCATTGCACACTGTCTTTAATTTCTGGACCAGGTGACGTGTACACGGCATTTTGCCAAAAACACGGACAGATTGTCAGAAGATGCAGTTCACCACAGCCTACATTCAGGGCAATGCATCCCTCTGACCAGAGGAAACCATGGAAAACAGCACGGCTTACAAACAACCTGAATCTTGAAAAATATAATAGCAAGCAAGGTAGCCTTCGAAATTCTTTTTAACGGTACATAAACAAAACGCAATATATGGTGAACCGATTTCGAATAGAGACGTCCTAAGAATACCAATAGTAAACTTACCGTTCAGTATTTGTGAGAAGTTACGTCATGTCCCAGAATCCAACCTAGAACACTTCTTGTCAATATTAGACTCTACAGAGCGAACAGAGGAAAATTCGATGAGCAACTGCGGCAGTAGTGGCGTACAATCTGCGCGTTCCAGTGGCCACACCAACGATCATGGCCAAAACGCTGACCGTCGTGGCAATGGCACAACACAACATCCCTGATCTGTAAATAGTAACAGACCACAAAATGCTCAGAATTCGATGCATTTCAATAAGCAGCAGAGAAACATTAACTGGTTTAGCCCACGATATAATGTGAACCACAATGGTCATCAGCGCAATCAATGGCAAGCTGAGTTTGGGAGTCAGTGGCAACATAATCTTCCGCCAGCTCATATAAATACCAATAACTCGAGCAACAGACAAACCCTGAATCACAGGCCACCTTCAGAATGGCGGCAACAACAACAGAATCATGCCGTACTCGTAGTGTGGAGGTGATGGAAGAATGCCCCTCCTTCCCGGCTAGTTCATCAAGCTAAGCACGACCTCATCACGTTCCCTGAAGTCAGTCGCGGTGTGGTGTGTGGGCACTAACCTAAACCAATCGGTTCATTTGTGTTTTACAGTGATGGCACTGATATCAGAGATGACATCTGCTGTGTCTTTGAATTGTGGAAAGAGTAGTGTGACGAAATTGTTCAGGTAGGTATTGGTGTGCTAATTGGTGGAATTCCTACTACTGTAGTAATCGACAATGGTTCAATGTTTAATGTGATGGCAAGCAATTTTTTGAGAGGATAATTGGGACAACGAAAGATGCACGCTGTCAGCAAAGACTTCTGCCTTTTCTGGCGCTGTTGATGGTAGATCTCAAGGTATATAAATGCAGGCACAAATTAAGGTAGACTTTGGAAGCAGAGCCATATTTTGCACACTCTTATAGTTAAACGGTTTCATGGGCATGGATTTCTTGTGAATCGGGAGCGCAAGAATAGATCTCCCTAGTGGAAAGTCTTAGTTGATGATTGATGGTGAGAATTTGTGTTAGATTTCTTGAAAAGTAAGTCCTGTCATAGTAGACTCTGTCAAGGTGAAAGTTAAAATGATAAATAGTAAGGTGCTGTACATCCACAGCAACCAATGTCACTCCGCAGGTGCTCCTACATCGCACTATTCTGCCAATGTAAAAAACTTCTAGGCTACTACTTACTGGAAAACCTTGGAGTTTGAGTGTCTGAATCATGAAGAGCGAGCTGAACTCGCAATTTTATTGTGAAGATATTTGCAAGTTTTTTTCTGAAAAACAAGATATAATAAAAGGTTGTCAATACCACGTGGAAGAAGTGCACCCCAAGACATACTGCTATGCAGTATACTCCATCAGATGATCAAAGAGGCAGGCAGTGACAAGATAACAGGTTTATACGACCATGAATGTATAGAAAAAAATCATTCAGTGACAATTAGATTTTATTACTAATTTTTATTTTATTTTTCACTATCATTTGTACTTTTCTATATGTTTAAATATTTACGTTTGTATTTTTATGTAAAGAGCTAACATCTTTAACAAGAGTGTACGAACCTTGTCTGAATGTGCAGTATCTGTGTGGTCAAAACAAGAAAACAGAAACACAATTGACGCATTCGTATGTATGTATACAAGGTAAATCACTAAACCTGCACCGCAACAATTGTGAAAACATGCTATAGTACTTCGTGCACTATGGACTGGAAAACCACCATATTGGTACTACAGGTTCCTCCCAGTCCGCAGAGGAATGTCTTCTACCGTCGAAGTTGGCCTGTTAGTAAGCTGCGACACTTGTTCGCGTTCAGTGTTCCGTCTATGAAAATGGGCCTATAGGCTGATAGTTCACTATTATAAATAACTATAAATTGACAAATTTCAGAAATTAAAAATCACTGAAAGATTTTTAGGACGGGTCATGAACCATCTACTGTATATTTTAAGTGTTGGGACATACACTGATCAACCATAACATTGACCACCGATCTACTATCGATGTAACCCATTAAATGGCATTCATTAACTTACAATAAGTGAATTTTTTTCTTAGAAGTTAATTTAAAAATATACCAAGGCAGCAATGACAGCCAATCAAGCAAAATTTCAAATTAATCAGACCAGGTGTTGTTAAGATAAAGGAAAAGGCACTGTTAAGATAAAGGAAAACCATACAAAGTTATTTGGTTTACAAATAAATTGAGTAAGGCAGAATCATGGCCAGTTAAAGAAAAGTTTCAGATTAGTTATCTAATGTCCCAGACAGCTATAAAAGTTAAACAGTTTAACAGCAATAGAAATTAAATGCATCATGGCAGTCTTCTAGGCCCATATAAGCAATTCAGTATTAATACAATTAATTAGCAAACACATGCAGGGCAACAAGAACTTAAATGAGCCAAACAGCTCCGATTAGTCAGGTAATCCATTGATGATAAATGAAAGGAGAGACCACACAGATCAATCAGTTGATTGAAGCTTCCCTCAAAACTTAGTTGACACAACTGTTACACACTGTGGCTTAATAAGTTACGGGCTAGAAATCCATTACGAAAGAAATGTATAACTTCATTATTCCTCGGGTTACCACCAATTCCATCGGGCTCAGACACCTCACAGACACTGATCCGATCACAGACCACCGGATCATACACGACCCCCGGAAGCCCATACTAGAACAAACTAATGTCTCGAATGAGAATCCGTGTGGCACTGGCGTAACAAAAGGATTTAGGGAGGTACAATAAAATTTTGCAATTGGAATACTGCAATTATGTAAATAATAAGATATCGGATAGCGAAGACTGGGAAATGTTTGGCGACTTGAGTGAGCTTTAAGATACAGGTGGGAGCCGTACTCGAGGCCAAGCTACTTAAAGGAGTTGCTTAGAATGGTAGGTTCTGTTGCCCATACGTGGTTAGAATACCCAATGCCGCCCCAGACGAGCGGGCTATACAGTCAGCAGGTGTAAGAGAACTACCTAGAGGAAATAACCAAGCTCAAACAGTTGGCCGTTAGAAGACAGCTGCTAGCAAACCAAAACAAATTTCAAGTGCACTTAGCGCACACCAATCCGTCTTCGAATAGTGTTAGATCTCACTCTACATAGCCCCAACATACAGCTGAATTTATTATCCAATTTTAAAATGGCAGTACTTACGACCGCCCAATTTTAAGCTGAATATGGCGATTCCTTTAAATAACATAAAGTACTTAACTTACACCACTGAATAAGTTAACAAATAGTCCAACAATTACCGCAGCAGAACCTTGAATTAGGCGCAAGTTTTTGACAATATTATCGCTTAAGGGCACGAACGCACAGATATTAATAGTAATACACCCAGCCTGCCAAACACTGAAGAATTCGCAAAACAGATCACTATTCATACATTATCCATTCTCAAAATAGAATGATAGGACCCGCTTATCAAGGCGGCAGTTAAAATGGAGTTAAATCAACTGACCTCCAGTAACGTCAAGGTCACTTTTGATAAACAGAAGGTACCTAGCACCTTGCACTGATTACTGAACAATAGATGAGTAGCAGACAGTACAGGAGTTACACTTCCAGTTTTTCTCACCAAACAGTAATTGCAGAATCAGGCCCTGATTTCAGGCCGATTTCTGTCCTCTCGCTGGTAGCTCTGATGCGGTGCTAGTAGTACGTTTCACTGACGAAACTCTCTTGTCAGCAACAAGAATGACAGTTGCAAATAGATAATGAACTATTTAGTTAATTACAAGTTAGTATTAACGTAATATAAGTCTTTATTTTTACTTCTTTATTTGCATACCCCAACTCTTGGACATAAGTATGGAACAAGGCACTCCGTCTTCAGGGCACAAGTGGCCCATCAGGACCATCCGACCGCCGTGTCATCCTCAGTTGAGGATGCGGACAGGAGGGGCGTGTGGTCAGCACACCGCTCTCCCGCTCGTTATGATGGTTTTCTTTGACCGGAGCCGCTACTGTTCGGACGAGTAGCTCCTCAATTGGTATCACGAGGCTGAGTGCACCCCAAAAAATGGCAACCGCGCATGGCCTGGATGGTCACCCATCCAAGTGCCGGCCACGCCCGACAGCGCTGAACTTCGGTGATCTCACGGGAACCGGTGTATCCACTGCGGCAAGGCCGTTGAAGTATGGAATAAACCAGTGTTTTATTTCAACAAACGTCGTGCTGGGTTAGACTTCCTCACCCTTTTCATGATCCTCCTGCTATGTGTCAAAGAGTAATGATGTGTGAAAGAAATAAGAACTAGAAGCGTGTATGTAGCTCCGAAGATAGGTAGTAAGGCAGTACTCAATGCAGACTAAACAGTCTGTTTAGTGCAGAGAAGGCACCGGTAAGCCCTCAGCCAATGAAAGCGAGAGATTCGAGCAAGGGACTGTGGGTCCGGCCAGGAGCCCTGTGGCGTGGCAGCGTGCTGGAGGGGGGACAAGCCGCGGAGGCGCTGCGGCTGCGGTGTGGTAAGATGTGATAACAATGCGATATTCTATTTGATACGTTTCTGGGCGTTGCAGTTACTTTCAGTCTAGGTGTAGCAGTACTGAAAGAGGCAACAATTGTTCTAATTTTGACAGACTAAGCTCTTTTCTAGGTCATAGTCATAACGGCTTTGTACCAGCATGAGCAAGTAGTTCTCGGGGCGTTAAGACGAACAGCAGATAGCAGTTCTGTCATTATAGTATAGATGATTTCAATTCGAGGTATAAATTTTGTGTGGAGAAATTAATATTTAATGGTATTTTCTTTGTGATGTGTATCGTATGTTGGTGCGCTTTTCCACGTGGCACCTTCAGTGTCCAGAGGAATGCATTCTGTGAGCAAATGAGGATAGAAAGTGGTGTAGATTAAAATAGGAATTATGTTTCCGTAAGTCTTATGTACTTATTTTGTGAATTTTTTTACGTGTTGTGTTCGCGCCATGTGTCGTGCAAACAGAGGATGAGCGCAACAGTAGTATCAGTTTTTCGCTTTTGTAGTGTTCTTTAGTGTTAAAACATTAAGATAAATTTTATGAAATGAGTGGGGCGCGTTTTCTGCAAGTTTTCATTGCACGAACACTGACGGTTATTGCTCTCACCACGTGTCATCTGAGCGTGACTCCTGGCTTAGTAGATACATGGGAACTATACTTAATCACTCCAAGAACCCATTAGTGGAATTCTTAGTGTAAACATTTTACGTCTCTCGTAATTTTTGGAAATTTTGTGATAGTTTTGTGTACGAGAGCACCACGTTTACGGTACTGGACGGTCGGGACTAGTGTAGCAGGGGATACAACCCGTCGGCTTTGGACAATGACGTCACAAGTCGCCAATCGAGAAGCGATTCTTCTTAGTGTTGTAGCTCCCTTCAGTGGCTGATAAGTGTTTTTTGGCTTTTAAAAAAAAATCTCACGAGATAAAATAAACAGATCCACTTTATTAAGCAATCAGTAAAAAAAAATAAAACTGAAACATAACAGCAAAAGCGAAAATGGTAAACTGCTCTCTGGCGACTTGTGACGTCGTTGTCCAAAGCCGACGGGTTGAATCCCCTGCTGCACTAGACCCGGACGGTCTGACTAGGTGTTGAATTTTTACTTTGTTTGGATAAACACTCAGTATTTAAGTCCGGTACCGCTTGGCTGCTGCGGTCGCAAGTTCGAATCCTGCCTCGGGCATGGATGTGTGTAATGTCCTTAGGTTAGTTAGGTTTAAGTAGTTCTAAGTCAAGGGGACTGATGACCTCAGCAGTTAAGTCCCATAGTGCTCAGAGCCAATTGAACCATTTAACTATTTAGAATAACGATGGCCTTCAGCCATCCCTGTCGCGTTGAAACCAAAGGTTTTTCTGATGAGAGAAGCATCATTGCTCGCTTCTGCCAACTTGCGCTAGCATCGGCTGAGTAGAGACAGCACAGATCGCAGCAGTTTCTGTAGAAACGCACTTTTAAAAATGGTTCAAATGGCTCTGAGCACTATGGGACCTAACATCTGAGGTCATCAGTCCCCTAGAACTTAGAACTACTTAGACCTAACTAACCTAAGGACATCACACACATCCATGCCCGAGGCAGGATTCGAACCTGCGACCGTAGCGGTCGCGCGGTTTGGACTTAAGCGCCTAGAACCGCTCGGCCACGCTGGCCGGCGAAACACACTTTAATTCGGTTTACGGACTAATAAGTTGGATAACGTGTAATTCTTTTCTTCCGGTCTTTAATTTTGCTTATGGAACTCTCAACTTGCAGCCCACTGCGTAGCCTGCTTGGTTTCTCGCATTTGCGCTTTGCGTATCCGATAGAATAGCGGCGCCTTGAGTAAATTTATGTGTGTGTGAGGGGGGGGGGGGGGGGGGAAGGGGCATGTTTTAAATAAAGTTATCTGTTGGGTTTGAGAGGGAGGGAGCAGAATGGTCATCCCACCAACTTCCGCATAGTGTGCCCCACAGTAAAATGAAATAAGAGACCATTTGACCATTTACCTAGTTCATTTAGATTTGCGTGTAGATTCAAATGTGAGTAGAATCAAATGAAGGAGACTTTTGTTTAAAGAATAAATGTCAAATCTACCAGTCAAAATTATTAAGTGGTAAGCGAAAATGATACCTCCATCTTAACCAAATCCACTCAACAACCAGCAATAAGCAATGAAAGATAGTTACAGCCCCCACAAAAATTTTTCATTGATAATAGTTGACATAGGCAGTATTCTTATCAGGTTCAGACAGTAAAAAAATGGCTCTGAGCACTATGGGACTCAACTACTGAGGTCATTAGTCCCCTAGAACTTAGAATTAGTTAAACCTAACTAACCTAAGGACATCACACACATCCATGCCCGAGGCAGGATTCGAACCTGCGACCGTAGCGGTCTCGCGGTTCCAGACTGCAGCGCCAGAACCGCGCGGCCACTTCGGCCGGCCTTCAGACAACAGTTTTATTCCCAGCTGATGTATGCCTATAGCATGCGGTTACCGCCTCCCTCCCGTATGTTTTGGTTCGATGTTAAAGGATCGTTATCCATTGTGCACATTATTTCCTTTAAAACTTACCAGATTCGTTTGGGGTTTAAATGAATTGCCTTGCAGTATATCATACGAGAGGAACTTGGTTGCACAGTCCCATAAATAAAGAGAATTAGAACCATCTAATGAAGGTACAAGCATTTGCTGCATGTCTAGCAAATTAAAATTTTAGAACCAGTGGCAAGGAGGGGACGATACAGGAGGCAAAAACAAATATATTTCGTGCGACAACCAGGTGTCGGAAACCCACATTGCGTGATCACTGAGCATACGTAGCTAATACACGAATGGAGCAGGTAAAAGTCGTTGTGTCTAACGTTGTTACACCAAATGTTAGTTTGAGATATTTAGTATATTGTGATTCCAAGCTCATAGACACTGAGTCAGTAAACAGCGGATAGTACCAGTGCTTACGTGATAGCTGCAGTATCGACATGGAGTAAGACACATGGGGAAAACTGCGAGATATGTACTCTATCTACAGTGTGGCGGAAAGCCCCTTCACGCTTCTTTCTCTGAGGCTACATGAAAGCCGAGATGTAGTCAGCCCCTACTGACTCGCGGGCGGAATTGGTTTCAAGAATTTTTGCTGCAGCCACACAAGCACAGACACGTAACTCCCTACGGTGCCGATGACGGCTCTGCGCTAAGGATAATAGTGCTCATTTAACATGTATTGTACTAATAGTGATCAGAACAATAAAGTAATGAAAAATATTTAACACCACTCTACTCTCGGTCACACACAGTGACCTCCTACGTACTCAATACCCCAAAAATATACGTTTCCAGCACGTGATTGCTTTACGAAATATATCTTCTTTCGGGCCCTTCATCATCCATATTAGTTTGGGTACTGGGTTTTTGAACAATTTGTATTTTCGCTTGAAAATACAAGTTGTTGCTCCACTCCTTGTACCTCGTTATGAGTGGAAAATCGACGAACTTGTAACGTATTCCGTATTTATAAATGACGACGTGTTGTCCGTAGACAAGGTGTTCGAACATCCCAAAACTCAGTTAGATAATGGTTACCGAATTTCTGATCGACAGCGTGTGTGTGTATATGTATATGTACATGTCTCTCTCTCTCTCTCTCTCTCTCTCTCTCTCTCTCTCTCTCTCTCTGTGTGTGTGTGTGTGTGTGTGTGTGTGTGTGTGTGTGTGTGTGTGTGTGTGTTAGTTGAACAGCTGTTCACAGCTGATCGCACTCTCATTCTTTTATGTAATATTCTCTGATAGATGGTTTTCAGTCCAGAAGACAGTCAGCATAATCCTTCCTAAGGAAGGATCTGAACTTTTTCTTGATTGACGAAGCCTGTAGCTTGAAAAAAACTGTTATTGATGCATTCATGCTTCATCTTCTGTCTCCTATGCTACCCACGTCGTATATACCCTTCTGAAACTGAGCTCATCACGGATGATCTGATAGCAGATAAATCGCTACGTAATTTATGGTTATTCGCTGGTCGGCCATAAGCACCAGTCTTCTAGTCAGTTCTAGAGTTTAGTGGGTTTCCTGTCCCCTCTTTGTCTATAGCTTTACACCCACAATTTTCAGCTATTCTCGAACCACATACACAGAATACTATACGGTAGAACATTCTTATCGAAAATGGAAACCGAATATTTTCAGCATCAATCGTATCCCAACCAGAGAAATTATGGTTAACTTTCTTCATTCTATCTTTTTTGTGATGGATCCATGTTTCCTTTGAAGACACAATCGCATAAACATTTCTCAATTCCGTAATCGGTTTTCACGGGACAGTAAACATCTTCAGGCTGCCAACAGATGAAAAGAAGAAAGAAAAAAATCATTAAAGAAGCTACAAAGCCTCCCGAGTAACTACCTACATAATGATTAAAACGAATAAAATCGTACTGCCGTGTATGTGCGTTCGCCCTCTGTACCGGCAACCGCTCTCACATCTGTGTAATGCGAGTGGCCTACCCGGTGAAGCCACAGGGGCCTCACCTGCAGACGACAGACAGAAGACGGCAAGGGCCACTGGGTCGACAGGAGGCAGCTTGAACCCCACCAGAGGTCACTGGCCCCGCCGACCTGATTAATTCTGTGGCGTCACGTGATACTAAATAGAGCCATGTGTAGATTTATACTATTTTCACTGTATGACGAATGGTTTCATACCCTGTAGGTATATCTTCAGGTCATATTTGAGTAGAGAGTAAAACTACATATATAAAAGCACTAGTAGTCCACATAATCTACTGAACAAAGTAGACAATAAGGCGATGTACTCACAAAACTAATACTTCATGTCCAAAAATTCCCATGTACAAGTGCGCGTCAAAACATGTCACTCCTACGTAAAAGCTCGAATGAAATAGCAGATGGGCATGCCGTCCGAACGACGCATAATCACTGATACATCTCCAAAACACAGACAAGAGACGGGCCCAGTCAGCACATGACACCTATAACGTTATTTGTAGTTCAACTCCAGACAGAACTCAAACTTTCGTCTGTTGTTACAAACTTGTGTAAAATCGGTTATTATCACTGCCTACCACCCACAGTTCTTGTAACAATTTATTGAAAGAAGGAGCTTTTGTTTTATGTGTTCATTGATAAACTTGTTCTACGTTGTTTACCGGGCTGTGTTCTCATTTCACCTCCATCCGTGAGGGATATATCACGTACACTAAAGGTTCATGCTGCAAGCGGCAGGTTGTTGTTGTTGTTGTTGTTGTGGTCTTCAGTCCAGAGACTGGTTTGATGCAGCCCTCCATGCTACTCTATCCTGTGCAAGCTTCTTCATCTCCCAGTACCTACTGCAACCTACATCCTTCTGAATCTGTTTAGTGTATTCATCTCTTGGTCTCCCTCTACGATTTTTACCCTTTACGCTGCCCTCCAATACTAAATTGGTGATCCCTTGATGCCTCAGAAAATGTCCTACCAACCGACACTTTCTTGTAATCAAGTTGTGTCACAAACTTCTCTTCCCCCCAATCCTATTCAATACCTCTTCATTAGTTATATGATCTACCCATCTAATCCTCAGAATTCTTCTGTAGCGCCACATTTCGAAAGCTTCTATTCTCTTTTTGTCCAAACTAGTAATCGTCCATGTTTCACTTCCATACATGGCCACACTCCATAGAAATACTTTCAGAAACGACTTCCCTACACTTACATCTGTACTCGATGTTAACAAATTTCTCTTCTTCAGAAACGCTTTCCTTGCCATTGCCAATCTACATTTTATATCCTCTCTACTTCGACCATCATCAGTTATTTTGCTCCCCAAATAGCAAAACTTCTTTACTACTTTAAGTGTCTCATTTCCTTATCTAATTCCCTCAGCATCACCCAACTTCATTCGACTACATTCCATTATCTTTGTTTTGCTTTTGTTGATGTTCATCTTATATCCTCCTTTCAAGACATTATCCATTCCCTTCAAGTGCTCTTCTAAGTCCTTTGCTGTGTCTGACAGTATTACAATGTCATCGGCGAACCTCAAATTTTTATTTCTTCTCCATGGATTTTAATACCTGCTCCGAATTTTTCTTTTGTTTCCTTCACTGCTTGCTCAATGTACGGATTGAATAACGTAGGGGAGAGGCTACAACCCTGTCTCACTCCCTTCCCAACCACTGCTTCCCTTTCGTATCCCTCGACTCTTATAACTGCCATCTGGCTTCTGTACAAATTGTAAATAGCCTTTCGCTTCCTGTATTTTCCCCTGCCACCTTCAGAATTTGAAAGAGGGTATTCCAGTCAACATTGTCAAAAGCTTTCTCTACGTCTACAAATGCTAGAAACGTAGGTTTGCCTTTCCTAGCTTCTAAGATAAGTCGTAGGGTCAGTATTGCCTTACGTGTTCCAATATTTCTACGGAATCCAAACTGATCTTCCCCGAGGTCGGCTTCTACCAGTTTTTCCATTCGTCGGTAAAGAATTCGCGGTAGTATTTTCATCCGTGACTTATTAAACTGATTGTTCGGTAATTTTCACATCTGTCAGCACCTCATTTCTTTGCGATTGGAATTATTATATTCTTCTTGAAGTCTGAGGGTATTTCGCCTGTCTCATACATCTTGTTCACCAGATAGTAGAGTTTTGTCACGACTGGCTCTTCCAAGGCCGTCAGTAGTTCTAATGGAATGTTGTCTACTCCCGGGGCCTTGTTTCGTATCAGGTCTTTCAGTGCTCTGTCAAACTCTTCACGCAGTATCGTATCTCCCATTTCATCATCATTTACATCCTCTTCCATTTCCATAACGTTGTCCTCAAGTACGTCGCCCTTGTATAGACCCTCTATATACTCCTTCCACCTTTCTGCTTTCCCTTCTTTGCTTAGAACTGGGTTTCCATCTGAGCTCTTGATAGTCATGCAAGTGATTCTCTTTTCTCCAAATGTCTCTTTAATTTTCCCGTAGGCAGTATCTATCTTACGTCCAGTGATTATGCCTCTACATCCTTACAGTTGTCCTGTATCCATTTCTTATGAGCCATTTTGCACTTCCTGTCGATCTCATTTTTGAGACGTTTGTATTCATTTTTGCCTGCTTCATTTACTACATTTTTATATTTTCTCCTTTCATCAATTAAATTCAATATTTCTTCTGTTACCCAAGGATTTCTACTAGTCCTCGTCTTTTTATCTACTTGACCCTCTGCTGCGTTCACTACTTCATCTCTCAAAGCTACCCATTCTTCTTCTATTGTATTTCTTTCTTCCATTCCTGTCAATTGTTCCCTTATGCTCTCCCTGAAACTCTGTACAACCTCTGGTTTAGTCAGTTTATCTAGGTCCCATCTCCTTAAATTCCCACCTTTTTGCAGTTTCTTCAGTTTTAATCTACAGTTCATAACCAATAGGTTGTGGTCAGAGTCCACATCTGCCCCTGGAAATGTCTTACAATTTAAAACCTGGTTCCTAAATCTCTGTATTACCATTATATAATCTATCTGATACCTTTTAGTATCTCCAGGCTTCTTCCATGTCTACAACCTTCTTTTATGATTCTTGAACCAAGTGTTAGCTATGATTAAGTTATGCTCTGTGGAAAATTCTACCAGGCGGCTTCCGCTTTCATTTCTTAGCTCCAATCCATATTCACCTACTACGTTTCCTTCTCTCCCTTTTCCTACTACCGAATTCCTATCACCCATGACTATTAAATTTTCGTCTCCCTTTACTATCTCAATAATTTCTTTTATTTTATCATACATTTCTTCAATTTCTTCGTCATCTGCAGAGCTAGTTGGTATATAAACTTGTACTACTGTCGTCGGCGTAGGTTTCGTGTCTATCTTGGCCACAATAATGCGTTCACTATGCTGTTTGCAGTAGCTTACCCGCACTCCTGTTTTTTTATTCATTATTAAACCGACTCCTGCGTTACCCCTATTTGATTTTGTATTTATAACCCTGTATTCACCTGACCAAAAGTCTTGTTCCTCCATCCAGCGAACTTCACTAATTCCTACTATATATAACTTTAACCTATCCATTTCCCTTTTTAAATTTTCTAACCTACCTCCTCGATTAAGGGATCTGACATTCCACTCTCCGATCCGTAGAACGCCAGTTTTCTTTCTCCTGATAATGGCGTCCTCCTGGTTAGTCCCCGTCCGGAGATCCGGAATATTTTACCCAAGAGGACGCCATCATCATTTAACCGTACGGTAAAGCTGCATGCCCTCGGGAAAAATTGCGGCCGTAGTTTCCCCTTGCTTTCAGCCGTTCGCAGTACCAGCACAGCAAGGCCGTTTTGGTTAGTGTTAGAATGCCAGATCAGTCAATCATCGAGACTGTTGCCCCTGCAACTACTGAAAAGGCTGCTGCCCCTCTTCAGGAACCACGCGTTTGTCTGGCCTCTCAACAGATACCCCTCCGTTGTGGTTGCACCTACCGTACAGCTATCTGTATCGCTTAGGCACGCAAGCCTCCCCACCAATGGCAAGGTCTATGGTTCTTGGGGGGGGGGGGGGGGCGTCAGGTAGAGATCGAAATTTCGTTGGTGTAGTGAAATCTCCTTGTCTATTCATATGTCTCTATATTCACGAAAGGAATATCTTCTTCAGCGGATTATTTAGTTACATTGCTTATTCCTCCCTCGTACGCACAGATAGTGACACAGTTATTAAACGAACAACCCTAGGGCGTCTCAAAACGCGGCGGCAAAACGTTAACAGTTAAATTGGACTTAAAATGCATACCTTAAGATCTATGAGCACTTATTCGATACTATGAAACGAATCTCTTTTACTGCAAGCTCTTTGCTTTCCATATTTTGGGAGGGAAAGGTGTGGACCAAAACAAATAATAAAGGCTGGCACACATCAGCTATAAAACACATACATCAAGACCTATGAGCACTTGTTCAATAGAAGTCTTTTACAGTAGCGAAGATCAACAAGTGGTCATAGCTCTTAAGGTATGCATTTTAGTGCCCATGTATACTGGACATTTGATATGTAAGACAGCAGGACACGTGCTGCTGGCGTAGAAGGACTAATCCCATGTGGAGGATACTCCAAAAGACTTGAAGAGTTTGCACTGGTAGCATTCGTAGAACAATCAAATAACTCGTGGTTTTACAGACAAGCTCAGCAAACAGAACGATCAGAATAAATACTTAAACAGACATTAACGAAAGCAAACAGTTAAGCACAATGTAATTTTACAGGCATGCTCAGCGCTCTGAATGCCAAAACAGACTCAAGTCCAAAGTTTAGACAGAGGGTCAGTTTAAGCAAAATTTTACTTGAGACGGTTAGAGAAACATTATCGTACAGACAGACTCAGAAATCTAAATACAAAAAGAAATTCAATCCAGTGTTTACTGAGAGATTAATTAAAACAGTATTTAATAAAAAATTCCAGTGCAATAATCGAAAATTACATGAACATAAATCCATAACTTCATTCAAAATTTAAAAGGGAGGCATCTTCCTCACCATGGCAAGAACAATATAGGACATGTTTGTCATGTGGCAGTCCCCTTAATTGATCTAGGTGCCAGGCTACTCATAGAATAACTTCAGCAATTTTACACAAATAGGTTGAGTCTGTGATCAAGAAGGGTAGTGGCCAGAAGAGCAGCTCGCGCGGAGGCGGCACACTTTGTCTCGTCGAGATCCAGCTCCGCCGTACAACTCGCAGCTCCCGTGAAGTGTTGCAACAGCCACTAGCTACTCTAAGGTCACCACTCTCGCCCAGTCGCACCCTCGCCTGCGATGCTCCGCCAAGGCTTACTGCTCCTTCACACACGCGGCCGTTCCGCCGGCAGCTTGCGCTGCCCTGTCTGTGTCTCTCGCTGGCTGTCCACCAGCTCTCCTCTGCAGGCAGGAAGGTAGGGCAGAGAGTGTGTTGCTGTGCAGTGATACGGTTGTTCTCATCAGAATCGACAACGATAGTTCAGGCTGAGGATGAAGAAATATAGTAACGATAATAAATTGTGAGAGGATATTGAACGAGTAATTCAGTACGCCAAGGGAGATGAAAATCTAATAGTCATGGG
The DNA here is from genome assembly GCF_021461395.2 of Schistocerca americana. NCBI lineage: Eukaryota > Metazoa > Arthropoda > Insecta > Orthoptera > Acrididae > Schistocerca > Schistocerca americana. The sequence goes on from NC_060122.1 coordinate 313,325,941, forward strand.
AGACTGGAATGCATTTGTAAGGGAAGGAATACAACAAAGTGTTACGAAAGAATATAGGCGTGGCACGAGGAATGAGAGACGAGAAGGATTAAATTTCAGCTACTAATAACGAATACTCTGTTCAAGAACCACAAGAGGAGGAGGTATATTTGGAAAAGGCTGGGAGATACGGGAAGATTCCAGTTAGAGTACATCACGATCAGGCAGAGATTCCGAAATCAGATACTGATAAGAGAACTGAAGCATTTGAGATGTGCATTTGAGATGGAACATACGGAAAACTCTGACAGGAAGAACGGACGGAATATTAGGACATCTGTTAAGACATCATGGAATCACTATCATGGTACTAGAGGGAGCTCTAGAGGCTAAAACTGTAGAGGAAGACAGAGATTGGAACATATACAGCAAATAATTGAGGACGTAGGTTGCAAACGCTACTCTGAGATGAAGAGGTTGGGACAGGATAGGAATTCTTGGTGGGCAGCATCAAACCAATCAGAAGACTGATGACTCAAAAAAAAAAAAAATTAGAGACGTATTGGGCCATCAGTTGTGCTACTACCTACGTACGCCTGTGTCGGTGAACGTAAACTACATAGACACATTACTGAATGCGCCATAACAGCCGAATCTTGTCTTCTGGTATTCTGTGCAGAATCTCTAGTGCATTTTCGATCGTATCAGCAGTGTGATTTTAATTTTTCAAGTGTAGAAAGAAGCTTGACCGATTATATTCGCTTTAATGTGTTCTTTATATCTCATGTAAAAATTTCTTCCTGTTTGGCCGACGTGAAAGCTATTACAGCTGCGCTTCAGTGTGGAACCGCGCGACCGCTACGGTCGCCGGTTCGAATCCTGCCTCGGGCATGTCTGTGTGTGATGTCCTTAGGTTAGTTAGGTTTAAGTAGTTCTAATTTCTAGGGGACTGATGACCTCAGATGATAAGTCCCATAGTGCTCAGAGCCAATTTTTTTTATTGCAGCTGCCACATGTGATTCTATATATGCCTGGTTTATCACATTTCGAAGTTCTAGTAAAGGCGGAACATAACTTTATGAAAACTGATATTGGTTCGAAAGGCTAGCTGAAGATCTGTGGCTTTAAAAAGTGCATTAATTCTGTTGGAGATTTAACCAAGGTAGACTGCTGGTATGTATTTTATTTTCTATGTCGATGATGTTTCTGGAGTTAGGCATATCTCGCTGTGTATTGTGTTCTGCTTTGGTGTTTTACGTTTGTAGTATAATTATGTGACTTTGTTGGGGTCAAAATCATTTCCATTGGCTATATAACGAAGTGTGTTAAGTTATTTTTGAATTGCTGGCTTGTCTAATGGCAGATTACTTAATCTATTAATCACTGCATGGAAAAATGCTAGTTTATGAGCCATTGGATGACAGGAATAGCCACTTCTATAGGTATCTAATGAGTGGCGATTATAATTTTTGCCAATTGTGAGGTCTAGACACTTAATGATATTTTCTTTCTCAATTTCCATAGTGAATTTTATTTTAGGGTGCATTTGGTTGAGTTTTTGGTGGACATTTTCGATATCTACTTGACTGCATTCTACCAACATGAGGGTAGCATCTACATACCTAAAATATTTTACAGTGAACACATAGTGTGTTGTGGGGCGATCACTCTGTTGTAGAAATAATTCAAAAGCCAAGATCGCTTAAATACTGTTCACTGGATGACCGGATTCAACACACTAAAGGTACCATCATAGGATCTGAATGTAGCTTAACATTTATAAACGTTATATCCAAATGGTTTATAAATGTTAAGCTACATTCAGATCCGATGATGGCACCTGTAGTGCCTTGAAACCGGCCATCCAGTGAACAGTATGTAAGTGATCTTGGCTTTTGAATTATTTATACCTAAAACAGTATACAATATAGTTGATAGTATGCCAGTCTGAGTTAAAGAATTTCTTTTCCAGAGAATTTAGAAAACTATCGACTAATGTGACTGCTGTACTATTACCTGTGGCTACTCCAACTGCTTGGGTGTAAATTTTGTTGATATTTTCAAAATAATTTTGTGATAGTGCTAATTTTAAGTGTTCTAGCCATTGATATCGTCCTATATTATAACAGGCTATATTTTATTATTTAGATAGTTTCCTGTACTGGCGCATTGATATATAAATTACTGATATCGAATGAAATAAATTTACCATTATGCGGTATTTGTATGTCTTATCTCTCTCTTCCCAGAGTACGCAAATTTTTGATTGTGTACGTTTTGTTGAAAGTATAATGTTTTGTTATTAGTGTGTTTAGTTTTTCGCTTATCAAATTTGATGGGCTATTTATGCAATTAATTACGGGCCGAATCGCAACAGTCGGTTTATGTGTCTTCGGTTGGGCTCGTAATTTTGGTGTAGTTGGATTCATTACCATGTTGGTTCTTTTTTCATGTTCAGTGAGAATGGTATTACAGCTTTTAATGGCTTTCTCTATTTTAGCTGCATATCTGTTGGTAGAGTTGTGTGGCAATTCTGTGATACTGTTAGATTTAAAGAATAACACGTCCTTATCTGTATAGTCGTTTTTGTTAAATATGACCACACTATTCCCTTTATCAGCTTTTAATGCTATAGCGTCACTTAATAGCAGTTTATGGTTTATGCAGTTCAGAATTTTCTTTTCTGTCTTGGAGTGGTATTTGTATGCATTCTGTTTGCTTAACGTGATATATAAAGATCACATTAGAGAGAGCGAATATAATCAGTCGAGCTTCTTTCTGCAATTGAAAAATCAAAATCACACTGCTGATACGATCGAAAATGCGTATACAGATTCTGCACAGAATAAGAAAAGATTTTGCAGTGAATAATCTCGAAGAATTTTCAATCTGGTTGTACAAGAGAAAATACTCACAAGAAATATGAAACTAACATACAGAATTTAGAGACAAGTACTACCTGAGAAACTTCATGAAATATTTAGAGCACGAAAATGAGTAAATCGGAAGTCACTTATGCAACAACCAAAGACTATTGTAGCAAATTTTAGATAGTAAAATAATATCGCTGTCCATCAACACAATCTTTGTAAATGTGTGGGGTCGTAAGAATGGGACTGTCAAACTGCTGTCACGTAATTAACATCTTGTTTTCAACATCTTGACATCATTTACCATCTTATTAACGCAGTGATAGTTATAAAATAGGCCACTAACGACGTAATATGGACGTTAGATCAATCTAGACGTGAGTACAACACAGCTACTTTAATATAAATGACATTGGATTCTATGCCTGTTCTCACCAAAATTTTACTTGCAGGTACGTGAAAATGGCTATAAAGCCGAAACAGTCTGTCGTAAATAAAGATTACTTATTATAAGAACTATCTGGTGCATTCACTCTAATAATCATAGGGTTCAGATTTTGTTGCAACAATGTCAAAAGCTTTTTCGCAATCTATGAATCAAAGTGCCAAATCAATTCGTATTCATTGCTCTGTTTTATAATTTCGTTACCAACTCGCGAGTGGTGCATTGAACTGTACCCGCTACTGAAGTTAAAATGTTCTCTGTTTAATGAAAATTCATTGTTTCTATATAAATATGATTTGTGCGGATACGGTCTGTGTACTACGTAGCGGTGGATGGTAGGCTTATAGGTATCTCTGCCTTGTTTGTCACGTCTGTTAATTATTATGACATATTTTCAACTTGGAGAGCTGTCTTCCTCCACAGATATTTTGTAAATACACTGCAGGCTAACGAAATTGTAACGCCATTAACGGCAGCAAGTAATGGAAGTGTGTGTATACAGTATAACAGGAAGAATACATTATTCAATCTGTAACTAATTCAAGACTATACAAAGTGTGAAATTTAGAAAATGTGAAATTTAGAAAACACATCTGGCCGTCTGGAGGCAATAATGACTCTAACCAGTCTTGGCATAGACTCAGATTACAAAATTCCAAGCATCTCCATTAAGAATTTATTTTATATATATATATATATATATATATATATATATATATATATATATATATCACCTAAAACTGCACGGCCACTCCGGCCGCCAATGTCAAAGTTGTATGGTATGTATTGGAGGTTTACATTTTATTGCTGTTGACATTTCTTTTTACTATAACGATCACTGTTAGAATGTTGTAATTTCTACCATACATAAAAACAAATTTTGTTTATTTATCAGGTCATCAAGTGGTGGGATAATCCCAAAACATGTCATGACAAGAAACGGTAATGAAATACACAAATTATCAGTGTGAGAAACTTGACAGCATTTTAAATTCTATTTAATAATTATTGGTATTACAAAACACGTAATTAACATTTCCCTGCATTATTAGTGTATTGAAAACAATGAGCTCACTGCATGATGCCATTATCAGGCTGTCTTACAGGAGTGCCACACTGTAAGATTACAGTAGACTTGCAAATACCGGAGGGAAATAAAAAAATCTGTCTAGTATCGTCTCTAAAGACATGTATGTACCTACACAAAACATTGAGAAGTTACACCAATTTCCCACACTTTTGCTGCTACCATCACTGTGATACGAATTGGAGAAGTCAGCTCATTATTTAAAACAAAAAATGCCAGTAGGAATCCTTTGGTTGCACTTGCCCCTGCCAGTGTTGCCACCACAGGGGCTGCCGCACCACTCACACCAGTATGTGTTACTGTGATCACAATGGCTGCCACTTCACATGTGAGAGGCCTCCTTCGCCAGTAGCCATACTTCAAATAACAGAATTAACGTCCCTCTCCACGCATGCATGTCACTGTTTGCCGATCCATTACCGCACTCTTCTGAGATGAAGATGTGCAAAGAGGACATCGTATGTAGAGAGTCATAACTTCTAAGAGCTTTGTAACTGTAATACTCACAGAAATGAGGTCTTATAACATTCCATCACTCTTATTCTCCGTACCAAAACCTTGACAGGGGCCATTTTTACGTCAGCTGTACTATATTTATATGAATAGTAACAGAGACACCAGTATCATTGCAGTAGTGCGGCACTCTAGGCACGGGCTGTTGTGCCTTAGAACACTGTCACATAGAATTCATGTTTCCTCAACCCACCTTACGAGCAGTACATGTTAAACAAATTTCCCCACTATAGAACTTCAACGCATACTGCGCTTTGGTGACGTTCTTTAAAAAAACACATGACACTCCTGCTACTGCTATCACTAAACATCGGTCCCTGTTCTGTTCACAATTGCGTGTTGAAAAATTGTGTCAGTAAAGCCAATTATTAGTTATAAATTCTCGATACAGATGTATGTGGGAGTAATTAGGAGTAATATATGCCCCCCAAAATACGTCCTCCAATTTTTGCAACGGTTGAGCACTCCCTGATCCATAATGCTTCTCTTGTAGCTCCTACCAGTGGAGTTTGTTTAACTGCTTGCACCGACTAAACGATGCGTTGACAATACGCATCACTCTTCGTTGGACGTTTCATTAATATAACGTGATAAGAGTCCTAGAGTGACGAGAAATTTCAAAAATGAGTCGAGTAAATGTTTCGTAAACCACCTCTTTTGTGGGTAAGATTCTCCTCACATTGGTATTTCTTTCTTCCTACTATTTGCTTTGTGTAGTCATTCCAATTTAGATCGCACTGGCTGGTTACTATGATTTTACAATTTTTACCGTTTCTGATGATTCATCATCAACAGTGTAATAGATCAGTCGTAGGTCTCTTCGCCTATTTATATGCTGCATGTTAGATTTAACTAAGTTCAGCTTCAACTCATTTTCAACGCCGTCAAATGTTTGCAGGTCTTCCAGTAAATCGCTACAGCCTACAGGTATTGCATCCGTCCCACGGTTAGCAGCATCGACTGCAAACAGTCTAAATTCAGACATTTATTCCACAAGCCACTGAGCAGTGCGTGGAGGGGTAGAGTGTTATCAATTTTCGGTTCTATTCCAAATTTTTAGTATTCGAGGAAGAAATGATTCTGTATAAACTTCTGTAAGTACCACGATCTCTGTTATCTTATTCTCATGACTGTTATACAATGGGGACTGATGGAGATTCCGACACTATCCTTTGAATCATGTATACTGATACGGCTGCTTTGCAGGTCAGTCACAACCAAACACGATATCTGATTTTACCAGTAGTAGAGTTTTGTGACCCACTTCTTTCATAATTGTGTTACGTTTCCATAAAATGTAATAACAGTGGGAACACTAACAGTTCAGGTTGCCTCTTTCACTACGACATTTGGGTAACAAGATGTACACTGTCCAGTCTACAAGCTATTCTTTGATGCGATTAGGCTGTAATAGCCCTCCCGATACTGCCATTTAAACAAACGGTGTGATAAACTAAATTCATGAAGACTGTACTTTTAATGGAACATTTGTTAATGGTGAAAATATAGGGAAAATGCATTAATAGTTCTCTAGAGCAGCGACCAGAGAGACCTTTCTGGGGCACCTTTAATTATACACTGGACCACTGTTTTCCCATTAGGAGTTCACATTCTTAAATTGCAGTAGTACTATTCGACATATTCTCCAGTTTCAATTCTCCCCTCAACCTCCGGTTTACTTTTGTGTACGCATAACATGGTAACTACACTTGAAGTAGATAGTTTTAATAGGTAATGATTTAAATCTATTTGACCCATCGGTCCTTTTTTCTAAGACCTGTGGAATAACGTTGTTTATGGGAACCACTCATAATTTGGTAATGTCTGCATTTGATTGTACTGAGGAGAAAATGTCATAAAGCGATACATGTTGCAAATCCCAAACCTATTTGAGACGTTTTGGTGTTCGTGACCTGTGATTAGAGATCTGTAATGATACATTTGTGTTATGACAATCATTCTGTGTCTGATTTAAACACACACTACTACACTTGACTCACTTAGGGAGTAAATAGGATTGTATACTTATTAAAGTATTAGCCTTGGTTGCTATTCAGTGTGATATGTCACTCTGAAGTAAACGTCATGTTTCACCCAAGCAAATGTCAGTGTTAGGATAACCACATCGTGCTATTATGTGGTGCTGGGAACATGAACGGTGGAAACACACTCGAGGATGAACTGAGAGGTGATTCACCTAAAATTTTTTCTTCTGCACCTAAGAGATTACTACCTGTTCCAGCTGCCACCTTATCCTGAAATGTGTTTGGTGGTGCAGTTATTCAGAAGTTTCAGGTCCCGACGTACCGTCTGGAGTCTTGGTGTCACAGATCAATGCTCTGGACAATGTTGTTATTGTTGTTGTGGTCTTCAGTCCTGAGACTGGTTTGATGCAGCTCTCCATGCTACACCATCCTGTACAAGCTTCATTATCTCTGAGTAACTACAGTAACCAACATCCTTCTGAATCTGCTTAGAGTATTCATCTCTTGGTCTCCCTCTACGATTTTTACCCTCCACGCTGCCCTCCAATACTAAATTGGTGATCCCTTGATGCCTCAGAACATAAGCTACCAACCGATCCCTTCTTCTTGCCAAGTTGTGACACAAACTCCTCTTCTCCCCAATTCTATTCAATACCTCCTCATTAGTTATGTGATCTACCCATCTAATCTTCAGCATTCTTCTGTAGCACCACATTTCGAAAGCTTCTATTGTCTTTTTGTCCAAACTAGTAATCGTCCATGTTTCACTTCCGTACATGGCTACACTCCATACAAATACTTTCAGAAACGACTTCCTTACACTTAAATCTATACTCGATGTTAACAAATTTCTCTTCTTCAGAAACGCTTTCCTTGCCATTGCCAGTCTACATTTTATATCCTCTCTACTTCGCCCATCATCAGTTATTTTGCTGCCCAAATTACAAAACTCATTTACTACTTTAAGTGTCTCATTTCCTAATCTAATTCCCTCAGCATCACCCGACTTAATTCGACTACATTCCATTATCCTCGTTTTGCTTTTGTTGATGTTCATCTTATATCCTCCTTCAAGGCACTGTCCATTCCGTTCAACTGCTCTTCCAAGTCCTTTGCTGTCTCTGACAGAATTACAATGTCATCGGCGAACCCCAAAGTTGTTATTTATTTTCCATGGATTTTTATACTTATTCCGAATTTTTCTTTTGTTTCCATTACTGCTTGCTCAATATACAGATTGAATAACATCAGGGAGAGGCTACAACCCTGTCTCACTCCCTTCCCAACCACTGCTTCCCTTTCGTGCCAGTCGGCTCTTATACCTGCCATCTGGTTTCTGTACAAATTATAAATAGCCTTTCGCTCCCTGTATTTTACCCCTGCCAACATTAGAATTTGAAACAGAGTATTCCAGTCAATATTGTCAAAAGCTTTTTCTAAGTCTACAAATGCTAGGAATGTAGGTTTGCCTTTCCTTAATCTTTCTTCTAAGATAAATCGTATGGTCAGTATTGCCACACGTGTACCAATATTTCTACGGAATCCAAACTGATCTTCCCCGAGGTCGGCTTCTACCAGTTTTTCCATTCGTCTGTAAAGAATTCGCGTTAGTATTTTGCAGCTGTGACTTATTCAACTCATAGTTCGGTAATTTTCACATCTGTCAACACCTGCTTTCTTTGGGATTGGAATTATTATATTCTTCTTGAAGTCTGAGGGTATTTCGCCTGTCTCATACATCTTGCTCACCAGGTGGTAGAGTTTTGTCATGACTGGCTCTCCCAAGGCCGTCAGTAGTTCTAATGGAATGTGGTCTACTCCCGGAGCCTTGTTTCGACTCAGGTCTTTCAGTTCTCTGTCAAATTCTTCACGCAGTATCATATCTCCCATTTCATCTTTCTCTACATCCTCTTCCATTTCCGTTACATTGTCCTCAAGCACATCGCCCTTGTATAGCCCCTCTATATACTCCTTCCATCTTTCTGCTATCCCTTCTTTGCTTAGACTAGGGTTTCCATCTGAGCTCTTGATATTGATGCAAGTGGTTCTCTTTTCTCCAAAGGTGTCTTTATTTTTCTTGTAGGCAGTACCTATCTAACTCCTAGTGAGATACGCCTCTACATCCTTACATTTGTCCTCTAGCCATCCCTGCTTAGCCATTCTGCACTTCCTGTCGATCCTCTAGCCATCCCTGCTTAGCCATTCTGCACTGCCTGTCGATCTCATTTTTGAGACGTTTGTATTCCTTTTTGCCTGCTTCATTTACTGCAATTTTATACTTTCTTCTTTCATCAATTAAATTCAATATTTCCTCTGTTACCCACGGATTTCTGCTAGCCCTCGAATTTTACCTACTTGATCCTCTGCTGCCTTCACTATTTCATTCCTCAAAGCTACCCATTCTTCTTCTACTGTATTTCTTTCCCCCATTCTTGGCAATCGTTCCCTAATGCTCTCCCTGAAGCTCTCTACGACCTTTGGTTCTTTCAGTTTATCCAGGTCCCATCTCGTCAAAATTTCCACCTTTGAGCAGTTTCTTCAGTTTTAATCTACAGTTCATAACCAACAGATTGTGGTCAGAGTCCACATCTGCCCCTGGAAATGTCTTACAATTCAAAACCTGGTTCCTAAATCTCTGTCTTACCATTATATAATCTATCTGATAACTTCTAGTGTCTCCAGGATTCTTCCATGTATACAACCTTATTTTATGATTCGGAACCAAGTGTTAGCTATGATTAAATTATGCTCGGTGCAAAATTCTACCAGGCGGCTTCCTCTTTCATTTCTTAGCCCCTATCCATATTAACCTACTACGTTTCCTTCTCTCCCTTTTCCTACTATCGAATTCCAGTCACCCATGACTATTAAATTTTCGTCTCCCTTCACTACCTGAATAATTTCTTTTATCTCGTCATACATTTCATCAATTTCTTCATCATCTGCAGAGCTAGTTGGCATATAAACCTGTACTACTGTGTTAGGCGTGGGCTTCGTATCTATCTTGGCCACAATAATACATTCACTATGCTGTTTGTCGTAGCTTACCCGAATTCCTATTTTTTATTCATTATGAAACCTACTCGTGCAATACCCCTATTTGATTTTGTATTTATAACCCTGTATTCACCTCACCAAATGTGTTGTTCCTCCTGCCACCGAACTTCACTAATTCCCACTATATCTAACTTCAACCTATCCATTTCCCTTTTTAAATTTTCTAACCTACTTGCCCGAATAAGGGATCTGACATTCCACCCTCCGATCCGTAGAACGCCAGTTTTCTCTCTCCTGATAACGACGTCCTCTTGAGTAGTTCTCGCCAGGAGATCAGAATGGGGGGCTATTTTACCTCCGAAATATTTTACCCAAGAGGACGCCATCATCATTTAATCATACAGTAAAGCTGCATGCTTCTATATTTTAGAAAGTCTTTCTCAAGGATGAAGTAATCCATTCCCCACTTTATTACTCAGAGCATTGCCTATTTGCCACTGATTCCTTTGCTTATAAAACAAGTAAAGTGCACATTTTTTAAGGAAAGAGGGCGATGCTATTATCGTAAAAAATATTATGCATATGGCACTGTAATGTACTGTCCATACAACATACAGTTAAGCAGTTGGGATTTGCAATGGATGTATTATACTACTGCATACTCCTAAGGTTTTCGAAACAATATTTTACCACCAGTAGGTTTGATTGCCACAATTTCAATGTAACATAGATATGTATGGAGTAAATTACCACAATACTTTTCGCTTACCTGTAACAGAGAATACTATCGGAAATGCTAAGAGAATCTGCTATAAAAATCGATTTTGATAAAAATATATAGCGAAGTTTTTAGCATTGTATACTTATTAAATGGTAGATATGTTTTTCACATGGGCTTCACCTTGACAAACATAAAATTTGTTATTCGAAAAAGTGTGCAGCACCACCAACGATTTGTAAGTAGTAGCTTAGTACCATACTATTTAGCCGGGAGTAGGAGTTCACAACATTTAGTAAGGTCGATAAGACATCAATTTACATATCTCTTTCCTGTGCATGGTGCTGACTCAACATCGCAAACTACCTACTTAGGAATGAAATTGTATGACATATATTTATTTAAGCACTCTTTTCAGTAAATTTTTGATGTGAGGTCACATATCACGTAGGCATCTGTATATAACAAATTAACTACAAGTCAAGGTTCTGCCAGCCAAACGTTATCAGTTTGTTACCCTAGCATGATGATTACTACTATGTACAGATGGCATTCATACAGAATAAATAAGAACTAAAGTGATATTAGAGTGTAGGCAATTGTTTTTAGCACTTAAACAATGGTGGGACAGCCCGCATCTCGTGGTCGTGCGGTAGCGTCCTCGCTTCCCACGCCCGGGTTCCCGGGTTCGATTCCCGGCGGGGTCAGGGATTTTCTCTGCCTCGTGATGGCTGGGTGTTGTGTGCTGTCCTTAGGTTAGTTAGGTTTAAGTAGTTCTAAGTTCTAGGGGACATATGACCACAGCAGTTGAGTCCCATAGTGCTCAGAGCCAGCCAATGGTGGGACAAGTTCGTCGTGTGTTTTCTAGAAGTTATAATAGTCAATAATTGTTAATCATCTTTTAATATAGTAGCCTTAGTGATGTACCGTCTCAGTAATACACTCTAGGGCGCTGATGACTGCGCAGTTGAGCGCCCCACAAACCAAACATCATCAGTAATCTACTCTGGAAGTTGTGAAATATTAACAGTCTTGTATTTATTTGTGTCTTTGGAGGATGGTCTAGAAAAGTGAGTATTTGCAATGCTGGAAGAAAGTAGCACCAAAACTGTAACTGCCCCGAAGCTGTAAGTGTGAATGTAAGGTGGCCATGTGTTGCAGAAATTGCCATTGGGCAGCCATGGCATAGTTAAATTATAGCAATTCAGCTGACTGGAGACCACACTCCTGCTTTCGCATATACACTGTACTGTCAAATTGTATGACTTCTATTTTGGCTTAAAAACCATAGTATTTCAGCTCAACTTGACAATTATGCAACACCCAATTGGCGTAGAGGAGTGGGGGCTGAAGGAGGGAGGGGAAGGAAGAGGTGGAAACTTAAAAGGGGTTAGATGATCCTCCAAGATAAATAAACAATAAGAGCAGTGGAGCAAAGTTAATTTACATTAGGATCATAAATTATACTTGCATAATCATAAGTTAAGAACATATATACACGGTTTGATTATGTAAGGAGCAAAGCCATGTGAATTCGTGTTCATAGTGGGCCACAGCGAAATGAGTGGTTTGTTTACAATAGAGTCCTGAATTAGACATACATAAAGATAAGGGTGATGCAAATTTTTTTTTCATTAGGAGGCGACCCCATGTGGCTGTGGGTCTATTTACGTAAGGAGAACAATGGCCCCTTTGTCCCAGGGTGGGGTGTGGGTAACCGTGAAAGTGACAGGTGGTGTTTCTTTACATAAGTCTCACAAAGAAGAGTTACGTTCTCTTCTTCCTCCCCTACTACTGAGATTATGTATAAAGTTGTGTTTGGCTCTGCTGAAACCATCAGGTCCTTATTTGAGTGACACTTGTGCAGTGACACCAATGTGAGGAGTGATACAGTGTGAGCAGCAATATCATGCGAGCGGCAATAGTCTCTATTGGCCAGACTCTATCCACTGGTAAGTTCCAACATGTGATGCTGATAGGAATTTCTCCATCTTAAGCGAGGCATGGCGCGATTTTCTCCAAATTAACCAACATTACAATATGTTTCCCGTATAACAAACCCACTCTCTAATCTTTCATTGTATGTAGAATATAGGTGACGTTACTACTATGTTGTGCGGATGCGCTGAAATGCTAACCGTTTCTCTATCCAAGGACATAGCACACCTCACGCTGTCTCGGCTTGTATTGACTACCGCCTTTATAGTGAACAAATATTAATGGCCAGAAGTGTTATATCGGAATGATCTGTTGTATTTGCTTGCATTCAGCATCAGCTGTTACTGTTTAAATATCATTGTTGCTGAAATTAAATTTCCAAATTGCTCAACTACTTTTTGTGGTAGTGTAGTAGTCTTCTGCTTGTACAGATGTAATCAGTTTCTAGCAGGAGAAAATAAAGAACAACGCAATAGAGTTGATTTCTTAAATTTTATGGCAACGTTGATACAAACAGCCAAGGCAACCACAAGATTAATTAAACACCTGTATAATCTAGACATTAAATATTACACTCTCACGAAATTAGTAAGTCCAGCCATGGACAGGTACCAAAAATGTAATACATGCGACACTCATCCAGACAAAAGTGTTTCATGTGACTGAAGTCATTCTCCCAGCGCATATGGGATGTGAGACAAATCAACACTGCAGACGGTGCGAATCCACACGATCGGCGTACTTCATCACGTCAGCGTGCTGAGTGCTTGGAATCGGAGTCGTGGTTGCTTGCCGATGGCTGCACTACCGTTTACGGTAGCATGTACTTCAGAGAGGAGTCAACACATCTGCAAAAGAAAAGTTTTAATGACGCTATAGGAAATTTAGAGATCTGTATATTGGAGAATACACATGGAGAACAGCGCTCAGGTATAACTCTACACAAGCGCCAGCTTCAACTACTGTATTACCTTCTCACACAGCACAAAGTTCAATTGCATACTATATACATCGACGCGACAGTCATAACACCACTAACGTTTCAAAAGCTCAATTACATACTACCTACATCGACGCCAGAGTCATAACACCCCTAACGTTTCAAATGCGATTCAGTATATCTAAGCTGCGTTTTCTCAAATAGAGGCAAATATTCTTTTTTCACTGCGACAATGTATTTCTTACATTATTCAATCGCTCGTGAAAGGAGTTTAGTTATGCAGTATATCTCGGTATACAATATGAACAGAAAAAAGAAAGATCATGATATAGTTATCCTAAATATAACGTGAAAGTTGCTGGTACAGAACTGTTTTGTGTCTACAGCAGTGTCAAGTTCACTATTAGAAGCATAGCGTAATGCAGCATAAAAACAAAAAAAAAAAAACAAAAAAACCTTTAGACAAAGAAGTTTGTGTCTAGAAATGATAACAGAAGGGGCAATGAACGCACATAATAGATAGGAGCAATAAAATTAAGTTACATTCTCGAATTGTAAAGAATGCTTCTACAAGGCACTTAATACAATAACTTAACGACTCATAATTATAATAATTATTTCCATTGTACACTAGTGAAGATACCTAAAATAATTAGGCGACACATTCGTTCTCAAGAAACAAAAATAAAATTGTTGCATCGGAAGAATAGGTAATTTTTAATTGTAATCTCAAGACAAAACTACAGCTGCTTCTACGTCCTTGTAGAGAAGCACCGTTGCATTAACGACGCAGTAAAGCATTCACCTAATCGTCTGCTATAATTTTCCTAGAATCTCGTATGTCACTTTGAATTAATGATAAAATTTTATGCCTGTTCTGACTTAGCCATGGAGCATGGCGTGGAACATGAAATGTAAGATTGGATGAACGGAAGCGGTAAATAGGCCGTAGCATAAACACAATTAAAATACGAATCAAGTCACCGATGTAATTATGAAAAAACTTCTTGTTATTAGAAGCTACAAGAAAACTGGTTATTTTACGTAAACAATTTTATATTCCATCTCGATTCTACAAATTAGTGCATAAAGGAAGTCGGATACGGATGACGTAATCACTCCGTTAGCGTTAACGGGACACAGGTCGCTAATCTTGGTTTTTAGCTGTTCGAATCATTAAAGCTGGAACACGTCCGCAGATGAAAAGAAATGGAAACCCTTATCGACTGTGGTTTGTCAGCGCAGTCAGCCCCGTGTTCACGTTAACTGGTGACAGAAAACCGTGGGAATTATAAATCTCTATAACCTCATACGGCTTTGAACCCTGTACTGAGTACCACATGTACACTTGGTGATAGATTGCCTAGCACGAAGGCCTGATTTGATCGCTCGTGTGTGCTATAGAAGTCTTATTACTGAAAACGAAAGTGTGTTGCTGTGCCCGTTGCTGTGATAGTTTTCATTCCGAAGAAGCCCTGTTGATGCAGCTTCCCACGCTACTGTTACCCTGCGCGCGTCCTGTCATCTCTGCGTAAGTACTGAATTGATTTACTGTACTGTGCCCTCCGTGTCAGAGCTGGTTAATCTCTTCACACAACATACATTGGTCAAAACAACTGGATGATCAGTCGAGATAGGAACACTACATAAATTTGGGGCTGACATGTGAGAATGTGCTTAGAAAAAAGCCGTGGAAATCAGTTATAATGGGAGTGAAATAACGAATAATCAACACATAGATAAGAGAATATTAATTTAGACAATCAAAGATGAAGGGCGAATAAGAGCCAAAGAAATAAACAGAAGAATAAACTGGCTTTGCTTGATTTTGGCAAACAGTTTCAATTCTGAGATCCCTGTGTGCTGATATGGAAATTTTACAGTCAATACATACTATCAGTTTTGGCTTGTATAAGGAAACACGATAGTTATTCAGCGAGAAAAAGGCAGATATTTGATCAGATTTGCTAGAAGAGGTAGAAAACAAATAAATGTGTGACAAAGCAGACTCAAGTAGAAAACATATTTGTGTCTGTATTGAAAATGGAGGAACGCAGGACATATAATCAAGCGAATGGTTGGTTGACGGACCAAGGGAGGTCTCTGATGGACTTTTGTCATTCAGAATGTCACATATTACATTATAAACCGATCCATGTCTGATTCGAGCATCAAAGCGTCCACTTCTCTTGTGATTCCCGGTTTTTCACGGAGAGGTGGTAATCCGCACTTGTTTGACTGCAATGGGAGCCTATTTATCGCCTAAGCCCGGCATCGTACAATGGTACAACTCTGCTGTACAGTGGAACAAACTCAGACTTGTATTGTTGCTGCGCTGTTTCCCTTCAGATGTAGAAAGCGGAATGCTGCACTATGCTACACCTTACAAAGGGGGTGAGCCGTACTGTTTTCGCCCATCTGGCGGTAATGTGACGTTGGGATTTCTTTGTCCGTAAAGGAACCATTTAAAAATAATAAAGTAGTTCTATTTTTTTAGATGTGATAGAATTGTATGACGACTACTCGTAGTACAAAAGTAACGAAGCAGTCGGGTGAGAGGTTCCAAGCGACCTTTCTCGTAAATGAATCTCGCTTCTTCATCGTGCTGTCTGGTACCCCATAACACATTACACGCTCGTTCAAATTATGAGACGATCGCTTACTTAAACTTAAAACCCTTTCACACTTTTCTTGGGCTCGTTACACAGCTTTTTGTTCTGCTGAGAGGTGGATGGGACTCTTCCTGTATGCTTTCACTATATGGTGACTTTGCAACAGTTCTCTCATGACGTGACCTCAGCTTATACCGTTCGCCGCCTCCAATATGTACGCAAAGAGAAGGAGCGCCTATACCGTTCTGTGCAGGTAGTCGAAAACAGAGACTATACGTAAGATTATATCTCTCCACCACTTTATTTCGATCCAGTGAAGTGATTGAAAACCTGAGGGGTAAAGTATAATTTTCTGAAGCGTATAAATGAAAAGCCTCAGTTTTGTATAAATCATCAATCTAAATAATTTTTTGAAGATCATTACAGTTATCTCTATTTCGTAAGACCCCGATACAGAATACATAAGTTACAAATAATTACATTATTTCAAATACTGGGATTAACGCATAATATGGTAGTAGTTACAGCTTGTGAAACGAGTGTATGAACATCTTCCACACCTTGTCCACCCAGTACGCATGTTCTTTGTATCATGCATCATTGACAGTAAAATTAAGACATATAGATCACATATTCTTAAATATCTCATGAAACTGTCTTCTCCATGCTATAGATACTCTCCGCAATAGATTACAAGTTGCTTCATTACTCACTGTGCAACAATAAACGAACTAATTGTCAACACAACAGTAACTATGCAATGGCCACTACATTGTTGCAGACCTTCCACTATATTATTATTATTAATGTTAGTGACACAAAACATTCGAAACCTGACGTCTTCCATTTTCTGACAGTTCAGAAGTAAGGAATCCAGAAATCAAGTGATTTATCAACAGTACGCCTACGTACATACATTTTAATGTGGTTGATTTTAAGTGAGGAAGCAGGGAGTGAGTGAAGTAAGTGCCGCTAGGTAGAGGAATGGTGCAGAGGAAGCTTGTTTTGTAATAAGTGCATATGCCGATAGTTAGCTTCCATTTCTGATAATTTGTTAGTAGCACTCGTTATGTCCTGGGAATTGCTTCATCATTCTCACTGACTCATTAGATTAACACCTACACAAACTAAATATCATTTATCTTTTAAAAATGAAAATGCTCAAAGAAAATTCTTTTAGATTCTTGAGTTAGGTGGATGAAGGGAGGGGGGCGGGGAGGGATGATCCTAGTTAATATCTGATGGTACTCAGGAGCCTCAGAAAGATAGGGTGCCACTGATCTAGAGCCTATGTTAACCTAATTTGTCAACAGAAGTGCTTGAAGGATGAAGCAAATAAAAAAGAAAACACACATACAAGAAGAGACAGGAGGGAAGAATAACAGGAAACATAATAGCAATTATTATAATATCAGAAAAGAATTTTAATTTGTTTGAAGATTTGTTCCTCGCATAGCCCAAGGTCAGAGTAGTAATTTATATCAGTGGCAGTCAGAGACGCTCATGGTACGCAGTTTTTACAAAGTCACAGTTCATATGTCAGTTACTTCTCGTTACATATTATGAAAAATATTAACTCAATGTCGTCTGTCATGACGGTAAGATAGGAAGGAAGACATTTTGTTCGCAGCAACCCACCAGTGTACTATACAAGAGTTACAAGATTTGCAATTAAAAGTGCGAGAATATTTAAAACTTACTCTTCTTATTACGTAGCTAAAGGTGCCCATACTTAAATATGTGGAAATTTCGCATTGAGGGGGATGGCAAAATATCTAGCGAGTTGATTGTTGTGCGCATAGAGCCTTCAATATTTGTACGATTTGTTTTCCACAGACTAATTAAAAAATAAATAACGATGCTAACAGTCAGTCCAATAAATTCGGTACCGCTCTGCACCTTACGGATATACGTAGCCAGTCACAATACGATGACAGACAAAATTAAAAATAATTCAACAGTAATATCAAATACTACTGAAATAACAACTAAACTACGATATCACTCAGTAGAGGATGTTTAATAACTGTACAAGTGACCTCTGTCAGCAGAGGAGCACTGCATGACATGTGAAGCACCAGAAGACTTCGTCAGGTGTCAACGTAACTTTGTGATGGTTACACGTCATCGGAGGGAATGTAACTGATCAACGTTGCAATTCTGTGTGAGAGGTCACCACAAGCCATTAGTGTAGTTCATCTTTAGCGCTGTAGTCAGACCTGGTAACTTTTATAAAGGGCACGAACAGCGTCAGAAACTGAGGGATGGCCATGAACGAAACGGAGATGCAACCTACTCGGATGAGACAGCGTTATCATAACCCGAGAGAGTTCAAAGGGCCCTCATTGTGGGTCTCCGGTTGGCCGGCCGGTTCGATCATGCAGTATGGAGATTTTTGTGACATTCTGATGTGACAGTGACCCGACATTGGACTGCATAGGAACGTGGGGGCAGGGATACTCACCTGCAAGATCCCGGTCGACAACATGCGACCACCACCAGGGAAGATCGCCGTATTGTGCACAGACTGCATCGCAACCATTTCACATCTGTGCCTGTCGTCAGAGAACAAATAATGGACTACCTAATGTTCTAATGTGTGTGAAATCTTATGGGACTTAACTGCTAAGGTCATCAGTCCCTAAGCTTACACACTACTTAACCTAAATTAACCTAAGGACAAACACATACACCCATGCCCGAGGGAGGACTCGAACCTCCGCCGGGACCAGCCGCACAGTCCATGACTGCAGCGCCTAGACCGCACGGCTAATCCCTCGCGGCATGGACTACCTGCTAAACTATTTCTCAGGTGCCAAACTGATCAGAGATTAGCAGCAGCCATACGAGGGAATTAGCGCCCCATGCGTCCGCTGCCGTTGGCACTACAACTCAAACGGCTGCGTATGTAGTGGTGCAGAGGAGGCGAGCATAGATTGCTGATGAACAACGTCACATAGTGTTCAGCGATATACCGCGGTTTCACAGTACCCCGGAGGTCCACCGTCGGCGAGCATGGCGACGATCTCAAGAGAGATCTTACTCTTCGAAAGAGAGCTACACCTGTGGGAAGCCATTCGGTATGACTTCAGAACACGGCTGGTGGTAACTGAGGGAACTCTGACGGCACAGTAGTACGACATGCATATCCTGCATCCTCTTGTGTTTACCTATCAAATGACAGTATCTCGGTGCCACTTTTCAACAGGACAATGAATGTCCACACTAAGCATGCGTTTATATGAAGTTGCTGCGTGATGTTGAGGTATTCCCATGGTCAACATTATTCCCAGGTTCGTCCTCCACACAGCATTTGAGGGAAGAATTCGACGTCGGTGCCAGTGCCAGTACACACGATATCAAGACTGTTGGCCAGCTTGCTCTGGGAGAGGATACAACGCCTTTACGGCACCTTGCTCCAACGGACCAATGAATAAACGCAGGCCAGAGGGAATTCGACGGCAGTTTGCGTGATACTGTCAAGTTCTTTATAGCCCTGATTCGATTTTGAAATCACCGAAATAACATCACATAACCTATCAACCTATAAGGTTTAATTTGGTTTTCTACTCCCCTTCTGGGTGCTTTTTTCCACACAGTGTACACTGGTGTAACAAAAATCATGGGATAGCGATATGCCCGTATACAGACGGTGGTAGCATCACGTACACAAGGTATAAAAGAACAGTGCACTGGCAGAACTATTTGTACTCAGGTGATTCACTTGATAGAGTTTCCGACGTGATTGTGGCCGCACGACATGAGTTAACAGACTTTGAATGAGGAATTGTAGTTGGAGTTAGAGGTAAGGAATGTTCCAATTCGAAAATCGTTTGTAAATTCAATATTCCGAGATCCACAACATCAAGAGCGGGCCGAGAATAACAAATTTCAGGCATCACTTCTCACCACGAACAGCGTAGTGACCGACGGCCTTCATTTAACACCTAGAGCAGCAGCGTTTGTGTGGAGTAGGCACTGCTAAGAGACAAGGCAGGACGCACAACGAACATATTCGTTAGGACAGTGCGGCCAAGTTTGGCGTTTATGGCCGATATGCGAGTGCCTTTGCTAACAGCGAGACATCGTCTGCATCTCCTTTACTGGGTTAGTGACACTATCGGTTGGACCCTAGACGACTGGAAAACCGTGGTCTGGTCAGGTGAGTGCAAAGTTCAGTTGGTAAGAGCTGATGGTAGGGTCCGAGTGTGGCGTAGACCCCGCGTAGCCATGGACCCTGGTGTCTGTGTCTCCATAATGATGTGGGCTGTGTTTTCATGGATTGGAATGGATCTTCTGGCCCAAATGAACTGATCACAGACTGCGAACAGTTATGCTCAGCTACTTGGAAACCATTTGCAGCCATTCGTGGTCTTCGTGTTCCCAAACAACGATGGAATTTTTATGGACGGCAGTGCGCCATGTCACGGGATCACAGTTGTCTGCGATTAATTTGAAGAACATTCTGGACAGTTCGGGTAATGATTTGTCCACCCGTCGAACATTTATGGGACATAATCGAGAGGTCAGTTCGTGCACAATACTCTGCACCGGCAACACATTTGCAATTATGGACGGCTATATTGTAGAGACAGTAAGGCTGAATTTTCTTGAAGGGGACTTCCAACGACTTGCTGAGTCCATGCCACGTCGAGCTGCTGCGCTACACCGAGCGTATTAGGAAGTACCCCATGACTTTTATCACCTCAGTGTAAATTGAGCAGTAACGACCATAACCAGTATTACGAAGAAAACTTTCCGGATGATTTTAATTCCTTTGGAACCTTACGCGTGACTTTCGTAAATGATTTTGGGGTGGCTCCCCAATGAACTGGTTGATCCCCGCCTCTAAAACCCTCTCTACCGACAAATGGACTGTGGCCGAACGGTTCTAGGCGCTTCAGCCCGGAACCGCACTGCTGCTACTGTCGCAGATTCGAATCCTGCCTTCGGCGTATATGTGTGTGGTGTCCTTATATTAGTTGGGTTTAAGTAGTTCTAAGTCTAGGGAACTGATGACCTCAGATGTTAAGTCCCATAGTGCATAGAGCCATTTTTGACAAATGGAAGAAGATCGATTGTAACATTGCCCCGAAATTTGCCAATGAGTGACCGAATGTTTACATTGCAGATTTTATGGACTTCGACAGTACACAGAAATTATGTTTAACGCCAAACTGAATACCAAGGGTCTACGTTTCGGTCTCTTCATTGCTATGGATACTTACGCAGCAGTGGTAACGTTGAAGGTCTGACTGCCAGGACACCTGTACATTTCCGGAGACATGCCATCTCCCTTCTGTATGCAGATGTAGTAGATGGCTGGGTTCTCTGGGACAATGCCCACCTGTCCCAGCTGCGTACAAGGCGTGATGGGGCCTTCGGTGCAGACTCGATCGGATGTCGTCAGGCTGTCAACATAAAGCAGGATTTAGTTTTAAAGAATTGCCGACCGCATCACATCAGAAGCATAGGTCAGGGGCTGTGACATTGCAGTTTCTTTTAGGTATGGCGAATATTGAAACAAACGCACCATTACACCACAAAAAAATTACACCTGGAAAGGATTTCATGCTATTCATTTAGGAATCACATCGTTGTTATCTGATCAAACTGCTTACCACACATTCTACTGAAGTGGTCCAAAAATGGTTATAACCGCTCAGCTGAATCAACTCCTAAAGCGAGCTTCTTCGTTTGATTGAAAGTCTAAGTTTTTTTCTGTACTGTCGTTGTGAATTTTTGGCGAACTGTCTTCCTCCACCGACGTACTGCTATTAATTTTGTAAGTTCGTTTTGTTTTATAATTCTACCATCTGTCATAATTTTCACTGATATACCATCATCTTCTGACATTATACCTTATTTATATCAAGCGAGATAGCACAGTATTAAAGACAATGGAACTGCGTTCGAAAGAATTGGTGTTCAGTGCCACGCCAGCCTTCCATTTATGGATTTTCCATGGTCTCTCTAAATTGGTTTAAGCCAATGGTACGAGGGTTCCCCCCCATCTTATTCCATACCGACGATCTGCACCATCTCTAACCTCGTCGTCCACGAAACGTTAAACCACAATCTTCCTATCTCTCCCCTTTCTTCATATCTAGATTGGCTATGCTTAAATCATGTAGCATACCTACACCAATGCTATTATTTGCATTATTAAGTAAACATAATATCTGTTGTTTATTGAAAATGCGCTGATATGTCTAGCGTTTTAAATTATGTAATCGTGCCGACCTACTTTGATGTGTACATGACAACAAGAGCGATTCAGATCAATAGATTATGACAATATACACTCCTGGAAATTGAAATAAGAACACCGTGAATTCATTGTCCCAGGAAGGGGAAACTTTATTGACACATTCCTGGGGTCAGATACATCACATGATCACACTGACAGAACCACAGGCACATAGACACAGGCAACAGAGCATGCACAATGTTGGCACTAGTACAGTGTATATCCACCTTTCGCAGCAATGCAGGCTGCTATTCTCCCATGGAGACGATCGTAGAGATGCTGGATATAGTCCTGTGGAACGGCTTGCCATGCCATTTCCACCTGGCGCCTCAGTTGGACCAGCGTTCGTGCTGGACGTGCAGACCGCGTGAGACGACGCTTCATCCAGTCCCAAACATGCTCAATGGGGGACAGATCCGGAGATCTTGCTGGCCAGGGTAGTTGACTTACACCTTCTAGAGCACGTTGGGTGGCACGGGATACATGCGGACGTGCATTGTCCTGTTGGAACAGCAAGTTCCCTTGCCGGTCTAGGAATGGTAGAACGATGGGTTCGATGACGGTTTGGATGTACCGTGCACTATTCAGTGTCCCCTCGACGATCACCAGTGGTGTACGGCCAGTGTAGGAGATCGCTCCCCACATCATGATGCCGGGTGTTGGCCCTGTGTGCCTCGGTCGTATGCAGTCCTGATTGTGGCGCTCACCTGCACGGCGCCAAACACGCATACGACCATCATTGGCACCAAGGCAGAAGCGACTCTCATCGCTGAAGACGACACGTCTCCATTCGTCCCTCCATTCACGCCTGTCGCGACACCACTGGAGGCGGGCTGCACGATGTTGGGGCGTGAGCGGAAGACGGCCTAACGGTGTGCGGGACCGTAGCCCAGCTTCATGGAGACGGTTGCGAATGGTCCTCGCCGATACCCCAGGAGCAACGGTGTCCCTAATTTGCTGGGAAGTGGCGGTGCGGTCCCCTACGGCACTGCGTAGGATCCTACGGTCTTGGCGTGCATCCGTGCGTCGCTGCGGTCCGGTCCCAGGTCGACGGGCACGTGCACCTTCCGCCGACCACTGACGATAACATCGATGTACTGTGGAGACCTCACGCCCCACGTATTGAGCAATTCGGCGGTACGTCCACCCGGCCTCCCGCATGCCCACTATACGCCCTCGCTCAAAGTCCGTCAACTGCACATACGGTTCACGTCCACGCTGTCGCGGCATGCTACCAGTGCTAAAGACTGCTTATGGAGCTCCGTATGTCACGGCAAACTGGCTGACACTGACGGCGGCGGTGCACAAATGCTGCGCAGCTAGCGCCATTCGACGGCCAACACCGCGGTTCCTGGTGTGTCCGCTGTGCCGTGCGTGTGATCATTGCTTGTACAGCCCTCTCGCAGTGTCCGGAGCAAGTATGGTGGGTCTGACACACCGGTGTCAATGTGTTCTTTTTTCCATTTCCAGGAGTGTATAATTCCTGACTGTTCGCACATTGAATAAAGTAATAATTTTTATTGCTACGTAGATGGCTCGTCAGTGAGATGAAGTTGGTAATCAGTAAAGAAATTTTAGCGATTCTGACATAGGATTTTTATCCGCACACTTTAACATAACAAATCACCGTCTTCCAGTATGACAGTGTTAAATAACAACGTGTTGTTTAGTTGTTTTAGCGCCCTCTATAGCCGTAACCTCGTAGTTTCTTTTCCCATAGCCCTGTGCTGTAAGTCAGTAAGCCACCTTCAACGATCTCGGTGCTGATGTATGCATTTAACATCAAATATGTTAAGAAGACACTTCATTTTTTTGCATAGGCAGTGGTTAAATTAATGAAATACCTTTCTTAATGTTTGGATTATCTACAGTTTCGATTGCTCTGCATGTAGCAGAAGGGGGGCAGGTCACAGTTGATTGACCATATGCGTAATTAACAAATATGAAGCAAATTTCGACATGAAGTACATTTCAGATATGGTGCATACATGTACCTTACTTCAAATGCAGATTATACTTAATACCTTTAAACACTTTATAGAGACGAGAACATTTCGAAAGTAATGTCAGATTAGGTATATAAAACTTTTCGAGCAATGAAAAGTGGAATACCGCCAAGGACTGCAAAAGGAACTTCCAAAGTCATTTATAGAATGTATGCGACAGAAAACATCTCACCAAAACTGGAGCAATGTTATAACTGATTGAACAGTCCACGAGTGTGCTGCCGGTCCATAGCGTCCAACGGGCATAGTATTTCGGCAACTTGTATGAACGTTCCAATAGTTATGCAAAGATCGAAAACTTGCAAAGGATAGACTAAGTTCGAGAACTGCGTCAAACAGTCTGTGTTGGAGATCACAACCGCCACAACGTTTACTTTAATGCTATTGCTTGTATTAGACTTGATCGGACTATGTCAGTGTCGTAGTAACAGGAAATGACACATGATGGTACATGGGCCCTAACGTTTCGCCTTACATCCTGGTTAGTATATGTAATATGGAAAGGTGTCATTAGAAATGTGCAGTAGCAACTTCGATCCATGTACAGTGGAGACTTTTATCCAGCAGTGGGAGTGAAATGTCTGGTCGTAATGATGAATAATATTGCCATACGACGACTAACCGAAAAACAGGGAATAATCGCCAATGACTAGAGAAGAGCTATATCTTCAGATTATGCGTACAAGGTAAATGGAAATAAGTGGTGCCTTGTCAGAAGACACCCAACACAGGCCACTGAAAGAGGAACGCTTTTTCGTAAATATTATCTCTGATATGGCCTTTATGTCAACAAAAAAATTAATATCATTTGATGAAATGAAAGAAATCGTTGATTCCATCTAGTCGCAACACACAATACAACAATACACAACACACCACCAAGTGTGGTTTCAAGAAGAACTGAAATAAGAGATCCGTCTTCACGAAATGTGACAGGAGCCTTTCAAGTGAAATAGTCTACCGAGTCAGCTACCCAGCCACAATATACTGGGTAACTCAAAAGTTTAAACGTGCCACTGATTCCATTCCATTGACGTACACGTCACCAAGAGTATATGAATTCTATTCAGTTCTGTGTGAGCTGACGCAAAAAATATATTAATGATCCCCACTAAAAGAACCGCTTGCTCGCTTAGGAGAGCTGCGGGTGGTTTAGAACTAGTACCAGTTGCAGTATCACTCTCCAGTAAAGTGGTAAATGTGTGCAGTCTCTTGTATGGAAACACCCCAGCGAGATGGGCCAACGTGGGGAAGTGGGCAGCGCACAAATACCTGCTTTGAATTAGTTTACATCCGAACGAACTGTTATAGTGTCCTGATTCCAACTACTACAGTTTCTCTGACCAATAAAATTTCTTTTTAGCACATTCTTATTAAATGTGAATGGAAATTAGGGCCCCTTGCAAAAACAGCAGCAACCAATAATTTACATATTCATATAGTTCATTAAACACAATAAGATTCTGGGGAGCAGTGACACAGCTGTCTTCTCCGCGAGTGTTGCCGAATCTGAGCCTACCCCTTGACATGGCTTCTGTACATGGCCAGTTCATTCTACTGCAATAGTAGCAGCGTTGTCGCACTTGAAAAGAATGAGAGGAATGTTCTCTGTTCCGTAAAGAGCTCAAACGCATGGTATTACACATCCTTCTAAAACTTGCATGTATTTCGATATTGAGAAATGTTACGCCACCAGTTGTCAAATGGGTGATATTTTTACGACAAGATGTTTCGGGATTACCTTATCCCGTTATCAAATTCTTTGGTGGATGGAAATGGCTGCCTTCAGTTTGCAGCTGTACTTTGAGTGTATAACACGCCAACAAGACGTCTTCTAGGAAGAGTTTTGTATTCTACAATGCATATTTGCTGCTGGACTTTTACTTTTGAAGAAGCCTAACGGTACAGACGCTTTTGGGTATGTTATACTGCATGACGATATAAACATTTTCGTATGGTTGAAAGTACATGTAGTATCGCGTTTCATTGGTTGGTTTCTGCAGTATCGCAACTTATCGATACTGCCGGAGCCGCGAGCGGCGCTTTTTACATCGCCACTAATGAAGAAACTTCAGTCCGTCGACCAATGAAAAGAGCCAGGACGGTGTTGTAAGCGGCGGGCACCTGGGCTCCAGTCTGCTAGTTCAATATTACTTCTAGTCGAGTCGCTAGTTGGTGCCGAACTTTTCAACTACCGACATAACATTTAGTGCACATAGGTGCACTCCCGATTCGAGCCTCTGCTTATAGCTAACCGCGGCTGCCACAAGTTGTCAAAAGAGTAGCATTTCTTCAACCACAAGTTGAGTACAATATTTTTAATGAAAGTGAACACGTGTCAACTAATCTTATCCTTGTCTGTCCAGATTACTGCGAAAAGAGACCCTCTGGCTATCTTCCACCCACTTATCATTAACAATGAGGGCCTAACACTTGGCTCCTCGGGAGATAACGGTTACCGACTCTCAACATAACCGTCTCTTTATTTTGCAGTACTTGATAATAAGATAATGTGTCACAATTATCACACATTTGACAACTGCTGGCGTAACATTCCCAATTCCGTTTCGTGTGACGGTTGTACGATGGCTTCACAACATATGCAGTGACTGCGAGAGGTGTGTGTATCTGCGAAGATGAGCGGGTATTAAGTGTTGATCGCGAGGAGAGGAGATGGGGAGTCGTAGCGGGTTTGTCGTGGCAGTGAGCCTGTACAGAAAGGACGGAGAACTTGGTGCTCTTGAGGATTGTTTTATTGATGTGATGGAAGATACTATTATGCCAAACGGAAAATTTAACACAGACATCCAAATAACGAATTTCTTGCGATTTTTAAAAACTTTTTTATGGTCAGTGTTAATGGATTTGAAAGAATGAATTTTCACGTTGTGTTACATTTTCCTATTTATCCTGTGTTGATATTTCGTTATTGTAATTTGTAATGAAATATTTTCTTACAGCTTGCTAAGCCTTCAGTGGTGGACTTTTATGAATGAAATAGAGTCAAGAAATTTTTATGAGATGGCTTTCTTTTTTAATACAGATTCTTGACAAGTATTTTTGTCTATTGAGTAACTCGGATTATCCTACGTCAGTATGAAGCTCCCATTACCTGATGAACACTCCTTTTTATGACGGATAAATTTTACAAGAAACAAGTTTGCAGTGCATGTGTTTAAGAGATCGTATTGCACTAGCTCGATTCTCTGTAGTTAGCAGCAAATCAGAACTTGAGACACACCTTTTCTTCTTGCTTCTCAAGAGCAGTAGCACAGGGCTTTCACTTGCGGCACAGATAAACCACATACAGCAAATATCAAATTTCAATCTCACAGGGTCGATTGACAGCGTTGAAAACAATTACTATCACTAATGTCTAAAATCTCTTAAAAAATAAAAAAACAGTTGAATTTACTTTTGCAACAGTTTACATTCATAAAGAGACTATACATGCAGGAAGAGACAACTCAAAAGTAGAGGTTACAAGTGCACATTCACATAATCTTATCTCTCTTATTTGCTAAGATAACTTACAATTGCACTTCTCCGACTTTGGAAGCCTTTTCTGAAGGAATTAGTCTGGAGTGTAGCCTTGTAAGGAAATAACGTCAACGATAAGGAATTCAAATAAGAGGAGACTAGTGGGTTTTGAAATGTGAGGCTAGAGAAGTGTGCCACAGATTCGATGGGTACATTACGTAACTATAGAGGAAGTACTGAACTGAATTGAGATAACAAATGCAGTTTATAACTTGCCTAAAAGAAGGGAACAGGCGATTGGACACCCACTGAGGCATTTGTTAATCGCCAGTCTAGGGATAAAAACTTCTGTATGAGACCATCTACAACAAGCCTTTAGTAGCTATGCGGAGACCAGAAGGCTTGCAGAGAAAAGAAGAGTACTCTGAAGATTTTTATAAAACCCATATCCGGACTAAAGACCACAAAAACGAATACAGAAGGTATTCCTCACAACGAAATGAGCCTTGCGAATTATTCTGGGATGGAGAGGTATTCTTGGAGCAGTAAAATATATACTCACCTGCAGTCTGCTTGCAGAGGATTGTACGCTGTAGTTCCGGAGCACGATTCGGGTTGAGAACCTGCGTTGACCTCGGTGCAGATGTGGTACGTCTGGCAGTCGTACGGGTCAGGGAAGGATCCGATGCCGTGGCACGTGAAGTCCTCGCCGGGCAGGGATGAGTGGCACTCAGAGTCCGCTGACGCGACGCAAGCAGCCTGCTCTGCGCTGCACTTCTGATCCGCGCTGGAGTCGCATACTGCCACCACCGTGGCGTAGAAGCCGCCTGAACCATCCCCCAAACACACCAGCACCTGCACAAACACAGCAACGTGCTTTGAAGAGATGTGGAAAAATTAGAAAGTAACACATGTTTTTTTTTTTTATTTTTATTCAAACACAAATTCCTGCACCTGCGCAACGAAACCACTTTTAGAACCCAGAGGAAATACAGACGTTGGCTATTAGTGACTGTTGATGAAAATAAATGGGCAAAGTTGAAAATTTGTGCCGGACTGGTATCGGAACACAGGTCTCCTGGTTAATACGTAGATGCGCTGACCACAGCGTCATTGAGACACAGCTCTCATTTGAACCGCACTGGCTACCGTTAGCACGCCTCTCGACAGGCCCAAACTCTCAACTTATCCACACTCTACTAATGTAGCACCCCTTGCACATTATTCTCATTACCTGCAGTATTTCGCCGATTCTCGCAAGAGCCTCGCGTCCATCCGCACAGATATCGCGCGCGCGCCCACACACACACACACACATATATATATATATATATATATATATATATATATATATATATATATATATATATATATATATACAGGGTGGTCCATTGATCGTGACCGGGCCAAATATCTCACGAAATAAGCGTCAAACGAAAAAACTACAAAGGACAAAACTTGTCTAACTTGAAGGGAGAAACCAGATGTCGCTATGGCTGGCCCGCTAGATGGCGCCGCCATACGTCAAACGAATATCAACTGCGTTTTTTTTTTAAATCGGAACCCCCATTTTTATCACATATTCGTGTAGTACGTAAATAAATACGAATGTTTTAGTTGGACCACTTTTTTCGCTTTGTGACAGATGGCGCTGTAATTGTCACAAACATATGGCTCACAATTTTAGACGAACAGTTGGTAACAGGTAGATTTTTTAAATTAAAATACAGAACGTAGGTACGTTTGAACATTTTATTTCGGTTGTTCCAATGTGATACATGTACCTTTGTGAACTCATCATTTCTGAGAACGCATGCTTTTACAGCGTGATTACCTGTAAATACCACATTAGTGCAATACGAGGTGCGGCTAGAAAAAAACCGGACTGATGCTGGAAATAACATTTATTTACAATTATTTACAATTTCATGTTATCTCCTTCAACGTACTCTCCTCCTCGGTCTCTACACCGTTCCATACGAATTTTCCACTTTTCATAGCAATGCTGCAGATCATTTTCGGTAAGTCCATACATTACTTCCGTCGCTTTTTCTTTTACTGCTTCAATAGTCTCAAATCTAGTTCCTTTCAAAGCTGACTTGACTTTAGGGAAAAGAAAAAAGTAACAGGGGGCCAAATCAGGTGAGTAGGGTGGATGATCTAAGATGGGAATGTTGTGTTTTGCCAAAAACGTCTTCACTGACAACGCACTGTGAGCTGGGGCATTGTCTTGGTGAAGGATCCATGACTTTTTTCTCCACAAATCGTTCCGTTTTCTCCGTACTCGCTCACGTAGGGTAGCCAGGACGCTAATGTAGTAATGCTGATTCACTGTTTGTCCCTCTGGTAGCCAATCAATGTGCACAATCCCTTTGATGTCAAAAAAAAACAATCATCATTGCCTTGAATTTCGATTTTGACATTCGTGCTTTTTTTTGTCGTGGAGAACCAGGAGTTTTCCAATGCATCGATTGGCGTTTAGTTTCGGGATCGTAAGTAAAAAACCACGATTCATCGCAAGTAATAACATTTTGTAAGAAGGTGGGATCACTTTCAATGTTTTCCAGGATGTCAGAACAAATCATTCTTCGGCGTTCCTTCTGTTCAATTGTGAGACACTTTGGAACCATTTTTGAACACACTTTGTTCATGTTGAAACTTTCTTGAAGAATCTGCCTAACACTTTCCTTGTCAACTCCTGTTAACTCAGACACTGCTCTGATTGTTAAACGGCGATCTTGTCGAACAAGTTTACCGATTTTTTCAATGTTTGCATCAGTTTTTGCTGACAATGGTCTGCCAGTGCGAGTGTCATCACTGGTGTCTTCGCGGCCATCTTTAAATCGTTTAAACCACTCAAACACTTGTGTTCGCGATAAACAATCATCGCCGTACACTTGTTGTAACATTACAAACGTTTCACTTGCAGATTTTCCTAGTTTGAAACAAAATTTGATGTTAACACGCTGTTCTTTCTGTGCACTCAACATTTTCCGACGCACAGACAAAACGTCAACTACTTAAAACAGACGCCACGGGCACACTGAGTGCAGGAGGCAGATGAAACTCGAGCAGTAGGCGGAGCGAGAGTCACGTGACAGGCCACGTGACTTTCAGCCTTATTGCATTCGTTTTATTGTTTCACCAGTACTAGTCCGGTTTTTTTCTAGCCACACCTCGTAAATGCTCAAAATGATGTCCGACCTCAATGCATTTGGCAATACGTGTAACGACATTCCTCTCAACAGCGAGTAGTTCGCCTTCCGTAATGTTCGCATATGCATTGACAGTACGCTGACGCATGTTGTCAGGCGTTATCGGTGGATCACGATGGCAAATATCCTTCAACTTTCCCCACAGAAAAAAATCCGGTGACGTCAGATCCGGCGAACGTGCTGGCCATGGTATGGTGCTTCGACGACCAATTCACCCGTCATGAAATATGCTATTCAATACCGCCTCAACCGCACGCGAGCAATGTGCCGGACATCCATCATGTTGTAAGTACATCGTCATTCTGTCAAACAGTGAAACATCTTGTAGTATTTACTATTAAAAACAGTCTCGATGCCGGCCGCGGTGGTCTTGCGGTTCTAGGCGCTGCAGTCCGGAACCGCGGGACTGCTACGGTCGCAGGTTCGAATCCTGCCTCGAGCATGGATGTATGTGATGTCCTTAGGTTAGTTAGGTTTACGTAGTTCTACGTTGTAGGGGACTGATGACCTAAGATGTTAAGACCCATAGTGCTCAGAGCCATTTGAGCAGTCTTGATCACGATTTATTTATCAAGGTGACCGGTTTCGACCACTGCTGTGGCCATCTTCAGACCATTGAGTAGGAACCTCTTTCCGTTGGAGAATCTTGTAGTAACATCGGTAGAACATTACGTAGGAAATCAGCATAAATTGCGCCATTTAGATTGCCATCGAGAAAATGGGGGCCAATTATCCTTCCTCCCATAATGCCGCACCATATATTAACCCGCCAATTTCGCTGACGTTGCATTTGTAGTAGCCATTGTGAATTTTCCGTTGCCAAATAGTGCATATTATGCCGGTTTACGTTATTGCTGATGGTGAATGACGCTTCGTCACTAAATAGAGCGCGTGCAAAATATCTGTCATAGTCCCGTAATTTCTCTTGTGCCCAGTGGCAGAACTGTACACGACGTTCAAAATCGTCGCCATGCAATTCCTGGTGCATAGAAATATGGTACGCGTGCAATCGATGTTGATGTAGCATTTTCAACACCGACATTTTTGAGATTCCCGATTCTCGCACAGTTTTTCTGCTACTGATGTGCGGATTAGTCGCGACAGCAGCTAAAACACCTTCTTGGGCATCATCATTTGTTGCAGGTGGTCGTTGACGTTTCACATGTGGCTGAACACTTCCTGTTTTCTTAAATAACGTAACTATCCGGCGAACGGTCCGGACAAATGGTTCAAATGGCTCTGAGCACTATGGGACTTAACTTCTGAGGTCATCAGCCCCCTTGATCCTACAACTACTTAAACCTGACTAGCCTAAGGACATCACACACATCCATGCCCGAGGCAGGATTCGAACCTGCGACCGCAGCGGTCGCGCGTTTCCAGACTGTAGCGCCTAGAACCGCTCGGCCACTCCGGCCGGCACGTTCCGGACACTTGGGTGATGTCGTCCAGGATACCGAGCAGCATACATAGCACACGCCCGCTGGGCATTTTGATCACAATAGCCATACATCAACACGATATCGACCTTTTCCGCAATTAGTAAACTGTCCATTTTAACACGGGTAATGTATCACGAAGCAAATACCGTCCGCACTGGCGGAATGTTACGTGACACCACGTACTTTTACGTTTGTGACTATTACAGCGCCATTTATCACAAAGCGAAAGAAGTGGTCCAACTAAAACATTCATATTTCATTACGTACTACACGAATATGTAATAAAAATGGGGTTTCCTATTTAAATAAATGCAGTTGATATCCGTTTGACCTATGGCAGCGCCATCTAGCGGGCCAACCATAGCGCCATCTGGTTTCCCCCTTCAGGCTAGACGAGTTTCGTTTTTTTGTAGTTTTTTCGTTTGATGCTTATTTCATGAGATATTTGGCCCGGTTACTATCAATGGACCACCCTGTATGTATGATCAAAAGTATCTGGACACCTGTCTGGAAATGACTTACAAGTTTGTGGCTCCCTCCATCGGTAATGCTGGAATTCAATATGGTGTTGGCCCACCCTAAGCCTTAGCTTCTACTCTCGCAGACATATACGTTCAATCTGGTGCTGGGAGGTTTCTTGGGGAATGGCGGCCCATTCTTCACGGAGTGCTGCACTGAGGAGAGGTATCGATGTCACTTGGTGAGACCCGGCACGAAGTCGGCGTTCCAAAATATTCTTTAGATATTCTATAGGATTCAGGTCAGGACTCTGTGCAGGCCAGTCCATTACAGGGATGGTATTGTCGTGTAAGCAGTCCGCCAAAGACGGTGCATTATGAACAGGTGCTCGATCGTGATGACAGATGCAGTCGCCATCCTAGAACTGCTCTTCAACGGTGGAAAGCGAGAGGGTGGTTAAAAACATCAATGTAGGCCTGGGCTGTGATAGTGCCACGCAAAAGAGCAAGGGGTGCAAGCCCCCTCCATGAAAAACACCGCCACACCATAACACCTCAGCCTTCCGAATTTTACTGTTGGCACTACACACGCTGGCAAATGACGTTCACAGGCCATTCGCCATACCCACACTTTGCCATCGGATCGCCACAGTGTGTACCGTGGTTCGCCAATCCACACAACGTTTTTCCACTGTTCAATCGTCCAATGTTTTCGCTTCTTACATCAAGCGAGGAGTCGTTTCGCATTTACTGACGTGATGTGTGGCTTATGAGGAGCCTCTCGACCATGAAATCCACGTTTTCTCACCTACCGTCTAGCTGTCATAGTACTTGCTGTGGATCCTGATGCAGTTTGGAATTACTGTGTGGTGATCTGGATAGATGTCTGTCTATTACACATTATGACCCTCTTCAACTGTCGGCGGCTCAAACGGTTCAAATGGCTCTGAGCACTATGGGACTCAATATCTATGGTCGTCAGTCCCCTAGAACTTAGAACTACATAAACCTAACTAACCTAAGGACATCACAACTGTCGGCGGTCTCTCAGTCAACAGACGAGGTCGGCCTTCGCGCTTTTGTGCTGTACGTGTCCCTTCACGTTTCCAATTCACTATCACAGCGGAAACGGTGGACTTCTGGATGTTTAGGAGCGTGGAAATCTCGAGTACAGACGTATGACACACGTGACACCCAATAACCTGACCGTTCGAAGTCCGTGAGTTCCGCGGAGCGCCGCTTTCTGCTCTCTCACGATGTCTAATGAGTACTGAGGTCGCTGATATGGAGTAACTGGCAGTAGCTGGCAGCACAATGCACCTAATATGAAAAAAAGTATGTCTTTGGAGGTGTCCGGATGCTTTTGATCACATAGTGTATGTGTATGTGTACGTGTGTCTGTGATGCATGCCAGACTCGAACCCTTACGGGAATGAGCGAAATGCAGCAGATAGTTAGGTTAATGTGAAAGGGGCACTACATTAGTAGTGTCTGAAGAAGCTGAAAATTTAGGTCTATTGGGAGGGCTGCTGGAGCTGCCCAAGCAGTTGTGATGGCCAGTCTGTCTGGATGGCGCAGTGATAAGCGCATCTGCCTACTTAGTAGGAGACTTGGTTTCTTATCCCCGTCCAGTACAAGTTTTCTGATTTTCCCGTTGATTTACATCAACGCCCGTTCGAAACCAATGTCTATACTTCCTTCATGCCTTAATTCACATTGGCTCTGGATCAAAATAATGTTCTTTCTTTGGGACATGTCTGAAGGACCAGACACCACATATATATGAAACTGCTCTTATTTCTTTTTGTAACGGGAAAGGAGGGTGCTGGTTGTTGCCGCATTTGAAATGTTCGTTCAGAAATATCGATACTGGTTTTAAGCAGTTGCCGTGAAGACTTTCATGCGCTTTCTCGGCTGATACCTTGAAGTGCAAAGTGTCCATAATTAAAGTTTCAGTTACAAAACGCTGTAGAAAGAGAACCATTGCTCAGAATAACGTCAAATTTGAACAGCATATTGTTGACGCAGAGGGAAACGTTATGGAAAAACTGCGAAAATTTGACCAATAGACGGCGCTGTAAGCGTCAGAACATCCATACTAACAGTTGAGCGCAGCGTGGCTGTTTTCGGTTTCCGTTAGCGACGCCCATCATGACTGTCTCCATGAAAGATCGCGCGCTGCTGTTACAGCTCTTTTACAAGAACGGTGACTGTGCGCTAGTAGCCATGCAGAGGTTCCAGACACTCAAGGGATTGAGAAAAGGTATTGATTTGATGTCTGCAAAGAGTCTGGAGAAAATTGTTACAAAATTCGAAAAGACAACTTCGTTTTGAAATGCAATGTGATAGAGGGAGGAAAGCAGTTCATTCAACGTTTCTCGAAGCATTGCAGGAAGGGTCGAGCGGTAATGTGCAAACATGCAGTTCACGGGGAATGCCTCGAACGTTGGACATCTCTTTGAGCATTATGTACAAAATCCTATGCAATATCTTACACCGCTGTCCATACAAAGTTAATCACATTCAGGAATGGCTTTCTGCTTGATGCTCGCGTGGAAGTGAACGATGAATGGCCATGTAAAGTTATATGGACGGAGGAAGCCCATTTCTGTCTCGAGGGACACATCATTATCCGTGACTGCAGAATGTGAACAACGGAAAATTTGTAATGATTATAATGATTATAAAGAATCCGCCTCGATTGCAAATAGAAACAGGATGTTGACCTAGGTATCGGCGTGGATAACCACGCCTCCTTCGGGACACACTAAAACTACAAACTACACTACTGGCCATTAAAATTGCTACACCACGGAGATGACGTGCGAAATTTAACCTAAAGGAAGAAGATGCTGTGATATGCAAATGATAAGCTTTTCAGAGCATTCACACAAGGTTGGCGCCGGTGGCGACACCTACAATATGCTGACATGAGGAAAGTTTCCAACCAATTTCTCATACAGAAACAGCAGTTGACCGGCGTTGCCTGGTGAAACGTTGTTGTGATGCCTCGTGTAAGGAGGAGAAATGCGTACCATCCCGTTTCCGACTTTGATAAAGGTCTGATTGTAGCCTATCAACATTGCGGTTTATCGTATTGCGACATTGCTGCTCGCATTGGTCGAGATCCAATGACTGTTAGCAGAATATGGAATCGATGGGTTCAGGAGGGTAATGCGGAACGCCGTGCTGGATCCCAAAGGTTTCGTATCACTAGCAGTCGAGATGACAGGCATCTTATCCACATGGCTGTAACGGATCGTGCAGCCACGTCTCGATCCCTGAGTCAACAGATGGCGACGATTACAAGACAACAACCACCTGCACGAACAGTTCGACGACGTTTGCAGCAGCCTGCACTATCAGCTTGGAGACCACGGCTGCGGTTACCATTGACGCTGCATCACAGACAGGAGCGCCTGCGATGGTGTACTCAACGACGAACCTGGGTGCACGAATCGCAAAACGTCCTTTTTTCGGATGAATCCAGGTTCTGTTTACAGCATCATGATGGTCGCATCCGTGTTTTGCGACACGCGGTGAGCGCACATTGGAAGCGTGTATTCGTCATCGCCATACTGGTGTGTCACCCGACGTGATGGTATGGGGTGCCATTGGTTACACGTCTCGGTCACCTCTTGTTCGCATTGACGGCACTTTGAACAGTGCACGCTACATTTCAGACGTGTTACGACCCGTGGCTCTACCCTTCATTCGATCCCTGCGAAACACTACATTTCAACAGGATAATGCACGACTGTACTGGCCTTTCTGGATACAGAAAATGTTCGACTGCTGCCCTGGCCAGCACGTTCTCCAGATCTCTCACCAGTTGAAAACGTCTGGTCAATGGTGGCAGAGCAACTGGCTCGTGACAATATGCTAGACATTACTCTTGATGAACTGTGGTATCGTGTTGAAGCTGCATGGGCAGCTGTACCTGTACACGCCATCCAAGCTCTGTTTGAAAAATGGCTCTGAGCACTATGGGACTTAACATCTATGGTCATCAGTCCCCTAGAACTTAGAACTACTTAAACCTAACTAACCTAAGGACATCACACAACACCCAGCCATCACGAGGCAGAGAAAATCCCTGACCCCGCCGGGAATCGAACCCGGGAACCCGGGCGCGGGAAGCGAGAACGCTACCGCACGACCACGAGCTGCGGGCTAAGCTCTGTTTGACTCAATGCTCAGACGTATCAAGGCCGTTATTACGGCCAGAGGTGATTGTTTTGGGTACCGATTTCTCAGGATCTATGCACCCAAACTGCGTGAAAATGTTATTCATATGTCAGTTCTAGTATAATATATTTATCCAATGAATACCCGTTTATCATCTGCATTTCTGTATCTAAAGAGGCATGGTCGAACATTAATACAGGAGGCCCAAAAGGGCAAAAGACTCGCATAAAATTAAAAATAAACTTTACGTGTGTGCCACGTCAATAGCTGTACTTGGCTCAAACGTCAGAAGCGTGCTTCCTCAGTCCAGCCAACGTTCGGTGGGCCGCCGGCTCTCAGGGAAACTAGTACGCACATCATCCGGTACCACTCCATTCTGCAAACGTGAATGTGTGGTGCGAGTTGACGAATTCATTTGTCGTAGGGGCAAATTTTTCTAAGAGATGAGTCCTGCGGGTCCTGCTACCCATACCCATACGAGCACTGGTAAGCACTGGGAGAGTCTTTTGCGCACAAAAGTCATTCCAGCTCTTCAACAACGAAGATGTTTGGGTAGGATCATTTTTATGCAGTCCGTCCCCCGTAGCTAAGTGGTCAGCGTCACAGAATCTCAATCCTAAACGCTGGATCGGAGATATTCTCCTCTCAGTTACTGGGTGTTGTTTTGTCCGAATCATCATCATTTCATTCCCATCGACGTGTAAGTCAACGAAGTGGTGTCAAATCGAAAGGCTTGTACTCGGCGAACGCTCTGTCCGACAGGAGGCCATAGTCACATGACATTTATTTGTTTTTATGCAAGATGACGCTCCTCTGCACGTTGCATAGCCAGTGAAGCGGCTGCCGCAGAGGCATTTCGCAAATCCTAGAATTATTAGCTGTCACTTCCCTACAGCCTGGCCGCCCATACCACCAGATCCTGTGACGTTTGGTTGCGGGGCTATCCGAAGAATGTTATGTTCAGTGTTTCAATTACGAACGTAGCTCAATTAAAGGTAAGTGGGACTCTTGCACAACGCGTGATCCCCGAGAAACTGCGACCTGTTGTGAAACATGCTGGTTTTCGATTTCAACTTCTGGTTGAAAACGGTGGATAGCATACTGAACATGTATTGTGCCTGTCACACGACAGTTAGAAACCGATGTGATTTGGTTTTTAGGCGTGATTTGGCTCCAGGACAATAAAAAACCGATTTTTCTCATCATATAGGGTGGGATCTTTCCATGATGGATGGGCTTACCTAACTAACAGTGCCACAACTGTTGACTGCCGGACCTGTGCAGTCATCCATGTTGAGCAGTGTGGATGAAGTACTGTGCAACTCAAACCATAGCCGTCGTATTGCGATTCATTTGTAATTTGTAGCTGACGTTAAGACGCTTACAGCGCCACCTACTGGTAAAATTTTATTTAAATCTTTTTTTGTGTATGTGCGTTTTCCATGACTTCAATGGCATGGTATTCAAATTTGACGTCATTCTGAGCGGAGGTTCTCTTTGTACAGCGTTTTGAAGCTGACACTTTAATTACGGTCACCCTGAACGTGTGTATCACGACTTCCCAGAGAAACAATCATGTCGTACTGAAAACAGCTTTTGGTTTCGACTACAGAACAAAAGTTTTGCTGGAAGTCCCTTACACATCCTCCACACAGTTCCATTTCCACATTTTAGGAGTCCTGGAGATAGATATTCGTGGCCAGAAAGAGGTGCCCTCCTGGATGGTTCTGCAGGCAACTGCAATATTTTCCCATTGAAGGTTTTGACAGTCTTGTCTCCAACTGGAATAAGTTTATTAACCGTTATGGCGGTTACTTTTGTAATAATAAACAGTTTACTTACTTTTATTCCGTCCGTCTCGTTTTCATTTGACTACCCCCTACAGAATGATGTTATCTACTTTGGACGTAACTTTGACCACATACCGAATTTGTTTATGTATCGACGAGGACTGTGCAAGGGATCTAAAAGGAGAGGACGACCATTCGCAGCAGTGTAACACGATGTAAGAACAACTGATGTATAAATACTCTGGCCAGCAGGCAACGGGGAAAGGTCACTGACGATTGAAGCGTATATTTCAGATCGGAGGTGTCATGTGGTGCTTTGTAGGGGTTTTTTGTACCACGATGGGCCCACTTATTCAGATTACAGTGAAAAAAACCAGAATATTTATTTCAACATTCTCAGTGACGAAGCGTTGGCCTTTCTTGCCTGCGATGAATCAGCTGT
Source organism: Schistocerca americana (assembly GCF_021461395.2). Lineage (NCBI taxonomy): Eukaryota > Metazoa > Arthropoda > Insecta > Orthoptera > Acrididae > Schistocerca > Schistocerca americana. The sequence continues at coordinate 313,365,296 of NC_060122.1, forward strand.
GGGCACTCCCACGTTCAAATACGGCAACGCCCGTGTTCAAAGGTCTGCATGCGTGCGTTCCCCACCCGACGAACACTCAGGTCCCACCTCTGGGGGCCCGGGAAGTCAGCAGGTTTTAATCCCAGAGAAAATATTTGGGACTATTTGGTGCAAAACATGTAAAGCAGCAGTCAACTTCCCCGTGATCTGGTAGCTCTACGATATCCATTCATCAATGAGTGTCTTCATTTACATATGGCATATCTGAAAGCCCGGTGACGTAGAATATGTACAAGAACCAAGAGGGAACAATGAGACTGGATGAAACAAGAACGAAATGCTCCGATTAAAAAGGGTCTAAGACAGAGATGCATTCTTTCGGTGCTACTGTTGATCCTATATATCGAGGAAGCAATGACGGAGACAAAAGAAAATTTCAAGAATGGGATTAAAATTCAAGATGAAAGGATATGAATGATAAGATCCGTTGGAGACATTGTTCTCCTCAGTGAAAGTGAAGAAGTATTACAGGCTCTGTTTAACAAAACAAACAGTCTAATCACTGCGGAATTTGGATTGAGACTAAAGCGGAAAAAGACAAGCTAGTGGGACGTAGCGAGAAATGAGAACAGCGAGAAACTGAACATCACACTTGGTAGTCACTAAGTAGGTGAAGTTAAGGAATTCTGCTATATTGGAAGCAAACAAAGACGGTCGAACCAAGGACGATATAAAAAGCAGAGAGGTACCAGAAATGATGATATTCTTAAGCAGGAGGAGTCTACTGATGTTAAACATAGGCCTTAATGTCAGGAAGATATTTCTCAGAATGTGTGTTTGGAGCACAACATTGTATGGTAGTGAATCATGGACAGTGAGAAAAACGGAACGGAAGAGAATCGAAGCATTTGAGATGTGGTGGTACAGAAGAATGTTGAAAATTAGGTAGGCAGATGAGATAAGAAATGTAATGTAATGAATCGCAAAGAAAGGAATATATGGTAAACACTGATTAGAAGAAGGGACACCATGATAGGACATGTGCTAGGGAAGCAGGGAGTAACCTCCAAGGTGCTAGAGGAAGCTGTAGCCACTGGCCCCAAATGGGGTTGTGTAAGCTATCTAGTGTGCCAGTACAATTACTTTTACGTTCATAAGTTCTCAATTCCTTTTTTATTCGTTGGTCTTCTGGTTTCATTGTAAATATTTACACAATTTACCCGATGTGTCTATATATATTTGTCGATAGCAGTGCTACTGATCACCGTAACTCTTCTTATAAATTACATGAAGGAGAATTAGATTATATGAAATGACGATGGACTTGAGTATAACTGTATAATAGATTTGCCATGAACTTTTAAAATAAAATGCCCTCTTAACGTTACAGTAGGTACGTATGTCATTCCGTTTAGAAGTGAGAAACTTTAATAAGGCATATAATTATTTATAATTAACAACGGATCTCACTGTATCGAGACTATTTCAGTGAGCTTCACGTCAATTACTTCTATAGCACAAGCTTCAAAATGCTAATCGCTACATTGGAGGGTGTATTTGGTATAAATGGTAACTCCAGCTTCCACTTCGCTTTTCAGAGTAGTCGTGGTCCCTTGATAACTATAAATTCTAACATAAATTTCTTTCTGAATGTGGGCAAAACGAAACGAAATAAAACTGCACAACCATGCTTGATAAATGGGGAAACGCATTGCAGCCATATTTCCACACACCGCTACTAAGAGCCATGCTATTAGTGCATGCAGGGTAGGCTCAGTTCGACAGCTGTAATCAGCGCACAAATGCTTATCTTGCAGAACATAGCAACAGCTTGCTAGTCTACTAACTAGCGTATAAATGGGTTATGTCATTACATCTACTAACTTGAATAATAAAAATGGCCAGAAGCAATAGTGTCAAATGGTTCAAATGTCTCTGAGCACTATGGGACTCAACTTCTGAGGTCATTAGTCCCCTAGAACTTAGAACTAGTTAAACCTAACTAACCTAAGGACATCACAAACATCCATGCCCGAGGCAGGATTCGAACCTGCGACCGTAACGGTCTTGCGGTTCCAGACTGCGGCGCCTTTAACCGCACGGCCACTTCGGCCGGCGCAATAGTGTCGTTGCATAAACAACTGAGGTGGCCACACGTAACTGGTGGAGCACACACTGCAGCAGACGACAGGCAACTGGGCCAGTCGCCACATTAAAGCACAGGGATAGACTCGCCCTGCCCTGAGGTCGACAATGTGACTCTGCACAAGGGCCATTTCGCGTGAGTCTTACCCATCGCCATACCTGAACCGTGCTGCGGCTCGCGCTGGTGCCGTTGCTAGGTTGGTATCGTTTAGTTGGTATAGTTATGGATGTCGTCTTCTTCTTCTTGTGTTCATTGGCGCCACACCGTTTGCAAGCATTGTCTGTCTGCTAGTGGCAGCAACGGTGGTTATCGGTATCCAGTAACGGTGGTACTATCTTTGGGACACCGTTGTGGCGTTTCCGTGTCGTGTGAGTTGGCAGTTCGGTTGGGGACGGACGAGCAGCCAGATCCGAGCTGCACGTGAACACGCCGGGACCACTGGCGGCATGCATGCATAGCCAGATGGAAGGCCTGTAGTCGTGAGGGGTACAACCTCGCTGTCAACCGAACGCAGGAAGTTTAAGTTGAGTGGACCTTAATTCAAGTAGTGAAACCTCCACCATTGTGAGATCTCGCCATTTGCTTGTGTGTTGCTGCTCCCAGTGTCGCCGAGGTGAAGAGCAGTAAGTGGAGCGTTTGGGGAAGGCGAACTTAATTAGCCCTCCTCCACTTCTTATTATTAATCGTCACATTCTATACGTTATTATTTGTGAAGTTTGACCAGTGCTATTTTTCCTGCCTAATGACCACTAACGCCCCAGTTACCTGCCCTGGAGCTTAGTGCATGTTACGGCAGTGTACTTTTCCTCGCCTTGCCACTGCTGTAGGCATGTAGGTCGACAGCTTCCTTGATTTGTAGGCCAGGTGGTGTGTTTTATTTTTTCTTCCTACTCTGGTAGTAGTGGTTCCTTTCTGCTTCCGGATGCTCTGCACACCGGAGTCTGAAGACATAGTGCTGACTGCCGGTTCCGGCTTGGGTGTGTTATTCCATCGTTTGATTGGTGATCGGACGTTAGGTAGATTTGGCAAATGATTACTAGTCATGCGTTTAAACTGACACTTCTCTGAGTTACCGTCTCGTGAAGTGAATGCAACTCTTCGTTTCCTGTCTTATCGCTTGCGAAATTTGGGGGACTTTTCCGGGTTGATCCTTGGAGCAACGTCTGCGCACCCCCTCCCCCCTCCTTGGTTTGATTAGATTTCATGATTTTTTTAAATTAATAAATTTAATTTCAAGTTTGAAGATAGTTAAGTGGTTCTTAAGGGATTGCTAGTAAGACCTTCAGCCGTGAAAATTTTTTAAATTATTACTGTTGGGGCCTTCAGCCGAAAAATAGTTGAATTTGTTGATATTAAGCTTTCAGCCGTGAGTGTTACTTGTCTGAAAATTTCAGTTTGACAACTGCATTCTAGCAGTGAGATTTTGATGATTGTTCTTTTAAAAATATTTTAATAACTGTAATTGCAGGTTGAAGTAGTTTAACTTGTTCTTAAGATAACTATTCAGGCCTTCGACTATGAAACAGTTTTAAATTATCACTATTGGGGCCTTCAGCCTAGAAATAGTTTTGAATTCGTTGTTATTAAGGCCTTCAGCCGTGAACTCTTCTTGATTTATTGTCACCTTTGTTGTTCTTTGCAAATAAAGTGTACGTGATTGAAAAATAAACTAACCAACAGCAGTTGATTACGGCCCCGTCCACAATAGTAACCCAATCCTGCCTTCCTTGGTACCAGGTCTCAGCACCATCGGAAACAGCAAACTCACCTGTGAACAGTCGTCACTGCAGATAATCTCGCTAGCCGCTGTGCAGACTGCCCGTTGATCGTGTCTGAGCCACCACGACACCTTGCCGAGAACCGAGCTGGCGTGGGTGGCACACAGCAGCTGCAACAGAGAATGGTATGTTTCATAACAGCCCGCAGCAATTTCAGTGTGATTCATGGTTCGTCACTGATATGATACTCAATGTGTTGTTCCCGTAAATTGTTACTACCATTAATTAGGATAAAAATGTAACCTATCTTGTATATGGGCTACTGTTCATGCTGTATTTGACGAGCAATGTACAAAGTATAAATACGTTCTTATTTTTGACACTCTGAAGTTTCTTTGCGATGCAAACAGAAAATACTGAATACTTTGAAACAACGTAGTAGACAGATATAATTATTGATCGTATTCCCGAGTTTGAATGTAAATTTTCAGATCGACAAATCCAAGACCTTTATGAACATAATAGTTATATTTTTATCATTTTTCCGGTTGTTGCCTCGTCTAGAGGAGCTTCTCCTTATGTTTTTAGGTTGTTTTAGTTCCTTTCACCAACGAGTAAAATGTGGAACTTTTTATTATTACCCTGACACTCTGTTAGATTTTCAGTGGCCCCGGTATATGTTGCCAACATAACATTCATATCACATGATAATGCTGACAGTTGGATATTTAATTTGTGCGGCACACGTCGTGACCTTTGCGTCGTAATTAAGACATTACTCGGAACTCAATTATTAGTTAATGTATTCTTAATTTACAGTGAAAGCCAATATTCATTATGATTCACTGAATCAGAATATAAAAGGGACTTTCACTTTGTGGCAGTTGGACAGGCAAGTGAACCAAATTTATAAGATATTGCCTGAATAAGGTTAAGATCAGAATGGTAGTTCTAGACACACAATCAAATAATACTTATAATCGTTGCACTAAAATGGAATGGAACATCATTGTTATGCATACCAAACAATAGCACTTGATATCTGGAATATGACATTGGGCTAATATTTTGTGTAATCAAGGTGTTATGAAAGAAATGAATGGTTTAGTATTGATTTTTCATTAATTTGTATTAATTAACATACTATCTTGTGTGAGGTAATTCGTTTCCTGCTCCAACTGGCAAGGGAACCTCCCCATCGCACCCCCCTCAGATTTAGTTATAAGTTGCCACGGTGGATAGACCCTGAAAAACTGAACACAGATCAATCGAGAAAACAGGAAGCAGTTGTATGAACTATGAAAAAATAAGCAAAATATACAAACTGAGTAGTCCATGGGCAAGATGAGCAGTTTTAAGCATAGATTGACCTCATAAGCGCCGTGGTCCCGTGGTTAGCGTGAGCAGCTGCTGAACGAGAGGTTCTTGGTTCAAGTCTTCCTTCGAGCAAAAATTTTAATTTTTTATTTTCAGACAATTATCAAAGTTCAGGCACTCACACATAACCAACTTCGCTCGCCAAAATTCCAGGACATGTTCAGATTTGCTTGGACATATGCAGGATTTGACGGTCTACACACGGAAAAATTTGAAAACGTTAAAAACATATGTTTCGACACAGCACAGGGAAAAGTGTGCGACTGTGAGACTTTTGGATTCATTTGTTGCAGTTTATGTGACAAACTCTTATGTTTTCATCACTTTTTTGGTAGTGATTATCACATCCACAAGAAAACCTAAATCGGGCAAGGTAGAAGATTCTTTTTACCCATTCGCCAAGTGTACAAGTTAGGTGGGTCGACAACATATTCCTGTCATGTGACGCACATGCCGTTACCAGTGTCGTATAGAATATATCAGACGTGTTTTCCAGTGGAGGAATCGGTTGACCTATCACCTTGCGATCAAATGTTTTCGGTTCCCATTGGAGAGGCACGTCCTTTCGTCTACTAATCGCACGGTTTTGCGGTGCGGTCGCAAAACACTGACACTAAACTTATTACAGTGAACAGAGACGTCAATGAACGAATGGACAGATCATAACTTTGCAAAAATAAAGAAAAATTTTTCGCTCGAAGGGAGACTTGAACCAAGGACCTCTCGTTCCGTAGCTGCTAAAGCTAACGACGGGACCACGGCGCTCCTGATTTAAGATTATCTTTGATGTTGCCTATGATCACGTGGACTACTCAGTTTGTATATTTTGCTTATTTTTTTATAGTTCCACACAACTTCTTCCTGTTTTTTCGATTGATCTGTGTTCAGTTTTTCAAGGCGTATCCACTGTGCCAACTTATAACTAAATCTGAGGGGGGTGCGATGGGGAGGTTCCCTTGTGAGTTATTTCAACAGGCTCTTTCTTTAAAAGTATCTAAAACCAAATGATGCAATTTTTCATACTTTATGGTGGAACTGGGTAAACAAGACTATCTTCCCATAAATGTATTATCTAACTCCTAATAAATATTAGTTCTACCTGTCAATAAATGTGTTAGCAGCAATATATACAACAATTGTTGCTGTGAAAAGCAACAGGAAGTTTTAAGCAATCTTATATTGTAATCATGTTACATTCGAACTAGCTATTCATATGTGAGAAATTATGTTACAGAACCAAAGAAGTTTTCCACAGAAGCAATCCATGAGACAACGACAGAGTACTTACATCACTTCCTAAACGTTGATAGTGGTGTCTGTATGAGAACTGTATCACAAGATTTACATTTTTAATGAAGAAATGGTCTTTTTAGTGCTTAGTGTAGCAAATTATACAGTAACTAAATTATTACTGCAGACATCTATGACGCTAACTGGTGCAGGCCCATCTTACCATTTCATCACATTTTCCTCTATAGCAGTTTAGATGATTCTTATCACGGTTATCTGATAATTTCTGGAACCGTTTCTTCCCTTATGTCAGCGTAACAATGAAACTGTTGTAAATCTAATAGCCCAGTTGTTAACAGAGCTTGCAACGTGACGAGAAATATGAACAGTCATATTTGTCTAATAGTCATATCAATCTCACTTACCAGAAAGGCAATCTTTACACCTGTTGATAGCTCCATGTCAGTCTGAATTATTTCGAATGTATTGGACCAGCTCTTTAAATACTTCGCTCTAAGCTTGGTTTATCAAGAGATCTATGAGATAGTGTTCATATCAGAAAACTCATTGCACAATACTTTATATTTTTGACGACTGTTATCGAAGCAATTAATGCAGTATGAGGAATTATTTACGAATGTCTTCGTACTTTCATAAGCGGAGTTCGATTGTATGGAACTGGTGCATCTAGAGTAGCAATATACACAATTAAGTGGACGGGACACTGCAGTTACATTCAAGGTTTTCTGGGTTTCAAGTGGGACTACTGCACAACAGTCTCCGGAATGTTACCCATCTCGCTGAGAATGTATGTGGGAGTATCATTACTACCATTATTTCAGTCATTCATTACACTGCCTGCTTTACGTTGTTTACCAAACGACAATTACTTCCCTTTCCGTGCAGTATGATTTTTGTCTTCACTATAAAGTATGCTACATTTCCACCGTATCTACATTCGGTAGTTGATAACATGAGACCTGGTGAATGCTCTCAGCCTAATGCTCCTGTATCGCTCCATATCTCAAATCTAAGCAAAAGTTATATTCTCGTTTTTTAATTTCTTTATGTTTTAAATTTTCTTTTGTTATTAATTCTGGCGTGATCGTGCGTGAATAAATGCTATGGAGTGAGGCAACTTATTAAAATATGCAAGTAATTTCTTAAATAAATAATGTTTGTAAAACATTACTTTTATTGGGCGCGCTTGACAATGATTTTCTGACTAAGGTCCGTTTTGATTCTTTTACCTCTTCAAATGAAAACTTCTTTTATCGGACTTCGAAAACATTTGCTCACCGAACAAATAGTTCGTACAGGACTGTTTATGTGTATTTCATGAACACGGAAACTTTCGCTATGTCAAGACGCAGTATGGCTGAGGATGACTTTTAACATAAAATGAAACAAATATTAAGTAATATCCCTATATTCAATTATCACACATAATTTGAATGTGGCGCGTGCAGCCGGTACATTTCAATGGTCGCAGCGACTGCCGCGGTCATGCGCAGTCATGTATTCTCAAGTGCGGCTAACAGCTGTTACTTCATAGTCCACCTTGCAACACGTTGACAATTTGCTAGTAGTTCCGTTTGTGCTTGTGCGGAAATCATCACAGTGACAGAACACTACATGGAGCTTTCAGTAGGAAATATGCTAATGGCTAATTGTGCTATGCAGTTATATCTATAATAGGTAAAATAATCTTAATAATGTTGCATCTTCTTAAACAAATACAGTCCGTTTTGGTTGATTGTCTCATTGGACAAGGTTGGTTGCTTTTAAAATATCTTTGGCTGCAGATTTACGAGTCGTCGTGCAGTATTCATACACACAATTCACTATGAGATCAAAACTATCCGCACAACCCCAAAAACATATGTTTCTCATATTAGGTGCGTGTAGCTCCCAACTACCTCTAGGTACTCCATATCAGCGACCACAGCAGTCATTAGACGTCGTGAGAGAGCAAAATGGGGCGATCCGCGGAACTCACGGACTTTGAATGTGGTCAGGTGATTGGGTGTCACTTGTATCATATGTCTGTACGCGACATTTCCACACTCCTAAACATCCCTAGGTCGACTGTTTCCGATGTGATAGTGAAGTGGAAACGTGAAGGGACACGTACAGCACGAAAGCGTACAGAGCGGCCTCGTCTGTTGACTGACAGAGAGTCGTAATGTGTAACAGGCAGACATCTATCCAGACCATCAGATAGATATTCCAAACTGCATCAGGATCCACTGCAAGCACTATGGCAGGCGATAAGTGAGAAAACTTGGAATTCATGGTAGAGGGGCTGCTCATAAGCCACACGTCACGCCGGTAAATGCTAAACGACTCCTCTCTTGGTGTAAGGAGCGTAATCATTGGACGGTTGAAAAGTGGAGAAACGTTGTGTGGAGTAACGAACCACGGTACACAATGTGGCGATCCGATGCAGGGTGTGGGTATGGCAAATGCCCTGTGAACGTCATCTGCCAGTGTGTGCAGTGCCAACAGTAAAATCCGGAAGAGGTGGTATTATGGTGTGGTCGGGTTTTTCATGGAGGGGGCTTGGAGCTCTTGTTGGTTTGTGTGGGACTATCACAGCACAGGCCTACATTGATGTTTTAAGCACCTTCTGGCTTCCCACTGTTGTTGAGCAATTCGTGGATGTCGACTGCATCTTTCAACACGATCGAGCACCTGTTCATAATGCACAGCCTGTGGTGGAGGGGTTACACGACAATAACATCCGTGTAATGAAGTGGCCTGCACAGAGTCCTGACCTGAATCCTGTAGGACACTTTTGGGATCTTCTGGGACGCCGACTTCGTGCCAGGCCTCACCGATCGACATCGATACCTCTCCACAGTACAGCACTCCGTGAAGAATGAACTGCCGTCCCTCAAGAAACCTCCCAGCACCCGATTGAACGTATGCCTGCGAGAGTGGGAGCTGTCGTAAAGGCAAAGGGTGGGCCAGCACCATATTGAATTCCGGTATTACCGGTAGAGGGCGCCACGAACTTGTAAGTCATTTTCAGCCAGGTGTCCGGACACTTCTGATCATATAGTGTATATACAGCAATAACGGAGAGGTGAACATTGTTTCTAGTATTTTTTTGTTACGCAGACGTTATTGTACATCGATATTATTGTTCTCTCTTTGGAATCAGAAAAGTAACTTAATTCATAATCTTCACACTTATGTACTTATCTTCACTGTTTACCAAGGTTATGTGACATATGGTTGAAGAGCGGTGGATAACGATTCATAATATCTTGTTCCGCACGGCAATATTCTGGCTAATCGATCCACAATTAATGAAGGTGAGAGACCGTCGCATTCCGAGAACATTTCATTCCCTGAAATCTCATCCACAAGACCTCCAGACGTATTGTCTTCAGTGCTTTAGTGCCGTGACAATAGGCCCCGTAATTTAGGTGTTTGTGACTTACGTACAGTACCATCGCGGTAAGCGATTTACGAAAAATGTCATTGCTCTATGGCGTATACTGTTCCATCGTCATTACAGTTTACCTTAAGATGTATTTTTACACAAATGTTTGATCGCGATTTCAGTCATTGCGATGTATGAAAGTATTCCTTCACCCAGCTTTTTTTCCCCTTAAGTCTTGAGTTTTTACCTGTATTTGTTTTATGATTGCGTTACACATAATCATATTACATTTTGCTTTACATTCATTTAAAGATTTTACAGATTTTATAGATTTCTCAACCAAACTTTGTATTAGCAAATTATGTCACCTGAAACTAGAAAGATGAGACACGACGTTTTGATAACATCGGCAAACAAGCTCAAGCGCACATATAGTAGTAGACAAATATCTCATGAAACAAATATTAGTTCAAAACTACAGAGATTTCGCATTGCGGCTGTGTGCCTTTTTTGTATATGGTCTTCGCTTGCCGTGATCGTAATTTCTTCTTCATGACGAGTACCTAAGTTGCTTATAGGTTGAAGTGTTTGGTTGTGATCTCGTGTAGTGTACACGTCTATTAGTCGTGGATTGGCACCAATCGACGGTACAGTTTGTGTTTCATTGTCTCATTAATATTTTGTCCATTGCTCATGCGTAAATATTGTCAAACATTTGTGTTATATAATGCGAAGATCAGGTTTCTTTTTCGTCTTTTCTTGCTGCTGCAGGTTGGTTCTGCTGAAAGTAAAATTCCTGCTATATCTACAGTTCTTACTCAGGAGGTGTATCAGAGAGCACCTAAAGAAGACTGTGAGTCGTGCAGTTGAAATATCGCGCAGGAAAGACGCGAATAACCAGGAGAAACCCTATTAATCAACATGACAATGATGTTCATACATCGAGGTGTCATTTTGAAATAAAATAAATGCAAAGCAGCATATCCACATTTATACCACTCCGCTCACAAGTCCTGTGAAAAACGAATAATTATCATGCCATCGTGTAGTAATACTGAGGGGAATTTTCTGATGATCCGGATACTTTAGCGAGGTGGGGCAGTGGTTAGCACACTAGACTCTCCGCGTACGTCCATCCTGATTTAGGTTTCCCCCGATTTCCGTAAATCGCTTCAGGCAAATACTGCGATGGTTCCTTTTAAAGGGCATGGCCGACTTTCTTCCCTTATTCGATGGGCTCAATGACCGTGTGGTTTGATCCCTCCCTCAAATCAACCGACATTCGGACTCTATAAAAACATCTATTAGCCACATTTTCACACTTTCGTTCAGGTTAGAACAATCTGTCATGAAGATGGTCGCTAATTCCTTAAATTTCTGTGTCCTCAGAATATATCCAAATTCATCGCCCCTCGTACTAATAAGAGTGAAATATTGAATACATGTCGTAAAGTAGATTGTGAATATTATTACCCCAGTCAAACTGTAAATTATAATGTGGGTAAAATTCAGAATTCAGGTACACTCTAGCATTGGTTAGTTTACAACTTTTGAATTCGCTGGAATCCTGAAATCCGTTTCCAGATTTGTTCTCCTTTCAGAGTGCAATGTCAGTATAATGAATCAAGGCATTTACAGTTAAACAGATGTTTTAATGACCCATGTCTTTCTTCATGTTCTCCAACACTGTTTTATTCTCTTCAAGACATCTTGTTTTTCTCGAATGTTTGAGTTGTTATAAATTGGACTCTGTACGATAGTTGGTTCTTACTTAGCATTCATGAAGACTCATTTCACGTTCTCAAAGTAACCCAAGACGTGTGGGGTTGGATACATTCAATAAAGTGATCATAGTCACTTTTAAATCCGTCTTCGAACTGTTCTGCATTTTGTAGACCATTCAGGTTTGGAGCTGATACAGAGACTTCTTTAAGGGTCAATGTGATTACGACATTTCTAGTATGGTCCATCACAATGCCATTCATATTGGGTATTGTTTCCTAAAACAGAAAGGCTGCAGCATTACTTCTAAGTTACGATGTCGACATAGGGCTTCCACACTCCTTCACAAATTTTCCTTCCTGGCAAATAAATCACTCATCATATTTAACTGGAGACCTTATATCAAGTGACGGCATTCCACGATCTCGGCCCTATCAATTGAAAGAATTGTAATTATCTTGCGTTATGGCATTATGCCTCCACTGGATAATCTTTGGCCAGTCTTTGTGAGGTAAATGGTGTTTGTAGGCACTCAACTCTTTTATATTCTGAGCCCACAGTGATGTCATTCATACGATCACACCGTCGCCTGACAGATCGATCCGCCGGGTGCGATTCTCTCTATAAACGGAACAGAAGAACGGCTGTGCTAGCCAAAGAGTACACAGCCAGTCGCAGTACTTATGTCCGCCGCGAGGCCACTTCATGTGTAGCACGAGTGTAGTGCCGTTGTGCCACTCTACAGTGCGCAGCCACGCTCAGTGGTCAGCCAGCGCCGATGTTAGTCAGTCAGCGTCTGCACCTCAGTCATTACTGCCATCAAGTCTTTGTAGCCCAGTTGTAAAGTTCCGTAGTAGTACTACAGTAAAGTCAACAGTACTAAGTTGGCAGATATAAACAATATGTCGACAGCCAAGTTAGTCTTCAAATTCACCGGATGCGACATTCAAGATTACGAGAGATTAATTCGTAAATGAGATACGCTGAGAAAGCTTCCTATACATTTAACCAAACGTACAATAGAAATTGTGGATAAACAATTTGTAGGAATGGCCATTTTAATGGACCTGATATTCTTAAAAACTTCGGTGAACGTCAACCCACATGAACGAATAAAAACGCAAAACAGTAAGGAATACAATAATATTATTAGACATGTGCCATCTCATATACATAGTGTAAGTGAAGGTATCGAAATACAGGATAAAATAATGAACAGTCGACCTCTAGAGTACATTAAATATTATGATGATACCAACGAAATAATAGAATGGCATTATCAACCAGAGAGAATATGGCTTACAGGAATGAAATCATGTCAGTTATTTCAGGACTTCAGAAAAGACGCATTATTGACTAAAAATCATAGAGACGCTTGTTTGAGAACCCCACAAAGGCGCACAAACATTGGGACATAGATGTGTTTTAATATGAGGAAACGATTTATCTTCCAGATTAAAGGCAATATTCACGAGAAAATAGAGGTTTCAAATGTCTTTAAATGGTTATAGATATGTATTACAAATTTGTCAGGGACCTCCTGAAAGAGCAGAGACTAGGAAGAAAGTGGCGCAGGAGTTTAATCAATTTCTGCAGATGGGGGCGAATCAATGAGCAGGTAACCTTCATATCAACCAATGAGGCGAAATTTATAATAGGTATTGTAGTGGGGTGGTACGGAATACACCACTACTCGATATTCACCTACACGAAAGAAAGTATTGTGAAACATTTGAACACACCGACAAAACACAATATGTTGATGTATTTTACTCTTTGAGAATCATATAAGTGACTAAATGCTCTCCCACAATTAATTTGGAAGTATAATGTAACTAATCATCATTTGATAAAAATGAATGCAACTGATACAACATAGCATTTAAGTATATTAGAATACTGGATCCATACAAGCAGAAATTTAATATAGATGATTTAGTACATCGTTCAAAATACTATTCTGTGTTTGAGGAATCTTACGTAACTAATTGATACCCAGAGATATGTACAAGTTCCAAAATGCAACAAACAAACCCAGGAATTTACATCTAAAAGGATGGTAAAGGTGAATAAATTGCTGGAAGTTTTTACACAGGAGGATTACAGAGAAGCAATCATGTCTGTGGGAGAGGGTGCCATAAGGTGATGAAGGAAAAAGACTGTAGTTAAATTGCATGGCCTCCCATCACCACACTACAGTTGCATTAACGCTCATGATTTGGTATATAAAAGGTACACATACCTCAAGGACTGCAGTAGCATAACATGAGTGGCTGGAAGTGCATTGGAAATGGTAGTGGTATTCTCGACAAACTACCATCTGAAATGCATATCCTTAACATGTTACTACTAGGATCTGGAATTTAGTTTGCAAAATTGCTCGTACATAGTGATAATCCCATTAATTGTTGGACGAGGCCTACAAGGAACACTATTTCGCATATACTAGAAATATAGTTCCGACAGTGTGCCACTGTGCTCTCAGACTTTAGCTGATAACTCCTAGCAGATACATTGAGGAAGAAGTATAGTTGTAGGGCACATATGGAACCATTTTCTTTTGCGAAAGATATGTGTTCCAACTTTAAACTGGGGGCTGGGGTGATTTTCCAACAAGTCATTAACACAGTCAAACATTAAAGAAGCAGCATAAAAAAATTTGCAGGATTTTTACAAAATTACCTCTCACCGGCAGTGTAAGTGGCTAAAAATTTTTCGAAGCAGAAAGGAGTAAGTAGGAGAAAAAATCACGTTAAAATGTCTGTCGTTTATCAATGCTTAAGACCTCAGAAGGAATTATCCCATTTGTAATTTCTTTGCTGGTGGGTCTTTCAGAGATTGGCCCTTTAGCCAGAGGGTCAACAGCCACACACCCTAAGTGTTTATGTGGAATACGTTGCCAAAGACAAAGTGGAAAATTAAAGAGTTGGGATTCTAAAATTAGATGCTGCAGGCGGATCTAGAACCTATTATGTCGAATATGTTTGAAAAACGGAAAATGTATACTTGTTTGACTCATTGGGAACTTGTCTCTGCCTGTAGAATTACGATGGAACTCTGGAAACAACCACGTGTTCCACAATTTTCGACACTAATAAGACACCTGTACATAAGTATACGGCCATTTCTCCCTCGTGTTCCTCCCGTTCCTCCTGATGACTGAATAAAATCAAGTAACATGCACATCATTGCATCAGTTTAGGTTTTGATGCGATGTTCTACATGCGAAGTACTTCCACCATTAGATCTCTAGATCTACACAAGGAGGAATCTGAGTGTCACACCGATGGTTTGGATACATTAAAGTACAACAGCATTCCCATTAACACCGACAAAAATAATAAACTATATCTAGGAAGAGGTAAATTTGTGGAAATATCCCCCTACTCCCAACAGTCTCACAAAATATCAACTATTAAAGGTATTTATAGAATAGTGTATGAAAGGGTTTGAGTCAGGTTAAAATGTTAATACATTTAAAACGAGATAACAGACAACAGCAATCACCAAAGAAGTTTCAATAGGACTGCTACTGTACTTCTCAAGGCGTCAAGTGTTGGATATGAAATCCAATAAATTTTATGGATCAGAATAAACAGTGGATGTACTACTACTTAACATGATTTGTATCAGTTCCAATATTACAATTCGTATCTCAATGAGAGATTTTTTACTACTGTGGGTGATGGCTCTTGATCTTCCAACATAACCAAATCCATCAACATGAGGTAGCAAATATGAGGAAGCCAAGGAGGTGGAAACGTGGGTTCTACTATGCCAAGACTGCTTGGTAAAACAGGAAAACACAATTAATTGGCGGGAGTACAAAACAAGAGAGTATTTATTACTTAACTATATTGTAGTCCGTGATCCGTTGGTTAACAATTATGGAAGATGCAACTAGACTAAGCATCTGCAAAATGACACAGTTTACAAGTCACAAATCTTGCAGTGACGAATTAATCTCTCGTAATCTTAATGTCGAATCCCGTGAATTTGAAGACTAACTTGGCTGTTGACATGTTGTTTATATCTTCCAACTTAGTACTGTTTACTTTACTGTAGTGCCACTACGGAACTTTACAACTGGGCTACAATGACTTGAATTCAGCAATGACTGTGCCGCAGACGATGACTGACTAACATCGGCGCACTGTAGACTGGCGCAACTGCGCTACACTCCTGCTACACATGAATTGGCATAGTGGTGCCTCCCGGAGAGCATAAGTACTGCGACTGGCTGTGTACTCTTTGGCTAGCACAGCAGTTCTTCTGTTTCGTTTATCGAAAGAATCGCATCCGGCGGAATGATCTCTCTGGCGGCGGTGTGGTCGTATGACTGACATCAGAATGGGCTCACGATATAAAAGAGTTTAGTGCCTACAAACACCATTTACCTCACAAAGACTGACCAAAGATTTTCCAGTGGAGGCACAATACCATAACACAAGATAATTACAATTCTTTCAATTGATAGGGCCGAAATCGTGGAATGCCGTCACTTGATGTAAGGTCTCCAGTTAAATATGGTGAGTGATTTATTTGCCAGGAATATTTGTCCCACAAAGCTTTTCCTTTACTGAGATTTAAAAATATTCAAGAACGTAGGATAGTTATTGAAGACCTATATTATTTAACAATTACAAGCAAAAGTTTTCTATACCTGGAAGGAAACTTTTTGAAGGAGTATGGAAGCCCTATGTCGACATCGTATCTTAGAAGTAATGCTTCACCCTTTCTGTTTCAGGAAACAATACCCAATCTAAATGGCATTGTGATGGACCATACTAGAAATGTCGTAATCACATTGACCCTTGAAGAAGTCTCTGTATCAGCTCCAAACTTGAATGGTCTACAAAACGCAGAACATTTCGAAAATGGATTTAAAAGTGACTGTCACTTTATTGATTGTATCCCACGCATGGCGTCATGGGTTACTTTGAGAACGTGAAATGAGTCTTCATGAATGCTAAGTAAGAACTAACTATCGTACGAGTCCAATTTATAACAACCCATACATCGATAAGAGCAAGATGATCTCGAAGAGAATAATACTGTGTTGAAGACATTACTAATTCTCCAACAGATGGGAACCATTTAAAATTTCTGTGAGTACTGAATATTGGTGTGCAACTGCCATTACCTTTCTATTCATGGAAACTGTTTTAACATCCAATTCTACAGACAACATGCAGGCAGTCATGGGTCATTAAAACAGCTGTTTAACTGGAAATGCCTTGATTCATTATACTGACACTGCAATCTGAAAGGAGAACAAATCTGGAAACGGATTTCAGGATTCCAGTGAATTCATAACTTGTAAAATTACCAATGCTTAAGTGTACCTGAATTCTGAATTTTACCCACATTATAATTTACAATTTGACTCGGGTAGTAACATTCACAGTCTACTTTATTACATGTATTCAATTTTTCACTCTTCTTACTATGAATGCGATGAATTTGGATATATTCTCAGATCACAGAAATTTAAGGAATTAGCGACCATCATCACGATAGATTGTTCTAACCTGAACGAAAGTGTGAAAATGTGGCTGATAGATGTTTTTATAGAATCCGATTGTTGGTTGATTTCATAGACGGACAAAACAGCACAGGCATGAAACCCAACGAATAAGTGAAGACAGCCGGCTACGCCCTTTAAAATTAACCATCCCAGCATTTGCCTGAAGCGATGTAGGGAAATCACGGGAAACCTAAATCAGGATGGCCGTCCGCGGATTTGAACCATCATCCTCCCAAATGAGAGTCTAGTGTGCTAACCACTGCCCCACCTCGCTAGAGTATCCGGATCATCAGAAAATTCCCCTCAGTATTACTACATGATGGCATGATAATTATTCGTTTTGCACAGGCCTTGTGAGGGGACTAGTATAAATGTAGATATGGTGCTTTGCATCTAATTTATTTCACAATGACACCTCAAGTATGAACATCATTGTTATGTTGATTAATCGGGTTTCTGCCTTTTATTTGCGTTTTTCCTGCACGATAGTTCAACTGCGTGACTCTCAGTCTTCTTCAGGTGCTGTCTGATACATCACCTGAAGAAGACGGCGAGTCATGCAGTTGAACTATCGTGCAGCAAAGACGCGAATAGCAGGCAGAAACCCGATTAATCAACATAGACAACGCCTCGCTGGGAAAGCTTGAAGAATTGCATACGAACATCATTATTGACACACAAGATATCTGCGTTGAATGCGGTCAAATGTTATTTAAGGGTATCGCCTTTGTCACATACACAAATGTTGTATATCTCATTACAAGGTCCTCCATAAAAGTTGCATCAAAAAACAGTTCAATGAATGAAATGTGCCAAGACTCCAAAAACTGCATCATGGTTAATGTGTTTGTATCATGGGGAATGATGTGTTCACCATGCAGTAGCCTACAAAGATATAGAGACATTGCTCAAACTCTTTGACCACATGGACACAATTTTTTATTTGAATGACAGTGAGAGAACACTGTGGATGTACGAGGTTTACAAGAATTCCGTTATTTGGAATCTGGAATCGTACAATTTTATATTTATTCAACAACTCAAGCAAATGTATGAGGAAGAAGAAAATTGTTTTTGTGCGTTTCTGATACCTTACGATTACTTTTAAGCTGGGTAAGAAATGAGATTTTTTCAAAAGGTTCGTGTTTCTTGCTATTCTCTCCATCCTCCTCTACTGACAAGTTCATCAGGTAAGGATTTATGTGAGGTAAGCTTGTAATTTCATCGACAGATGTTGCCTATGCTGCTCATTCACTATAGAACAGATAACATTTTAGACACGTCTTTTATATACCCTTGAAATTGACAATATTTACGCTTCCTAAGGTTCTATACATGCAGCTCAGTATGCAAAATCCTACAAAATTCTAGCACAAACTGAATTACACTTACCATCTGGAAACTGTACTTTCTTCATCACTGTACTCATGCTCAATAAACCACCTGATGTGTGTGTCACCCAGTCTGATGTACAAACACAACACTACAGAGAGACTTGTGTAGTCATTTGACATGCAGTCCTCTCCAGATACCCACCATCTCAAAGCCAGTCAGAGTGTATAGCTACATTCGTGAAATGATATAGACTCACAGGAATGTTCTGGTAGTTAGAGATAAGTGATCAATTGTTGCAATACAATCACATGATGTTGAACAGCACCTCACTGGTGGAATAAGAAATTGTTGCTTCTGACCAGTGTTGCTGTCCACCAGCAGTTATAGTGGAAGCAATGCTCTGATAGCAGTGTCACAGTATTTGACCTGCTGTTAGATATCATCACCTACGTAATATTATTACCTGACACTGTAGTGGGGGATAACATGCAAAGATCATTACCAATATATAAAACCTTTTTAAACTACTGCTTTATAAAAATTGGTGGAAAGTAATTGTTTTCTGGACTTGCTTCGATGTATGAACACGCAGCTTCAAAAAACTGCTGAGAAAACTTGTCAGGAGGACACGCAATTCACTAGAGCTGCACATCTCGATGGTTAAACGCTAAGCTCATGATAAAGAAGGAGGTCTTCACATACATTGAACGGAGGGACTCAGGAATACCACACAGCATAAAGTAACCATATCCGCCATAAATATTTGACACAATGCCACAATAGATGCAGACTATGCATACGTGGTGAACGTTTGGCAGAAATTCGATATACGTAATTTAAGGGAGGATACAAAACTATATGTGGCCACAGGTGTATGTTTTCTTCCAGCTATTTTTGAGATATTGCAGAATATATGCATGGAATCAAATACACTAGACCCTGCCTTCTGTTGCACCATGCCAGGGTTTTTGTGTGACATCACGTTAAAAAAAGGACATTTGAGTATTAAACTATTTATCATTGTCGACACACTGCCTTTTTTCGAATATGGGTTCTTGGGGCATTTTACCACTGTATCCACGGGTATGCCGAGGCAAATATTCCCCAAATGAGGGGATAAGGGTAAGCAGCAACCGATGATTGAGTTATGTTCTGTAACTGTATGTAAACAAATTATAGGCAAGAAATTCAATAATCTCTATCGATCAGAAGGCTCTAATGGCGGTCCAATGAAGAAATCATCGGACTGGGTAAATTCGAAGAGATGACTGCGAATTCTGTGGTATAGGGTATGTCGTGGAGACAGAGCTGACATTTTTTAATTGTATGCATGACATACACAAAGATTTGATGTTATGTCCAGAGCGAATATTTCCGCGCAATGGTTCTCTCCCTAAGCTGATTGAGACGCTGGGGATAAACAAAGATACTAAATTCACAACAGAAACCTCCAGCAACATCTGAGCTTGGGAGAGGGACTTAGTAAAGTCACCCTTGTTATCTCCTTCAATCAGTGATAGTAGCTGAGTCAATATATTGCTGTTAAAACCAAAAGAAGGGTTTCTGCGATTACGATTTTGAAAAGAACTTCTTTAAATTAATGTAAAACGCAAATTTCAGAAAAACCATGGAGAATCCGAGACATCACAACGAAATTTACAGTTAACAGCTCAAATGGGTGTTATGGGACAAGAGTTTATGTCACTAGGACAAATTTAAAATGGTCCAATATCTCTAGTGAGGATTTTGTCACTCTGAAGCTGGCTAAGGTTTCGATAGAGTTCACAAAACCTGTTTATTTAGATCTGCGTATTTTCTATCTATACAAGCTCTGCAACTGCTTGTTTCAAACTCATTTCACACGTCCCAACTTACTTTATAGGGATAGACAACTTCCTCTATTGAGTGAAAGGTTACAATCCATATGAAGTAATAAGGATACCACCTCAATCTGTTTGACACATCGGATAGGCAGCTAATAATCCTTAGTTAATAATCCATCAAAAAAAAATTTTTACTGGTATCCATTAATAATAGGCGAATGTTCACATATTATGAAGTCTATTGACCTAAGGGTTGTGTGTTATGCGTCCACAATGGCACTCATGCATGATTATTATGAGATGTGCTACCTCGGTGGTGCTGGTGCCCGTCTGTCTCATCCTCCACAGATAGTATACCAAGTAAGTATTTTGATGCAAGACCATGTGGTACACACTGTGTCACACCAGAAAGTCAGTGTGTCATTCGACAATAACAAAAGGCTCATTTGTGAGGACAGAATCGAAACCCTCCTGTAGGCACACAATCCTCTAGTGATAAAGACAGTGGATGGATATTTATTTCTAAGCAGTGTATCTGTGCAAAGGTTTATGCAAAGTAACATGGACTGTTTCTCATAGTGCACATAAGTGTTTGTGTGTGTGAGGGAGAGAGAGAGCATGCGCGAGCGTGTGTATGTCTAGCTGAGTTGATTTCACATAAATAATGAAAGCTTCTATATTGAAACAGTGGTTTCATGGAATGATAACTGTTTCATAATATGTCTCTCTTACTGTAGTTTTTCAATGGCCGCAATCATAAATGTAGTATACAGATTATTTTTTTTTAGTCTTCCATTCTTCCGCTAGTATCAGTGTAAATAATGTGTGTCTATAAGTTTCTAGTCATTGTTAAAGTATATCCCTACATAAACAAGATTGTCAGCAACTATATATGTGTTGCACAAAAATCTTTGACAACTAAGAAAATAGTACATATATATATTGTGAATGAACCAGAAAATAGTGTGCTATCATGTACATCAATATCATTATTTACAAAAAATCTAACATCCTGAATCCATCGAACCAAATCATATGGGCAGTTCAGCTGTTGCTGATCTCTGCTGCTGACGCTTCTTGATGATCCTTTCGTTAAGGCGTACAGAGCATGAATGACGAGACACACACAAATGAAGACAAGGGGGAACAGAGGATGGAGGAGGACAGTGGACTCGAACTCTGTAGCCAAAACGACGCAGCCCATAGACAGTTGCAAACTGAGTTGTCTGAGAAGGGAAACCTCATCCGACATTGCCTGGGAGTGGCATAGCTGGTAGCCGGGGTGTGGGGTGTGGGAGGGGGGGGAGGGGGCGGGCACAATCATAAAACACGACTTGTTGGTTTTCACGCAAATGAAGCAGTGATTCTCGTTAATTATGAAGCAAAATTAATGTTCATTTCTTTGTTATGTGGTTAGACACTGGACTCGCATTCGGGAGGACGACGGTTCGATCCCGCGTCCGACCATACTGATTTAGGTTTTCCGTGATTTCCCTAAACCACTCCAGGCAAATGCCGGGATGGTTCCTCTGAAAGGGCACGGCCGACTTCCTTTCCAATCCTTCCCTAATCCGATGAGACCGATGACCACGCTGTCTGGTCTCCTTCCCCAAACCAACCAACCAATCTTTGATATGAGAAACAGACATCACCACAAACAATTTTCCCTACCCTAATCACACGTTGTTGCTTTCGTTTTCTTCCATACTCTCCTTCGACATCCCAACATCCATGCCTTTTCCCTCCATCCCCCCTCTCTCTCTCTTCCCGTTGTCCCACCCCCCCCCCCCCCACTCACCCAATGGCCACCCAAAGGTTTGGTACATACAGCAGACTCTTGGTCGTATGTGCACATCAGGACAACAAAAATTTATATTGAACCTCCAGCATGATGCAGCAAAAATTGACGAGCAACTTATTTTGTTTTATTAAAATTGCTGTTTGTGGAGCTGTGGAAGCTCTGATGAGAAGTATCCTTTATTAGTAATGACTAGTTTCTCATGTAACGTCCATTACCAAACCATCGCCTTCATCGTAAGTACTGAAATGCGGTACATCCAGTATATTTATAACTGTCCATTTCCAGAAATCCTAAGTAACATGTACAGCACGTTTACGAGCTATGATCAATTTTTCTAACCAATAAAACAAGGAAAAGTGGCTACCTTAAAATGTGCACGATGTACTGCATTCACTTCCAGTGATGGCGATGGTTCGATTATGGATGTTAGGTACGAAACTAGTGACAGTTAATAAAGAATATTCCTCATTGCAACTTCGACACACCATAAATAATAGTTTTAACAAAATATTTATGTGTTCAAACCTCTTTGCACTGTCTCACCTACGAGAACGCTCCCGATACTTCAAACAAAATTCATTTTCACTTTTACTGCTCAAGAGCCTGATATCCTCGATAGATTGTCAAGAAATGTAAGTATTCATATGAATATTGGACATGACTTCACATCGCCGAGGGTTGTCTCATTCTGCATGCGCAATAGCGCCAAACAAAGAGCCAGATCACTATATTAGACAGCATACTCAAGCACAAATAGGCCAGCTTTGGGAAGGATCAGTTGTTAGGTATCTACTGTACTTTGAACCTATTAATAAACTTTCTATAAAGATTCATCTTGTTATTTCAATGTAATAGCTCGTAACTTGTAGCAAGACGGTGCGAGATAATAATGTCATTATCCCCCTCTGAGTGATAATACATCCAAAAAATGTAATTAAGTTTTCCTTAACATAATGCACACTTATTGGTTGTCTTTTTATCGCTTGCTTTTACTATCGAACTTTCCTTGTCAGATAAGAAAGATACAGCTCTTGTCAGAAGTAACGCCTTCGAGAACTAAATTTTGCGCCAGATCTGTTGCGTAATTCCGTTCTGGAGAAACGATGTAGATCATCAAAGACCATGCGATTATTTTCCTTTTTATGTCGCCCAAGTCATTCCAGTTAACTACTACGTATTTACTTGAGATTCTTTTGTGAATAAAGTATCAAAATATGTTTCTAAGTAATAGATTTGTTAACTGCAGTTGTAGGGAAAAAATTATAGCACTGAAAACAATTTACGTTGATCGATTTAGAGAAACCACGGAAATGTATGTCAGGATGGGGATTCCAAGTGATGTCTTCTCGGATGTGAGGCCGTTGCCTTAAGCACTGCACACCTCGATCTGTCCCACAATTGCAGCAATCTTCTGAGTTTCATTAGGGAACTGGCAGGAACTAGTATTAGTGCAAAAGATTTAACTGATAGAGTGCAATCTATCATGGTACAAGGCTAAGATTATCAGCTTCTAAGACAAATCAATAAGGTCACAAACACGATTGCTTTTCATTCTTTGTTCATTAAACTTCTTGCACAGTGGAGCAGTAATGACATGGTTCCAAAACAGCATCAACCAAAAACGAGCGCCATTCGTCATTCCCAGTTAAACTGGGATTTGTACGCCAATACGTCATCGCCTTACAACAAAGCAACTGAATTCTAATTACAGCGGTGCAAAGAAGAGGTATGATGCTACGAGAGGATGGCTTTTAGAAAATAGTTGTAATCGGAACTTTGCGAGCTAACATCCCAAAGATGTTCGAGCTTACATGCGGTTCCCATTCGTCGAAATGTCTTGGTTCAAACTCGTCTAGGGGGGCCCAACGGCACGTGTCGCATCACACGACCTAAATTAGACACTTGTGACCCTTTGGTTAGTTTGTCTGACTGGTGGCAAGTTTGCCACATTGTGTGAAATATACAATGTTAAAATAATATGTAACAACACTACTGATAATATCGGGAGTTAAATCAACGACCCATAAATGATGTAGGCCACACAGTTGCGATCTGGTTAGAATAATGTTTATTCAGAAAGCGAAAGTGGTCGTATTTAGAATTGCTATTACCCTCGATCGCATATCCATTTAACACAGTTCGATTCACAATCTCATTGCGAAATCCATGTCCAATACTCCATCTCGTTATCTACGCGAAAAGTTCACACCGGGCACGCGGTTGCTCACCGCTCAGAGACTACGTCCCGCGTTACCACACAACGCGAAATTTTCCAAGTCGTGTCACTTCCTAGCTACCTAAAGATCGACAGTCCGCTTTCGCTTCTCCACCAGCACTGTACCCTCTGGTGTCTTCACCAGAACTGTCCCTCTGCCCGTCTCCGGCAACGTTTTCCCGAGCGCCGAATATCCTCGCTCAACTGACTAGTGTAGTTACCTTTTCTGAAGCCGTCCACCTGATTGGCTATAGCTTGTTCTACATTATTTTACATTTTAACATATTTAAATAATCAAAGCTTGACCACTTTTACGTTCTAAATAAAGTAACAATTACATAATAACCGTTAAATTCTTTTACATAACACCAATACAATTTCCTTCTTAACTTTGAATGTCATGGCCAGCAGCCTTATACCAATATGTTTTCTCATAAATAAATAAAGAACAAAAGTAAGTATTACGCACTAAATTTTACATAAATATTCTACATCTACATCTACATCTATGTAGACGGTGTGACGGTGTGTGCGGAGGGTACCTTGACTACCTCTATCGGTTCTCCCTTCTATTCCAGTTCGTGGAAAGAAGGATTGTCGGTATGCCTCTGTGTGGGCTCTAATGTCTCTGATTTTATCCTCATGGTCTCTTCGCGAGATTTACGTAGGAGGGAGCAATATACTGCTTGACTCCTCGGTGAAGATATGTTCTCGAAACTTCAACAAAAGCCCGTACCGAGCTACTGAGCGTCTCTCCTGCAGAGTCTTCCACTGGAGTTTATCTATCATCTCCGTAACGCTTTCGCGATTACTAAATGATCCTGTAACGAAGCGCGCTGCTCTCCGTTGGATCTTCTCTATCTCTTCTATCAACCCTATCTGGTACGGATCCCACAATGCTGAGCAGTATTCAAGCAGTGGGCGAACAAGCGTACTGTAACCTACTTCCTTTGTTTTCGGATTGCATTTCCTTAGGATTCTTCCAATGAATCTCAGTCTGGCATCCGCTGCACCGACGATCAACTTTATATGGTCATTCCATTTCAAATCTCTCCTAATGCTTACGCCCAGATAATTTGTGGAATTAACTGCTTCCAGTTGCTGGCCTGCTATATTGTAGCTAAATGATAAGGGATCTTTCTTTCCATGTATTCGCAGCACATTACACTTGTCTACATTGAGATTCAATTGCCATTCCCTGCACCATGCGTCAATTCGTTGCAGATCCTTCTGCATTTAAGTACAATTTTTCATTGTTGCAACCTCTCGATATACCACAGCATCATCCGCAAAAAGCCTCAGTGAACTTCCGATGTCATCCGCAAGGTCATTTATGTATATTGTGAATAGCAATGGTCCTACGACACTCCCCTGTGGCACACCTGAAATCACTCTTACTTCGGAAGACTTCTCTCCATTGAGAATGACATGCTGCGTCCTGTTATCTAGGAACTCTTCAATCCAATCACACAGTTGGTCTGATAGTCCATATGCTCTTACTTTGTTCATTAAACGACTGTGGGGGAACTGTATCGAACGCCTTGCGAAGTCAAGAAACACGGCATCTACCTGGAAACCAGTGTCTATGGCCCTTTGAGTCTCGTGGACGAATAGCGCGAGCTGGGTTTCACACGATCGTCTTTTTCGAAACCCCGTGCTGATTCCTACAGAGTAGATTTCTAGTCTCCAGAATACTCATTATACCCGAACATAATATGTGTTCCAAAATTCTACAACTGATAGACGTTAGAGATATAGGTCTATAGTTCTGCACATCTGTTCGACGTCCCTCCTTGAAAACGAGGATCACCTGTGCCCTTTTCCAACCCTTTGGAACGCTACGCTCTTCTAGAGACCTACGGTACACCTTTCCAAGAAGGAGGGGGGGGGGGGGGCAAGTTCCTTCGCGTACTCTCTGTAAAATCGAACTGGTATCCCATCAGGTCCAGCGGCCTTTCCTCTTTTGAGCGATTTTAATTGTTTCTCTGTCCCTCTGTCGATATCTACCATTTTGTCATCTGTGCGACAATCTAGAGAAGGAACTACAGTGCAGTCTTCCTCTGTGAAACAGCTTTGGAAAAAGACATTTAGTATTTCGGCCTTTAGTCTGTAATCCTCTGTAATATTCTATTATCTAATGATTCAATAAGGTGTCATACTGTCATCGTTAAATGTGTTTTATGTGGAGAAAATAATGACCTGATGCTCAACTGAAAATACTGATAATTTAAATATACTATATATTTTAAGTAAATAAAGTTACAGAGTGGATATTTACATTTGTCGTTTTAATGATGCGCTTCTGTATGAAATGTCGATCGCCTAAGCGTGCAGATTTTAGCATTCAGGTCTTTCTTAAAAAAACTTGTTAATTTCACTTTAACAGCAAATACGAAACTATGATAGATATGATCAGTATTCAAGTTTTATTGGGATCATCATGAAAATTGATGAAGGATGGCAGATTAAAATGACTGTGGCTTCGTTCTCTGAATTACTACAGAATTAAATAGTTTTCGTAAATGTTTTCCTCTATGGCTGACATAAGGTCCGCCATATTTAACATTGCTACGTCTCCCTCGCCACAAATGGTTTCTCCAGGATTTCCCTATGACTCAGGTTCTTGTCTGTCTCATTCGTACACTACAGCGCCTAGGACTCATTCAGCATGTGAATTTCCCCATCCCGTGGCGAATCTGCGCTCTTCGGGGCACACGGTCCTGGACGACAGGATTCGTTTCACAATTCCTGAGGGCTGACTCTTTCGGCCATTTATTTAAATGAGAGCGAAATGCTCGTTAACTCACAACTTTCGCAAAATTAACGTCCATGGGACAACATTTTGGCGAAATACCTGCCAATGTGCTCGCTGTATGAGTGATCGCACACAGTGAGATGATGCCATTCACCTGCGTGTCATTTATGAAGAAATACACACAAGTAAGCACAGAACTATGTGTCCTTCGTTGTTGTGTGTATGAAAAACGTCTAGAGATATGTTAAAACTAACAAACAGGATTACAATTAATAGCCATAATCCAATGCTACAACAGCTTCAACACCTCACGTCTTCAGCCAAGAAGTAAACAGTGCAACAAACAATCACTACTTGAATGTCAACCCAGCTATTCACACATTCTGTTTACAACACAGGAGTAAACTACTTTTTGAGACATCTCTGGGAAAGACGAAAGAAAGGCCCATAAATAAACTGCTGTCAAAAAAGAAAGGAAGCACCCCGAAAGGGAAGAGGAAACGTAATGAAACTTCATGGGTTGAGAGGTCCTGTCATGTTATGAGTATTTCAGTGATTACAAATTCGAGTGAGATTTACAAAAAAAATGGTTCAAATGGCTCTGAGCACTATGGGACTTAACTTCTGAGGTCATCAGTCCCCGAGAACTTAGAACCACTTAAACCTAACTAACCTAAGGACATCACACACACCCATGCCCGAGGTAGGATTCGATTCAGCGACCATAGAGGTCGCGCAGTTCCAGACTGTAGCGCCTAGAACCGCTCGGCCACTCCGGCCTGCAAAGAGATTTACAAAGAATTTGACAGCATGAGCCCATGTAATCCAGTATGACGTTTCGTCCGCTCTGTCCTGGATTCATGCAATGATTCGGTTAGGAAGTGCGTCATAACGACTCAACCCTCTCCTGACGAGAGTTGGTCACAATTGTTGTAATTTGACATGGGCACTCAAACAGATCTGGTGTTCAAGTGGCCACAATTGTTGTAACTAGACATAGGCTCTCAAACAAATCTGGTGTTCAAGTTTGTGCCACAGATGTTCTATTGAGGACAGGTCGGGGGATCTTGCTGGTGGCAGTGGTAGAGGGTACGTTCTGGAACAAAGGCCGATTGTTCTCCTATTATCTGAGGTATAAAGCAGATTTCCTCCTTATTTAGAAGGTCAATGGTCAATAACCTCCTACTTTCCATCCCCCATAAGCCAGCTACTTCGTATAGCCTTCTGTCACTCTCCATCTTTAATTTTTTACCCAACATGTACTATAATTGCTGATCAATCAAATTTATTAATTACCTGTCATGGCTGCCTAATTTACACCATTATTTATTATCCAATTACAACGATTTATTATCTATCAACAAGGATTTTCCGTGACCCCTACTCCAAAAAAAAACGCACCGCTCTTGTTTGGCCTTACCAGCCATAAGGCAGACTCCTCACTTACGTTCTGTCTCTCATGCTATCTGCACTCCTAACCTTTGCATACACACTTGAGATGTGATCAGTCCTTTATACAATGTTATGACTCAAATACGGCCGCCTCCCCTCTCTCACTTGTCTGTGCTCTGTACATGCAATGTGGTTTTTGCCAGTTGCAGCAAACTATTATGCTCAATGGCATTTATGCAAGAATTCCAATGTGTGACCCCTTCATCCCAAGCTATTTACATTTTTGGAATTATTTGTTAAAATGTTGGTGATTCTGACCAAGTATTATAAAAATCCCACATTTGGAGATAGTAAACAGATACTTCTAACGTTTAACAATTACTACAATCCATTATTTAAACAAATTATATTGATAACCCACGCTTAAACTATATGCAACCTACTATGGTCTTGGAAGTCAGTGTAATATCCCTTGACTGTGCTGGTCGAAGGAAGTGATCGTATCAACGTCCTTCCTGTTGTTATTGGCCTAAAGTGAATATATATCGCGAGGTGGTGCGTTTCGCCTGCATTAGTGAAATATTTACTCCTTGGATCCCTGTTGCTCCAGTGTGAGGGGAGAAAACTAAGAAACTCGGAATGTGAACGGACTTGGTCCCGAGACACGATAACGAGAGGAGGTGTACGAAGTGTGTACAATGAAACAGTCATTCTTAGCCGCCACATTATATAATTTGTGTTTTTGCCATTCACAAGCAGTATGTAATGTTAATGTGAAGTTTAGTAACGATCAGAATAGCCTGTTGCATTTTAAAGGTAATTGCGCGTATTTAATTTTTATCAAAGAATTCTGTGAAGAACTATTGTACTCTGTAAGTTTGTATTGGACTTCGAACATTTGGTGGTCGATGTTTTCAGTAGAACCAGTATCTATCACATGGTCAAAGCATAGAGAAAGTTTTCTCTGATAAAAAGAACGCATTTCAGTCGCAGACAATCATCGAATGACCAATTGCGAATGGTAGAGTTCCAATTCGAGAAGATCCTATGTTTTCTTTCTCGTACATTTCAAAAATTTTACAGGCAAATGTTGGAGTCGGCAGCTCCTTCTACACCACAAGAGTAACTTATCTACGTCTACGAAATTACTTATGCTGTGGGGATCGTCGACGCCGATATACACTCCTGGAAATGGAAAAAAGAACACATTGACACCGGTGTGTCAGACCCACCATACTTGCTCCGGACACTGCGAGACGGCTGTACAAGCAATGATCACACGCACGGCACAGCGGACACACCAGGAACCGCGGTGTTGGCCGTCGAATGGCACTAGCTGCGCAGCATTTGTGCACCGCCGCCGTCAGTGTCAGCCAGTTTGCCGTGGCATACGTAGCTCCATCGCAGTCTTTAACACTGGTAGCATGCCGCGACAGCGTCGACGTGAACCGTATGTGCAGTTGACGGACTTTGAGCGAGGGCGTATAGTGGGCATGCGGGAGGCCGGGTGGACGTACCGCCGAATTGCTCAACACGTGGGGCGTGAGGTTTCCACAGTACATCGATGTTGTCGTCAGTGGTCGGCGGAAGGTGCACGTGCCCGTCGACCAGGGACCGGACCGCAGCGACGCACGGATGCACGCCAAGACCGTAGGATCCTACGCAGTGCCGTAGGGGACCGCACCGCCACTTCCCAGCAAATTAGGGACACTGTTGCTCCTGGGGTATCGGCGAGGACCATTCGCAACCGTCTCCATGAAGCCGGGCTACGGTCCCGCACACCGTTAGGCCGCCTTCCGCTCACGCCCCAACATCGTGCAGCCCGCCTCCAGTGGTGTCGCGACAGGCGTGAATGGAGGGACGAATGGAGACGTGTCGTCTTCAGCGATGAGAGTCGCTTCTGCCTTGGTGCCAATGATGGTCGTATGCGTGTTTGGCGCCGTGCAGGTGAGCGCCACAATCAGGACTGCATACGACCGAGGCACACAGGGCCAACACCCGGCATCATGGTGTGGGGAGCGATCTCCTACACTGGCCGTACACCACTGGTGATCGTCGAGGGGACACTGAATAGTGCACGGTACATCTAAACCGTCATCGAACCCATCATTCTACCATTCCTAGACCGGCAAGGGAACTTGCTGTTCCAACAGGACAATGCACGTCCGCATGTATCCCGTGCCACCCAACGTGCTCTAGAAGGTGTAAGTCAACTACCCTGGCCAGCAAGATCTCCGGATCTGTCCCCCATTGAGCATGTTTGGGACTGGATGAAGCGTCGTCTCACGCGGCCTGCACGCCCAGCACGAACGCTGGTCCAGCTGAGTCGCCAGGTGGAAATGGCACAGGACTACATCCAGCATCTCTACGATCGTCTCCATGGGAGAATAGCAGCCTGCATTGCTGCGAAAGGTGGATATACACTGTACTAGTGCCGACATTGTGCATGCTCTGTTGCCTGTGTCTATGTGCCTGTGGTTCTGTCAGTGTGATCATGTGATGTATCTGACCCCAGGAATGTGTCAATAAAGTTTCCTCATCCTGGGACAATGAATTCACGGTGTTCTTATTTCAATTTCCAGGAGTGTAGTTCAAAGACATACAAACAGAGACACTACCCACATTATTTCAGTAACAACGAGTTTAATATTCCCGGCTTGAAAACATTAATTCTTCTTTTGAGAAGTAAAAATTTACTATAAAAATGAATAAAACGAGACTGAACCTACCAAGAGTGAAACATAGACAGTGCTAAGCATTTCTTGAACAAAAACAAATTAACGATCATTTAGTTATACGTCTTTATTGTATGGATTGTGATTTATTGTGATAAATGTGTATTTTATGTTATGTATATGTACTAATGTTGTGCTTTGTATAATTTCATGTACGACTGATGAAATCACTCTATGTGAGCTACATCTCACATGAGGCAGCCATGACAACGTGGGTCCATCCCATATGAACTTCATATGGCTCTACTCTGCAGTAAAGGCAAGCACAAGAATGACACCCTAACTCATTGCACACATTAGTCTGGTCTTTAGGAGTATTTGTAGATTTAGTTATATGTTTTAGTACATGCAGAGTGATATGTGTTTTTTTTGTGTGTTCACAGTTGTGGAGTGATATTCTGGGGCACGGCATCTGATGTGTATTTTAGTAGGGTAAAGCTGAATTATGTCCAAAGTAAAGTAATTAAAAGAACAGTGAACAACTGAATTCTTATGGTTAAAACCAGATCACAGTTTAAAATGCAGAGGGACACGAAGCGAATTTGCAGCCCAGTGGAGATGGACAAAACCCAAGGCAAACAGTAGATGCTGGCCAAGGAGAATGTAAAGATTCTATGGCTGATCTCTTAAAACAAATGAAACTTTTGATGAATACCGTAGCTAGTTTGGCTGCAGAATAGTCTCACATGTCTGCTATTCAAGAGAATATTTCAACAACAGATGAAAATTTAGCTTCAGAACAGTCTCGCATAACTGCTACGAAAGCGGAAGTATCAGCTGTGCAGGCGGCTATTTCTGCAAATGTAGAAACCATAACAAATATAGTGGCTAAAGTAACAGATCTGACCACCACTGTGAGCAATTTAGTTACCGGACAGGCAGAGTTAGCCGAGAAAGTAAAGTGTGTAAAAAATAAAGTGAACAAACTGCCCACAAGGGAAGATTTTGTTAAATTATTGGCTGATGTGAATACTTCGACAAATGAACAGATAGAAATCAGGAAAGAAAGAAATAGTATGAAGCAAACCCACGAACAATTTCCGAGCGGAATAAACAGAGTAAAGAAATGGAAACCGGGCGGGGGGGGGGGGGGGGGGGGGACAACAAACGGAAGAAGTAGAGGTACAAAAACTGGCCTCAACAATAAAGGAATTTGCATCCGTATGTAAAGGGCGGATGGAAACAAAGGTTCCAAGAAAAAAACCAGCAGTTTAAGCAACAATTAGACGACTGGGTAGTAGATAAAGAACAGCAGGTAATATTGTCTATTAATAAAGGTATCAAGGGAGCGATAGAGAAAATAGTGAGAGAAGGCCTACCGTTATCTCGCCAAATAGATCAAGAGTTGAAGGAAGTTTGCGAGCAGATAGGAACCGAGTTCCAAAGACGGAAAGGTGAAGTTACCCAAAATTTGCAAACGTGAACTCAATGGATATAGAAGAAGTGCAGGGGGCGGCTACAGAAGAAAGAAAGGAAGCCAGCCCAGAGTGGAGATCTAAATGTAGAAATCAGGGCTCTATGTATAAGTATGGGGATGAGGAGCAGTACCCAGATACAAGCCCAAACGAACATATGAACGGAAATATACCACATATTAGTGATTATAACAGATCTGTCATGGAAGGGAAAATGTTAAAGCACAGGAAATTCCAAATATTTTTTCCAGAAAAGAAGACATTCAATCCTGTCATATTCATCACATGATTCAGAGGAGTGTTACCACGATCTTGGTCTGATGGTCAGAAAATCGAATATGTATCAGGATACATCCAAGGGGATGGTAGTCTGTGGGTGACTGACATAACAAACAAGTGTCACACCTCCGAAGAATTTGAGAAAGCATTCCTAAACAGATCTTGATCAAGAGGCTGTCAGGAGAGATTAAAGAAAGAAGTACATAATCTGGAACCCTTCTCTTACCGAAAAGGGAATTTAAGGAGATACTTCGAAAAGCATGTTAATAAAGCAAGATATTGGGATCAACCAATAGATCACAGAAGTGTGATAACGATCATCAATGCTCAGCTTATGATGGACGCCAGGGAAAAACTGCTGCATGTCTCAGAACATAATCTGGAGGAATTCATGTCTGCAGTAAATTCAGTCGATTTGCTACAGGAGGAACAAAGAGGAAGAAATAATTACAATAAATCCCGTCAAAAGGAAAATAGGCTGTTAGATTATAACAGTAATGATCGAAGAATGAATGGAAGACGAATGGGTAAATTCCATCAAGCCAATATGAATATTGGTTACAACAATGGAGCAAATTGTATGGAACAGCAGAATAATGTTGGAAATTGCACAGAAACAGACAGAGATGATTTGAAAGGGTACAATCCTGTCTATAAAGACCACAGAAATCAAGAACAAAGTAATCAAACCATATACTAGACGATGCCAAGGCCAACAAATAATCAAGTCTGGTGAGAACAACCACCGGTCAATGTCAAAGCAATCGATAACAAAATTGGATCAGCTAGACCGAGAAATTTAAACTGAATCCAAGTGAATTACGCCCCAGAGGTTCGGTTGATAAAAGAATAATGTGGGACAAGCAATAACCTGTAAACTGTTTTAGATACAACAATGAAATGAGGACCATTGAGGGGTGAATGGAAGAAGTAAATCGTGGGGAACAAGTTTCTAATAAATTACCAAAATGAGCAGTCCTTACAGAAATATTAGAAATATCTATCAGAATAGTCTTGGATAATGGAGCCTCGACAAATGCGATCTCCAACAATTTATTTAAACAGCTATCCCAAAAGACAGAGTTACCGATGATGCCAATCCGAAACTGTAACATCATTGGAGCCTAAGGTACCTGCTCGCAACCAGTCCAGATACAAACTTTGCTAGATGGAAGAATAGGAAATACAGCGATAAGATGAGTGTTCCGAGTAATTCAAAATTAACAGAAGATTGTATCATTGGATTGGAGACTATGAGGGAGAAAGACTTAAAAAATAGACTTCTTGTCTGGTAAAATCAGTTTTTGTGATAATGGAGAAATGGCACAAGTTGATCTGATCATGGAAGAAAGGAGCATTGGAAATTACTATCCTGGGTATGGTATTATGTTCATTAGAGAAGAAAGGAGATGTAAACGTACAGAAGATGTAAAGGAAATCAAGATAATGGGGATAGCAGCACAAGTGGAAGAAAGAGCAAAGGAAGCTGATGGATTGGAAAAGAAACAAAATGATCAGTTGGTTCATCTTTAGGAGAAATATATCCAGGTTTCTGAAGAAAGGCCAGGAATTATTAAGGGATTCATGTGCGATTTGGAGGTGATTCCTCATGAGGCATATTGTAATAAATCTTATCCAACTCTGTGAAGATTGTAGAGATCAGTGAGTGAACAAATAAACAGGGTGGTAAGCTAGGACCTGATAGAACAATCCGTCAGTTCATATTACAATCCGCTATTAGTGGTACCAAAACCAGGGGAAAAAATAAGATTGGTGTTGGATGCAGGAGTGATCAATACACTTATTGTACCAGTGAGAACTGACCCAGAAAATACAGAAGATTCATAGGGCCAAGTACTTTACCAGTATTGATCTCCAGCCTTCATATTGGAGATCAAACTGAATGAACAACGAAGAGAATATACAGCCATCATATATGCCAGAAGAAGTTATCAGTTTAAAGTATTGCCTTTCGGTTTGAATGTGAGTGCAGGAGTTTTTATAATGGCTTTAGATGCAGTGTTAGGACCAGAACTATGGAGTCAGCTCACCCTGTTCGTTGATTACATCTTAATCACTACTGCAATGTGGGAACAGCACATCTGCTTATTAGGGAGATTATTGGAAAGCTTTAGGAGATCTGGAATAACTCCAACTCTGCAAAAGTCTCACTTCAGGATGAAGAAGATAAAATTTTTGGGTCATTTAATTGATGACAAAGGAATTTTGCCAGATAAGTGCTATTAAGAATTTTCCTACTCCTAGGGATAAGAAACAACTTAAGGCATTTTTGGATCTAGCCTCATTTTTTCGAAGGTTCGTAGAGGACCAAGTCATGAATGAATGCAGAGCCATTAGTAAATTTATTAAGAAAGAATGTTTCTTAGCAATGGAGAAATGATTGTCAGTATGCATTTGAGAACATCAAATATTCTCTGGTAATTGTTGCATCATCCAGATATGGACATAGATTTTTGCTTGATGACGTATTTTCTGTTGTTAGATTAGGATCTTGTCTTTTCAAAATTAAGACAGTTAACAGGCAATCTACATTCTGCCCTATAGCATTTGCAAGTAGAGTGTTATCGAGTTGTGGAAGGGCATATACCACAACTGAGCTGGAAACATTAGCTATAGTTTGGGCTTTCAAGAAGTTTCATTATTTTTTATATGGGGCACAAACAATAGTCTGTTGTGATCATAAAGCCCTCAGCTTCTTGCAAATGTGCAAGGTGCCCACCCCAAGAGTATTATGGTGGACAATGGTGTTAGGATATTATCGATTGCAAATACGATATATTAAAGGAAAGAACAATCAAATTGCAGACGCCCTATCTAGGCTGCCAGAAGGCTTAGATCAGGAAAAAAAATTAGTTGGTCACAGAGAAGAATTTACTATCATGTTAATGTAAGAACCAACGGCAGGAAGGTCTTATTTGGAATTATGCCAGGGGATGGAAAAGTTACAGAAAAGGATATACACAGGTGTGGTGTCCAACAGAAATTGGCGCAACCTGAATACTAAAACCTGAAGACGATCTTAAGATGATAAATGGAGTTTTATTCCATCACAGGAACGTAAAAGTAGATAATTGGCGTGTATGTATCCCTGAAAGCTATGAAGTCTAATTAATACAATATACACATCTGGCATGGGGCCACTTTGGAGTTATTATGTGTGTCAATATGCTATGAACATATTGCTACTTTCCTAATTTGCAATGGAAAGTACAGATGGTCATCAGTATGTGTGCAATATGTCAAAAAACAAAACCTAATAATAAAGGTAGTTGGAGTTTCCTCCATTCTATATTACCAGAGAAATGACTAACTTTCACATCCACAGATGTCTACGTGGCATTACCTAGAGTGTGAGGAGGATGTAGATACATTGTAGGCTACTTGAATGTATGTGCAAAACATGTGAAGTTATATCCAATGAAAAGCGCAACAAATTTTACGACATATACCTGGAGGAACGCATTGCAGTATGGAATTAAACAGGTACTTACATCATATATTCCGTGAGATAAATAGATTTATGAGGACATATTGTCCAAATAATCAAACACAGTAGATAGAATATGTGCAGGACTTCAAAGACATTGTAAATAATTTACCACATACCTCAACGGATTTTACGCCAGAGGAATTGATGTTTCAAAAGGACGAAAGGAATGAGTGAGCGAACAGTCTACCAAATATGCCACATGATATGCCCAGTTGGGAAGAAAAGATTAAATTCACTTTAGTGAATATGACCGAAAAGGCCAGAAAGAGAAAGGTAAAATATGACAGTAAGTTAAACAAAATAATAACTTTTGCTGTAGGGAATAGGGTGTTGTTGTGCACTCATCCACAGGCATCTTTATTGAAGAAGAGGCACTAGAAATGGCAATTATTATTTGTTGTACTGTTTGAAATAGTGAGGATTCCATATCCTGGGGCATATCTGTTGGCCTACCCAGTGATGGGACAGGTGAAGGGACTCTATCCTCATCATCATATTAAAAAGTACTATACAAAGTGAAAATTAGAATTAGTCCAGTCTCTAGTAAAGATTGTATGTATTAAGGAAATTTTATTTCATTGAGTTTTTTGTTGTAGGTAGGTTTAGTTAGATAGGTAAGTGTATTGATATTTGTTTTCAGCAGAGCCACAGAAGGAGAGCTGATGCTGATTGTATACTTTTATGTGTATATAAATTACTTTTGTGTTTATTTCCAGAATGAATTTTAATTTTGTATGTGTTCATAATCTCAGTTACACATAAAGAGTAATGTAGTCCATGAGTGATAATGTCAATACTTACTGGAAACAAATATTTTGACAGGAAATGAGTCCAAGTAGTAGTGGTCAATGAACTTCACGCACGTGTCTGAGATGTATGCTAAGAAAGAAGGATGCTAGACAACAAAGAGCAGGGTTGGGCATGTCATCTTGTGGTTGGCTTTATTACAATTAGGTGGATCTTTGCTATACAACCAAATTATCAGTCTCGTGTAAAAGGTAAACTAGCAGTGGCTGAGCTATGTTAGATTCGGATGCTAGCGAGAAATTACCATGTATTCGTGGTTAAATGTTTATATTACTTGAGCAACTGGACTTCTAATGAAGCAAGCAAAGTAATATGACATTGTAAATAATGGAATATATGACTGATTAAATTACATATGATGTTTTTGAACTGTAAGTGCAGTGTAATTGTGCTTGCCCATGGACAACCAGTGACTGCTGATAGGTTACAAGGAATGCGCCATAATTAGGAACATTATGAGAATTCATATCGTTCAGCAGCAGTGGTGGGGTGGGTGGGGGGGGGCAGTCACCATTCGAGGCCAGCCCACTCTGCAGCGCCCAGTTTCCCTGCAAGATTGATCGATGACACACAGCTTCTCTGCAATATCTAATTGTGAAAAAACTGAACAAGACGATTTCCAGTTACAACTATTAAAAAGCGAAATGGGATTAGGAAGCCAAGTTGGCTGACCTCACTTCCGGTTTTCCTTGGTTTTCCGTAGGGGCTTTGACCATAAGGGACAGTCCAACGTCCAAAAGGGCCATGGCCCTACCAATCGCCTATTGTCAACGGTGTTTGGTAAGCGTTGTCCAACCTGGAGTTAGTATAGTCGCATACTGTCAGTGCAGGGTGGGTTTGCGAAATCTCGCAAATAAAGTTTTTTCCAACGGGAGACCATGTAGTATCCCCAAAGAAGTGATCGGTTTAACGACCTTCCAATTGTTATGTGTCTATGGTGAATATATAGCGCGAGGTGGTGCGTTTCGCCCGCAATATTTACTCCTTCGCTCTATATTGCTCCATGGCAAGCGGGAAAAAGTGAAAAAATGGAAATGTGACTGGACTTGGTTCGGAGACACAATAACGAGAGGAGGTGTATGAAGTTTGCACAATGAAACAGTCATTGTTAACCGCCATATTATATAATTTGTGTTTTTGCTATTCTCAAGCAGTTTGTAATGTTGATTTGGAGTTTAGTAATTGCCAGGAGAGTCTGTTGCATTTTAAAGGTATTTGCGTGTATTTAATTTTTATCAAAGGAATCTGTGAGGTACTATTGTGTTCTGTAAGTTTGTATAGGACTTCGAACATTTGGTGGTCGAGGTTTGAGGTAGAACCCGTTTCTGTCACAGGTTCAAAGCATAGAGAAAGTTTTCTCTGATAAAAAGAACTCATTTCAGTCGCAGACAATCATCGAATGACCAGTTATGAATGGTAGAGTTCCAATTTGAGAAGATCCTATAGAAGTTCTCTTTCTCTCACATTTCAAGAATTTTACAGGCAGATGTTGGCGTCGGAAGCTCCTTCTCCACCACAACAGTAACTTGTCTACGTGTACGAAATTACCTACGCCATGGGGATCATCAGCACCGATACATATAGTTTTATCACAGTCATACACACGGAGACACTACATGCACTAGTTCAGTAACAACGAGTTTAATACTACCACCTTGAAAACATTAATTATTCTTTCGAGAAGTAAAATTATACTATATCAATAGTTAACATCGACACCTTTTTTCTTGTTGTTGTGGTCTTCAGTCCTGAGACTAGTTTGATGCAGCTCTCCATGCTACTCTATCCTGTGCAAGCTTCCCAGTACCTACTGCAACCTACATACTTCTGAATCTGCTTAGTGTATTCATCTCTTGGTCTCCCTCTACGATTTTTACCCTCCACGCTGCCCTCCAATACTAAATTGGTGATCCCTTGATGCCTCAGAACATGTGCTACCAACAGATCCCTCCTTCTGGTCAAGCTGTGCCACAAACTTCTCTTCTCCCCAATCCTATTCAATACTTCCTCATTAATTATGTGATCTACCCATCTAATCTTCAGCATTCTTCTGTAGCACCACATTTTGAAAGCTTCTATTCTCTTCTTGTCCAAACTATTTATCGTCCATGTTTCACTTCCATACATGGCTACACTCCATACAAATACTTTCAGAAATGACTTCCTGACACTTGAATCTATACTGGATGTTAACAAATTTATCTTCTTCAGAAACGCTTTCCTTGCCATTGCCAGTCCACATTTTATATCCTCTCCACTTCGACCATCATCAGTTATTTTGCTCCCCAAATAGCAAAACTCCTTTACTACTTTAAGTGTCTCATTTCCTAATCTAATTCCCTCAGCATCACCCGACTTAATTCGACTACGTTCCATTATCCTCATTTTGCTTTTGTTGATGTTCATCTTATATCCTCCTTTCAAGACGCTATCCATTCCATTCAACTGCTCTTCCAAGTCGTTTGCTGTCTCTCACAGAATTACAATGTCATCGGCGAACCTCAGAGTTTTTGTTTCTTCTCGATGGATTTTAATACCTACTCCGAATTTTTCTTTTGTTTCCTTTACTGCTTGTTCAATATACAGATTGAATAACATCGGGGAGAGGCTACGACCCTGTCTTACTCCCTTCCCAACCACTGCTTCCCTTTCATGCCCCTCCACTCTTATAACTGCCATCTGGTTTCTGTACAAATTGTAAATAGCCTTTCGCTCCCTGTATTTTACCCCTGCCACCTTTAGAATTTGAAAGAGAGTATTCTAATCAACATTGTCAAAAGCTTTCTCTAAGTCTACAGATGCTAGAAACGTAGCTTTGGCGTTCCTTAATCTTTCTTCTAAGATTAGTCGTAAGGTCAGTATTGCCTCACGTGTTCCAGTATTTCTACAGAATCCAAACTGATCTTCCCCGAGGTCAGCTTCTATTAGTTTTTCCATTCGTCTGTAAAGAATTCGTGTTAGTATTTTGCAGCTGTGGCTTATTAAACTGATTGTTCGGTAATTTTCACATCTGTCAACACTTGCTTTCTTTGGGATTGGAATTATTATATTCTTCTTCAAGTCTGAGGGTATTTCGCCTGTTTCATACATCTTGCTTACCATATGGTAGAGTTTTGTCAGGACTGGCTCTCCCAAAGCCGGCAGTAGTTCCAATGGAATGTTGTCAACTCCGGGGGCCTTGTTTCGACTCAGGTCTTTCAGTGTTCTGTCAAACTCCTCACGCAGTATCGTATCTCCCATTTCATCTTCATCTACATCCTCTTCCATTTCCATAATATTGTCCTCAAGTACATCGCCCTTGTATAGACCCTCTATATACTCCTTCCACCTTTCTGCTTTCCCTTCTTTGCTTAGAACTGGGTTTCCATCTGAGCTCTTGATGTTCATACAAGTGGTTCTCTTATTTCCAAAGGTCTCTTTAATTTTCGTGTAGGCAGTATCTATCTTACCCCTAGTGACATAAGCCTCTACATCCTTACATTTGTTCCCTAGCCATCCTTGCTTAGCCATTTTGCACTTCCTGTCGATCTCATTTTTGAGACACTTGTATTCCTTGTTGCCTGCTTCATTTACTGCATTTTTATATTTTCTCCTTTCATCAATTAAATTCAATATTTCTTCTGTTACCCAAGGATTTCTATTAGCCCTTGTCTTTTTGCCTACTTGATCCTCTGCTGCCTTCACTACTTCATCCCTCAGAGCTACCCATTCTTCTTCTACTGTATTTCTTCCCCCATTCCTGTCAATTGTTCCCTTATGCTCTCCCTGAAACTTTGTACAACCTCTGGTTCTTTCAGTTTATCCAGGTCCCATCTCCTTAAATTCCCACCTTTTTGCAGTTTCTTCAGTTTTAATCTACAGGTCATAACCAATAGAGTGTGGTCAGAGTCCACATCTGCCCCTGGAAATGTCTTACAATTTAAAACCTGGTTCCTAAATCTCTGTCTTACCATTATATAATCTATCTGATACCTTTTAGTATCTCCAGGGTTCTTCCATGTATACAACCTTCTTTCATGATTCTTGAACCAAGTGTTAGCTATGATTAAGTTATGCTCTATGCAAAATTCTACCAGATGTCTTCCTCTTTCATTTCTTAGCCCCAATCCATATTCACCTACTACGTTTCCTTCTCTCCCTTTTCCTACTACCGAATTACAGTCCCCCATGACTATTAAATTTTCGTCACCCTTCACTATCTGAATAATTTCTTTTATTACATCATACATTTCTTCAATTTCTTCGTCATCTGCAGAGCTAGTTGGCATATAAACTTGTACTACTGTAGTAAGTGTGGGCTTTGTATCTATCTTGGCCACAATAATGCGTTCACTATCCTGTTTGTAGTAGCTTACCTGCATTCCTATTTTCCTATTCATTATTAAACCTACTCCTGCATTACCCCTATTAGATTTTGTGTTTATAACCCTGTAGTCAACTGACCAGAAGTCTTGTTCCTCCTGCCACCGAACTTTACTAATTCCCACTATATCTAACTTTAACCTATCCATTTCCCTTTTTAAATTTTCTAACCGACCTGCCCGATTAAGTGATCTGACATTCCACGCTCCGATCCGTAGAACGCCAGTTTTCTTCCTCCTGATAACGACATCCTCTTGAGTAGTCCCCGCCTGGAGGTCCGAATGGGGGACTATTTTACCTCCAGAATATTTTACCCAAGAGGACGCCATCATCACTTAATAATACAGTAAAGCTGCATGCCCTCGGGAAAAATTACGACCTTAGTTTCCCCTTGCTTTCAGCCATTTGCAGTACCAGCACAGCAAGGCCGTTTTGGTTATTGTTACATGGTCAGATCAATCAATCATCCGGACTGTTGCCCTTGCAACTACTGAAAA
This sequence comes from Schistocerca americana, assembly GCF_021461395.2. Lineage (NCBI taxonomy): Eukaryota > Metazoa > Arthropoda > Insecta > Orthoptera > Acrididae > Schistocerca > Schistocerca americana. The sequence goes on from NC_060122.1 coordinate 313,407,313, forward strand.
GGCTGCTGCCCCCCTTCAGGAACCACACGTTTGTCTGGCCTCTCAACAGATACCCCTCCGTTGTGGTTGCACCTACGGTACGGCTATCTGTATCGCTGAGGCACGCAAGCCTCCCCACCAACGGCAAGGTCCATGGTTCATGGAGGGAGGACTTTTTCTTAGGGGCTTTAAAATGGTGGCCAACACACAATGACGTAATTTCCATGTCACGTAAGAGAAGTATTACACCAGAACATTATTGTGGACTTCAAAATAAAAGTAGGAAGCAAAACCTTTTCTGTAACCATGTCACACACTGCAGACCACAAACCCAAAGATCACTACAATACGAACAGAGCACACTTTATTAAAAAAAGTAAAAACCTTCCATGATCCAAACTATAAGTGTGCACGAGCTTTGTATTAACCATCTGGGCTGTCACCACTCACACTGTGAGGGTGTACCTACCGACAGAGCAGCTGCCACAGCTGCTACAGGCTGCCACTTCCAGACTCAGCCATGGATAAAGTATAAAAAATTAGTCACACTGGCCAGAGTGCCTCCCAGCTGACAGCAGCCACCATCTGTCATCTGTTGCTACAACATATCTGTATCATAAGGTTACATGAGATAGGTCACCTCTTCCACTTACACTAGTCGACCCCTCCCCTCCCCCCCCCCCCCCAGCCTTACACTATACTGTTGGAGCATCTAAATTGTTTACTGATACTCTGAGAGCAATATGCTTTACAACTTAACACTAATTTTATATGACTCTGTTTCTTTCGTTTGTACAAATCTTCTTCTAAATCATTTTTGGGTTTAATTCTGATGTCTCTATTTAAATCTATATATTTCTTCAACCAATCTGAATGATGAACTTTAGGACTCTTCGTATTTTTGTTATTTCCATTCCAATAGACAGATACTGCTTAATACGTATTTCTATAGTTAACTACATCATTATGTTTGCCATTCAGAGTACTAAACAACTAGCTTATTTTAGTTCCTGGTACAAGAGCTAATGGTAATTCTTCATGAAAACTGTGTAATTCTTTTGGATATTCTAAATATACTTCTAAAATATAAGCAATTTTAGCAGTATCTGATATTTCACTTATTTTTGTACATTCAAAATTACTTGGTTCATCCTATTCAAAACCACCATATGGTAAATATTGCCTCATAGCATAACCACATAAATTATTCACATCTAAATATCATATTTAATTTCATATATTTTTACTATCAAAATCCTTCACATATTTATTGTTTGCTTTAATGTATCATTTACAAACAGTGAGATGTTCCCCCTATTACTCCCTTATCAACCATTAAATCATATCATAATCATGTAATAAACCAAGCTGTTGTTTAGTCATTTTCAACGTTGAATCCAAAGATAAACCAGGTGCTGCAAAATACCAAGATAGATCAAGATCACATGCTTTTATACAAGATTTCTACAATTTTCAGATACATTTGCCAATTACAAAACACCAGTTTTCAGATACAGATCATGATATTCGCCATGGTTTTTTGCATTAATTATTCCCAAACTAGTTTTGCGTGTTTATTATCTTCATCAGTTATTTCACAGTCATTCTTCCTTTGCAGTCTCTTCAAGATCATTCATGTGTAATTATATGGATATGGAACATTTCTAATCACATAATGCATAAATCATCTGACAAAATCTCTTTGATATTTTTCATTTGATCTCCCTTCCAACTGGATGAAAGTTCATCAAGTAATAAATTCATAAATTTAAATGTATCAATGAAACTCACTTTTAACCTTTCTGTGCTCTTACCAAAACTGTTATATCTATTTTCATTATTTGCTATTAAGTCTATTTCTTTTTTATCATAGCCAAGTTCCTTTACAAACAGATGGGAATCGCATCCTAATAGCTTAAGACAATAAACTGGTACAAAATCAGGATGTTTTAAATGTAAATTACAATTATTATATAATGTATTTATAAATTTTCCAGTTATATGAGCACAGTAACAACGTTCTTAAATTTCTGTGAATAATGACACCTACACATTGTAAAGTTTTTCGATCGTGCGTGTCTCGATTGTCCTTCAGGAGTTAATGGTCTCATTTTTTCAATTTCAGAATAAATTTTTCCAATTTCTTCAACTTCTTGTTTTATACATTTAGTAAATTTCTTATGAAAATCTGGCCCCTACAAAGAATAGAATGTTTGTAATGTACATTTATATATTTAATACAATAACAGAATCCACTTGTTTCATGTTTGTGATATTTCATTGTATACGAATACTCTGGATTGCCCTGGCAGTCGTCCATCTTTAATAACAAACATTGAAAACCAGTACAAGTAACAAACGAAACATTTTGTGTATGCTGATAATTTTTTAAATCAACATATGAACCCTCCTTTGGCATTTCTATTTTTAGTGGTGTGTTAGCTTTTTCTTTGATAGTGAAATGGAGTAAACATAAATCGCTAATAAATTTGGCTTCTTCATCTTTAGTAATTTGACTTTGAACAAATTGGCATAAATTTTTGTATTAACAATACCTTGATTTATTTCCATATATGAAATAAAGGGAATTTATAAGTTTCACTTTATTACATTACTTTATCATGTAATTCTATTATAAAATTTGAGACAATATACATGTTGTTGGTAAGAGATTCCAGTCTGTTTCATCTCGAATTTTTCTCATAAAATCTTCTATAAATTTCGTTCTAGCACAAATATAGGATTCCAATCTAATATATCTTGAAATTCTCTCATCAGATCTTCATTAAATTCTTAATTCTGATATAAATGTCCATTCTGTATCATTATATTCATTGTTCTTTTTAATATACTCATAAATTTTATTCCTATTTGTCTCAGGTGGTGTAGAATATAGTTTATATAATTCCTCAAGCAACAAACTTTCAAAATCATAATTAATCAGTGTGATAAGTTTTTCCTTTTCTTAGTTTATAATAACGTTTAATTCGTAATTATTTTGCTTTAGCATTTAATTCCTTTGCAGTATAATTTTTCACTTCATTTCTGTTATTCATTTCATTGTTAATATTAGTGGTAAAAACTTCTATAAGTTGATGTTTTAGAAGTTTAAAGTAACCTTTCCTTTAATTTGTTGACTTTTAGGCTATTTAGACTCACCATTTAAGAGAAATAATTTTTATTTCATTTAGAAGAAATTAATTTTTAAAATGTCATTTTCCTTTCAAAACGTTACTTCATTATCTGAATAATAATGTGTTAATTACAAATCATATTTTATATTTTCTGTATGGAGCTCCAGACAAGTAATATTACTGACCAGAAAAATTGTAAATAATATAAAGAACTAAACTGTAGCCACCAACTACAAACATTTTCATATATTTAAAATAAGAAATGTAATAAAATTAATAAATTGTAGCAATTCAAAGCAAATCTAAAGTACTTGTTGCTATTTCAGGAATACATATCATGACTATATTTAAATTATTTCAGAAACGGAATTATCAGTTAGATTTAGTTACATGTTTTAAAGATATATGGGATCCTTTATTTATTCAAAAGATCTCTTAATAACTAATGATATTTTATGCTTTATTCGTTATGGAATTCGAGTTTCCATGATGCCAGCTCACGAAAAAATGAATAAAATAAGAGGACATTTACTGGCTTAATTAAAAAATTATGATACAGCATATATAGAAATGAAATATGATAACCGACTTTCGTTACCATATGAATGCATTCAAAACGAAATTAAGCTTTAAACGCCCAATAATTTAGTTCAAATACTTGGATTTTACTGTCTGTTAGAAATTTCACACACCTGATAATTAGTTTAAAAACTAAGGTTGCCAATGAATTTAAAGATTATTACATAATGAGTAGGGATTTATTAATTAATTTTCTAGACTATACAGCATCTGTTGAAAAGCTTTAAGCAACTAGCTGTTCAATTCTCAAAATCAGTTAAAAATAAAAGATGAAGTAATGCAAGAATTACAAAATAAAAATAAAAGGCTATAACAATTGAATATGAAAATGAAAAACTATATTGACAAGTTTAAACAAAAACCGGAAAATGCTTATATTACATAGCTACCTCAAAGAAATATTCTTTAACAAATAATTTTGAAATAGGAATGACAGACAATTTGCATATTATAAATTCTATTTTTAATTCTTTAGAGAATGAACAAGATAAATTTTATAGATGTTACAATCATTAATACTATAATAAAGTACATATACATTGTAAATAATGGAGTAAAACTAATTTATGAGATACTGTGTTTCACATTACATGCCATCACTTGAGAGCATTAAATTAATGATGAAAACACAATCGAGCCATTTGATTATATTAATGATTTATTTAGAAATCGGTCAAGAGAATTATATGCCATGGATCCAATTGTACCTAACGAAATAGAATTTAATGATGAACAATTACAAGAGAACATAATTACAGTTTTAGATGATTCTATAATTGGGAATAATTTAGGTCTAGCTAGAAAGGAGTTACTAGATGGAGTGGGAACTCATCACATTTGTAATACCTAAGTTTGGAATTATTTCAAAGAAGAAAAACAGTGGAATAGTAGTCAAGAACCAATAATACACAATGAAATTTAAATTAGAATTATGTATTAATTATTTCTAAATAAAACCAAATTTCCAAATAGTTTTTTCCATACTTAAATTTTATATAAGATACATAATAATTTATATATATATATATATATATATATATATATATATATATATATATATGTAACAAAACAGTTAGATTCCATTAATACAAATTCAAAATCCTGAAATGATTCTAACAATAGGTAGTTTTTGCTAACTTTTATTTGAATATCGAAATATACTCCATCTTCTGTAATAAAGCAACCAGTAGAATAAATAGTATATTCAGTGCCAAAGAAGTTTAAGGTTTAAATAATGACTTCCATTTATATTTTAAAAAATTTATTACTAAAAATATACACTTCCCCAATTTGGATTGATTGCAAAGTCCTCAATATTAAGTAATGGAACACAACTATAAAATTACCTTCTCTTTATTTATACAACTATTGTGTTAATGATCAGATAATCACTATTCAACATAAACGTTATATGCTTTCTGTTTTAAAACTTTTTCAGCAAGATATAAATCAGATATTTGTTTTCTGTAATACCCACAAACAAAAAATTTTTTTAGTTCTTCACCATTTAAATCTGTTAATTTTGATGTTATTGGAATAGAATCAATAACGGAATCATTTTCAAAAATTTTTGTTGATCAATTACCATTATATTCATTTTTAAAAAATCCTTTAAGTATACTGATTCTAACATTATCACCTTTTCGGTTTATCACTAGATTTTAAACTATTCTAGGAAACAGGTCTTAAATTTTTTCATTTCTTCTATCAGTTTCTTTTTATGGTTAAGTGTTTCACAATATCATATTTGTACAATTATTATAAGACTAGATCAGTCCATTTCTAATTTCCTTGCAAGTCAAATTTTTGCTAATTTTTTCTTTAAGTGTTCTGTTAAACTTTTCAACTAAATATACTTTTAATTCAATAAAAGGTGAATAATGATTAATATTGTATTATTGCATTAAGTCTTGAAATTCTTTATTACAGAATTCCTCAGCATCATCTGTTTGCAAATTTCTTAGTTTTCGAAATTTAAATATTTTTTAAAAAGCATCTGCTTCATTCTTACCAATTTTATTTTCAACTAGCTTAGCTTAAGCACATTATGAAAACATTGCTTTCATTAATTTTTTAAATTTCTTTTAAATTTCCAGATTCCATTTCAACTAACTCAGCTTCCTATAAATCATCAATACCAAGAGAATTTACATTCTTCCTTTAAACTTTTCTAGTCATTGGTTTATTTATTCACTTATAATCTGTTCATAAATATTTAGACCTTCTCCAACAATTTTTTTAAGAACTTAGTCTTTTTGGTTTTATGTATGGTACTAAGACTTTGATCCATTGTCTCCAAGTTTTAACTGTTATTCTATGAGGATTAGTTGTCACAATAAATTTTTTACACTTGAAGTAGTAGATATGGTTTTCCATTTATGTAGAAAAAAAATTTGTTAAGATTTAAAGTATTTCACTAAATATAAATAACCTTACATCTACTGGAACAGTTTTAACAGAATTTTTTAATCTTAAAGGTAGAAAACTTCATTTATTTACAATTTTTGAATTGCAGTATAGGTCAGTTTTTAAGAAATGATAAATTCTTATTTATATTTCGACCAATAATAACAATTTTAAAAAATTCAACATACTCGAAATTATACATTTTTTGCTTGCCTCCACTCATACAAATAAATTCAATTATGTGTTTAAATATAAGTTATCTTCAAGAGTACTCATTTAAATATGGAGTTAAATTAGTTGTTTGAGAAATTATCTGAAAAAAACTTTTTGTAATGTAATTAGTTAGAACGTCTTCATTAAGTTGATTAATTTTTTCTCTAAGTTGTTTAGTGAGCTGTGCTAGAATACTTATGTATTCAGATTTTTAACAAGATTGTGTAATTCACCTTCTAACTACTATCTTGTCACAGCATCATAAACAGTTACTGGTTTTGTATAACTGCTATTCTTCTACCTTTAAAATAAATATATCCTATAGTTGTTTGAAAAATGTTATGTCCTTATGAAATTGTTTAATTGAACTTACTATTTTATGATAAATTTCTCCTTCTAATTCATTCTTTATGTTTTCTACATTTATTTGACTATTAATCATGGTGATATTTAGCCTGAGCTTATTTCGAAAGATGTTCTTGTATTAGATTTAGAATACAGTTAAAATCATAATTATCTGAACATAGTTTTAAAACAGACACAAAAGACCAGAAAGTTTCATATTCTGTCGATATTGCAGTATAGGTAAGTTTTTAAGAAATAGCTGGTTAGTTGTTATGTTTATTTTCACCAAATGAATCTAAAAATGTTTATTTCTTTATTCTTACAGTAACAAATCCAATGAGTACCATGATCAGATGTATCTAAATATACCATTCCAGATCCAAATTATTTTTCTTCATTAGATAATTCATCAGTCATGTATACTCCATGACGGTTATTAATTTTTAAATGCTTAGGAAGTTTTTCTAGATCAATAATGCTTAATGGATTAGGATACATATACATTATTTTTTTATAATTCTTTTTATTCCACTGCCTTTCTTTACCATTGCTAATCACGTCTTTTTGTCTTCTTATTCTGTACCAGGTTTTTCCTTGTTTATTACAGCATTTGTGATTACTTCACAACCACCAGTGAGTGAAGCAATAGTTGCTAGATAGAGTGATGCAGCTAATGGTAATGGCAAAATTCACCTTTTGTTAATCCAACAACATCTTTTCATTTTTAGATACATGATAATCTTTTTCACAACTAGAATAGCTAATTTAATATCTAAATTTCCACCAGTTTTCCTGTCTCTCTCTTTTGTGCGTCAGTGGTATGTAACTGATCTTTGTTTAGTTAAATTTTAATTGATTTTGGTGTAGCCTTACCACTAGGTAGTAAAGGGTAATAAATAATAAAGTTGTTCATTTATATAGATAAAATGTTTATGAGGGTTAATAATTTTATAATCCCCACCCATTTTCGTGTAGCTCAATACCCATACCTTATTTCCATTTTCGATACCTGCCTCCTCTAACTACAGCTAAAGCTATTTTCCTCCTAATGAACCATCACTTGCGTGCATTCTTTCTTTTTCACCTAGTAGAAGTTCTTTACCTTCTTTGTGTCTTATTTCTAAACCTTTATTATCTCTGAAGACAGTTTCTAGTTTACTTCCCAACATATATTAATTATAATGAAGAAGATGTATTTCAAATGTTAATTTATTAATCACCATTTTTACTAAATCTGTTCCATATTTTTAACTTTCCAAAAAAGTATGGGTAAATTATTCAAAAATCTAATTACATATGGAGCTTCTTTTGGATTATCAGTTACGAAATCATTAAATTTATTTATTAACATTTGTGTTATGGCAACATTTTCATTAAGATAATTTTCATTTCCAGATATTTATTGTCCATGAATTACTGCAAAACTGTCGATTAAATCTCTGACATTATTCATGTAAACATATTTGACTGATTTTTCTCTATTTCTTAATTAAACCTTTATCTTTTTTCAGGTGAACTTATTTATGAATAATCTGAAGAACATGATCTTGTAAAGTTAGGGAAATAATCATGAACAACTTTTTTATCACAAATATGTTTTTATTACTTCTTCTCGATTTTATTTTATTTGGTTTACTCTCAGAATTTAATGCTCCTAATTATATAACACGTGTTCGTAATTAGATATATGTCATCATCTAATTTTTTATGTGTATCATCTATAGTAATCTGAGTTCCAATTAATATACTCATTAATGTATCAGTTCCTTCATTTGTCAATAATTAATTTATTTCTATTGAATGCAAATGTTAATATACCAATAGGTGTTAATACAAAAACTTTATCTTCATTATTATTTCTTTAACACTTTCAACACTGCCCTCTTTACACCTGGCACTTGGCTGTGAACTGGCATATTTAATGAATGTTTGAAATTAGATTGCAAAGAACAGGAAAATGATAGGAATATGGTACTAACATCATTTAAAAGGAAAAAGTAAGAGCTTTACATGATAGTGAGTTTATTTTACAATATAAAATACAAATGGGTGTTATAATTAAAATAAGAAAACACAAAAATATCGTGGATAAAAAAGTTTTACATGATCTCTCTCTTGAGTAATGCCATTATTATGGTATCTAAATTTAAAACAAAATATCACTTCACTGTCTAACTGCCGGTACCTGTAAACTAGAGTATTTTAATAGTTCAGATGTAGTTAGCCTTCGTGTGAAAATCCTGGAAACACTGTGGGACACAAAGGCCAACGCCACAGTCCTTGTACCACCATCTACTTCCTTCCTGATGCGTTTACCCATATCTTTCTTCCCCCTGTCTGAACATACTTTGCAGCACCTAGTAGAATTCACCTTGTTTGCAGTGGGTGGGACCTTCTCTGGAAAGTGCCTTGCAAATATCCTCTCAATTTGTGAGGATGAAGCGGCTTGCTGCTGAAAAATATTTCCGCCCTTCTCAGCCAATCTCTTCCCCACTCTGTGAATAAAGTCTACGAGGAATACATTCTAGCTAGTGTTCGCTTTATATAAAATAAAACTGTTGACAGTTGACACTATAAACAAGTGGAAAAACAGCTTTTACCACCACTCAAAGATTTTCGGGCAAACGAGCTCTTTACTTTATGAAAAATTGAGACATATACATACCTGAATCGTCACTTGTACTTTCGTCTGGAGAGTACGAATCGTCTTCGTTAGAATCATCAACTTCAGATCCTTCATCTCCATAAAGAATATCTAAGATCTCTGCCTCCGTCAACTTGCTGCGCGATATTTTCACGATCATAAACACCTGTGAATGAACTGCAGGTAACATCGACTTTACAGTGCTCACAGCCGCTCCCAGGATGAGATAGCCAATAAGTGCTTGCCTCTTGCGGAAGAAGAATGAAATACGTCCACATTAGTTGACGAAACTGCTTCGGAGACGCGCTAAACGCGCTTACAGAGCCAAATAAAGGCTCGCCCGTACGGTATACGGGCGCCGTCGCCAACGTCAGGGCGGCTGCGCCCGTATGGCGTACAGGCACCATGCTGTAATTGTTAATAGTGCCTGTCTTCTAGTCACTTTTAGTCTTTTCTTCTTACTTATTCAATATATCCAGTAATTCTAATTTTCTTAATATATAATCAAGTTGTGGACTTTCATAAGATTTAATTTCTGATATATCTCCAAAATCCTCTGTATCATTATGGTACTGAATCATTTGTTTTTCAGCTTCTCTGTTTTCTCCAATATATTTTAACATATTATTACCTAATCCTTTTATTCCTTTTTTAATGTGTCCAATAGCATCGATAACAAGCTGTTCTTCTCTTCTGCATTGTTCAAATTTAGCTCTTGGTTGTTTTTTCTAAAGCTTGAATTGTTCTTTCATTTCATCAGCTCTCTTTCTATTTTCTTTAGCTTTTTTAACAACTACTGGATCATATTTAGCAAATATTTGTTAGAGATGATAAACTTTAATTCAACATTTTTAATGTTTAATTTTCATGGTTAAACATTCATATTACGTTTAATATTTATGTTTGACAGTTATGTTGTTATGAAATTACGTCTTTCACTTTTGAGCTTGCTTTCATTTAGTTTTCTAATCATGTTCACTGTAAAAATTCCAAATTGATCATTCCAGCATTTACTACACATTTCTTAGAAAACAACAGATTTTAAATCACATCCAATAAACACATGATAAATATGATATAAATTTGTGACATCTTGTCTGAAAACATTATAAAAATAAGATTATCTCTAACTAATTGTTTTGGTATTTTTGAGTGAGTTTGAGCTAACATAAACAATCTGTTCCATTATGTCTTTCTCTGATGTGATAAAATATTCTCTACCTACATCCTAATTTTCAAGAATGAACTCATCAAGTACGACAACTGAATTATTTAGACATCGGTCTAATGGAATGATTTCATCATTATTTCTAATAAAAGTAGCAATTTTTTGCTATGCTTATCATCAATTTTTTACACACTTTTATAATTTCTGAGTATTTTAGTGATCAAAACTTTTAGAAAAAACATACAAATGATTAAATTTATTCCAATTCAATCATCTTTGAGTTACAATACGATTACGATTATTAATGTAGTTTTTTCACAAACACTTGGTCCCATTATTGCACATCGAGTAGAATTCGGTAAAAGTTTACCATGTTTATTTTTTAATTTCTTTTCTGGAATTCTATTTTTGTCCCCAATCTGTCATATATTTAAATATACTTTTCATGAGTAGAAACGGTTTGGGAGTGGTAAATCATCTGTTCTTAATAGAACATTAACTGTTTCAGTAACATAAACTTATAAAATGTCACATTAGTTTTTTTTATAAACTTTTTTTAACTTTACAAATTATATTGAAAAATAATAAACTATATTCTGATGGGGAAACTGTAGAAATTGTCCTAGGTTAGTAGAATTTAAAAAATTTAAACAATTTATTCTTTTGAAAAAGTCAAATATTCACATTAGAGCAGATGAAATTTTAAATAAAGTTAGTATTGTGAATGATGTTGTACGTGACTATACAAAAGATAATATTCCATGTATGCTATATTCAAATAATCAAATTATTGAAGCTGATAAATAGACTGTCAGTTATGATGTTCCTAAAAATCATTCTCTTTAAATTAATAAGTATAAATTTTATGTAGGTGGTAGAATGTTTGTTAAACTAACTGATCATTTTCATAGAGAAAATAATATTATTGCTTTATTTAAACCAGTTGCTGAATTTGGAAAAACAACAATTTGTGAACCACATTATTATTTAGATATTCCTGTTTTTGATCCTATTCAAGGTTTACAAATTACTATAACTGATGAAAATGGCAATCTACTTAACTTTAATGGTGCTTGTGTAACAGTTGTTTTAACAGTGTCTTAATACACTCCTGGAAATGGAAAAAAGAACACATTGACACCGGTGTGTCAGACCCACCATACTTGCTCCGGACACTGCGAGAGGGCTCTACAAGCAATGATCACACGCACGGCACAGCGGACACACCAGGAACCGCGGTGTTGGCCGTCGAATGGCGCTAGCTGCGCAGCATTTGTGCACCGCCGCCGTCAGTGTCAGCCAGTTTGCCGTGGCATACGGAGCTCCATCGCAGTCTTTAACACTGGTAGCATGCCGCGACAGCGTCGACGTGAACCGTATGTGCAGTTGACGGACTTTGAGCGAGGGCGTATAGTGGGCATGCGGGAGGCCGGGTGGACGTACCGCCGAATTGCTCAACACGTGGGGCGTGAGGTCTCCACAGTACATCGATGTTGTCGCCAGTGGTCGGCGGAAGGTGCACGTGCCCGTCGACCTGGGATCGGACTGCAGCGACGCACGGATGCACGCCAACATCGTAGGATCCTACGCAGTGCCGTAGGGGACCGCACCGCCACTTCCCAGCAAATTAGAGACACTGTTGCTCCTGGGGTATCGGCGAGGACCATTCGCAACCGTCTCCATGAAGCTGGGCTACGGTCCCGCACACCGTTAGGCCGTCTTCCGCTCACGCCCCAACATCGTGCAGCCCGCCTCCAGTGGTGTCGCGACAGGCGTGAATGGAGGGACGAATGGAGACGTGTCGTCTTCAGCGATGAGAGTCGCTTCTGCCTTGGTGCCAATGATGGTCGTATGCGTGTTTGGCGCCGTGCTGGTGAGCACCACAATCAGGACTGCATACGACCGAGGCACACAGGGCAAACACCCGGCATCATGGTGTGGGGAGCGATCTCCTACACTGGCCGTACACCACTGGTGATCGTCGAGGGGACACTGAATAGTGCACGGTACATCCAAACCGTCATCGAACCCATCGTTCTACCATTCCTAGACCGGCAAGGGAACTTGCTGTTCCAACAGGACAATGCACGTCCGCATGTATCCCGTGCCACCCAACGTGCTCTAGAAGGTGTAAGTCAACTACCTTGGCCATCAAGATCTCCGGATCTGTCCCCATCGAGCATGTTTGGGACTGGATGAAGCGTCGTCTCACGTGGTCTGCATGTCCAGCACGAACACTGGTCCAACTGAGGCGCCAGGTGGAAATGGCATGGCAAGCCGTTCCACAGGACTACATCCAGCATCTCTACGATCGTCTCCATGGGAGAATAGCAGCCTGCATTGCTGCGAAAGGTGGATATACACTGTACTAGTGCCGACATTGTGCATGCTCTGTTGCCTGTGTCTATGTGCCTGTGGTTCTGTCAGTGTGATCATGTGATGTATCTGACCCCAGGAATGTGTCAATAAAGTTTCCCCTTCCTGGGACAATGAATTCACGGTGTTCTTATTTCAATTTCCAGGAGTGTACATTTTATCACTAATAAATCATGAACATAATGAAAAGTAATCAGTTCTACTCATTCCCTGTGTATGAGAAAACCAAAAACGATTTAAATCCACCCAACAAGGATATAAAGATTTATATAAATATTGGTGCAGATGGCTTCATCTGAATCATCCACAATTATACATGTGCTTTAAAATTGTTATAAGAAATCTTGATGGATCTCAAACAAATTACCCAACATATGATAAAAAATACAATACAAAAATTAGTAGATAATTATGTTAAAACTGATTTTATGACTGTAAAAAACGAAAATGTTTTATCTAGGATCGAACATCCTTTTATTTCATCAACATCTGTGTTTATTTTACTTCATCTGTTACTGATAAAATAAGCTAGGAAAGGAATATTCGTAATAACAGTGTGTAAGAAAAACTAGGTACCTTATCCATTTGCACTACTTGGTGGATTTTTTAAAGATTATAAAGAAATTACATGGAAAGGAGATTTTATAGTAAATTTTACAAGGTCTTCTAGTTGTGGAAATGCTACTCTTATATGGTCTAGTCATAATGAAGCTAAGGGACGAAAATTTGTAATAGAATCTATGCAAATGCAGGTACAAATTGTTAAATAGGAACCAAACTATGAGTTAGAACAAAGAGAAAAATTCTGAAAAATCCAAAAATTTTGATATCTTTTTATAAACAAAGTGTAGATGTTGCAGAATCGAGTAATAGGAAAAATTTTGAACCTCATACCTCAAATTACTATAACTGAGTGGAATTTGATGTGCCATATTTCGTATTTGTTACATTTCAGAAAGAGCATAAAAATAGTGAGTTATTTTACTATAACTGAGTGGAATTTGATGTGCCATATTTCGTATTTGTTACATTTCAGAAAAAGCATAAAAATAGTGAGTTACTTTACTCTTCGTTATTCGGCCATCTCAGTCTACAGAATATATGCCTGAAAATGATAGAAACGAAATTTTCGAACAGGAGATATGAAATATCGATCCTCCAAATAGTTTTCTCAAAGCATACAGTGCATTTCTCGATTTCTAACCAATTGCACCACTCAAATCAGACACTGACGTAACTTCATATAATTTCATATCAAATCATCCAATCTATGTCATTAATATGAGTCATAGAAAGAATATTGTAGCTTCAGACGAAACGATTATGAAACTTCGCGCAACTGTCAATGAAAAAATTCGTTCAGATGCTTTAGCATATGTAACAATAAATGGTAAGAAAAATTTAACTTACGATGCACAACACAGAGTACTTAGTGAAAATTTTTAACTATATAAATGAAAATTAGATAAAGTCAGAAAGGTGATAACTTCATGTTTACATATCATTTGGAGTTTTCTCAGAAACGTAGGGGAAATAACAACTGGAAAAAACGTAGTATGTCAATTAGAATATGGTATTTCAGATAGCTCTTCTTATGTAGGTTATGTCAGCTTTTTGAATTTTCGAAATCGGTTAATATTTTATGTAAGATTGACGTTTGTTCCCCACTTAACCATGCAAACAACATAGTCTTGTTTGTGTAAGCCTTCTCAGGTAACTAACAGCTCTAGGAATTACAGCTTGTATACAGCCAGCAGCATGTGGCCTCTATATAAGATAATACTGATCTAGTGCAACAGCTTCATCAAACGAAATGAGATAACGTCACCTGCCAGCTTTTTCCTCTTTGCTCTGTCTCGCTTACATATTCTATCCACACCATTCAGTAAGCAAATCATAACTTTATTCATATATGGTGCTGAAGCAATAGAGGAAGAGATTACTGTTTAACGTCCCGTCGACAACGAGGTCATTAGAGACGGAGCACAAGCTCGGATTAGGGAAGGATGGGGAAGGAAATCGGCCGTGCCCTTTCAAAGGAACCATCCTGGCATTTGCCTGAAGTGATCTAGGGAAATCAGGATGGCTGGACGTGGGATTGAACCGTCGTCCTTCCGAATGCGAGTCCAGTGTGCTAACCACTGCACCACCTCACTCGGTTGCTGAAGCAATCATCATTTACAACAGTATGGGAATATACTTCGTTTTTAACATATAATATTCTTTTTAAATCTTTTTTGAGTGTTGTAGAGGAACATCACCTGTTATTTACATTTTATCACTTCAAGTAAATACGAAAATATCAAGAAAATAATTTATTTACACCGAAACTAAACTGATGAGAAAAGCATTTTTAGAATGTACTTTTTCATTCTGATTTCAACTATATATACACCCAAAATGAACTGATGAAAATAGCATTTTTAAAATGTGCTTTGTCATTCAGATTCCCACTATATATACAAACTACAATCAAATACATTTGCTCCTCGGTTGCCCAGGGTGGGAGTGGGCTGACCATCCAAGCAATTGAGATTATTGATCATCAAGTCCCTGCTGTTCGAGCTCTTCCCCCTCAATTACAGATGATGGGACCAGATACAAGGAGAACAGTTACCTTGACTCTCAGATGAACTCTGAACAAACATGGAGGACAAAATGAAATAAAGAGAGTAACATCGAGGGAAAAAAAACTCTCTGGGTTTCCTTCATATGGTCCTGAAGGCTTTTGGACGTTTTGAGAATGAACTTTTACTTAAATTACTTCTAACTGCACAGTTAAATAATAAGAGACACTGAACTGGAGAGCCAGTAAAATTTTAATATCAATTACCCATTGTGAGAATGAATTAAAATTTTTCTTACATACACCTTTTATAAAAAAAAATCTTTGGTTCACATTTGGTACGAAAAAAATAATGATTTTGTAATAATTAATTTATTTTCTAACTAATATATTATAAAATATACGATTTTGATGAAATTATGTGAGTTAGAATTAATGTGGACTAAGGCAGCTAGAAAGGGTAGGTTCTAGGTAACTTGGGTTGGTCCTGGCGTGAGACAGTACTGAGCCACATGAGCTAGGACCTACAATTTCTAGCTGCTCAAACACACATCCCAGCAGAGTGCATATGTGAATTTGCCACATTCTTAGTGAAATGCAGTTTACATGAACTAACTGATCAAAAGCATCTGAACACCTAACAGTGCACAAAAATATGAGATATGTCTACTGGTCAAACTGTTCGCCATATTTAAAAAGAAAATCGTGACTAGCGAGCTTTACAGATGCATGACTGATTTGTGACGAATTTTAACTATTTCGTTTTGAAGTATTGTAGCGTAATATCTTATCATGATGCCACACTAACATTTTGACATTTCTTGGAGTAGTATCTCCACACACAAACACTATAACACTGCACAATATGTGTACAGGGTAGAAAAAGAAACAGGAACCGATACCAAATAACCTCTTCCATGCACTGTGATTGTGGTATATGTGCAAATGCCCTATTTTCAGCTACAACATTATGTATCACAACAAAACTAGCATTTGTTGTTACCTTATCGAACATTCTCCATTTTGTAGAAACATACTGTGACTTTTTCAGTTAAATCACCATTTCGCATGAGTTTAATGTGGCATCTTTGAACGTTTTGCTGTATTATCAAAAATGCTTTGCATTAAGATATCACTTCAGATTGCGCTTTAAAAACAACCATGGTCCTATCTATTCTTTGTTTAATGTTAGGCTAATGGTTCACTCCTATACTACAAATACATAAGCAGGCGATAAATAACTACACTGCTGAAAACAATGTCACTGTAATGTAATTACGTCTGATAACAATGAGTTCATTCAAGCCGCCTGCACAACGACACATCCGCCAGTCAGAGAAGCCCTGTGGTACCATTCGTAACTCCCGATGGTAAAGCCTAGTTCGTACACTCTGGGACTCGAAGGTGGGCTTCTTCATCATGGTGTTGCATCTTGCTGCTTCATAGCTGAACTCCTGATATCATGAATTGTATCTGATGTGCTATGGGACAATATTTCACCGTGAATGCTGTTCTTCCCACATTTTGTTTTTATATATTCTCAAATATTGTAAATTCACAGTTACTATACCAGCAAGGGTTCGAGTTCTAGAAACATTTCACCCATTATAAGTAAGCGTCTCATAATTTCAGATTCCTAGAGATGATAGTTTCACACCTAACTCTCTTTTAATCTTTACATATATGATAAGTCAGTTTCGAAACTGGGCATACATTGAAGGTTCGATGCTCTAAAGTAGTATTTATGCACATTATAATGTGCCATAATATTATTAAGACCAAACACATTATTTCACTTGCATTTACATAGTGATTAGTATTTGGCTGTATTACCAACGAATTTACAGCTGCCTCATTTTCTTCACACCTCACTTCTTGAATTAGTATCATATATCAGTGTCCAAAAATCTCACTTGTAAAAGTGACAGCTGCTTCTGACGGTAAAATTTGTTTTTCGTATTTGGGAGAAACAGAGTGTAATGATAAAATAATAACAAATATATCTTTTTGGTTCATATGTTAAGTGCTGTATTAGAAAATAACCTTTAAAAGTGACGAAGGTTGTAGCATTTAATGGCGACACAACAAACTACAATCAATGCCAAAATGCATTTTCACAGTAATTTTTTATGCATGTAAGATGTCTTTATAACCAACCATTTGCGGTAACAATCGATTAATTTTTCTGCGCTGTTGATTTTGTGATTAGTGAATGGTGTTTGATTTTATAAGTGCGATGGACGCAGTTTTGTTGAAATTGTTGTAAGACATTACATTAAAGCAAGAGTTCAAAAATGGTTCAAATGGCTCTGAGCACTATGCGACTTAACTTCTGAGGTCATCAGTCGCCTAGAACTTAGAACTAATTAAACCTAACTAACCTAAGGACATCACACACATCCATGCCCGAGGCAGGATTCGAACCTGCGACCGTAGCGGTCACGCAGTTCCAGACTGCAGCGCCTTTAACCGCACGGCCACACCGGCCGGCTAAAAAACAAGAGTTCGTTGGGGTCATCACACAGAGCAGATCTGAAGCTTGGACGAAACCGTGAAAACATTGCGAGAAATTTATATTTGAACATGCAGGGTGACAATTATTGAACTATATGAAAGGAAATAGTCATAACTGCTGAACGGTTTCTGTTAGGACTGCACGGTTGGCCGTGGGGCACGCGCCTTGTTGTTGTTGGCCATTTGCACGTGACAATGTCATGGTACATCATGCCCGAACTTATAGCGCTTGTGAAGACCTACTATGCGAGCAACAACAGCCCAACTGCGGCTCAAAGGAAGTTTTCGACACAGTTGAAGTTGAAGACAACCGGTCCAAGTGTGCTAACAATCAAGTATTTGATTCGTAAGTTTGAGAGAACGGGTATTGTTCGTGATGACAGTGCTGGCAACGTCAGTCTTGCAGAAAGGGTGAAAACGCCTGAAAACATCGAGAAGACAAGCGCTGTGTTTCAAACCAGCCCCAGGACAAAAATGAGAAGACACTGCGAAAAATGCAAGTTTGTATACAAATGCAGATGCTAGTCAAGCCTGCAGGTTGTGCTGTTTTATTTGACCGTAAAAGGCACCTGTGCAATATCCTCAATACGTTTCAAGTGTCAGTCGTGTTCCGGATAGCGTTCTGTGTAGTTGTGAGTGCACCATGTCGGAACGAAGAGAACTAGAACGCGGACGCATAGGTATCATTTAGAAGATTTATATAGCATACAAGGAAAGCGGAAGAGCAATTTGCGTTAAGTCACAACGTGGGTGACAAAGAGTGTCTAGTGATCGGGACGGACGGTCGTTAAAGAAGGTTGTAACGGAAAATAGAGGACGGCAGCTGCAGAAGTCAGAATTGCAGAACTGAATGTCGCACACGCGAACCCTGTCACTATCAAAACAACACGACAGGAATTCCATAAGGAGGGAACTTCAGAGGAGAACGTCATTTGGTCGGATGAATCATCTTCCGCACTGCTTCCAACTTCTGTCTTACCTTACGTGCCAAGGTTCGGTAGGCAGCTGTATCGTGGTATTCCTTGGGCTCATGGTTTACAATGTCGCCATACTGCCAAGGGTTATATTACCATTTACGCCGATAAGGTGCATTCCATGGCACAATGTTTGTTCCCCAATGATGATGCTGTGTTCCAAGAAGAATGCGTTCCTGGGTTCCTGTTCACTCAGATCCCATAGCCCAGGACTGGCACGAGTATGGATTGTCAGGCCTCCACTGACTTCCTTAGTCACCAGATCACAGTGTTACTGAATGTTTGTCATTCACATTGGAGATAAGGGATCGTGATCGCTATTCACCGCCATCATCGTTTCCTCAATTGCCATTTTTTTATGTAGGAACAATAGCACAAGTTTCCATTGAATATAATACATCACCTGTTTTATCAATTCTGAAACGACTGGAACCTACACTACTGGCCATTACAATTGCTACACCACGATGATGACGTGCTACAGACGCGAAATTTAACCGACAGGAAGAAGATGCTGTGATATGCAAATGATTAGCTTTTCAGAGCATTCACACAAGGTTGGCGCCGGTGGCGACACCTACAACGTGCTGACATGAGGAAAGTTTCCAACCGACTGCTCATACACAAACACCAGTTGACAGGCGACGCCTGGTGAAACGTTGTTGTGATGTCTCGTATAAGGAGGAGAAATGCGTACCATCACGTTCCCGACTTTGATAAAGGTCGGATTGTAGCCCACCGCGATTGCGGTTTATCGTATCGCGACATTGCTGCTCGCGTTGGTCGAGATCCAATGACTGTTAGCAGAACATGGAATCGGTAGGGTTCAGGAGGGTAATACGGGTCGCCGTGCTAGATCCCAACGGCCTCGTATCACTAGCAGTCGAGATGACAGGCATCTTATCCGCATGGCCGTAACGGATCGTGCGCCACGTCTCGTTCCCTCAGTCAACAGATGGGGACGTTTGCAAGACAACAACCATCTGCACGAACAGTTCGACGACGTTTGCAGCAGCATGGACTATCAGCTCGGAGAGCATGGCTGCGGTTACCCTTGACGCTGCATCACAGACAGGAGCGACTGCGATGGTGTACTCAACGACGATCCTGGGTGCACGAATGGCAAAACGTCATTTTTTCGGATGAATCCAGGTTCTGTTTACAGCATCATGATGATCGCATCCGTATTTGGCGACATCGCGGTGAATGCTCATTGGAAGTGTGTATGCGTATTCGTCATCTCCATACTGGCGTATCACCCGGCGTGATGGTATGGGGTGCCATTGTTTACGCGTCTCGGTCATCTCTTGTTCGCATTGATGGCACTTTGAACAGTGGACGTCATCTTTCAAATGAGTCATGACCCGTGGCTCTACCCTTCGTTCGATACCTGCAAAACCCTACATTTCAGCAGAATAATGCACGACCGCATGTTGCAGGTCCTGTACGGGCCTTTCTGGATACAGAACTTTCTCCAGATCTCTCACCAATTGAAAACGTCTGGTCAGTCAATGGTGGCCGCGCAACTTGCTCGTCACAATACGCCAGTTACTACTCTTGATGAACTGTGGTATCATGTTGAAGCTGCATGGGCAGCTGTACCTGTACACGCCATCCAAGCTCTGTTTGACTCAATGCCCAGGCGTATCAAGGCAATTATTACGGCCAGAGGTGGTTGTTCTTGCTACTGATTCCTCAGGATCTATACACCCAAATTGTGGGAAAATGTGATCACATGTCAGTTCTAGTATAATATATTTGTCCAATGAATACCCCTTTATCATCTGCGTGTCTTCTTGGTGTAGCAATTTTAATGGCCAGTAGTGTATTAACTGGTTTTACACCCATGATGTTATATCCCTGGCAGAATATTTGTATTTTCCTGAAGATACCTTTTTGGTTGTAGAAGCATCTGATTTGGCCTTCTTTCAGTAGTCAAGATTGCTTAGCTATACCTATCGCTACGTTACAAGAAGAGCGCTGAAAATTAGCGCAAACTACAGCTGTCGTATCTCCGGACTACAATGGAGCTCTGTTGCATGTTCTGATGACGGATACTACCCGCTTCGGTCATGAAAAAGCCGTCGTTGCTAGAATTTGCACTTTTGTGTACTGAATTTTGCACCCTGTACGCCTTAACTCATTTACAAATTTAATTATGTATTCCTTTTTCTCTGCAGCACATTCACAGTAACTAAAATTGGTGTTTCCTATCCTTCCTAGCGTTGCAATTTTAATAGCCAATAGTGTATGCTCACTAGCCCCTCAGATGATAAAGAGACTGAAATAATTATGTTGAGATGAAAGAAACTGTCAAAATCGTTAAAAGAGACCCAGATTTAATCCTGGTGGAAGGAAGTAAGGAAAACGGGTTGTACGTCCCGTCGACAGCAAGGCATTCAGAGACGGAGGACACGCTTGGAATGTGTCAAGGATGGGGAAGGAAATCGGACGTGCCCTTTCAAAAGAATCATGCAAGCTTTTGTCTGGAGAGATTTAGGGAGATCAAGGAAAACCTAAATGTGGATGATTTGATGCGAATTTAAACCTTCGTCCTCCCAAATGCGAGGCCATTTTGTTAAGCACTCTGAAAGAGAAGGAAAGGTAAACCAATAGAAAAACATGAATTTGAGGAAAAAATCAAAGGAGAAACCGTACGGTAGAGTTTACGCCTGCTACAATTTAATCATTACAAGCACACGTTTCAAAAAGCCTCAAAGAAAGCTGCCTACATGAAAGACACCTGGCTTCACCGGAAAATTTCATATACGACAGCGTGCTGAAAGTAACGCTTACGAATTTTTATGTGAAAGCTCTTAAACCCTTTTAAATAAAAAAAACTTTATTAACATTCTGTATCTCTGTTCTTCAGTCTACATGTTTACTTTCAACATAGTCATCCTGACGACAAACACATTTCTCAAAACAGGGTACCACGTTGTTGATACTGTCAGTGTAGAGTGTTTGACATTCGCGGAGCCACAACCTCACCTCTATTTGCATCGCTTCATTACTGTCAAAGTGATGTCTTCGAAGGTTTTCTTTAAGTTTTGGAAAGAGATGTTAACTGGATGGGGCCAAGTCGATATTGTATGTAGGATGGTCGATGACAGCGAACCAAAGGCGTAGGATCGTTCCAGATGTCGCAGCAGTCGTGTGTGGCCTTGCATAATCATTCTGAAGAAGAGGCTGCTCCAAACGTGAACGAATTCTTCGAATTCGTACGTTCTGTTTTTTGAGCTGTTTCTCGATCACCGACCTAGTTAAGATACACACCATCCTGTTACAGGCTCACAATTCTGAGCCCCCTAACGGCAGAGAATTGGAACTTGCATCAGCAAAGAGGGAAAGTTGACTGAGTACTTTGCATGACCTACACCGCCTTAACCGATATTGAGATCAGAATAAAAAGATAGGATGCATTTCTTTTCAGCGCTCCTTTGTAGATTATATAATGGCAAGACAGAGTCCTAGAAATTAGATTTTAAATTCCAAACAATTAAAGAAACTGATGTGGACTCTGGACCTAACTGATTGGTTATGAACTACAGATTATATTGAGGAAATTCCAGGAAAGTAACAAATTGCGGAGATGGAATCCACAGAAATTAAAAGAACCAGTGGCTTAAGAGTTTCAAAGAGAGGACTACACAAGGACTGAATGAAACAGTAGAAAGGAATACATTAGAAAACTAATGAATAACTTTGCTAGGTAAAATAGTGAATGCAGCAGAGGAACAACTAGGCAGAAGGCCCACTGAAATCCTTGGATAGCATGCGAGATATGAAATTTAATCTACGAAAGGAGAAAGAAATGCAGCACGTTATACAGAAGAAGGAAATGTAGTTGCCTAAACCATTAGATTGAGGAACTGCAAAATGACTAAGCAGGAAAGACGAGAAGAAAGTTAAAGCTATAGAAGCTTGCATGACTGAGGAAAAAACAGATCACGAAAATCTTTGGAGAAAAGAGAAGCAACTACATGAATATGAAGAGCTTATATTTGCTCAAAATAACAACATGACAGCAACAAATTGTTTACATAACAAAACAACCCATCAGAGCACCATTTCTGTTACAACTTCCCGCTTGTGCACAGTTGTCATATCGCTGCCCCACTTCAGCTCACGGTTACCAGTAAGCACCGAACGACAATTGATGTCTTTCACATGACAGTTGTGACTTGTTGTTATATGCTTTTTATGGCTGTACAGTATGTTTTTTTTCGGAATGTTTGAAGATAGGCATGAAATTTCATGGTAATGTGATAAGACTATTACCATAGGAACGTGGTGAGAGTATTATTACCCTGCGAAGCGAACTCAATACTGCATTTTGATGAGGAACGTTTGAGTACTCAATACGGAACCTCATAGCTGATGTTGCAGGACCCATTTTACCATTGTGCGAAAAGGCGAACAGTCAGCATATCATCGTTCCATGGTCAAATTACGATCACTTCTTCACTTGATTCATCCGAGCTGACAGTCCGTGCTGGATATGTCAGCCCGCAAGTTTTAAGTGAAGTTAATATCGGCCGTGAAAACATACGATGCCTGTCAATCGCTTCGTCATTCTGATCCAGGTACAGATGCCCATCCAATATTAAGCAAAAAAGCTGAATTTTGAAAGATGGAAGGAATGCATGGAATGACTATACACAAAGGAGAAAGTGTATTACAGTGTTACAGAAAGGAGATAGGAAGCAGATAAAGATGAATTGATGGACATGGGACTTGTACCGTCCCCTGGTAATTCGATACATATTAAATGAAATAGAGTCTAAAGTGTTTCGCTGAGAAAAGGGTGTCTGACAATGACTAGTAGTATCACAAAACGTCGTAAGTAATGTCACAAATCGTTATAGACCTTGTCTTTGACGTGAACTTTTGTTATTTCTGATTCGGCTGGTGCATTCGAGAGAGAGAGAGCACCTCTGTAGCAGCGTATCTTTAAAATGATGGAATTATCGTCTTGTTGAAGCTGTATATATCGTGCAAGTGTGTTCAAATTATATATCAACTGTTAATTTCAAATTGTAAGCGGCCATTACGCCAGAACAACTTAATTTCAAATTTTACAGGCTTCGCCAGATGAATAAACAACCACTATTTATGTTATTTAAGAAAGAAAGTCATGCCGCTGGTTTTTTGACAAACGGAGTATTAACTGAAATAGGTTCCTTGATGAGAATACATAATGCTTCAACCTGGTTAGTTTTGCTACGTAATAAATTTGTAAAATAACCTATATGATAAGGTAATGGATTAATGACCCATCTGAAAGCATAAAGTAATATTTTCAATCAAAGGTTGGCGTATATCCCCTATAAATTTATTTAGTTACGTATGTGTGTTGTGCTGGTGACTCCTCCTGTAACGCGAACGTTGATGCTGGACAAGGCAAAGTGCTTATTATGCGCTGCTATTAATAGTATTGGTGTGCCAGCCAGCCTGGATGTGGTTTGTAGGCAGTTTTCCACATCCCGCTAGGTGAATACCGGGCTGGTCCCCACGTTCCGCCTCAGTTACACGCGTCGCAGACATTTGAAACACGTCTGCACTATTCCACGATTTACACTCGACGCACACAGTTGGGGTACACTGATTCCGTCCAAGGGGGTGCGGTGTGGCAACAGGAAGGACATCGCCTGCCGGAGTGGCCGTGCGGTTCTAGGCGCTGCAGTCTGGAACCGAGCGACCGCTACGGTCGCAGGTTCGAATCCTGCCTCGGGCATGGATGTGTGTGATGTCCTTAGGTTAGTCAGGTTTAATTAGTTCTAAGTTACGTCGCATAGTGCTCAGAGTTATTTGAACCATTTGGAAGGACATCCGGCCACCCCTAACACTAACACTACCAAATCCGTTGTAACCACGCCGACCCTGCGATCGCTGTGGGACTATGGCGTAAGAGAAAGAAGGAAAGAAAGAAAGATTAATAGCATTGGGGCACACGACGTACTTGCAGTGTCGCACATAAAAGCTTAAAAAGAATTTTCTATGCCTTCGTAACGAATGATTATTATTCTTGGCTTTTCTTAACTGCCCATTTCTACAAATATTTTAAAGCCTAACTTTACACAACTAATATCATGCCGAGCAGTGACTGTGTTCGTGATGTCGATAACCTTGCAGGATCGTCTATTTTTTGCCGTCAATAACGAGGAGCGGGCAGTGGCCAGTACATAATACGAAAGATGGATCACTTAAAAGCTTAAGAACTCATGTCGTTTTACGGCAGACAGGAACATATTCACCTTTTTTGTTCTGCAATATGAGCATTTTTCCGCTGGTCTTATAATATAGATCGAAAAATGACAAACCAACATTCATAGCATTTTCATATTTAATAGAAAAAGCTTTTGGCAGATTTGACTGGAAAGGACTCATTCAGATTATGAAGGAAAAATGGCTAAAATACGATTGTCTACATCTTTTACAGAAACCATAATGTAGTTACATGACTTGAAGAACATGAAAGAGAGGCAGTGATTGAGAAATTCCGAAAAGAAATTAATGTTCATGGAGAGGAAATGAATTTTTTTAAGTTTGTTGATGATTTGTAATTCTGTCAGAGACGGCAAAGTATTTAGATCAATTCAACGGAATGAATAGTGTCTTAAAAGTAGGTTAAAGATGCTGAGGGTACTGTATTAGGAAATGCCCCCTTACAAATAGTAAATAAAATTTTGTTATATGTTTGGCAAAATAAATGACGACGTTAAAAAAAAGAGGATATAAAATGCAAACTTCCACTCCCAGGAAAAGCTTTTCTAACACAGACACAACTATGAAATAAGATCAGTTGATAGAACACATCGTGATACTTCAGTGAGTGGTAAATCCCGGTGTTAGGTGGAACTGTGAGGTGGAAAACTGTGAAGAGAGAGTTAGGACTGACTACACTGAGTAGATTCAAATGGAAGCTAAGCGCAGCAATTATGTAGAAATGAAGAGGCTTGCTCAGAATAGCCTAGTATGGAGAACTGCATCAAAACTGTCTTCGGACAGAAGGCCCAAGCACCAACAACAAATTATGTCATTCTGGGCTATTGGTAGAGGTGTGGAAAGTCTCGCTGCCTAGGCTTGGGTATGATCCACCACAGCGATCTACTTACATAAATCTTTCTTCAGTGGGGGTAACATGTGGGGGGGAGGGGGGGCGTATCATTGTAAAAGGGTAGCGTCTTTGATTAGTTGGGAAACTGCAGGTAAAGGAAGAAGAATCAGCAATGGTTAACGGCATGCGGATGCAGAAGGCAATGGAAACCCCTGAATTAAAGACACATATTGAGTATCCACAGGACATGCGGCCTGTAACTGAAAGAAAACTGTCATGAAGATATCTCTATTGGCAAAAGATTCCAGAATAGTCTCCCATTCGGATCTCCAGGAGGAGACTGCCAAAAGGGAGGTGACCGTGAGATAGAGACCGAGTAATCAACGAACGGATAACGTCCTGCGAGTCGGGGCGTGGAATGTCAGAAGTTTGAACGTGGTATGGAAGCTAGAAAATCTGAAAACGGAAATCCAAACGCTCAATCTAGATATAGCTGGGATCAGTGAAATGAAATGGAAAGAAGACAAGGATTTCTGATCAGGTGAGTATAGGGTAATGACAAGAGCAGCAGAAAATAGTGTAATGGGAATAGGATTCACTAGCCTATATAGTAGGAAGGCATGTCAGAGTGTGTGTTACTGTGAACAGCGCAGTGATATGGTTGTTCTCATTAGAATCGTCACCAAACCAATATCAGCAAAGATTGTTCAGGTATACTTGCTGACGTCACAAGCTGAAGGTGATCAGGTAGAGAAAGAATATAAGGATATTGAACTGGTAATTCAGTACGCAAAGGCAGATGAAAATCTAATAACCATGGGCGACTGGAATGCGGTTGAATGTGAAGGAATAGGAGAAAGGGTTGTGGAGAATATGCACTTCGTACTAGGAGTGAGAGTGGAGAAAGATTAACTGAGTCGTGCAATAAATTTCAGATAGTAATATTGAAAACTATGTTCAAGAATCACAAGAGGAGGAGATATATTTGGAAAAGGCCAGGAAATATGGGAAGATTTCAGTTAGATTACATCATGGTCATGCAGAGATTCCGAAATCGGATATGGGATTGTAAGGCATACCCTGGAGCCGATATACACTCGGATCACACTTTAGTAGTGATGAAGAGTAAGCTGAAGTTTAAGAGACTGGTCAGGAAAAATCAATGTGCAAAAAAGTGAAATCCGGAAGTACTAAGGAATGAAGACATACCCCTGAAGGTTTCTGCAGCCATACATACTGTGATAAAGAGTAGCTCAGTGGGCAGTTCGGTTGAAGAGGAGTGGACATCTCTAAAAAGGGCGATCACGGAGTAGGAAAGAAAATCACAGGTCCAAATAATGTAACTGCGAAGGAACTATGAGTAACAGAAGAAACACTTCAGTTTTCCGATGAAAGAAAGAAGTACAGAAACGTTCAGAGAAATTTAGAAATACAGAAACACAGGTCACTGAGGAATGAAATTAATAGGAAGTGCAGTGAAGTTATGACGACATGCTGCGTGAAAAATGTGAAGGAATCGAAAAAGAAATAATTGTCAGAGGGACTGACTCAGCATATAGAAAATTCAAAACAGTCTTCGGTGAAATTATAAGAAAGGGTGGTAGCTGAGCCGTGCGCAGCTCGTGTTCATGCCATTTATTGCTTGACATCTGATCTTTGCAGTCCCGTATCTTATCTGATTTACCGGCAACACTAAGTTGCTGGTTTGCCTGCCCGTGAGTAGCAGAAGCAGCGCTTATCGATAACAGCACTGTTGTACTATCTTTGGAGCAATTGCTAGTATCTCTGGGTTGCCGTGAGTCGGGAGTTCAGTGGGGATGGAGCAGCAGCGAGGTCCGGAAAGCCATGACTGACCCGATCGTTGCCGACACACCTGACTTGAGTGGGGACGACCTCGGTTGGTCGTTCAGCTGGTCGCCTCATCGGACGACTTGTATTTCGTCGCCGATCGCTTCTGGGTTCTCCATGTGTGTCCACTTGTGATCCGTCCTTGTTGTTCCACAGTGACTGGTTTTACTATTGTTCGAGTTATTTGTGGAAGTGTTCGTGGAACCACGTGTAGCTTGTGTGGTTTGGACTGAGAAGCTATTTTAATCCTGTTTGGATGCTGCAGTAGTTGGTCGGTTGGGACAGAGCAGTGAGAAAGTCTCTGCAGCGTGAGGTCAGGCTGGGACCGCTGGCGGTGTGCATGCGTGGTCGGATTGTGAGGTGTTAGCTGTGAGAGCTACAAAGTTCGTTGCCCACTGAACCTGGACGCTGAAGTTGAGTGATCAATAAACCTGTTGTGAAACCTCAACTGCTGTGACATCTGTTCGTTCATTGCCGGTTGTTGCTTCCTGGATCGTTCCAGCTAGCAGCAATGTATGGTGTATTGAAGTTGGCGAAATTTTACAGCCATCTTCCTGTAAGGTCTTTAACTATTAAATTGGTTGTTACTTATCAGCGAAGTGCACCAGGGGTATTTTCTGCCTCGGAACCGTTGGCAACCCAGTTACCTGCCCTGGCCGTTAGTATACTTTCCGGCAGTGTGTTTCTCCTCACCGTGTTGATACTGTCTGGCACAACATGTAGTTCGACAGCCTTTTAGTTGTTTGTTAATATTTTTTCTTAGAGTGGTTATTGTGCCTTTTCTGTTTTTAGATGCCAATTTTGAAGACGTAGTGCTGTTGGTATTTTTGTCCTCGGGTGATACTTTCTGCTGTCGTGCCGTTGGTCGGGCAGAAGGGAATTGATCACGTTGTTGGCCACTCCTTCAGCTGTCCCTGTGAAGGGTTGCCATCCGATTATTTAACTTTACTCTTGGCTGCCTGTCTCACCTCACCTTACTTTAGAGCTACCTCCTCAGGCCGACCCTTGGAACACTTCTGAGCACCACAGTTCTGTCGCTTTTAGATTGTGATTTTCATTTTAGTCTGTAGTACTGTACAAGGCCTTCAGCTGTCTGTTAATTTAGCTTTTTTTAAATTTTAAAATAAGGCCTTGAGCCGACTTCAATTACAATTTGAAGATTGATTTGTTTAAAGCCTAAATTTTGAAAGTTTGTTCTATCTGAAATTCTTGTTATCCAGGCCTTAAGCCCTGAGTTGTTCAATGTCCAGTGTGTGGCCTTCAACCGAGCTTTTACATGAAATATTTTTTAAGTAAGGCCTTCAGGTGCGTGTATTCTTTAAAGCAATTTTTTTTTATAACTTGTGTTCAGGAGTTCAGCCATTCTTGTTTTGGTGTAGTTTTGGGCCTTCAGCCCAGGAGCTATCTCAAGTTTTCTTAACTAGGCCTTCAGCCATATTGTTTTATTTTGATCCTTTTAAGGCAATGTGTAATTAATTGGTTCTTAGGAAAATAGAAGTTGGTGTGTTTTGTGCAACTGACAGTAACCGATTACGGCCCCCTCCACAACCATAACCTGATCCGCTCTATCCTGAGAAACCAGATTTCAGTAGCATTAAGAGTAAAATGGGAATTCCATTGTTAAATGCAGAGGAAAGAGCGGATCAGTGGAAAGAGTGCTTTGAAGGCCTCTATGATGGGAAAGCTTTGTCAGATGTGGCAGAAGAGGAAACAGGAATTGGTATAGAAGAGGTAGAGGATCCAATTTTAGATTCAGAATTTAAAAGAGCTTTGAAAAACTTATAATCAAATAAAGCAGAAGGGATAGATAACATTCCATCGTTATTCCTAAAATCATTGGGGAGGGGGAATGGTAACAAAACGATTATTCACGTTGGTGTGTAGAATGTATGAAACGCGATATACCATCTGGCTTTGGCAAAAATATCATCCACATAATTCCGAAGACTGCAAAAGCCGACAAGTGCGAGTGAATTACGGTACAATCAGCTTAACGGCTCATACATCCAAGAAGAATACAGACGAAAGGAAAATAAAATTGAGAAGCTGTTAGATGACTATCAGTATGGTTTTACGAAAGTCTAAGGCAGAATAGAGGCAGTTATGACGTTGCGGTTGGTAACGGAAGCAAGACTGAAGTAAAATCAAGACACTTCCATAGGATTTGTCGATCTGAAGAAAGCGTTTGGAGTATCAAATGGTGTAAGATGTTCGAAATTCTGATGAAAGCAGGGGTAGGTAAGCTATAGGGAGAGTGTGTACAACATGTACGACAGCCAAAAGGGAATAATTAGAATGAACAAGAATGAAGATCATGGAATAAAAATGGTGTAATACAGCGATGTAGTCTTTCACCCTTCTATTCAGTCCAAACATCAAAGAAGCAAAGATGGAAATAAAAAAAAGGTTCAATAATGGAAGGAAATAAATGATAACGTTTGCTGATGACATTGTTATTCTCAGCGGCAGTGAAGAAGAACAGTCTAATGACTGCAGTACATGGATTGAGAGTAAATCGAAGGAAGACACAAGTAATGAGAAGTAGCAGAGATGAGAGCAGCGAGAAACTTAACTGAAGCAGATGAAATTAAGAAATTCTGCTTCCTAGTCATCAAAATAACGAACAGGTAGGACATTAAAAGAAAACTAGCACTGGCAAAAAGGGCCTTCCTGGCTAAGGGAAGTTTCCGAGACCATAGGTCTTAATTTGAGGCAGTAATTTCTGAGAAGGTACCTACATTTGGAGCACAGCACTGTACGGCAGTGAAACGTGGACTGTGGGAAAACCGCAACAGAAGAGAATCGAAGCATTTGATATGTGGTGATACAGACGAAAACTGAAAATTAGATGGGCTGATGAGATAATAAATGAAGAGAGTCTGCGTAGAATCGGAAAGGAAAGGAATATATGGAAAACACTGACGAGAAGAACGGACGGGATGTTGGACATCTCTCAAGACATCAGTGAATAACTTTCATGGTACTAGAGGGAGCTGTAAAAGGTTCAGCCCTCTGTCGGTGAACGTAAACTATAAAGACACGTTATTGAATGCACCCTAACTACCAAATCTTATCCATTCAAGATTCCTAAAAGATAACATTTCACAGGGTAAAATGATAGACAATAAGAAAGTGTAGAAATATCATTTTTCGGTCATTAATATTTGCCTAGTGTTCGCTGCGAAACCCGACAGGACAGTATGAGCAGTACGGGGACATTCACCCCTAGGGCTCAGATTCGGAGCCTGAGGAGAACTGAGAGCAATGAGGCGGTTTCAGAGATTCCATGTGTTGACAAGGCCTAATAGGCGCTGTAACAATGAAGAATATATTCTTCAATATACTAACACAGGATGAGTCAACACCATGTTTTACAAAGGTTTTTAGTTCCGGATTTTTAGCACGAATATCGAAAGCTCTTTCAGAATACGAGAATCAAAATCAAATGCGTAATTCAAGTTATATTTGTTGCTCTGTTTTATAGTTTCGTACCATATCTGAGGTGGTCCCTCTTTCCCATTGGGCACTCTGGGCAAGTTGCCAGGGCCCCGCGATAGATAGGCGCCTCGTAGTTCCTACCAGATCACCAAACGGTAACCGATATTTATTATCTAAAAACAAAATTTATTTCGAAAAAATCGAACGATAATGACCGAGTACAATACCTACTTGCTTACTAGCTCTGCGCAGTGCGCAGTTCTGCACGGGGCGAATAGCGACGTACAATTAAACGTGACGGGCCGACTTAAATAAACCGACTCGACGACCAGGAATTCCCATGTGTTTGGCTTCGGTGTTGTGACGTTTGTTGTGTTTGTGGTTGTTACTGACTGTGCTCTGAGGTATTCTTTGAGTACATCGTCGTTTGCCTGTTTTGTTTCGTGTTAGCGACTATTTTCGGTGTAAAAATTAATACTGCATTGTAATATAAAATGCCGAAACGGTCGTATCCTATTGGATCTGCAAAAAAGAAAAAGGTTGTACATCTGAAGGAAGTGATTGAAAAGTTTCCAAAATTAACAGCATATTTTACTACTACTACTGGAGCAACTTTTGTAAGTAGCAATCAAATAATAAATCTTTCATATGATGAAGCGTGTCAATCACAAATTGCGGTAATTTCTGAACGTTCATGTTGTACACCAATTCCAGATTTATATCAATTGAGAAAAAGAGATTGAATCAGAATATGACCGTCCCTATGACGGAAGTGTAACAACTTCGGTGACTTCACCGGCACCGACAAGTGTGTCAATTGAACAACAGTTTTCCAACCCAGAAGAAATATCACACGAGCCCACTGATTACTTTCATCAAAGTTTTGCAGAAAGAAATCGCGAAATTTTGATTCGTAAAGGACCTGTATATTTTGTAAATAAAGATTCTGACTTTTCCGTACATCTTTTGTGCTTCTGACACCTCTCGAGTCACAATTATAATATTGACTAAATTAAGGGAACCACCCCTCATCGAAAAACGGTACTTACAAGCGCTCACAAAAAACAATGAACACACGTAGAGAACAACTCTCTTGGCAACCCTGTGTTCTTCGTTTCTTCAGTTGCATATTAGACGGACAAAGGGCACGCGCTGTTAAATTGTTATTTTGTGCGGCCCTTTGTTTTAAGTAAAGAGCCCGAAATGAGTGATAAACGAAAAAAAAACTTGATTACAGGCATCAGAAAATGTTAATAAAGTTAGGTTTTGGTTAAAAAAGGGATGTTTTTAATGGAAGAGATAATTTATAAAACTCCGTCCAAATACGGTTTTTTGTTGTCCAGCTTGACTTTCTGCCACATTAGGCCGGATAAACGGGATTCTACTGTATGTTCAGTTCCCAACACACGATATCGTAGACTTTCCTTCAGTTCACGTAGCAGTTCGGATAGTCGATCTAGGTTAAGTGGTACTGCCTATCGAAAGACAGCTGAAGAAAAAAGACAGAGGGGTAGCAAATTTTTACAGAAAATCCAGCCACTAGACTTACATTTTAGTGCTGAAAGAGAAAATGAACGGCGTGGTTTCAGAATATCCAGGTGAAGCTGCGGTTCAAAATAGTAACAATGGACTGTGTAGCTCTGAAAATATAAACAAAATAAGAGTTATAAACGGTAAACAGAATGCATAGATCAGTCACACGATGACGCAGCCAGCATACCTGGTGCATGTTAGATTTGGAAGCTAGACTAAAGGATCGAAACTTTCTAATTTTCTTCATTCCACGATCGTCTTACTCGCCGAATCTAGTTAGTTTACGAGCTACATAATGCTGCACTGCTGCGATACTATTTTTTGAATTAATTCAAGGCTCATATACCCTCTTTGCAGAGTCTGCAGGCAGATGGAATATCTTGGAAACATTGTTTGATTCTGCGAGTGTTACACTGAAGCCACTGTCTACAACACAATGGTGCGCATGTGAGGTTGCTTGTAAGAGTATTAATGCAGAATGGAAAGCTGTGTTTTCTGCATTAAGAACAATTTCCGAAAATAAGAGTGGTGAAGTTAGATGTCATGCTGAAGGTATTCTCAGAAAGTTAAGTAATATTGAGGAAATTCTCATTACATCAGTGTGGGGTTGTATTTCGCTACAGTTTGACAAAGGAATGACGAAACTGCAAGCTGAATACTATACATTTCCACTTCTTTTGAAATGTATGACTCTCTTGCATTGTTTTTAGCTGAGCTTGAGACACGTTTTCAGTTCACAATGATTGAGCTGAAAAGAAACTTTTGGAGATAAGGAATTCGGAATCAATTCCACCCTCTTCACTGCTGAAAATCAAAACAGGAGACGTCAAATTAAGTACAAGAGATTCTTTGATGAATCATCTGACTCAGAAGACGAACACAAATGTCCTGAAGTAGAAACAGGATCAGATTGTGTTGAGATTTGGAGAACAACGAAAATATCTTATTCTAAAATTATACAAACTCTTCAAGATGAATTATAGAGGAGAGCTAATTTCTACAGAGAATGTAAAGTAAGATGTTCATTTCTCCGAATTATCACCGAACTAGAAACTGTTCAGATTTATGATGCTGTAGAGACACTTAGCGCCATCTATAATTCTGAAATACAGAACAACTTTGGTAAAGAATGCACACATTTTAAAAGGTATCTGTTGTCGATGAAGAAAGAAGATGCTGAGAATTTGTCGTCTCTTCCATCTTTCTGTAGAATGTTGGTTTTGAAAAGAATTTGGTGATGTCTATCCAAACGTGTACACACCAGTCAACATTTACAGCTGTGTGGCAAAAACAAACTGTTCAGGTGAAAGGTAATTTTCTGTTTTAAAACGGATTAAGAACAACCTGCAGACAACTGAAAATCAACAATGACTGCTCAGTCTTGGAGTACGAGCCGTAGAATACGGCGTGTCAGTCAGTCTTGATTTTCGGGAAGTGATAAATGAATTCGCAAGTACAATAGTGAGAAGGAAGTTATTTCCCTAAATCCGCTATATTTTGGAAAAGGTCAGTTAAATGGTATTGTAACATGTATTTGGGACTGACTAAATTTCTCAGGTAATTATAATGTAAGGTATTAAATAAAAAAAATATTTTCTTTGTATTTTTAACATGTATGTGTCCAACTATGATATTTCTGTGGTAATGTTTCAGCTACATGGATACTCCGCAAATCACACTTAACTGCCCGGTAGAGGGTTCATCGAAACACCTTCACACTGATTCTCTATAACTCCACTCTCGATCAGTGTGCAGAAAAATGATTAACACCTATTTCTTTCTTTGCCAAATGTAGTAGTTATTTTATTATTTTTCAATGTTTAACTTGCACATGCACATTGTGTTATACGTTATTTAAATGCTTCAGTAAATTTTAGAACTCGAGCAAATGATTACGCAGCTTTATTGCTGGTAGTCCGTAAGTAAATATCAATGCTGAAGTTCACGAACGGGTGGCGTAAAATAAATTACTGCACAGGGGCGTCACACACCCTAATTAGGGCCCTGACAATGACTCTAACCAACATTGGCATACACTCAGATTAATTTAAGGTCGCCACAAATGTGCCACTCCACGCTTCTTCAGCAAGGAAATTACTGCCGGCCGGTGTGGCCGAGCGGGTCTAGGCGCTTCAGTCTGGAACCACGCGACCGCTACTGTCGCAGGTTCGAATCCTGCTGCGCAAATGGATGTGTGTGATGTCCTTAGGTTAGTTAGGTTTAAGTAGTTCTAAGTTCTGGGGGACTGGTGACCTCAGATGTTAAGTCCCATAGTGCTCAGAGCCATTTGAACCATTTTTTTTTTAAATTACTAAATAACATTGCCAGTGATCCGGATTGTGGACCATTACCTAATTTCACGTTTTTGTATACATGTATCTAGTTCTATACTTGACCCCCCAAACTCCTGGTGCTAGGCAAATATATCCGTGCTCCAATGTGTTCTAGCAGGCGGCGTGTCTTGCTCTGCAGAGCAGTCAGTTCGGCTTGGCACTACAGTTCTAGCCTCATGACTGTTGGATTCCTTGCTGCCATTAAATTTTTAATTTATGAAGCTTAAGCTTCAGCAAACGTATGTAACAGGTATGTCAAATTCGTGTGATACATATTTACTGTATGGTCTTTATTAGAAGTTCACATTTTGTTACTCTCGTCTGTTGCTTTGCTCTAAAGACCTTTGTAAGAACTCTTGTAACATCTACCGTATGTAAAAAGAAATTTTCATTATTTATCATGTCATGAGATGTGGGATAATCCCAAAATATGTCATGACAATAAACAGTAAATAAATCCACAAAATATCAGTGAATATTTGTGGACAAACTTAGAGAATTTTAAATTATATTTACTAATTATTGGTATTACAAAAGATGTAATGAACACTTCCTTGCATTATCAGTATGCTGAAAAATACGGCCTCACAGCATGATGTCACTATCAGGCTGCCTTACAGGAGCTCATCCCTCTAAGATTACAGTAGACTTGTAAATAATAGTGGGAAATAAAGAAATTCATATAGGATCGATTCTCTAGACATGTATGTAGAGACAGAAAAAATTGATATTTGCGCTAATATCCCACACGTTTGCTGCAACCACAACTGTGATACCAATTGGAGATGTAAGCACATTCTTTAAAACAAATAATGCAAGCAGGAATATATCGGTTACACCACTCATTCCAGTATGTGTTACTGTGGTCTCAACGGCTGCCGCTTCACATCGAGGCCCCCTTGGGCAATAGCCATACCTGAAATAACATAAGTTAAAGCCCCCTCCACGCATGTACGGAGGCAGTGGGCGTATTGGTAGGAGATCCATTGTATGACCTGTTACTGTTTGCCCATCCATTACCGCACTCTGCACAGATGAACATGTGCGAAAAGGACATCATATGTAGGAAGTCATAACCTATAAGAATTTTGTAATTGTAATACTTCCGGAAATGAGGTGTTATTAACATTTCATCACTCATATTCTTCGTAGCGAGACATCGATAGTAGCCATTTTTATGTCAGCTATACTATATTTAAATGAGTAGTTACAGATACGTCAATATTATCACATTGGCACACTACACTAGACCAGGGCTGCTGTGCCTTAGAACACTGTCATGTGTAATTCATCTTACCTAAACCCACCTAATGTGCAATACATGTTAAACAAGTTTGCCTAGTGTAAAGCTACAACTGCGCTTTGGTCCCGAACACACACATACATACACACAGTAACGACATTGGGACTGCAATAACCGCTGCCAAAGTAATAGGTCTCCGATAAAGACGCTTGCTGGGTTTTCCTACGCTGATTAACTATATCTTTTAATACCCCCAAACGTCGAAAAAGTTATTTGACAAATAAGCCATTACTTATATTTCGTTCCGAGGAAGGAACTTACGCTACTGTCATCACTTAACATCTGTTCCTGTTCTATTCACAATACTGCGTTGAAAGATTGTATGAGCAAACTCCCATATTAGTTCTAACACTCGTTACAGATGTATGTGGGAGTAATTACAAGTAATATATTCTCCCCCGAAATATGTTCTCCAATTTTTGCAACGGTAAAGCACTCCATGATGTATAAATTAGCTTCTCTTGTGGCGTCTGCCAGTGGAGTTTGTTTGACAACCTGCACCGACTAAACAATGCCTTGATAAAACGCATCGCTCTTCGTTGGATGTTATATTAATCTGACGTACGAGTCGGAGACTGACGACAAATCTCAAAATTCGGTGGAATAAATGTATTGTAAATCGCTTCTTTTATGGATAAGACTCTCCTCAGAATAGTATTTGTTTTTCCTACTATTTGGTTTATTATGCACTCAGTCCAATTTGGATCGCTCTGGCTAGTTACTAGGATTTTTATAATTGATACCGTTTATGTTGATTTATCATCAATGGTATAATTGATCAGTAGTGGGTCTCTTTGCCTGCTTATATAGCGCCCCAATACAATTCTAAAGTATTTTTGGTGGTTTAGTTGTTCATATGTTATGGGTGTAGAGGTGCCGTCTGCCATTTTCGGATAACAGGTCAGTGTTCTGGACTATGCAGCACTCATTTAAAATGTATACTGTGGAATGTCTTTTTCAAGAAGCAATATAATCCATTCCCCACTATATTACTCAGAGTATCGCCACTCTGCCACTGATTCCTTTGCTTCTAAAATAACTAACGTCCCCATTTTTTAAGGAAAAATTGCGATGCTAATTTTCTTAAAAAACAGATCATGTATTTAGCCCTGTTATGCACTCTCCATACAACATACAGTTACACAACTGAAATTTTCAGTGAGTGTATTATTCTACTACATACTCCGAAGATTTTCGAAACAAGATTTTACTACCAGCAAAGTAGATGACCTAAATTTTTTGTGAAGTAGAGATGTATGGGGTAAATGGTCGCAATAATTTTTGCTTACCTACAACAGAGAATGCTATCGTAAATGCTAAGAGAATCTCCTATAAATATCGATTTTGATCAAAATTTGCAGTGAAGTTTTTTAGCATTGTCCATTACCGTGTAGTTACGCGTCTCACATTGGGTCCATCTTCATGAAAATAAAATTTATTAATACAAAAAGTGTCCATCGGCACCAATCAGTTATAAATAAAATCTTAATACCATACTATTTAGTCAGTAGTAGGTATATCAGGACATTTAGTAAGATCGATAAGGAAAGCACAATATATACTTTCGTTTCTGTGGGTAGTGTTAACTCTACATCCTCAAACACCTACTTAGCAATGAAACTGTATGGCGTATATTTATTAAAATACTAGTTTCAGTAAATTCTTAATGCGAGATATCGCTCCTAAATAAATGCCATTACTCATGCAGGCATCTGTTTATTAGGCCAATGTTTTTAACACTTTAATAATGCAGCGACAATTTCCTCATGTGTTTTCTAAAAGTTATAATAGTCAACAATTGTTAAACATCTTTTAGCACAGCAGCCTTAATGACACACCGTTTAAATAATGCACTCTCGTAATATTAAAAATCTTGTATCTGTGTGTGTCTTTGGATGATGGTCAGGAAAAGTGGGTGTTTAGAATATTGGGAGAAAATAGCCCCAAAATACCTTAATGGTACTCATACATTCCAGAATATGCCATTGGATAGTGATGATATTATTAACTTATAGCAATTCAGCTGATAGGATAATGGACCACAATTTTTACATACAACCTGTACACTCGAAGTGTCTGAGATCATTTTTGGTTTGTAAATTATGTTAATTCAACTCAACATGACATTTGTACACCACGCAATTCGCCTAGAAAAGAAGGAGCAGGGGAAAGGGAGTGGGAGGGATGAGAGGGGAGGAGGTGGCTAATGGAAAGTAATCAAATGGTTCTTTGGGAGTCGATAAGAGCACTGGCGCAGAGTTCATTTACAATAGGGTCATAGGATCATAAAATACACTTGCTAATCATAACTTCAGAACACAAATTTGTGGTTTGTTTATGCATGACCAGGGCCCAGTGAAGTCATTGTTTACAGAGAGCCACAGCCAAGTGAGCAGTTTGTTTACATTTGAGTATTAAATTAGACTTGTCTAAACATAGCAGTAATATCATTTTATTTCATTATGAGGATAGTACAAACAGCTATGGGTTTATTTATATAAAGAGAACAATGGCTCTTTTCTCCTGGGGAGGGGTGTGGGTGACCTCGAAAGTGACAGCTGGTGTTTCTTTATATAAGAGCCATAAATAAGATTTCCTTTCTGTGCTCTCAAACTATTGAGATTTGCATGATGTTGTGTATGGTTCTGCTGAACCCATCGATTCCTTGTTTCAATGACA
The DNA here is from genome assembly GCF_021461395.2 of Schistocerca americana. NCBI lineage: Eukaryota > Metazoa > Arthropoda > Insecta > Orthoptera > Acrididae > Schistocerca > Schistocerca americana. The sequence continues at coordinate 313,446,405 of NC_060122.1, forward strand.
CTTGTACCTTGACACTTATTCTAGCAGCAGTACTACCTGAGCAGCAGTATCCCGGAACGATAGTCTTGATAAGCCACACGCTATCCACTGATGGGTTCCAGGAGGTGCTGATAAACGTTTCTCCTTCTTGTGTAAGACAAAACACTATTTTCTCCCAACCGACCAACATTAAAACGTATTTTCGGTACAGTAAGCCCACTGTGTAATCTTTTCCTATATGTAGAACAAAGGTGATGTTACTTCCACCAACATCGTATGGTTGAGCTGTCGAAATACAACGACGTAGAACACTTCATTCTGTTTCGATATGTATTGCATGCGTTACGGTGATACGATTTTAATGGACAGCAATGTAATTTTGGAAGTGTCTGTTGTACTACCTTGCATTCACCATTAATCATTTCTGTCTGATCATAATTGCTGTTGAAATTAAATTTCCCGAACTGGTTAATTACTTTTTTACGATAGGTTCCGTTTCCACAAACGTAATCAGTTTCCGGTATGTGAAAATAAAGCACGACACAATATTGTTGATTTCTTAAATTTTATTGCAACATTGATGAACACAGCCAAGATAAATATAAAAATAATGAAACACTTTAGTCTCTAGACTTCAAATAATATGCTCTCGTGAAATTAGTAACTAAAAGATACAATTAAATAAATATAGCACTTGTTCAGACGAAAGTGCTTCATACGAGCGAATCATAGGCCCAATGGGTATGAGATGTGAGATAAATCAACACTGCATGCAGTGCGAATCCACTCGATCGACATACTTCATCACGTCATCATGTTGCGTGCTTGGAATCTGGGTCGTGGTTTCTTGCCGATGGCTGCCCTACCGTTTACGGTCGCATCTACTTCAAAGCGGGGTCAACACACCTGCAAAAGTAAAGCTATAATGTCGACACAGAGAACGTGGAGATCTGTGTGCTGGAGCATACACAAACTGAACAGCGCTCACATACGTCGCTGCCTAAGTGAGTGCTTCAGCTAACTGTTACTTCGTCACACAGCACAAAACTCAGTTATGCACTATCTACAGCGGCGGTAGAGTCATAACACCCCTAACGTTTCAAATGCTACTCAATATATCAAAGTGGTGTTTTCTGAAACAGAGGCAACGATACTATATTCACAGCGATAACGTATTTTTACAGATTCAGTACGTCATAAAAGAGTTTATATACGGAACATCTCGGTACAAACGATGAACAGAATCGAAAAAAAGAAAGATCATGATGCACTTCTTCTAAATATAACACCAAAGTATGTTGGTACAGAGCTGTTGTGTGGCTACAGCAGTTTCAAGTTCACTGCTAAAACTGTAGTATAATGCAGTACAACAGAAACCTTTACGCAAGTAAGTTTGAGTCCAGAAGTGCTAACAGAAGAGGCAATGAATGCACGTAGAAGATAGCTATAAATAATACTTCTAATGAGTTCCTACAAAGCACATCATTAATAAACCTAACGACTCAAAATTATAATAAATGTTGCTATTGCACACTACTGCACATACCTAAAAGCAGTTGGGCGAAACATTCTTTCTTAAGAAACAAAAATAAAATTTTTGCAACTGGTGAGTAGATAATTATTTAATTTTAGTCTCAAGATAAAACTACATACATAATGGGATTTTCACTCTGCAGCGGAGTGTGCGCCGATATGAAACTTCCTGGCAGATCAAAACTGTGTGCCGTAACGAGACTCGAAATCGGAACCTTTGCCTTTCGCGGGCAAGTACTCTACCAACTGAGCTGCCCAAGCACGACTCACGCCCCGTCATTACTCATTGACTCATTAGTTGAAGGTTTAATAAAACACCTACAGAAACTAAATATCATTTATCTTCTATCATTTTAAAAATGAAAATATTCAAAGAAAATTCTTTTTGATTCTTAAGTTCAGTTAGGTGCTTGAATGCAGGGGGGGCCGAGAGGGGGTGAGGCACCAGTTAATACCTGATTGTACTCATGTAACGGTCTCAGAAAGGTAGGGAACCACTCATGTAGAGCCTATGTTCAACTATTTTGACAACAGAAGTGCTTGAACCAAGAAACGTATAAAAGAGGAAACACACACACACAGAGACAAGGGAGATAGAAGGGAAGAATAATAGTAATTGCAATAGAAATTATTATAATATCCCAGGAAGCCGCCGCGCGGGGTAACCGTGTGGTTTGAGGCGCCTTGCCACGGTTCGCGCGGCTCCCCCCGCTGGAGGTCCAAGTCGTCCATCGGGCATGGGTGTGTGTGTTGTTCTTAGCGTAAGTTAATTTAAGTTAGAGTAAGTAGTGTGTAAGCCTAGGGACCGAAGACCTCAGCAGTTTGGTCCCATAGGAACTTACCACTAATTAAAAAAAAAAAATTCACAAATCCTTTTAATTTATTTGAAGATTTGTTGCTCGCATCGCCCAAGGTCAGAGTAGTAATTTATAACAGTGACAGTCAGAGACGCTCATGGCACGCATTTTTTACATAGCCGCAGTTCACACGGAAGGAATCCACCACTTTGCTGTACAAGAGCTACTGGATTTTCAATTAAAAGTTTGAGAATATTTGTATTTTACTTTTCTTATTACGTGGTTTGACGTTCCCATAATTAAATATAGTGTGGAAATTTCATATTGGATGGGATGGCAAGACATTTAGCGAGTTGGTTGTTGTGCGCATAGAGCCATCAATTTTTGGATCATTTGTTTTCCACAGACTAATTAAAAAATAGACAACTGTCGAACAGTCAGTCCGATAAATACTGTACCACCCTGCACCTTGCGGAAATGCGTACCCAGTCACAAAAAGATGGCAGACAAAATCGAAAATAATTCAAAACAAATATTATATACTACTGCAACAAATATAATATTTCAAATAACAACTAAATCACGACATCATTCAGTAGAGGACCTTCAATGACTGTACAAATGAACTCTGTTAGCGAGGCGCATTCTATGCCATCAATGAAGCATACAGAAGACATTGTCAGATGTCAACGTACCTTCGTGATCGTTACACATCATCAAAGGGTATGTAACTGATTAGCGTTGCCATTCTGTGTGAGAGGTCATGACAAGGCAATTGTGTAATTCGTCTTTATCACTGCAGTGAGATTTGGTAGGTTGTATAAAGGGCACGAACAGCGTCAGAAGCTGAGGGATGACTAAGAAGAAACGGAGATGCAAGTTACTCGAATGAGACTGCGTTATCATAACTGGGGAGAGTTTCAAAGGGTCCTCATTGTTTGTCTCCGTTTGGCCGGCTTGTTGGTTCACTCAATAATCAGATTTGTGTGGCGTTCCGGTGTGACAGGGGCCCGACATTGGGCTGCATAGGAACGTGCGGGCAGGGAGACGCACCTGCAAGATCCCCGTCGACAGTATGCGACCACCACAAGGGAGGATCGCGCTATTGTGCACAAACTACATCGCAACCAGTTCACATCTGTGCCTGCCATCAGAGTACAAGCAATGGGCAGCAGCCGGACTACGGAATTAGCCTCCGATGCGTCTGCTGCTGTTGACACCACAGCGCAAATGGCTGCATATTTAGTGGTTTGCAGTGAGCGATGGGCATAGATTGCTGACGAATGACGTCGCATAGTGTGCAGCGATATACCGTGGTTTCACAATACCCCGGAGGTCCATCGTCGGCGAGTATGACGGCGATCTGAGGAGAGATCTGACTCTTCGGAAGAATAGGAAAGGCGCAACGGAGATACACCTGCCGTCATGCTGTGGGAGGCCTTTGGGTATGACTTCAGACCACGGCTAGTGGTAACTGAGGGAACTGTGACGACAGAGTAGTGCGACACGGACCTCATGTGTTACCTGTCAAGTGACAGTATCTTGGCGCCACTTTTCAAGGACAATGAATGTCCACACTCGGCGGATGTCTATATGAACTGGCTGCGTGATGCTGAGTTATTCCCATGGTTCAAATGGTTCAAATGGCTCTGAGCACTATGGGACTTAACATCTGAGGTCATCAGTCCCCTAGAACTTATAACTACTTAAACCTAACTAAGCTAAGGACATCACACACATCCATGCGCGGGGCAGGATTCGAACCTGCGACCGTAGTGGTCGCGTGGTTCCGGACTGAAGCGCCTAGAACCGTTCGGCCATACTGGCCGGCTATTCCCATGGTCATCACGATTCACAGGTTTACCCACCACACAACTTTTGAGGGAAGAATCCGACGTCCGTCCCATCGGCAGTACCCAGGATACCAAGACCGTTGGTCAGCTTGCCTCGGGAGAGAATACAATGGCTTTACGACACCTTACTCCAACGGATCAGTGAATTAACCCAGGCCAGAGGGAATTCGACGTCAGTTCGGGTCATGTTGCCAAGTTCTTTGTAGATGTAACTCGATTTAGTAATCACGGAAATAACAAAAATGGTTCAAATGGCTCTGAGCACTATGGGACTTACCATCTGAGGTTATCAATCCCCTAGAACTTAGAACTACTTAAACCTAACTAACCTATGGACATCACACACATCCATGCCCGAGACAGGATTCGAACCTGCGACCGAAATAACATCACATACCATATCAACCTATAAAGTTTAACTTGTTTTTCTCCCTCCCTTATGGATGCCTCTGTTTTTCCACACAGTGTAGATTGACATATCACAAGTCCTGGGATAGCGATATGGACTTATACAGCTGTCAGTAGTATCGCATACACAAGGTGTAAAAGGGGAATTCACTGGCAAAATTGTCATTTGTACTCAGGTGATTCATGTGATAAGTTTTTCGACGTGATTGTGGCCGCACGACGTGAATTAACAGACTTTGATTGCTGAATGGTAGTAGCAGCTCGACGCATGGTACGTTCCATTTAGGAAATCATTAGGGACTTCAATATTCCGAGATCCACAGCGTCAAGAGTGTGCTGAGAACACCAAATTTCAGGCATTACCTCTCGTCACGGACAACGTAGTGACCGACGGTTTTTACTTAACGGTCGAGAGTGGCAGGTTTTGCATGGAACTGGCAGTACTAACAGACAAGCAACACTGCATGAAATATCCTCAGAAATCAACATAGGACGTACGACGAACTTATCCTTCTGGACAGGGCAGCGAAATTGGGCTTTAATGGGCTACGGCAGCTAATGACGCTCGAGTGCCTTTGCTAACAGGAAGACATCGCCTGCATCTCCTGCACTGGGCTCCTGACCATGTCGGTTGGACCCCAGACGACTGAAAAACCGTGGTATGGTCAGATGATTGCCGATTTCAGTCGGTAAGAGTTGACTGTAGGATTCGACCGTGGTGCAGGACCCACGATGCCATGGATTTTGAACAAGACATTGTGCAAGCTGGTGGTGACTGCGTAACTGTGTTGGCTGTGTTTACATGGAGTGGACTGAGTCTTGGGGTCCATCGGAACCGATCTTTGACTGGAAATAGTTATATTCGGCTGATTGGAGACCATTTGAAGTCATTCATGGTCTTCATGTTCCCAAACATCAGTAGAATTTGTATAGACGACAGTGCGCCATCTCAGTGGGTCACAAGTGCTCGCGATTGGTTTGAAGAACTTTCTGGACAGTTCAAGGGAATGATTTCGCGACCCATCGAACAGTTATGGGTCATAATCGAGAAGATAGTTCGTGCACAAAATACTGCACCGGTCACTTTCGCAATTTTGGACGGCTATACTGCAGCGATAACAAGGCTCAGTATTTCTGAAGAGAACTTCCAACGACTTGTTGAGTCCATGCATGTCGAGTTGCTGCGCTACACGGGGAAAAAGGAGGCCCGATGCGATATTACGAGGTATCCCATGACTTTTGTGACCTCGGTGAATATTGAGCAGTAAGGGCTGTAACCAGCATTATGAAGCAAACTTTCCGGACGATTTTAATCCCATGCGTAGCTCAAGCGTGACTTTCCTGAATGAATCTGTGGTGGTTCCTCAACAAATGCTTATAGTCAAATTTGCTTCTAAAGTCCTCTCTACCAACAAGTGAAAAAAGATCGGTTATAACATTGCCACCATCTTTGCCAAAAAATGACACATTGTTTACATTGTAGATTTTATGTACTTCAACAGTACACAACAAGAGTGATTAACGCCAAACTGAATACCAAGGGACTATGTTTCGGTCTCTTAAATGTTATGGATACTTACGCAGCAGTGGCAACGTCGAAGATCTGACTGCCAGGACACCTGTACATTTCCGGAGACATGCCATCTCCCTTCTGTATGCAGATGTAGTAAATGGCTGGGTTCTCTGGGACAATGCCCACCTGTCCCAGCTGCGTACAAGGCGTGATGGGGCCTTCCGTGCAGACTCGGTCGGATGTCGTCAGGCTGTCAACATAGAGCAAGATTTGATTTAAATGAGTTACGGACCACATCACATCAGAAGCATAATTCAGAGATTATGAAACTGCAGTTACCTGTAGGTATGGCGAATACTGTAACAAATGCTGCATTACACCAGAAAAAATTTTACACGTGGAAAGGCTTTTGATGTTACTCATTTAGGAATCACTAATTCGTTATCTAATCACACATTCTATTGAAGTGCCCCAAAAGTTGTTAATATTGGTCAGCTGTATCAACATTTTAAGGGAGTTTGTTCGTTTGATTAAAAGCCTACGTTTCTTCCTGTGCTGTTGTTGCGAATTTTTCGTGAATTGTCTTCCTCGGCACTCATTGTGCAATCAATTTTGTAAGTTCATTATGTTTTATTATTCTTCCACTTGTAATAATTTTCACGAATAGACCATCATCTTCTAGCACTATTCCTTTTTTCATATCAAGCGTGACAGAAGAATATTAACTACAGTGGACCTACATTTGGAAAAACCGTTGTTGAATGCCGCATCTGTCATCCAGTTGTAGATTTCCCATGGTCTCTCTAAACAGCTTTACCAAATGGCATGACGATTCCCTTGAAAATAATATAGTTCAATCCCCATGTTACCCCACACCGAATTTCTGCACCGTCTCTAACATCTTCGTCCACGAAACATTGAAGCATAATTTTCCTTTCTCCTCCCTTTCTACATATCTCGATCGGCTTTGTTTACATCATCCAGCATACCTGCAGGAATGCCATTATTGTCATTATTAAGTAAACATAATAACTGTTTTTTATTTTAAAATTGTGTGTATGCCTAACGTTTTAAACTATGTGATAATGCCGACTCTCTTTGCTGTGTACGTGACAACAAGACCGATACAGCTCAAAAGATTAAGACGATGCGTATTTCTTGGAGTTCAGACATTGAGTTAAGCAATAATTTTCATTAATATGGAGGTGGCTCGTCAAAGAGCTGAAACTGGTCATCAGTACTGAAATTTTAGCGATTCTGACGTATGGTTTTTATCCACACATTTTATCGTAACAGATCGCCAGCCTTCCGATTTGACAGTGTCAAATAATAATGTGTTATTTATTTGTTTCGTGCTATACGACGTTTATAACCGCATCCTCGTCGGTTCTTTTGCCGTAGCCCTTTGCTGTAAGTCACCTGCAACGATATCGGTAATTTTCAGTTTCGATTGCTCGGTATGTTGCAGACGAGGGGCATGTCACAACTGATTGGCCATACGTGCAATTAACAAATATGAACCAAAACTCAATATGTAGTACATTTCCAATTTGGTGCGTACATGTACTTTACTTCAAATGCAAATTATACTTCCTACATTTCAACTGTCAAGAGTGGCTAGAACATTCCGAAAGGAATGACAAATTAGACTTACAAAACTTTTCGAGCAATAAATAGAATAATAGCACCTGTAAATGCAAAGGAATTTAAAGAATGTATGCAACACAAAACATCTCACCAAAACTGGAACAATATATTCCTCGATTGAACAGTCCACGAGTGTATCACCGGTTCTTAGTGTCCAAAGGGGAACAATATTTAGGCGACATGTCTGATTGTTCCAGTGGATGTTAATAGCAATAGCTATGCAGGGATCAAGAGGCTTGCAAAAGAGAGACTAAGTTCGAAAAACATATCAAACCAGTCTTTGAGCTGAAGACTATAACCGCAACAACGTTTACTTTAATACTGATGCTTCTCTTGGCCTGGGTTGAAATAGTGAATTCAGAAATGATCAAAGAGTCAGGCAAGGGCAAATGATATCACCAAAACAGTTCACAATAGTCCAAGTAGAACCGGAAAATAGTGGATAACCACCAACGACAAAGTAAGGAGCTGTACCTCGAAATTACGTGTACGAAATAAGTGAAAGTGAGTGGTGCTTGTGAAAAAATACTCAACACACGCCACTGAAAAATGAACGCTTTTTCGTAAAAATTTGCTCTAATATGGCAATAAATTGAAAAAAAGTGTTATCTTATGAAATTAAAGAAATAATTACTCGATTCCGGCTACGTGCAACACACAATAATTCATTACCGAATGTAGTCACAAGAAGAACTGAAACAAGATATTCTTCTTCGCTAAATGCAACAGAAGCCTATCGATGTAGATACCCAACCACAATATAAAGGACAGCTCAAAAGTTGAAACTTGCCACTGATTCCATTCCACTGAAATATGCGCCACCGAGAGTATAAGAATTCTATCCACTTCTAAGAGCACTCACTAAAAAAATGTTAATTGTCCGCTCTTAAAGAACTCCTAGCTCGCTTTGGAGAGGTGCAGGTGGTCTAGAACTAGTACCAGATGGCGTTTCACTCTCCAGTGAAGTAAAGAGAGAGAGAGAGAGAGAGAGAGAGAGAGAGAGAGTGAGTGAGTGCCAGTCTCTTGTATGGAATCGTCGTAGTGAGATGCGTCAACGTGGGGAAATGAGCAGTGCACAAATAACTGCTTTGAATTATTTAAATGTACTATTATTTAGAGAAGTCGTCGGCTGTTTTCCTTCCTTGTCATGCAATTGAGCTATGATAGTGTCCTGTTTCCAACTACTACAGTGTCTCTGAATCGCAAAATTTCCTTTTTGTATACTTTTACTTAATGTGAATGAAAATTAGAGCCCCTTGCAAAAGCAGCATCAACGGACAATCCGTGTATTCACATAGTTCACTAAACAAGGGCATTGTAGGATCCTGGGAAGCAATGACACAGGCGTCTTCTCAGTTGCCGTATCGGAGCATGCCTTTTAGTATGGCTTCTGTACAATACTTTAGCAAATGGCCAATTCTTCCTACTGCAATAACTGCAGTATTTTCGATGTGTGCACGCTTTTACTATTGTACATGAAATTAATGAGAGAAATGTCAAATGCGGTACAAAGAGAACAAAGGAATGGCAGTACACGGCCTTCTAAGACTTGCGTATACTTCAGTACCGAGAGTATTACGCCACAAGTCGTCAAATGTGTGATACTTTTATACGACAAGTTTCGGGACTAAGTTGTCCTATTATCCTGTGCTTTGGGAGGTGAAAGCGGCTCTTTAATTACAACTCAACCTTGAGTGTATAACACGCCAACATGGCTTGTTCTAGGAAGAGTTCTATGTTGGACAATGCATGTTTGCTGCTGGGGTTTTACTTTTGACTGAGCCAAATGTCATAGAAGCTTTAAGCTATGTTACACTGCGGGACGATACAAATATTTTCGTATGGTTTGAGAGTACGTGTAGTATCGCGGTTCATTGGTTGGTTTCTGAAGCATTGTAACTTCTCGATATTGCCGGAGTCGGCGACTCTTAAGTTTCCTGCGGGCGCCACGAGCAGCGCTTTGGACATCGCTACCAACGAAGAAACTCCAGTCCGCCGACCAATGAAAACATCCAGGACGGTTCTACAAGCAGCGGGCACCTGTACACCAGTCTTCTAGTTCAGGATTACTTCCAGTAGGGTTTACTTCCGTGTCACTAGTTGGTGCCGAACTTTACATAGAGCTGTCGATAGCTAGCCCTACCGACAAACATTCTCTGCACCTAGGCGCACGAACGATTGGTCCTCTGCTTATAGCTAGCCACGGCTGTCACAAGTTGTCAAAAGTGTAGTGTTTCTTCGACCAGAGGTTGAAAGTGAACTTGCGACAAGTAATGTTTTTCTTGCCTGTCCAGTTTATTAAGGCGACAGACCGTTTGGCCATCTTCCACCCACTTACCATCATCAGTGAGGACGAAATAATTGACTCCTCGGAAGATAACGGTTACCGCCTCGCAACGTAACAGTTTATTATTGTGAAGCACTTCATAATTGGATAACGTGGCAAAAATATCACGCGTTTGCGAACTCCTGGCATAACATTCTCGGTTCCGCTTCGTGAGACAGTTGTGCGAGGGCTTTACAACATATGAAGTAACTGTGAAAGGATTAGACTCGTCAGAAGCGATGGTGCCCCTGGGAGTCATTTTATTGATCTGATGGAATATATTATTATCGTAAACGGAATATTATCATTATGCATTGAATGATATGGATTTACTAAGATAGATTTATTTTGAGAAGACAGGTATTTAAGGTAACGAATGAACGTATTTTACTTTATTGAGGCAGCATTTTGTTAGGCATTCTTGGTTCAACACAGACATCCAAATCAAGAATTTCTTGCTATTTTTTAAATTAGAGATTGAAACCACCGCTACAACTGTAACGTTCTATTTATTATCACACGACCGGTTTCGCGCTCTTATACGCCCATCTTCAGGTGCCGTAACTTGGTGCTGTGACCCCAGAGCGCAGCAGTGGACGTATGATAATCAAAAGAACTTTACAACTGTAGCGGTATTTTCAACCTCTAGTATAATGTTCATTTGCGGTTGTTCCTCCAACAGGATTGGCTATTTTATAAAGTTATTTCACAGTCAGTGTTAATGGATTTGAAAAGACAAAAAGAATTTAATCATTTTGTGTTAGAATAACCTTTCATATTAAGCTACTTTTTGTATTTTCCCATTGTTGACATGACGTTATTAATTCAATATTTCCTTACAGCTTTCTAAGGCTTCAAGTGGTGAAATTTTGTAAACGAAATAAAGAACTTTTATGAGATGTTCTTCTTTTTTAATACAGATTCTTGAGAAGAAATTTTATCTAGACAGTAACTCAGATTATCACACGTCATTTGAAGGTCCCATTAGCTGATGAACATTCCTTTTTATGAGAGATAAATTTTAGGAGAACCAAGTTTTCAGAGCGTATGTTTAAGAGATCGTATAGCACTACCACAATTATCTATAGTTAGCAGCAACTCAGAATTTGAGACACACCTTTTCTCCTTTTTCTACAAGAGTGGTATCTCAACGTTTTCAGTTGCTTCACAGGGTCAATTAACAGCACTGAATTTAATTATTCTCATTTAAGTACAGAGTCTCTTAAAAAAAAAGAAGAAGAAGAAGGAAGGAAGTCAGATTTGCTTCTCACTCTCGAACACAGACTTAGTTCTTAACTGAACGTGAGGTTAACTTATGCACATATTTCTTCTCTATGAATGGAATTTTTGGTATGCAACAGCTTACATTCATAAAGAGACATACATGTACAAAGAGACAATCTAGAAGTAAAGCAAACAGCTACACATTAACATAATCTTATCTCGTTTATTTACTAAGATAACTTATAACTGCACTTGTTCGACTTTGGAGGCCTTTTCTGAAGGAATTAGTCTGCAGAGTAGCCTTATAGGGAAATAACGTCAACGATAAGCAATTCAAGTAAGAGGTGACTAGTGGATTTCGAAATGTGAGGCTAGAGAATAGTGCCACAGATTCGATGGGTACATCACATAACCATAGAGGAGCTACTGAACTGAATTGAGATAATAAATATAGTGCATAACCTGAATAAAAGAAAGGAACAGGTTATTGAACACATACTGAGGCATCAGTTAATCGCCAGATTAGTAACGGATGGAAGACTGGAGATAAAAATTTTAGTAGGAGGGCAGTAAAGACGTTCAAATGGATGTAGGCTTCAGCAGCCATGCAGAAACGAGAAGCCTTGCAGAGAAAAGAATAGTATCATGAAGAGTTTCATCAAACCCATACTCGGACTAAAGACCCCAACAAAGAATACAAAAGGTCGCCCTCACACCGAAATGAGTCTTACAAAATATTCTGGGAAGGAGAGGTATTCTTGGAGCAGTAAATATATGCTCACCTGCAGTCTGCTTGCAGAGGATTGTACGCTGTAGTTCCGGAGCACGATTCGGGTTGAGAACCTGCGTTGACCTCGGTGCAGATGTGGTACGTCTGGCAGTCGTACGGGTCAGGGAAGGATCCGATGCCGTGGCACGTGAAGTCCTCGCCGGGCAGGGAAGAGTGGCACTCAGAGTCCGCTGACGCGACGCAAGCAGCCTGCTCTGCGCTGCACTTCTGATCCGCGCTGGAGTCGCATACTGCCACCACCGTGGCGTAGAAGCCGCCTGAACCATCCCCCAAACACACCAGCACCTGCACAAACACAGCAACGTACTTCGAATACATGTAGAAAAATAAGAAAATAAGAACTCCTATTTTTTTTTAGTTTTATACACACACAAATTCCAATACCTGCACAACGAAACTGCTTTTAGAAGACAAAGGAAATACAGACGTTGTTTGCTAGTCGGCCTTGATTTAAATCAATGGAGAAAGTCGAAAATTCGTGCCGGGCAGGGATCCGAACACAGGTCTCCAGCTCAAGCTCAGTACTTGGATGCTCGGACCACTGCGCCATCCGGACACAGGTGTCCTCTGAACCGCACGGACGACCCTTAGCATACCTACCGTCAGGCCCGAATTCCCAACTTATCGCACAACACTAATATAGTGCCCTTTGACTATCATCCTCATTTCCTGAGACATTTCGCTGATTCCCGTAAGAGTTCAGCACTGATATCTCTCTCACACTCACACACTCGCGCGCACGTGTGTTTGTGTAACTGAGGCGAGAATGACCAATGATTTTATCAGTGCAGATGCGCATCGGGCTCTGTTACGGGAATCGGCAAAATGTCGCGAGTAATGAGAATAATGGGCAAGGAGGCACTACATTTGTAGTATGTGGGTATCTAGGTCTGTTGGGAGGCATGCTGAAGCAGTCTATGTACTCACGACGACCATTGTGTGTGGCTAGCGCAGAGGAAAGCGCATCTGCCTGCTAAGTAGGAGACCCCGACTTCGTATCCCCGTCCGGCACAAATTTTCAAGTTTTCCAGTTGATTTACATCAGTGTCCGCTTGCAGCCATTGTTTGTAATTCCACTGTGTCTTAATTCACAGTAGCTTTAGATCAAAAAGTGTCAGTTCTTTCGGACGTGTCTGAAAGATCAGACAATATATATATGACATTGCGTTTATTTCTTTTTGTAAAGAGAACAGAGAATGGCAGTTGTTGCCGCATTTCAAGCGTTCAGAATGGTACTGGTTTCAAGCCGTCCATGAAATTCTGTCGGCTAATGACTTGAAGTGTAAGGTGTCCATAATTAAACTTCCAGTATCAAAACGCTGTAGAAAGAGAAACGTTGCTCAAAATAACGTCAAATTTGAATAGCATATTATTCGCGCATACGGAAACATCATGGGAAAAAATTACAAAAAATTGACCAATACAGGTCGCTATAAGCTCCAGAACATCCATACCAACAGATGAGCGGAGCCCATCATGACTGCATCCATAAAGGACCGCGCGATGCTGGTACAGCTCTTTTACAAGAACGGTGACTGTGCGCTAGTAGCCATGCAGAGGTTCTGGACAGTCAACAGAATGAAAAAAGGCATTAGTTTGATGCCTGCTGAAGGTCTGGAGAAAGTGACTACAAACTTCGAAAAGACAGCTTCTTTTTGTAATGCAGTGTGATAGAGGGAGGAAGGCAGTTCATTCGACGTCTCTCGAACATTTGGCCACCGCACTACAGGACGGGACGGGAGGTGGTGTGCAAAACATGCCACGCACGGGAAGTTCCCCGAACACTGGACGCGCCTTCGAGGGCACGGTATACAAAATCGCACGAAATACGTTGCATCACTGCCCATACAAAATTACTCGTGTTCAGGAGTGACTTCCTGTTGACTAGCCAAGATGACAAACTTTCGCTCTTGAATTACATGTTCGCATGGCCGTGGAACATTCTGTGGACTGAGGAAGCCATTTCTGTCTCCAAGAACACGTCAATATGCAGGACTGCAGAATGTGGACAACGGGAAATTTGCACGCACGTCAACCCGTACCACTTCACTCTGCAAACGTGACTGTATGGAGCGGGTCGACTAAATCGTTTTTCGTAGGGCCGACTTTTTTTGAAGAGATGTGTCCTGCGGGTCCTGTTACCCATATCGTCACTGGTAGACACCTCGAGGGTCTTTTGCGCACCAAAGTCATTCCAGCTCTCCAACAGCGAAGGTGTGTGGGTAGGATAATTTTTATGCAAGATGACACTCCTCCGCAAGTTGCATAGCCAGAGAAGGGACTGCTGCAGAGGCACTCCCAAAATCCTATAGTTATCAGCCGTGATTTCCCTACAGTCTGGCCGTCCGTATCATCAGATCTCAATCGTGTTACTTTTGGCTGTGGGGTTATCTGAAGGCTGTGGTGTTCAGTGTTCCAATTACGAACGTAGCTGAATTGGAGGCACGTAGGCCTATTGCGCAACGCATACTGAACGTGACCCCAAACACACTGCAATATGTTGTGGAACACGCTGCTTCTCGATTTCAGCTTGTGGCAGAAAACGGTCGACAGCATACTGAACATGTCTTGCACCGGACTCACGACAGTTAGAAATCGGTGTAATTTGGTTTTTAGGCGTTTTTTGGCCCCTGGACAATTAAAAACTGATTTTTTCTATCCTATGTGGTGGGACATTACCGTGACGGATGAGCTTACCTAACTAGCAGTGCCGCAACTGTTGCCTGCCGAACCTGTGCAGTCATGCATGTTGATCAGTTCGGATGGTATAATGCGCAATTCAAGCCACAGCCATCGTATTGCGATTCATTTGTAATTTGTAGACGACCCTATTTACATTAAGACGTTTACAGCCCCATCTATTGGTAAAATTTTCTTTAAATCTTCATGTGTGTTTGTGTTTATTTCACGACGTCAGTAACATACTATTTAGATCTGACGTTATTCTGAACAGATGTTCTCTTTCTACAGCGTTTTGAAGCTGGAACTTCAAATATGGACTGCCTGTAGGTATACATCACGACTTCCCAGCAAAATATCTGTGTCGTATTGGAAACAGATTTTTGTTTTGACTACAGAACAAAAGTTTCGCTGGGGAGCTCTCACACATATTCCACACAGTCTCTAACTTTATCCACGTGATTTCCACATTTTAGGAGCCATGAATAAAGATATTCGTGGCCTTCTATGTCCTTCGGACGCAGAGATGCACGCCTAGACACAATCATGGTTCCGCAGGCAAATGCAACAATTTTCCATGAAGGTACTGACGTCTTATCTGTAAGTGCAGTAAGTCTATTAACAGTTATAGCAGTTACTTTTGTAATAGTAAACGTTTACTTACTTTTATTCCATCCGTCTCACTTTCATTTGACTACCCCTTACAGAATGTTGTTAGCGTCTTTGGACGTCTTCTTGACCACACAAAGGCAAGGGAATGCAATAGGCAGCTACAACAGGGGTCACAGTACTGTCAATTTCATTATGTTGTTTACGCACCATGCGATTGGTCTACGTCAATGCTCTGTTAAGTATTGTGTGCGTTCACCTCTTTTTCATGTTTTTGGCATTACATCATCAATGCAAAACCACAGAAATTGAGATTATTATTACATCAAATTATTATACACCTATGATGAAAGAGATACATATTGTCCCTAATATCTGGTCTGATAAATTTTAATGTGTGTGTAGGAGGCCGCCTGACATTGGGACTGGTAAATTGTACTATCTGTACTGGTATTTAGTACGGGGTGTAACAGGCGTTCATTCGCGGTAATGCTCCAAGTACGTACTCGCTCATCTATGGCTATTAGTGCATCGTTAGCCCACGTGTGTCCATGTCAGGAAGGGCCACAATTGATTGCAACTTGTATGTTTGCAGGTGAGGACCCCTGCAGATGGTACAGTTTGTTGGGCGTGAAAGGAACCAATGAGGTCAGCTGTACACCCATTATAGTTATAGGACCCGATATCAGTCTGACCGTTCTAATATTACGACTTATTCGACCTGAAATTAGGAGACCACATGAAGTCGAATGTGCACACGATCCAGTTTTATTATAGCCGTAGGTCTTCCGTTTATTACGGTAGGCACATGTGTCATTCTGTTTAGAAGTTAGAAACTTTAATAATGCAAATAATTATTTATTAAATAACACAAAATCATGACACAGATCCCACTGTATTGGAACTATTACTATGAGCTTCACGTCAATTCACTTCTACAGCACAAGCTTCAAAATGCTAACAACTGCAAAATCGGAGGCTATATTTGGTATTACTCCTCAATATAAAAGGCAACTCCACGTTCCACTTCACTTTTCAGAGTAGCCGTGGTCTCATGATAACTATAAATTAGAACGTAAATTTATTTCTCAATGTGTCCAAACCGAAACAAAGCAAAACTGTAGAAACATGCTTGATAAATGGAGAAACGCGTCGCGAGCTTATTGCCACGTACCGCTACTACCAGCCGTGCTGTTCGTGCATGCAGTATTGCTATACTTCAAGCACGAATCGCATGCAGTCCGTCAGATTGCGTAGGGTTTCTATTTGACCAGCGATCATCGACCGATTACTGCGATTTTCCCATGCGCTGCGTAGCGTTGCTCGTGTGTAGGCCCCTCAACGGCCATCGCTCGACAAGGTAGGTACAGTTCGACAGCTGTACATCGCACAAATTGCTTATGTTGCTGAACTTAGCAACAGCTAGCTAGTCTACTAACGATCATACAAATGTGTTATGTCATTACATCTACGAACTTGAATAATAAAGAAGTTCAGAAGCAACAGTGTCGCCGCATAAACTACCGAGATGGCCACTCGTAACTGGTGGAGCACACAGAGCAGCAGATCACAGGCAACTGAAGTGGCCGCCCCTTTGAAAGAGAGTGAGCCTTACCCATCACCACACCGTCGGAAACAGCGAACTCACCTGTGAACAGTCGTCACTGCAGATAATCTCGCTAGCCGCTGTGCAGACCCCCCGTTGGTCGTGTCTGAGCCACCATGGCAGCTTGCCGAGAGCCGCGCTGGCGTGGGCGGCACACAGCAGCTGCAACAGAGAATGGCGTGAGCTCTACACCGTGTTCCATAACAGCCCGCAGCAGTTTCAGTGTGGCTCATGGTTCGGTTACTGAAATGATACGCAATGTGTTGTTCCCATAACTTAATACTACTGTTCATTGGGAAAAATATATTACCTAGCTTGTATATGACGAGCAATGTACATGGACTAAATTACGTTTCATTTTTGACACACTAAAATTTCTTTGCGATGAAATACAAAACACTGAATATATTTAAGCAAAGTTAGATGTAATTAGTTCTCTTATTCCCTAGGTTGAATGTAAATTCTGAGATCGACAAATCCATGACATTTGTGAACATAATATTTATCTTTTTTGCGTTTCCGGTCGGTGTTTCGTCTAGAAGAGCTTCTATTCAGGTTTTTAGATTATTTTAGTTGGTATCACCAACGTTTAAAGTGTAGAACTTTGGATACTCTGTTTACTGCCCTGACACTATGTTGGAGTTTCAGTGGCCCCAGTACATGTTGTCAGCATAACATTCACATCACATGAACATGCTGACAGATACACATTTAATTTGTGCAGCATGTATTGTTTTCTGTACGTCATAATTACTGGGAACTCAGTTATTATTTAATCTATTATTAATTTACAGTGAAAAAAATTTTCATTGTTGTGCGCTGAATCGGAACATAAAAGAAATCTTTCACATTGTGCTAGTTGGACATTCAAGTGAACCAAGTTTGTATGGTACTGAGTAACCACGCTGAGATGAGAATGGTAGTTTTAAATACAGAAAAAGTGTTAGTTATAATCGCATTACCGAAATGAAAATGGACTATAACATCATTTTTATGCATATCAGACAATGAAGTCTGATCTGTGGAATATAACACTGAACTAATATTTTGTGTACTAAAGGTAAGTACAAGGAAATGACTATTTTTGCACTGATGCTTTCATTAATCAACATGCCATCTTGCATGATGTAACTCGTCTGCCTGCTCCAACTGATTTAGTTCAACAGTCTCTTCCCTAAAAGTGTCTGAAACCAAATGCTGCCAAATTTTCTATCACACTACTATAAATATTAGTTCTGGCTGTCAACAAAAAAGTTAGCAGCATTAGATGAAGTCAGCCGGTGTGGCCGAGCCGTTCTAGGTGCTTTAGTCTGGAACCGCGCGACCGGTACGGTCGCAGGTTCGAATCCTGCCTCGGGTATGGATGTGTGTGATGTCAGGTTAGTTAGGTTTAAGTAGTTCTAAGTTCTAGGGGACTGATGACCTCAGATATTAAGTCCCATAGTGCTCAGAGCCATTTGAACCATTTGAACCATTAGATATAATAATTGCTGGTGTGAAAAGCAACAGGAAAGCTTAAGCAACATTATGCTGTAATCATATTAGATGCAAACTAACTTTTCATGCCCAAGAAATTATGTTAGGGAACCAATGAAGTTTTTTACAGGAGCAAGGAGCAATCCATTAGATAATGACCGAGTGCTCTGTGCGGCAAATTATACAGTATCTAAATTATTATTATTAACGGATATGGCGTTAACAGCCATAGGCCCGTATTACCATCTCATCATATTTTCCTCAACAACAGTCTACGTGATTGTTACCACAGTTGCTCTGATAAATTCTAGAACTTCCTTCCCTTATGTTAACGTAACTCTGCAACTGTTCTAACTCTAATGGCCTAGTTGTTAACAGAGCTTGCAATGTATCGTGAAACGATAACACAGCCGTATTATGTCTGATCAAGTCAGGTCAACCTCACTTACCAGAACGGCAATCTTTACACCTGTTGACTGCTCCATGTTGGCCTGAATCATTTCGGATGCATTGGACCAGCGCTTTAAATGCTTTTGTCTACCCTTGTGTTATCAAGAGACCTACGAGATAGCGTTGATATCGGACAAATCGCTGCGGAACACTTTGATGTTTTGACAACTGTTATCGAAGCAATTGATGCAGTATGAGGAAGCATTTACGAATATCATTGTATTTTCGCAAGTATAATTTGATTTTATGGAGCAGGTGCTACTAGAGTAGTAATATACACAATTAAATACACAGGACATTGAAGTCACATGCAAGATTTTGTGAATTTCCAGTAGGCCTCCTGCACAACAGCAAAATCGAAGTCTCCAGAATAATACGAATGTCGATAAGACTGTATGTGAGAGTATTATCATTGCCATTGTTTCAATCGTTCATTACAATGGCTACTTTACTTTGTTTACCAAACGATAATGTGTTCCGAAACTTCCTGGCAGATTAAAACTGTATGCCCGACCGAGACTCGGTGGCTCAGATGGTAGAGCTCTTGCTCGCGAAAAGGCATAGGTCCCGAGTTCGAGTCTCGGTCGAGCACACAGTTTTAATCTGCCTGGAAGTTTCATATCAGCGCACACTCCGCTGTCGAGTGAAAAATCTCATTCTGGGACAATGTGTTCCCTTTGCGTTCAGTATCGTTTTTAAACTCCACAATAAACTAGGTTATGCTTTGCTCCTTATCCACATCAGTAGTTGATCAAATGAAACCCAGTACATGTGACAAGCGTAATACTACTGCACTGGTTTGCATCTAGAATCTAAAGCGAAAATGATATCTTTATTTTTAATTTCTTTCATATGCATTTAATTCGTTCAGATTTACGTTTGTTATGTGGCCGCAAATAAAGATTTGTTTCCAAAACTTCCATGGTAACACATTTTATTTTATTCTCTCAGCACATCTGTTTGGTTTAAAATAACTTTTCGAAGCTCTTTTAGAACTATAATTCGCTTTTAGTGAGTTATACTTATGTCGGAGCGGGACATTCTTCCTCGCAAATTTTGTGCCTAATTTTTATAGTTCCACCATGGCAATAAATATTTTACTTTTAATTGTTTCTTACAAACGCGCAAGGGAGACGATCGATGATCAGATTTGTAGACGTCAGAAGACATGCGATCAATTGGTAGATTTGTTTCATACATCAGAAGAATTTATTGTGAACAGAAAGACTGGGAGAGGAACTGTCACCCTTACTGTTCAATGTTGTACTAGAAAAAGTAATTAATATTGGCAAACTAAAACGCTCTAGTGATGTCAAATATCTCCGAAACAAGAAATGCGCGAAATATCTCCAAAACAAAAAATGAAGTTTGGCCACAAGTGTCAGATATTGACTCGATAAATAAAGAACACGTAACTTTAGTTCTGACTGCACCGGATGTGTTGAAATGAGGATTTAGGTTTAAGATGGATGACATCGAAAGTATTATACTCAACTAAATTTGGAGTTATATATGTGGTACTTCATCCTACTATCTTTCATTATGTTAATGATTTTGATTATGGAACACACGGTTTTATTTTGGTTCATACTAGGTTTTTTCTTCAATGTGGCTTAATAAAGCGCTTAAGAAAAGTTCAGATCACATTATTTATTTCTGGTGGCCAAAGTTTCATTGTGTTTTTTAAACATTGACAACAATGGAATGGTACTTGAGAGTTGTGGAAGTATAGGTCGGTCACTGTATCCCCAAATCAATGCTAACTTTCCCCACGTACAATCTTTTCCATTACTTTCTCTGCATTTTAGTAAATGTATTGTGTTGATTAGTAAGTATGTAATCCTTTAATACAAGCCCAGAAATTTCGCTCTGCGAAAGAGGGATCAAAATAAGTGAACACCTGTCTCAGCTTATCCGCAGATCTCGAACATTTCTGAGAAAATGACGGTCAAGGTTTTCGAAGTACGATATGTGTTTTTTGAGGGTGGGACATTTTCGACCGTAGAGGTGGCACAGTGGCCAGCCTCGCGGCTTCGAGTTTTGCATCCTGTGTTCGAAGCCCGCATATTGTTACTGTTTTTGTTTTTCATTTATCTATCCATGTCCGTAGAAGAGCACTACTCGAAGCTTCTCCAATGTATGTTGAAATAACGTTGTCGTTATTCGTCTACCAACTTTCTGCCTGGTGAACGAATTTAAAAAAATACAAATAAATGAGAAAATTATTTGAAATTGTTTTCGGCGAAGCTCCTGTAGCGTCTCGTGACTCATAATTAATTGGAGGCGACAGTTTTCGGAAAAATGGTCAGTTATGCGTGGTTTGCAGCGAAATCTTTAGCGATTTTAACTTCAAATGAGATTCATACGAAGTAAAGTCACTGTGGCAAAACTTTCTTCACGCGATTCTCATGGTGTTTAGAATATGTGTGTTTAGAATGGTTCTACGATCGGTACCATCCAAGGGAATGCACCGAATCTTCCTCAAGAACAAAGATAAGAAGAAAATGCAAGTATTAGTGTAGGAATTGATTTAAGAATGAAATATAAGAGTATGAGAATTTAAAAAGATTGTAACGCCTGAAAATACCATACACACTCATGCATTACATGAACGCTGTATGACACTTATTGTGACGCAGCTATAAGTTAACGATTAATTTAACGGCCTTATATCCCTTAACTTATTATGAAAATTTTTTGTAGTAACCTTCTACGAACATGAATAGATAAACAAAACAGAGTAAAGTAAAATCGGGCTTAGAACACGGGGCACAAAAAAGTGAAGCCTCGTCCCAAATCACTGTGTTGGTCCTTCAGTTCAAATTAACGTGTGCTAAAAAGGGTAAAAATACGGCCAAAATTTTGATCGCTATTTTCTCGGAAACGGTCGAATATTTATGGATAAGCCGTGACACGTGTTCGCTTATTTTTACCCCTCTTTCACTGAGCGTAAGCGTGCATTCGACTAACCCCAAACCACATTCATTTTGGACTTTAGTGGTGTCAAGCGAGAGGTCTTTCGATGTAGGCTGGTTCTGCTTCGGTACCAGCGACGGCCGAGTATTGGTTGGAAGGAGGCGAGTTGAGGGTCTGCAACTAACGTGTCTGCATACTAGACACACAGGACCTGCAGTCGGTGTTATTGTCTGGGCTGAGATTCCGTATGACAGCAGGAGCACTCTTGTGGTTGTCCCACGCACTCTCACTGCAGAACTGGCGATTCGACCTGCTGTGCTTCTATTCGTAAACAACATTCCAATGGGTGTTTTCCCGAAGGATAACGCTCACTCACATACCGCTGTTGTAACGCAAGATGCTCTACACAGTGTCGAGGTATAGCTTGGCCTGCTTGATCGCCAGATTTGTCTCCAATAGGGCACATCATCAAAAGACAAACAGCGTTGACCTCACGGTACTGAAGTACCAAGTGCAACAGGTATTGAACTCCAACTCAAAAGCTGCACCCGTCACCTGTACCACACAATGCACGCACGTTTGCATGCTTACATTCGACATACTGGCGCGTAGACCTGTTATTAATGTACCAGCATTCCGGATTTTCAATCGATTATCTCGCACTTACATTAACCTGTGATCTTGCAATGTTAATCACGTAAATATGCTACCTAGACAAACGTATTCCGGAAATATAGGTAGTCTACAGTAACTATTTTTTGATGTAGCGATATGTCTTTAAATGTCCCTTACCTGGAAGGTACATCTCAGCCACACCTCTGAATGCTGTCTCCAGCAGTTTACAACTTTGTTACTGTAGCCGGCTGAAAAGACTCCAAGTCAGTGTGAGTTCGATGACAGAAGCGAAGGGAGCAACAACAGACGGCGTCAGAGTGCGTGCAAAGTGTTGATAAAATTATCATTCATGAGAGAATGTCACGTACAGGAAATATATGAATATTACAAGTAAAATAATTAGTAATTATAGAATGCACGAAGGTCACAAAAGTCATGGAATATCTCCTAAAATGTGTCCGACCTCCTTTTGCCCAGCGTGGTGCAGCAAATGGATGTGGCAAGAAGTTAACATGCCGTTGCAAGTCCCCTGCACAAATACTGAGCCATACTGTCTCTATAGCCGTCCATAACTGCGAAAGTATTGCCGATGCTGGATTCAGTGCACGAACTGTCCCTCGATTACGTCCCGTTAATGTTCGATGAGACTCATGTCGAGCGATAAGGGTGGCCAGATCATTCTCTCTAATTATCCACAATGTTCTTCAAACCAATCGCGAACCGTTGTGACCCTGTCACATAACGCATTGTCTTCCATAAAAATTCCATCGTTGTTTGGTAACACAGAATCTATGAATTTCCTAATATGAACATTTCCAGTCAATGACAGGTTTAGTTCGACCAGAGGATCTAGTACACTTCATACCAAGCACCACATCTTGCGCAGTTCCTTGTTGACAACTTGGGTCCATGGCTTCATGGGGTCTGCGCCACACTCGAACCCTACCAACAGCTCCTGCCGACTGAAATCGGGACACATATGACCAGACCATGACTTTCCAGTGTTGTAGGGTACAACCAATATGGCCTTTAGGCCAGGAAAGGCACTGCAGGCGACGTGCTCTTAGCAGAGACACTCGCGTCAGTCGTCTGCTGCCATAGCGCATTAACGCCAAATTTCGCCGCACTGTCCAAACGAATACGTTCCTCATGCGTCCACATTGATCTCTGCTGTTATTTCACACAGTGTTGCTTGTCTATTAGAACTGACATCTCTACGCAAATGCCGCAGCTCTCAGTCGTTCAGTGAAGGCCGTTGGCCAATGTGTTGTCCGTGGTGAGAGGTAGTGCTTGAAATTTGGTATTCTCAGCACACTCTTGACACTTTGGGTCATCGCTAACAATTTCTGAGAAGCAATGCTCCATGCGTCTATCTCCAATTACCGTACCACCTTAAAAGTCCGTTAATTCCCGTTGCGCGGACATAATCATGTCGGAAACCTTTTCGCATGAGTCACCTGAGTATAAATGACAGCTCCACCAATGCACTGCCCTGTTATACCTTGTGTACGTCATACTTCTGCCATCTGTGCCTGCGTATATGGCTACCCCGTGGCTTTTGTCACCTCAGTGCATTTTACTGTTCAACACAGTGTCTAATCTGATTGATCAAGGTTGAGCTGTTCATACTAGTATTGCATGCTAACAGTTGGAGCGGACAAGCCGAGTGAAGAATATTAGGTAAATTAGAGGAGAAAACCATTAATAGATAGTTCTTATACTGCAGAGTGAATATTCTGAAACCATGAAATTAATTAACTACATACGATTTGCAATAAGAACTACAGTACATATCAAAGAATTGCCATGTTATAAACTGTGACCATTACAAATCGCTTCTAGGGAAGCCTGTTTTCTCGAAGATAACAGTAGTGCAAATCTTGTTTTGCCACATCAGTTAAGTTTTAATAACTCTAAATTTGATTTTCGTGTTAAACGTGTCTCTCAACAATACTTGCATGTAAAATGTGGAAAGCGCCTCAACAATGAACTCGTTCACTTTAATACACATTATGACATACAAAGAGACATTTTCTTTCGCTATAAATTCAGACACACTGAGCCATTTTCAATGAGCGTCGTTAATGTAGCCCCCAAGTAGTTTTACTAACTGATTTCTGCTGCCCTTAATTCAATACTTTTATATCGTATTTCTTCAGGTAAGTTCACTTATCCTTCCCTTTAACAGTTCATTTCATATGCGTGAA
Source organism: Schistocerca americana (assembly GCF_021461395.2). Taxonomy (NCBI): domain Eukaryota; kingdom Metazoa; phylum Arthropoda; class Insecta; order Orthoptera; family Acrididae; genus Schistocerca; species Schistocerca americana. The sequence goes on from NC_060122.1 coordinate 313,471,033, forward strand.
CTGAGCAGTCTATTAGTAGTGTATCAAAGTGGGTATGAGATCAATTAACGATCTAAGGTCACTATCCAGGCCACCTGTGCCTTTAGCCTCTAGGGCAATTTCATGCGGTAAATGATCACAAGGTAACTTCATACCTACAACACGTCTAGTTAACTCCTTCCTCGTTTCTGCTCACACCACTAGGCCAATTGTTCGAAATAAAAATGGCAGAAAACGGAAGGCCACCCATCTACTGTGAGCTTACGAATACACATTCATGGTCATCCTCCCCCTGATTGATCTAGTTCAATTGCGTAACTTAAAAATGGAGGGAAAATCAAGTCCCTTGTCCCGTCCCAGCTCTCTCTAGTATAGCTGTGTGAGTCTCGTCATTTCAGTTAAGTTAACCACAGTAAATAGATCGTCTTGAAGTGTTATCAGAAACCGGGCACTGCTGTTGCACAGAACAAATAGAATAATAAGACTGCAACGTTTTAATGTAAATATTAGTCCACCATCTCTCTCATTATTATTCGTTTATTATTCTTCTATATGTGTTATTTGTGTTATTTGCAAATATGACTTTTGTATTTTTCACTAGCATAACCTCCCCCCCCCCCCCCCCCCACCCCCCCGATGAAGTGGACTGGGAGTCAACACTAGCTGATATTGGCCCAGGACACACAGCTGTTTGAGTTTCTGCACCAAAGCAAAAGCAGATACCTGAATTCTGTGATCAGGAAATGCAGCTGGCGTATACACCTCAACAGCAGCAGCAGCACAGCGATGGGCTTTCAAAGCAGCAACCAGATTTCCTCAATACACCAAGCTTCAGTTAAATGATTCCAGAATACTACTTTTTCACCAATACTTATCACATAACTGCCAGCAGATCGAAACACGTGAAGTTAGGTGCTGAAAAAGACATTGAAGTTGTAGTTACAGTAAAACTAAAGAATGTTAAATGGGGTGCTAAAGTGCAATACACATGGTTTGAGTAGGATATCCATGTAGTATGATGGGGTACATCGAAATTCCGTTGTCAAATAAATATAACCCATCTCATACTCCTGTCGACATTCATATATTTGGCAGGAAGATATCCGTTATCGATACATATGGAGAAGGAATGCGGAAATTAACGCCTGGAGACTTGTTGCTTTTTTTAAATCACTAAAGTGTTGTGAACTAGCGTGACCCGTACAATGCATTAGTGATCGCAGCAGACAGGCAGTCGTATGTCAGAGCGGTATTCTATGACTTTGTAAGATATCTGCGTGTGCATAGTGAATTACAATCTATAATCAGATGTTCATGTAATACCAAAGTATGCTACTATCGTCCCATAAGTAATAAATCCATAGAAGCGGAATTTACAGACATAATACCTAAGTATTTAGTTACCGCTATGGTTTGAATGCAGTGCGGGCTGAATTTAATATTTGTGAAATATTGCAAAATAAAAGACCGTAATTTTTGACTGTTGCAGTTAAAAATGTATATTAAGTATATATAGCAAATTAATGTTCCCCATAAAACTCTTTTTCTCCCATATCATACTGCCATTCAAACATTTATAAAGCTACATCTAGCTGATGCAGAGTTATCGCCTCACCACAGCAACTGATTCAATATGTCGTAACAGCATCTATATGGAGAACCATACCTCGCTGCAGAGAGGGAGAGGGAGAGAGAGAGAGAGAGAGAGAGAGAGAGAGAGAAAGGCAGAGAGACAAAGAGAGAGAGAGAGAGAGAGAGAGAGAGAGAACTGGCCACCCGCATTGGAAGCTGCAGCCTCAATAAAAGCCACCAAGCTTCAATTCACAGACGTCATGTGCCTGCTACCAACCATGAAAATTCCACATACAGCATACAGATCACACTAATGGAGGGCGAGAGAGATGGAGAAACGACCTCTTGGCCACTCTTCGTTGTAGCGGCAAGCACATCTGAGCTAACCAGTGGCCAAGATAGCAGTCCTGCCAATACATTATTCCAGCCTCAAATTGTGGCCACTAACTACTACATCGGCCAGCAAGCATCACATGTATACCTAACAGATATGCAAGCATGCAGCAGCTGCCATGATAATGTATCCCTTAACTTGTTGATCTGTGAAGCAGTCAGTAAAGGAGAATGGATCAACTAATTTCATTTCCTCACACGTTCTGTATTTCAAATGTTATCAAAGATCCTTAGTCATTGTAGATCAGTGACTAAGTTGTTCGTTTCTTAACCAGGAGTTTATACAGAAATAGCCACAATACCATAATCCACCCAATTTGCTAAACTGCAGTGACTTCACATACCATTATTATTACGTTTAAGGATGCAATAAAATAATGTAATCTGCAAGTGCATACGTTTAAAAATTTACTAAATACCAGTTATGCGACCTTGCTTAGTCTAGACAAGTGGCTAAGCTGACAAGTGACCCTATTGTACAGAATCTATGAGAAAATATGGACTTGTTTGTAGGAATTACTGTGAAAACTCTTCATCCATCAGAAGAAATCATAGTTCAAGTCTACAATTCATGCTGTGCATCAGTACATGCAAATATGTATGAATCAACTGTGACAGATGTAGGTACAAAACTTCATTCTTTTCTAATCGTTTCCTATATCCAGCAATACATATGGGATTATAAACAAAACAAAAGTGCAAACGCTAAACGTGCCTTTTTATTTCCCTATAAAATCTCCTGTAGGCTAATGTCAGCAAGTAGTGATCAATATGACTCAGTAAATGAAACATCCTCATCACAAGGACTTCATAGTAAGCGACTGGTCCAGAATTGATTCTAAAACCTGAGAAAGAAGAAGAATTGATCACCCCTTCCTGATAATATATGAGCTATAACTGTTGACTGAAGCAGTTCCAGAAAAAATTGTTGTCATGTTATAGCTAATATAACCTAATGCGATTTGCTTCGAGCAGCAATTAATATTTTCAAAAATATTATATCAGGCCAAATACCAGCTATTACAGGGGATCCTGCATTTCATCAATAGTGAAACATACACAAAATTCAACGAAATCAGTGATATTCCATCACATGAAAGAGTAAAGCCTAACAGTGTGTTCATATTTGATGATGTTGAAGTGGAAACACAGGTCAGATATGGAAAAATTTGTGTTTCGGCTATCATATGGGGATTGATGATGTCTTTTATTTACATTAAACATAATCTAGGATTCTGAAGCAGCTGCTAGTCGATGCTGCAAATCTTATTATTACTTTCAAACAGGACAATTATTAAACTCATCTAGGAACTAAAATGACATTCAGTGAATTTATTTCCATATATATGGATTTCTGGACTCGCACATTTTATGGGTGTCTGGTTGATGAAACAAGATAACTGAGTGATGGGCGATAGAGATAAAACTATCTCGAACCTATTACATTGAATACGTTGAAAAAGGAATGACGCATACTTGTTTGACTCATTGGCGATTTATCCCTTCCAGCAGAATTACGCTGCTACTCTCAACAACCACATGTTCTACAATTTTTGACGCTAGTAAGACATCTGTACATACGTAAGTGGATATTTCTCCCTCATGTTCCTCCTGTTCCTCCTGACGGCTGAATATAAACAAGCAATGAACACATCATTGCATCAGTTGAGGTCTTTGTTGTGATGTCACACTCTGACTTTAAAAGAACATTTTTTTTTGTTCTACATGGGAACTACGTCAATCAATAGTTTTATAGAGCTACACAAGGATAGAATGGAGTATCACATCGATTGGTTTGAAGACATACAACAGCATTCCCATTAGCACCGATAACAACAATAAACTACATCTAAGAAGTGTTAAAGCTGTGGAAATATCTCCCCTCCCCACAACAGTCTGACAAAATGTTGACGATTAAATGCACTTATAAAACAGTTTATGAAAGGGTTTGAGTAACGTTAAAATGTTAATACATTTAAAAAAATAAAAACGAGATAACAAACAACAGCATTCAGCCAGGAAGTTTCAATAGGACTGCTATTAGACTTCTCAAGGCATCAGGTTTTGGAGACGAAATGCAATAAATTTTACAAATCAGAACAACCAGTGGATGGACAACCACTTAACATACCTTGCATCAGTATCAATATTACAACAAATTCATATCTCAATGAGAGAATCTTCACTTCTGTGGGCCCAGGATACAAAACAGTTTAGGAACCTACCAACGTTATATACCTCACAAGGACCGTTCAAATATTAGCCCATCTCGAACTGAGTGTTGTGGACCAGAACTGGAATGAGTTGATTTTCAAGGTACATCTTCTCCTGAAGCAGCATTTCTGAGAAATATAACACTGATGTACACAACTATCAATACACCACTTTGCGGTGTAGGCATAGCGCCATAACACAAGAGAATTACAAGTTTTTTAATTGATAGGATTGAAATCATGGAATGATGTCACTTGACATAAGAGCTCCAGCTAAATATCATAAGCGAATTATTTTCCGAGAAATATTTGTCCTGCAAACCGTTTGGTTTGCTGAGATTTGAAAGTAATTATGAGCTTATGATTGTTGTTTAAGATCAGTATTATTTAACAATTCCAAGCAACAGTTTCCTGCACCTGGAAGGAAAATTTGTGAAGAAAGAGGGAAGCTGTACATCGACATCGCAACTTATAGGAAATGCTTTCGCCTTTTTGTGTCTGGAAATAATACACGATCTGAATGGCATTGAGCAGGACTATACTAGAAATGTTGTAATCACGTTGACCATTAAAAAACTTAATGTAACAATTCCAGACTTGAATTGTCTATAGAATGCAGAACAGTTCACAAATGGATTGAAAAGTGACTATGATCACTTTAGTGTGTGTATCCCACTCAAGATGTTTATGGGTTACTTTGAGGACATGTTTCATGTCTTCATGAACGCAAGTCAGAACTATGCCTGGTACAAAATGTAACTTATAACATCTCACACATTCAAGGACAGCAAAATGATCCTGAATAGAAAAAAACTGTGTTGGAGAAAACAGTAATTCTGCAACACATGCAGAGCATTTAAGATTTTTGTGGGTACTGAATTCTGGTACTCAACTCCCATTAACTTTCTATTCATGAAAACTGTTTTAACATCCAGACAGACATGGGTCATTAAAACAGCTGTTTAACTATAAATGTCTTGATTCCTTGTACTGGCACTGCAAACCGACAGAAGGGGTTATCTGAAAAATAATTCCAGGATTCCAACGAATTCCACAGTTGTAATCTAGCCAATGCTAAAGAGTACTTGCATTATGAATTTTACTCATATGATAATTTACAAATTGACTGGGGTAGCAGTATTCACAGCATACTTTATGACACGTATTCAATTTTTCACTCTTACTACTATGAGGGCGATGAATTTGGATACATTCTCAGCCCACCAAAGTTTAAGGAATTAGCAACTATTATCATGATACGAATGTGTGAAACTGCGACTGATAGAATCTGAATCATCTGAAAATTTCCCCCTGTATTACTATATGATTGCATGATTAATTATTCATTTCTGACAGGAATTATGAGGGAGGTAATGTAAATGTAGATGTGCTGCTTTGAATCTAATGAATTTCACAATGACACCTCAAAGTATGAATGTGGGCAAATGTTATCTAAGTATATCACCTTTGCCATATTCACAAATGTTGTACATGTCATTGCAAAGGCCTCTACAAAAGTTTCATCACAAAATAGTTCAATGAATGAAATGTGCCGAGAGTCTAAAAACTGGATCATGGTTAATTTTTTCGTACCATTAGAAACGCTGTGTTCACCCTGGAATAGCTCACAGACTTATAGAGACATAATGCAGAGTCCTTGACCACACAGATATAATCTTTTACATCAGTGGCAGTGAGGAAACACTGTGGATGCACGAGGTTGGCAAGAGTGCTATTATTTGGAATCAGGAATCACACTATAATCCATCAATTCGATAACTGAAGTAGATGTAAGGGGAAGAAAGAAATAGTTGTATGGACATTTCTGATGATGTACAATTACTTTTAAGCTAGATAAGAAATAATTGAGATTTTTTAGAAAGCTTGGTATTTCTTTTTATTGTGTTCATCCTCATCTACTGACAATTTCTTTCACGTGTGCAAGTAAGGATTTGTATAAGATAAGCTATGCCGATCACTGGGTACAGAACAGGTAACATTTTAGATGTGTGATCTATACGTCTTTGAAATCGACAACGACTGTCTTCCCAAGGTCGTATACATGCAGCTCAATATGAAAAATCCCGCAATATTGTAGCACAAACTGAATTACACTTAGCACCTGGAAACTGAACTTTCTTCATCATTGCACTCCTGTTCAGTAAACCACCTGATGTGCGTGTCACCCAGTCTTTTAGACTAACACAACATTGCGTTGAAACTTGTGTATACATTTGATAATCAGTTGCATGCCAAAGATGGTCAGCGTGTATCGTTACACTCCTGAGGTGATATTGACTCTCATGCATGTTCTGGTGGTTAGAGATGATATAATCACATGCTGCTGAACAGAAACTCACTGGTGCAACACGACATTCTTGCATTTGACCAATGTTTGCTGCCCATACGAAAATAGTGGAAGCAATGCTCTGACAGAAGCCTTGCTGTATTTGTAGTGCTGTTAGCTACTATCTCTATATAATATTATCACCTGACACTGCAGTGGGGGATAAGACGTAAAGTTACCTGCGAATATACAAAATCCCTTTTTTCTCCTACTGGTTTATAAGAATTGGTGTAAAGTAACTGTTTACTAGACTTGCTTCGATGTATGCACACACAGCTTCAGAAAACTTCACCAGAGCTGCACATCTAGATAGTGGAAAGGCTCAGCTCATGATAGAAAAGAAGGTCTTTGCATATATTCGTTGGAGAGACTGAAGGGTAGCATACCTTGTAAGCTAACTACATTCACAATATATATGTGAGACAATTCCACAATGGATGCACACTACGGGTATGTGGTACACATTTGGCTGAAATGTGATATACTTGATATAAGGGAGTATACAAATTCTTACATGGCTACACATGTAGGTTTGCTTCCAGTTATTTTTGAGAAAATGCAAGTTGTATGCATGCAATCATACACACGTGACCCTGCCTTCTATTGTATCGTGCCAGGACTTTTGGTGATACCATGCTAAAAACGGCACTTCAACATCAAACTACTGATTATCGACGACATACTGTTGTTATTCGAATGTGGGCACTTGGGCACTTTACCAATGCGTCCATTGGTATGCAATACCAAATATTCCAATAATGAGAGGATAGGGGCGCACAGCAACTGATGATCAAGTTATGTTCTGTACCTGTATGTCACAACTCATACAGGCATTCAACCATCACTGCCGATTAGGAGGCTCTAACGAAATCACTGGACTGGGTAAATTCAAAGATATGACTGCAAATTCTGTGGTGTTTGGTATGTTGTGGAGACAGACCTGACGTATCTTAATAATATGTGTGGCACACACAATGATTTGCTGCTATGTCCACAGAGACTGTTTCCAAGCATTGGTTCTTCCCTAAGCTGATTCAGACTCTGCGGATAAACAAAGATACTAAATTCACTGCAGAAACCTCTTGCAATATATGAATTTGAGAAAAGAACTTATGAAAGTCATCCATGCTACCTCCTTCAATCAGTCATGCTAGTTTGGGGATAAATTGAAGTTAACACTGAAAAGAGGGCTTCTGCCATACATGATTTTGAGGAGGACTTAATGAGCAACGCAAGATTCGGCAAAACCATGAAGAATCTGTGAAACCACAGTGACATTTGTACAGCTATGCACTGAAATGTGTGCTATGGGACAAGTGTTTATATCACAAGGCAAAATTTTAAATGGGCCACTATTGCCAGTTAAGATTTTGTCATTCTTAAGATTGCTAAGGTTTCGATACAGTTCACGAAACCTGTTCATTTAAATATGTGCATCTTCGATCCATCCAAACTCTGCACATACCAGTTTCATTATCTTATTGTTAAAACTCATTTTGCGTATCCTAAGTCACTTTACATGGACACAGACAACTTCCTCTATTGATTGAAAGGCTGCAATCCAAAGGATTTAATAAGGGTAACACCTCGACCCAAGTGGCTCATCTGCATAGGCAACTGATAATCCTCTGTGCATAACGCCTCAAAACAAAAAGTTATCGGTCCCAATGATGCCAAGGTGAATGTTGACATATTGTGTTTGTGGATCTTACATGAAAACTTTAAACATACCGTACAGGTATAAATGAAACCCAAGTGCGTGCTAAGGGTGTCTACATCTACATCATCATCTACACGATTACTCTGCAATTCACATTTAAGTGCTTGGCAGAGGGTTCATCAAACGACAATCATACTATCTCTCTACCATTCCACTCCCGAACAGCGCGCGGGGAAAACGAACACCTAAACCTTTCTGTTCGAGCTCTGATTTCTCTTATTTTATTTTGGTGATCATTCCTACCTATGTAGGTTGGGCTCAACAAAATATTTTCGCATTCGGAAGAGAAAGATGGTGACTGAAATTTCGTAAATAGATCTCGCCGCGACGAAAAACGTCTTTGCTGTAATGACTTCCATCCCAATTCGCGTATCATATCTGCCACACTCTCTCCCCTATTACGTGATAATACAAAACGAGCTGCCCTTTTTTGCACCCTTTAGATGTCCTCCGTCAATCCCACCTGGGTCAGGTCTGGAGGTCTGTTGTGCATTCTGAATGGCACTCATGAACGAAGATTATGAGATGTGCCACTTCGATGATGCTGGTGCCTATCCGTCTCATGCTCCACAGACTGTACACCAAGTAAGTATTCAGTTGCAAGACCATGTGGTACACGCTGTGTCACACTTGGCAGTCAGTCTGTCATGCGACACTGAAAAACAGTACATTTGTGAGGACAGGCTTAAAACCCTTCTGTACATACACTATTTTCGGGTGAGTAGGTTTTTATTTCGAAATAGTGTATGTGTGCGTAAGTTTATTGAGAACAGAATGGCCTGTTTCCCATAGTACACATAAGTGTTTGTGTTTGTATGTATGTGTGTGTGTGTGTGTGTGTCTGTGTGTGTATGTGTTCGGGTTGGTGGGTGGGTAGTTCGGTGGGTGAGTGTGTGTTTGTATGTCTGAGTTGATTTCACACTAAATAATGAAAGCTTCTATATTGAAACAGTGGTTTAAAAGAGTGATGACTGTATCAAAAAAGTCTGTATCACCTATTTTTTAATGGCTGCGATCAGAAATGTGGTATACTGACTCTGTTTTTAGTCTTTCACTCTTTTGCTAGTATTAGTGTAAAAATATCTGTATGTAAGTTTCCAGTCTTTATTAAAGTAGTTCCTTACATAAAGAAGATTGTTACCAACTAAATATGTAGGTCTATTGCACAGAAGACATTGTTAGGTAATAAAATGTGACATGTTGTGAATAAACCAGAAAATAATTTGCTTTGATGTGTATAGATATTAATATTTACAAAAGATCTTACATCCTGAACCCACCAAATCAGATCACATTGGCAGTTCAGCTGGTTCTGATCTCTGCTGCTGGCGATTCGTGATGACACTTTCACTGAAATGTACAGAGTTTGAATGACGAGATAGATATAAATTGACTAGTAAGAGAAGGGGGAATATAAGAGGAAGGGGGACAGGGGATTTGAACTCTTGAGCCTAAACGACACAGCTCACAGACTGAGTTGTCTGAGAATGTAAACCTCATCTGACCATCAAGTTTTTGTATGCTCATCCTTCTGACTGGAGGTCTTGGTGATGACAGCTGTTCACTATTGTAAGAAAATGAAACGCCCACACAGTCCTTATGACCTTATTTCTTGTGTAGCTACCAGTTTCGGCGCTTCAGTACACCATGCTGAAGGGATTACCACGATCCTTATATACACTGCATCAATGGCTAATACAAATGATCAAGATTCCGGACTGGCAAAGCTGTTAGTAGGGGTAGGGGACGGGCACAGTCATAAAACACGAATTGTTGGCTTTTACGCAAATGAAGCAATGATCCTCAAAAAAATGGTTCAAGTGGCTCTGAGCACTATGGGACTTAACAGCTATGGTCATCAGTCCCCTGAACTTAGAACTACTTGAACATAACTAACCCAAGGACAGCACACAACACCCAGTCATCACGAGGCAGAGAAAGTCCCTGACCCCGCCGGGAATCGAACCCGGGAACCCGGGCGTGGGAAACGAGAACGCTACCGCACGGCCACGAGCTGCGGGCAAATGATCCTCCTTAGAAGGAAAATCAGTGTTCCTCTCTTTGCAATGAGAAAAAATAAACAACATCACCACAAGCAACTGATATGCTGTGTGACCATTTTTCCCACTCTATAACACACACTTAATCACAGCCTCCTGTTATAATTTTTCTTTCATACTCTCGTTCGACACCCCAACATCCATCAACATCCATGCCCCTTCCCTACCTCCCTCCCATCTCCCTCTCTCCTCTCTCTCTCTCTCTCTCTCTCTCTCTCTCTCTCTCTCTCTCTCTCTCTGTCCCTCCCCTTGCAACCCCCCATCCCAAAGGTTTCTTACGTATAGCAGACTTTCGGCAGTCGTAAGTGTCGATCAGAAAATAATGAATATTTGTCTTTCAACCTCCAGCACGATGCTGGAGGTTCAATTGATCAGCAAATACTTTTTTTTATTAATGTTGCTGTATATGAAACTGTCGAAGTTACAGTGAGATGTAACCTTTTTTGGCAGTGACTAGTCTTGGGCGTAACATCCATTACCAAACCATCGGCTTCATCGTAAGTACTGAAATGTACAATTGTAACTGCATGCGGTACATCTAGTGCATTTGTAATTTTCTAGCAATCTTAAGTAACTTGTACAGCACATCGACAACCTATGACCAATTTTTCTAACCAACAGCATCAGAACAACTGGCTACTTACAAATGGACAGGATATATTGTATTTCAAAACTTCCAGTGGAGACGATGGTTTGATAATGGTTGTTACGTCTTAAACTAGTAACAGTTAGTAAAGGATATTTCTCATTGCAACTTCGACGCTTTACAATTAGTAGCTTTAACAATATATATTTTCAAATCTATTTGTACTTTCTCATCTACTAAAACGTTCTCCATTCGACTGAAATAAAGTTCACTTGCAGTTTTACTAAAAACAGTCTGAGGTCGGGAAATGTAAATATTCATATAAATATTGGACATGACTTCACATCACAGAGTGTTCTCCCATTTTGCTTGGGCAACAGCGTCAAACCAAGAGCCAGATAACCATATTAGACGGCATATTCACGACCACATAGGCCAGCCTGGGCAAGGATCGCTTGCTAGGTTTCTACTGTACTTTGATCCTGTATTCTATGAAGGCTCATCTCGACGTATTTCCTATCTCAGTGTAAGAGCTCGTAAGTTTCCTTAATCCACACTTACTGCTTTTTTTTCTATCGCTTGTTTTTACTACCGAAATTTCCTGGTCAGATAAGAAAATCACAGCTCTGGTCACAAGTAATGGCTTCGGGAAATTAGCTCGTACTAGACGTCTCACGTAATTCAGTTTGAGGAAACGATCTAGGTCACCAAAGACCATGTGATTATATTCCTTGTATTCCGTGAGAACCTACTTATCTCATCCAAGTCATTTCACTTAAGTACTAAGTGTTTACTTTAGATTATTTTGTGAATAAGGTATCAAAATATCTTTTTAAGTAAGAGATTTGTTAACTGCAGATGTGAGGAAAAATGAATTTCATCGAAAACAATTTACCTTGACCGATTCAGGGAAAACACAGAAACGTATCTCAGGATGGGGATTTCAAGTGCTGTCTTCTCGGATGTGAGTCAGTTGCCTTAAGCACTGCACCATCTAGATCTGTCACACCAATGCAAGAGTCTTCTGAATTCCATTAGGAAACTGGCAGGAAGTAGCACTAGTGTAAAAGATGTAACTGATACAATGCTATCTACGACGAATATTTTCAGCTACCTTCTACGAAACTGGAATAGCAGTTGCTTAATCTGTTTACTCCTTCTGAAATCTCCTACTGAACCTATACTCTAAAGTAAAATGAGTCACGTCTGAACACAAATGATTTTCATTCCTTGTTCACTATACGTCTTGACAATGAGCAGTGTTGGCATGGTCCTACAACAAAAACAGCACCAAACACAAATGACCGCGATTCGTCAGAAAATTATTCCGTCTTAACTTTCATTTGTACTCCAGTACTTCATGCAGGAAGATCGCCTTACAGCAAAGCAACTAAATTCCAGTTACAGAGCTGCGAAGAAGAGGTATGGTACTACGAGAGGACGGCTTTTGGAAAAAGTAGGAATCAGATCTTTCGCAATATTAATGCAAGGTCCATGGGACAACATACTCATGAAATTTATTTATTTATTCATTTACATTTCAAATTCCGTAGGACCAAAATTGAGGAGTAAGCCTCCAAGGTCATGGAAAGTGTCAGTACATGAAACTACAACATAAAAGTAATAACAGATAAAAATAAAATGTTTATGAATCTGGAAAAAATTATTCCATAAGATTAAGTAAACGCAATCAACAATACAACAAGAATCAGCTTAATTTTTCAAGGAACTCCTCGACAGAATATAAGGAAACTCTTAAGTTGCAATTTGAAAGCGCGTGGATTACTGCTAAGATTTTTTAATTCGAGTGGTAGCTTATTGAAAATGAATGCGGCAGTATACTGCACACCTTTCTGCACAAGAGTTAAGGAAGTCCGATCAAAATGCAGGTTTGTTTTCTGCCGAGTATTAACTGAGTGAAAGTTTCCAGAATGAGATTTTCACTCTGCAGTGGAGTGTGTGCTGATATGAGTGAAAGTTGCTTATTCTTGGAAATAAGCTAGTACTGTTAACAAGAAATGCCAGTAGGGAATATATATATTGAGAGGCCATTGTCAAAATACCCAGACTCGTGAGCAGGGGTCTACAAGAGGTTCGTGAACTTACTCCACAGATTGCCCAAACCACCCATTTCTGAGCCAAAAATATCCTTTTAGAACGGGAAGAGTTACCCCAAATTATAATACCATACGACATAAGTGAATGAAAATAAGTAAAGTAAACTAATTTTCGTGTCGAACGATCTCTCACTTCAGATACCTTTCGAATAGTAAAAATGGCAGCATTAAGACTTTGAACAAGATTCTGAATGTGGGCTTTCCACCACAGTTTACTATATATCTAAACACCTACAAATTTGAACTGATCAGTTCCACTAATGATATGCCCATTCTGTGAAATTAAACGTCAGATTTTGTTGAATTCTGTGTTAGAAACTGTAAAAACTGAGTGTTACTGTGATTTAGCATTAGTTTATTTTCTACGAGCCATGAATTTAGGTAATGAACTGCACTATTTCAAACTGAGCCAATGTTGCACCAACATCCTTTACTACCAAGCTAGTGTCATCAGCAAACAGAAATATTTTAGAGTTACCCGTAATACTATAACGAATAGGTATGGCCCAGCACTGATCCGTGGGGCACCTCCCACTTGATTGTACTCCACTCAGACCCCACATCACAGCCATTTTGAACACTGCGAATAATGACCTTTTGTTGCCTGTTGCTAAAGTAAGAGGTGAACTAACTGTGAGCTACTCCCCATGTTCTGTAATGGTCCAACATCTGGAGCAATATTTTGTGATCAACGCAATCAAACGCCTTAGTTAAATGAAAAAAATATGCCTAGCACTCGAAAGCTTTTGTTTAACCCATCCAGTAGCTTACAGAGAAAAGAAAATACAACATTTTCAGTTGTTAAACTACTTCTAAAGCCGAAATGTACATTTGATAGCAAATCGTGCAATATAAAATGATCAATTAGCCTTACATATACAGCCTTTTCAATAACTTAAGCAAACACTGATGGCAAAGAAACAGGTCTAAAATTGTTTACATTATCAGTTTCTCCCTTTACTGAGTACTTTAATCGTTCAGGAAACTGACCATTCCTAAAGGAAAAATTACAGATATGGCTAGATACAGGGCTAACATGTGCATCACGGTACTTTAATATCCTGCTAGGCACTCCATCGTATCAGTGAGAGTCCTTAGCCATCAGTGACCTAATTATTGACTCAATCTCCCCCTTGTCTGTATCACAGAGGAGTATTTCACACATCAGTCTCGGAAATGCATTAGCCAAGGAAGTTATGTGATTCCCTGTAGAAACTAAGTTTTTATTTAACTCACCAGCAATGCTAAGAAAATTATTGTTAAATACTGTACACATATCTGACTTATCAGTAACATAAATATTTTTACTACGAACTGAGTTTATATCGTCGACCTTGTGCTGTTGGAAAGACACTTCCTTCACAACTTACCATATGGTTTTAATTTTATCCGGTGAATTAGCTATTCTATTTGCATACCACATACTCTTTACCTTCCTAATAACATTTTTAAGCACCTGACAATACTGTTTGTAATGGGCTACTGTAGCTTGATTGTGACTACTTCTAACATTTTGATTCTCGATTTGTTCTACATGATATTCTTAACCCACTAGTCAACCACCCAGGCTGCCTATTACAGCTAGTACGCCGTTTAGAGCGTTCTAATGGAAAGCAACTCTCACAGAATATGAGAAATGTGTTATGAAAAGCATTACATCCATCAACCATGCCTTTGGCACAATAAGCGCCTTGTCACTCTTGTCCCCTGAGAATGCTTAAAAAGACTGTACTGCTGCTGTATCAACTTACATGTGACATTCATTCGCCTGCAACAGCCTTTCAGTGTTAAAATTTGTGCATCATATTCCTAAAGGCCATTCACCCTTTTACCAACAGAATTCCCATCCAGTAATAAAGAATGAATAAAAACATTGCCTATGGCTGCGCTGCTGCTCCCCTGCATCCCAGCAGGAGAAAACGTCGTCTGCACCAGGCCATATCAATTCAGGAGATCCACCAACAACCCCTTCTTGCACCATCATATACAGAACTAATATCAAAGTCACCACACATAACCAATCTCTGGCACCTCCCACAAAGTGAATCAAGAATCCTCTCCAGCTCGAGCAGAAATACTCTGAAGTCAGAGTCAGGGGAACTACAAACAACAACAATCGGAATTCTAGTTTCACTAAATTCAACTGCCCCTGCACAACAGTCAAATATCCGTCCAGTGCAGTACCGTGGACTCAAATGGAATACTGTTCTTTACGTACAAAGCCACTCCCCCACGATGCAAAGAGCTAGTTCGAAAACAGCCAGCTAATCTGTATCCTGGTAAAGGAAGCCTCTGAATTGTCTTGTTACTTAAGTGGTATTCCGATATATCAATAATTTCAGAGTCAACATCTATCAGCAGTTCACTAACATTATCTCTGATACCTCTTATATTTTGATGAAACATCCAAATAAAAGAATTTTTAACACTGTGCAGCCCCATCAGCAACTGTGATAATTAAACATAGAGCACATCAGCTTCAGTTACAACTGAGGCTGACGAGCAATATGTTTAAATATTCTAATTCCTTCTCTACTTGGAAACGTTACGTCCTCTGAAGGTGAGCCCTTAGAGGGACTTCCTTTAAGCAGGTATACATATCAGCTCTAACACCATCTACTACAGGAATTTTTCCATGAGTGATCCCACCACCACCCACTATACTGTTATCTATAAGCTTTGCCAGCCTCACCTTCCCATAACTATTGAGGTGCAGGCCATGCCTAATGAAACCCATCTACTGATAGGCCCATCTGTCACCACTGAAATGTGATCCATGTCCTCTGCCATCAGCACCCTCTCCAGCCCCCTGTTAACGCACCTAACAGCGGCATTAAAATGAGGCCGATCATGATGCTGAAACAGCTGCAAGAAATACACATTAGTGCCACCAGTTTGGGTAGCTAGCTTTACCAGGTCATCTCCTACATCATATTCCCCGTCCCTGTCAAGTCTGTTCCCTGCTCCATCCACAATCGCTGCGTGACCCTCCTTCGTAAAATTCCTACATAACTCCCCTATGCTGTCAGTCACCTGAGCCAACCCTGCACTAGGCTTCACAATGCTGGTGACCTGGTACTCACTGCCCAACATGTCCTGCAACTGCTGGCCCACACCTCTACCCTGCGAACTACATAGCAGCAGAACCTTCTTCTTTCTATTAGACTTTGCAACTGATCTAGGCCTCCTAACTGCACAGGACTGCTGCATGTTCTCTACATATACAGCTAAAAGAGGCTCCTCTCCACATTTGGCGAAATGTATTACATACACGCAAAATATAACTGTCTGAATACCTCCTCCTCCTAGCTGTCTCACGCCCGGGTTCCCGGGTTCGATTCCCGGCGGGGTCAGGGATTTTCTCTGCCTCGTGATGGCTGGGTGTTGTGTGCTGTCCTTAGGTTAGTTAGGTTTAAGTAGTTCTAAGTTCAGGGGACTGATGACCATAGCTGTTAAGTCCCATAGTGCTCAGAGCCACTTGAACCATTTTTTTGAGGATCCCACACCGTAACCCACTACTCACAAATATACGAAAGAGCGCGCTTCTCACTCATGGTAAAATTTTACAGTTCCTGAAAAAACTGTACGTCTATTTTACCATAGTTCAGTTACACCAGTAGTACTAGTTATAGAACTAACAATACCGGTCTCGAAATTCTCTGTCTACTAAGAAAGCAACTTCTTATATTAATACTAGTACACAACAATTAATACCAATACCAACAAAACTTCACAAAATTGTTACCTAAAACCAAAAATTCAAGCGGCCGCTGCAACACTCAACGTAGTTAAAGCACTCAATGAAAATTTTACCGAAATATTTCACTAGAAATAATTAGAAACGTCAGCTGAAAACTAAAGCACGAAATTTTCTAAACAACTTCAACGCATAGAAAGTTCGAAAAAACACGGCGAACGAACGTTTCCTAAAGTTTATTACATCGCTATTCCACCACAAAAAGCACGAAACACCGCTGAAAACTATTAAATTTAATAACTGTCTAACAGTGCACAAATAACTTTGTCAGTACTTACGACCGCTACAGCTGCAACTGTACGCCACAAAATGTAAACACACTACTAGCTGATATGAGTGCTGTATAAATAAATGCAGAATCCGACCTAATCCAATTAACCTGCTTGACATTTATGAAGAAATACACTCCTGGAAATTGAAATAAGAACACCGTGAATTCATTGTCCCAGGAAGGGGAAACTTTATTGACACATTCCTGGGGTCAGATGCATCACATGATCACACTGACAGAACCACAGGCTCATAGACACAGGCAACAGAGCATGCACAATGTCGGCACTAGTACAGTGTATATCCACCTTTCGCAGCAATGCAGGCTGCTATTCTCCCATGGAGACGATCGTAGAGATGCTGGATGTAGTCCTGTGGAACGGCTTGCCATGCCATTTCCACCTGGCGCCTCAGTTGGACCAGCGTTCGTGCTGGACGTGCAGACCGCGTGAGACGACGCTTCATCCAGTCCCAAACATGCTCAATGGGGGACAGATCCGGAGATCTTGCTGGCCAGGGTAGTTGACTTACACCTTCTAGAGCACGTTGGGTGGCACGGGATACATGCGGACGTGCATTGTCCTGTTGGAACAGCAAGTTCCCTTGCCGGTCTAGGAATGGTAGAACGATGGGTTCGATGACGGTTTGGATGTACCGTGCACTATTCAGTGTCCCCTCGACGATCACCAGTGGTGTACGGCCAGTGTAGGAGATCGCTCCCCACACCATGATGCCGGGTGTTGGCCCTGTGTGCCTCGGTCGTATGCAGTCCTGATTGTGGCGCTCACCTGCACGGCGCCAAACACGCATACGACCATCATTGTCACCAAGGCAGAAGCGACTCTCATCGCTGAAGACGACACGTCTCCATTCGTCCCTCCATTCACGCCTGTCGCGACACCACTGGAGGCGGGCTGCACGATGTTGGGGCGTGAGCGGAAGACGGCCTAACGGTGTGCGGGACCGTAGCCCAGCTTCATGGAGACGGTTGCGAATGGTCCTCGCCGATACCCCAGGAGAAACAGTGTCCCTAATTTGCTGGGAAGTGGCGGTGCGGTCCCCTACGGCACTGCGTAGGATCCTACGGTCTTGGCGTGCATCTATGCGTCGCTGCGGTCCGGTCCCAGGTCGACGGGCACGTGCACCTTCCGCCGACCACTGGCGACAACATCGATGTACTGTGGAGACCTCACGCCCCACGTGTTGAGCAATTCGGCGGTACGTCCACCCGGCCTCCCGCATGCCCACTATACGCCCTCGCTCAAAGTCCGTCAACTGCACATACGGATCACGTCCACGCTGTCGCGGCATGCTACCAGTGTTAAAGACTGCGATGGAGCTCCGTATGCCACGGCAAACTGGCTGACACTGACGGCGGCGGTGCACAAATGCTGCGCAGCTAGCGCCATTCGACGGCCAACACCGCGGTTCCTGGTGTGTCCGCTGTGCCGTGCGTGTGATCATTGCTTGTACAGCCCTCTCGCAGTGTCCGGAGCAAGTATGGTGGGTCTGACACACCGGTGTCAATGTGTTCTTTTTTCCATTTCCAGGAGTGTATACACAGGTAAGCACAGAACTACGTGTCCTCCTTAGTTGCGTGTATGGAAAACATCCAGAGATACATGAAAACTAACAAACAGGATTACAGTCAATAGCCATAATCCAATGTTACAACAACACCTTACCTACATCTTCAGCCACGAAGTAAACAATTAAAAACATAGGTACTATGTAAATGTCAAGCACACTCTTCACTCATTCTGTTTACAACACAGGAAAAACTAGTTTTTGACAGATTTCTCTGAAAGACCAAAGAAGGGTCCATAAATAATCCGTCTGTCAAGAAAAAGGAAGCACGCAGAAAGGGAAGATGGAACAAAACGAAACTTGGTGGGCTTGGAGGACATGTGATGTTATGAGTACTTCACTGATTACAAAATCGAGTCAGATTGACAAAGAACTTGACAGTATGAGCCCACACTACTCAGTATGACGTTTCATCCGTTCTGTTCTGAATTCATGCAATGATTTTGTTATGAATGGTGCCCTAAAGTCACTGAATCCTCTCCTGGGGAGAGTTGGTCACAACTGTTGTAACTGGTCTTTGATGCACTGGTCATAGGCACTCAAATAGATTTGATGTTCAGGTTGGTGCCACACATGTTCTGTTGTTGAAGGTGTGAGTGTCTTGGTGGTAGAAGTGGTACAGGGTACATTCTGCAACAAAGGCCGATTCTTCTCGTTATGTCTGAGACCCAAAGTCGATGTCCTCCTTATTTCCAAGGTCAGGGGTCAATAACCTCCCACTCTCCCTCACCCATAAGCGAGCCACTTCACTTAGCCTCCTTTTTCAACAAACTGTCACAATCCCCTCTATAATTTATTATGCAATTATTTATTGTAATTGCTTATTAATCAAGCTTATTAATTACCTGTCATGTTACTGTTATAATTGTTATATCTTATGGCTGCCGAATTTACATTATTATTTATTACCCAATTACAACGATTTGTTATCTATCAACAAGAATTTTCGGTGATCACCACTCCAAAAGAACTCACCACTCTCCTTGCTCTTACCAGCCATCAGTCAGACTCCTCACGTATGTTCTGTCTCTCATGCTACCTGCAATTCTAACCTTCGCACACGCAACTGGCGTGTGAGAAATATTGTAAACTATGTTATATCTCCAAAACTGATCGAGCGGGGTGGTGCAGTGATTAGCACATTGGACTCACATTCGGCAGGACGACGGTTCAAAACCTCATCTGGCCATCCTGGTTTAGGTTTTCCGTGATTCCCCTAAATCGCTTGAGGCAAATGCTGGGATGGTTCGTTTGCAAGGGCACGGCTAGCTTCCATCCCAATCCTTCCCTAATGCGATGAGACAGATGACCTTGTCGGTTGGTCCCCTTCCCTGAATCAATCAACAAATTAACCCAAAAATGGCCGCTTCCCCTGTCCCACTTCTCTGTGTTCTGTACATTTGTCTATCAGCATGCAATCTGGTTTTTTAAAGTTGTAGCAAACTATTGTGCTGAATGGAATTTCTGCAAGAATTCCAATGTATGGCCACCTTCTTCCCTTGGTGTTTCCAGTTTTGTGATTATTTGTTAAAATTCTGATGATTCTCTCCCAGTACTTAAAAGTACTCACATTTCGAGATAGTAAATGGATACTTCACAGGTTTAACAATTACCACAATGCATTATTTAATCAAATTATACTGATATCCCACGTTTAAAGTGTTCTAATTTATGGTGCCTAATTTACATTATAATTTATTACCCAATTTCAACAATTTATTATCTATCAATAAGGATTTTCCGTGACCACCACTCCAAAAGAACTCACCACTCTCCTTGGTCTTACCAACCATCAGTCAGATTCCTCGCGTATGTTCTGTCTCTCATGGTATCTGCAATCCTAACCTTTGCACACACAATTGGCGACTGATAAATCTTTTAAACAACGTTATAACCCCAAAACTGTGAAGCCTACTGTGGTTCCAGAAACTGATAACAAACATATATCAGGTATCTACTAACCTGGTACTTGGGTATGTTGAAATGGTGGCCAGCACACACTGACGTCACATTCATGTCACCACTTGTTCCATCACATTACTGTAGAGTTGTAAATAACAGTGGGAATTAGAAACTTTTCTTCAGCCGTGTCACACACTGCTGGTCACAAACACAGTACATCACTAAGATACGAATAGAGAGTTATGCACCATACGAAAACAAGGAAAACAAATCTTCCGTGATCCACACCATAAGTGTGCACGACCTTTGCATTACTCATGTGGGACGCCACCACTCACACCACCAGGGCCCAGCCAATGCCAGAGCAGCAGCCAACAGCTGTGGCAGGCTGCTGCCTTCAGACTCAGCCAGAGATGAAGTGGAAAAACTTATTCACAGTGGCCACAGCGCCTCCCAGCTGACAGCTGCCACCATCTGTCGTCTATTGCTACAAGATCTTGTTGTCATGAGATTACAAGAGCTAAGTAACGCCTTCTACTTATATCTTGCTAGCCCATCCCTTCCCCCCGCTCTTGCAGCAAACTGTGAGAGCGACTAAAATGTGTACTGGTACTCTGACAGCAATGTAAATAACTCTTAAGAAAACAGCATCCAGTTACAAACCAAATCCCAGCAGTGTAGTGCCAATTTTCTACACTCTCAATAAAATGTAATTTGCGTAAACTACCTGATTAAAATTATCTGTACACCCACTAACGCACACTAACATGACATATGTCTAATGGTAAAACTGAAACAAACAAAGAAAATTGTGACTAGCAAGGTTCAGAGATGCACGAGTGATTCGTGATCCATTTTGAATGTTTCGTTTTGAGGTATTGTAGTGTAATAGCTTATCGCGCCGCAACGCTATCATTATTAAATTTCCTAGAGTAACAGCTCTACATACAACCACTGTAACACTGCATGTATGCATACAGGGTAGAAAAGAGTCATAAACCAGCACCAAATACCTTCTACCACGCACAGTGATTGTGGTATATATGAAAATATCCTATTTTCGTCTAAAATGTTATATCTCACATCAAAACTAACAATTATTGTCACGTGATCGTTTATTCTCCATTTGGTAGAAATATGTTGTGGCTTTTTCAGCTAAATCATCTTTTCGGTCGCGTTTCATGTGGCATCTTTGAAAATTTCGCTCTATTACCAAAAGTGCTTCGTATTAAGATATCACATGAGATTTTTCTACTAAAAAAACACCGATGTTATTCATTCTTTGTTAAATGATAGGCTAACGGTTCACTGCTATACTACAATCTACATAACTAGGCGATAAACGTCTGCACTGCTGAAAACAGTACTACAGTAATGCAAATACGCTTGAAAACAATGGGTTCATTCAAGCCCCCAAGCATGACGACACATGTGCCGCCCAGAGAAGCCCCTGGCAACATGCCTAACAAACGACGGTAAAGCCCAGTACATACACACTGGGTTTCAAAGGTGAGGTTCTTCATCGCGGAGTTGCATCTGGCTGCTTAATAGCTGAGCTCCTGATATCGTGCGTTGTGTCTGATCCACTGCGTGATAATATTTCTTGGTGATGGCTGTGATTTCCACATTTTGCTTTTATGTCTCCTCACTTATTGTAAAATTCGCAGTTACTATACCAGCAGGGGTTCGTGTCCTAAAAACGACACTTCACCGATTCTGAATCAGTGTCTCATAGTTTCAGATCCCTAGAGACGATAATTTCACACCTAACTCTCTTTCAGTCTTTACATATATGATAAGTATTTACGGAACTGGACATATAAAGCCGTACGTTGAAGGTTCGACGCTGTGAAGTCCACTACTGGCCATTAAAATTGCTACACCACGAATATGAAGTGTTACAGGCGCGAAATTTAACCGACAGGAATAAGATGCTGTGATATGCAAATGATTAGCTTTGCAGAGCATTCACACAAGGTTGGCGCCCGTGGCGACACCTACAACGTGCTGACATGAGGAAAGTTTCCAACCGATTTCTCATACACAAACAGCAGTTGACCTGCGTTGCCTGGTGAAACGTTGTTGTGATGCCTCGTGTAAGGAGGAGAAATGCCTACCATCACGTTTCCGCCTTTGATGAAGGTCGGATTGTAGCCTATCGCGATTGCGGTTTATCGTAGCGCCACATTGCTGCTCGCGTTGGTCGAGATCCAATGGAATAGGTGGATTCAGGAGGGTAATACGGAACGCCGTACTCGATCCCAACGGCCTCGCATCACTAGCAGTCGAGATGACAGGCATCTTATCCGCATGGCTGTAACGGATCGTGCAGTCACGTCTCGATCCCTGAGTCAACAGACGGGGACGTTTGCAAGACAACAACCATCTGCACGAACAGTTCGACGACGTTTGCAGCAGCATGGACTATCAGCTCGGAGAGCATGGCTGCGGTTACCCTTGACGCTGCATCACAGACAGGAGCGCCTGCGATGGTGTACTCAACGACGAACCTGGGTGCACGAATGGCAAAACGTCATTTTTTCGGATGAATCCAGGTTCTGTTTACAGCATCATGATGGTCGCATCCGTGTTTGGTGACATCGCGGTGAACGCACATTGGAAGCGTGTATTCGTCATCGCCATACTGGCGTATCATCCGGCGTGCTGGTATGGGGTGCCATTGGTTACACGTCTACATCTACATCTACATTTATACTCCGCAAGCCACCCAACGGTGTGTGGCGGAGGGCACTTTACGTGCCACTGTCACTACCTCCCTTTCCTGTTCCAGTCGCGTATGGTTCGCGGGAAGAACGACTGTCTGAAAGCCTCCGTGCGCGCTCTAATCTCTCTAATTTTACATTCGTGATCCCCTCGGGAGGTATAAGTAGGGGGAAGCAATATATTCGATACCTCATCCAGAAACGCACCCTCTCGAAACCTGGCGAGCAAGCTACACCGCGATGCAGAGCGCCTCTCTTGCAGAGTCTGCCACTTGAGTT
The DNA here is from genome assembly GCF_021461395.2 of Schistocerca americana. Taxonomy (NCBI): domain Eukaryota; kingdom Metazoa; phylum Arthropoda; class Insecta; order Orthoptera; family Acrididae; genus Schistocerca; species Schistocerca americana. The sequence continues at coordinate 313,494,538 of NC_060122.1, forward strand.
TATTAAACATCTCCGTAACGCTATCACGGTTACCAAATAACCCAGTGACGAAACGCGCCGCTCTTCTTTGGATCTTCTCTATCTCCTCCGTCAACCCGATCTGGTACGGATCCCACACTGATGAGCAATACTCAAGTATAGGTCGAACGAGTGTTTTGTAAGCCACCTCCTTCGTTGATGGACTACATTTTCTAAGCACTCTCCCAATGAATCTCAACCTGGTACCCGCCTTACCAACAATTAATTTTATATGATCATTCCACTTCAAATCGTTCCGCACGCATACGCCCAGATATTTTACAGAAGTAACTGCTACCAGTGTTTGTTCCGCTATCATATAATCATACAATAAAGGATCCTTCTTTCTATGTATTCGCAATACATTACATTTGTCTATGTTAAGGGTCAGTTGCCACTCCCTGCACCAAGTGCCTATCCGCTGCAGATCTTCCAGCATTTCGCTACAATTTTCTAATGCTGCAACTTCTCTGTATACTACAGCATCATCCGCGAAAAGCCGCATGGAACTTTCGACACTATCTACTAGGTCGTTTATATATATTGTGAAAGCCAATGGTCCCATAACACCCCCCTGTGGCACGCCAGAGGTTACTTTAACGTCTGTAGACGTCTCTCCGTTGATAACAACATGCTGTGTTCTGTTTGCTAAAAACTCTTCAACCCAGCCACACAGCTGGTCTGATATTCCGTAGGCTCTTACTTTGTTTATCAGGCGACAGTGCGGAACTGTATCGAACGCCTTCCGGAAGTCAAGAAAAATAGCATCTACCTGGGAGCCTGTATCTAATATTTTCTGGGTCTCATGAACAAATAAAGCGAGTTGGGTCTCACACGATCGCTGTTACCGGAATCCATGTTGATTCCTACATAGTAGATTCTGGGTTTCCGAAAACGACATGATACTCGAGCAAAAAACATATTCTAAAATTCTACAACAGATCGACGTCAGAGATATAGGTCTATAGTTTTGCGCATCTGCTCGACGACCCTTCTTGAAGACTGGGACTACCTGTGCTCTTTTCCAATCATTTGGAACCCTCCGTTCCTCTAGAGACTTGCTGTACACGGCTGTTAGAAGGGGGGCAAGTTCTTTCGCGTACTCTGTGTAGAATCGAATTGCTATCCCGTCAGGTCCAGTGGACTTCCCTCTATTAAGTGATTCCAGTTGCTTTTCTATTCCTTGGACACTTATTTCGATGTCAGCCATTTTTTCGTTTGTGCGAGGATTTAGAAAAGGAACTGCAGTGCGGTCTTCCTCTGTGAAACAGCTTTGGAAAAAGGTGTTTAGTATTTCAGCTTTACGCGTGTCATCCTCTGTTTCAATGCCATCATCATCCCGTAGTGTCTGGATATGCTCTTTCGAGCCACTTACTGATTTAACGTAAGACCAGAACCTCTTGTTCGCAATGACGGCACTTTGAACAGTGGACGTTACATTTCAGATGTGTTACGACCCGTGGCTCTATCCTTCATTCTATCCCTGTTAAACCGTACATTTCAGCAGCATAATGCAGTATCGCAAGTTACAGGTCCTGTACGGGCCTTTCTGGATACAGAAAATGTTCGACTAGTACCCTGGCCAGCACATTCTCCAGATCTCTCACCAATTGAAAACGTCTGGGCAATGGTGGCTGAGCAACTGGCTCGTCACAATACGCCAGTCACTACTCTTGATGAACTGTGGTATCGTGTTGAAGCAGCATGGGCAGCTGTACCTGTACACGCCATCCAAACTCTGTTTGACTCAATGCCCAGGCGTATCAAGGCCGTTATTAAGACCAGAGGTGGTTGTTCTGGGTACTGATTTCTCAGAATCTACTCACCCAAATTGCTTGAAAATGTAATCACATGTCCGTTCTAGTATAATATATTTATCCAATGAATACCCGTTTATCATCTGCATTTCTTCTTGGTGTAGCAATTTTAATGGCCAGTAGTGTAGTATTTATGTACATTATAATGTGTCATGATGATATTAAGATGAAACACATTATTTCACTTACATTTAGATAGCTATTAGTATTCGAGTGTACTACCAACCAGTTTGCAACTGCCTCATTGCACTCATGCCTCACTTCTTGACACCACATCAGTGTCCAAAAACTACTCATGTAAAAGTGAAAACTGCTCATGATGGTAAAATTTGTTTTTCGTAGGTGCGGGCAACGGAGTGTAATCGAAAAACAGTAACAGATATAATAATATGTAGATTTCTTTTTTTTTTCATATGCCGAGTGCTGTATTTGAAAGTGATGTAGGCTATAGTATCTAACGGCGACACTACTAATCAACGCCAAAATACAATTCCAAACCAAAATTTAATGCATGTAAGATGCCTTTATAACCGACCGTCCGCAGTAAAAACCGATTAATTTTTCTGCTCGATTGATTTTGTATTTACAAGATAGTGTTTGGTTTTATATGTGCGATGTACACGGTTTCGTTGAAATTGTTATACAACATTAGAGTGAATAAGTTTGAGAGAAGTCATCTGGTAGAGAAGATCCAAAGGTTGTACAAAAATTGCGAAATCACTGCGAGTAACGCATTTTTGTACAGCAATGCAGATGCTAGCGAAGCCTGCAGCGGTGCTATTGTATTTAACCACAAACAGCACCTATACAATGTTCTCAGTTCGCTGCAAGTGTCAATCGTGGTAAGAATAGTGTTCTGTGTAGGTGTGAGTGCATTATGTCGGAAATATGCGGACTCGAACGTGGGCAAATTTTTGGTGTTTGTATAGTGAGTGATTCCGTAACCAAATTAACCGAAGTGTTTTGTGTGTCAGGTGGCTTCATGTCGGAGACTTAAACAGCATACACGGAAAGCGGAAAAACAGTATTCGCTAAATCACAACGTGGGCGATAGAAGGTGTCGAGCGATCGTGACGGACTGTCGTTGAAGAAGGTTGTAACGAAAAATAGAGGACGACAACTGCAAACGTAACTGCAGAACGGATTGTCACACACGCGAACCCTGTCACCGTCAAAACAACACGAAGGATGTTCCATAAACAGGTAACTTCAGGGCGAGATGCAATTCCAAAACCACTCATCAGTTAGGCAAATGTCCTTAACAAGAAAACGCGGTGCCGAAGCCATGAAACCTAGAATATGGAGCAATGGAAGAAAGTAATTTGACCGGACGAGTCGTCTTTCACACTGTTTCCAACTTCTGTCTGAGTTTACATCTCAAGTGTGAAGCATACGAAGGTTCGGTGATAGTTTGGGCAGCCACATCGTTGTATTCGTGAGCCCCATGGTTACTCTGCAATGCCTCCTCACTGCCAACGATTATATGACCATTTTCACTGATCAGGTCTATTCGTTGCTACAATGGTTGTTCCTCACTGATAATGCTGAGTTCCAAGGCGACTCGGTTCCTGTTCATCCATCTCTAGTCGTCCAGGACTGGATTTGCGAGTACAAGTATGGGTTTTTACATCTCCGCTGACCTCCACAGTCACCAGATCTTGGTGTTATTGAACCTTTGTGATCAACACTGGACAAAATTCCTGGTGACCGCTATCCCTCTCCATTACGTTACCTGAACTTGCCACTGTTTTGCAGAAATAGTGATACAAGCCTCCTTCAGAACCTGTAATTATCAATTCTGGAACGACTAGAAGCTATTTTGAGAGCCAATGGATTTCCTACACCGTTTAAGGTGTCGTAATGTGTTGTGTTTTTGGGGTTTCCTTACTCCCCCCCCCCCCCCCTCCAGTATGATCACGAAGAATGGGACTGTGCTACGAGAACACCGAGAATGTACACACACCAAAAAAGTTTTGGATTATCTCAGTTCCGAGAGTTCCGGAACCTGTACAGAAAACTGGAATAGAGATAAACAGAAAAATCATTTCCACCCTTTTTATTGCTCATGAAAACCATACATTGCATATTGTACCGCCGGTCACGGTGGCCGAGCGGTTCTAGGCGTTTCAGTCCGGAACAGCGCGACTGCTACGGTTGCAGGTTCGAATCCTGCCTCGGGAATGGATGTGTGTGATGTCCTTGGGTTAGTCAGGTTTAAGTAGTTCTAAGTTCTAGGGGACTGATGACCTCAGATGTTAAATCCCATAGTGCTCAGAGACATTTGAACCATGTTGTACCACCATACAGTGACACCTTCAGAGGTGGTGGTAAAGATTGCTGTACACACCGGTACCTCTAATAGCCAGTAGCACATCCTCTTGCATTGATGCATGCCTGTATTCGTCGTGACATATTAATCACAAGTTCATCAAGACACTGTTGGTCCAGATTGTCCCACTCCTCAACAGTGATTCGGCGTAGATCCCTTAGAGTGGTTGGTGGGTCACATCGTCCATAAACAGCCCTTTTCAATCTATCCCAGATATGTTCGATAGGGTTCATGTCTGGAGAATATGCTGGCCACTCTAGTCGAGCGATGTCGTTATCCTGAAGGAACCCATTCACAAGATGTGCACAATGGGGGTGCGAATTGTCGTCCATGAAGACGAATGCCTCGCCAATATACTGCCAATATGATAGCAGTATTGGTCAGAGGCTGACACGTATGTACAGCCGTTATGGCGCCTTCTACGCCCACCAGCGGCGTACATCGGCCCCACATAATACCAACCCAAAACAGCAGGGAACCTCCAACTTGCTGCACTCGCTAGACAGTGTGTTAATGCGTTCAGCCTGACCGGGTTGCCTCCAAACACAGCTCCGACGATTGTTTGGTTGAAGGCATATGCGACACTCATTGGTGAAGAGAACGTGATGCCACTCCTGAGGGGTCCATTCTGCATGTTGTTGGGCCCATCTGTACAGCGCTACATGGTGTCGTGGTTGCAAAGATGGACCTCATCATGGACGTCAGGACTGAAGTTGCGCATCATGCAGCCTATTGCGCACAGTTTGAGTCGTAACACGACGTCCTGTGGCTGCACGAAAAGCATTATTCAACATGATGGAGTTACTGTTAGGGTTCCTCCGAGCCATAATACGTAGGTAGCGGTCATCCACTGTAGTAGTAGCCGTTGTGCGGCCTGAGCGAGGCATGTCATCGACAGTTCCTGTCTCTCTGTATCTCCTCCATGTCCGAACGATATCACTTTGGTTCATTCCGAGACGCCTGGACAGTTCTCTTGTTGAGAGCCCTTCCTGGCACAAAGTAACAATGCGGACGCGATCGAACCTTGGTATTTACCATTTAGGCATGGTTGAACTACAGACAATACTAGCCGTGTACCTCCTTCATAGCGGAATGACTGGAACCGATCGGCAGTCGAACCCTCTCCGTCTAATAGATGCTGCTCGTGCATCGTTGTTTACATGTTTGGGCGGGTTTAGTGCATCTCTGAACAGCCAAAGTGACTGTGTCTGTGATACAATACCCACAGTCAACATCTGTCTTCAGGAGTTCTGGGAACTGTGATGATGCAAGAGTTTTTTTTTTTTTTTATATGTGAATTTCTGTGTCTATGATTTGATTTGTATAAGGTGACAGTCACACAGGCTGATCATGCAACGATAGATTATACGAATTCGGCACTGTGACCCATTACGCTCTGACGAGATGCTGGTGTTGGACAGAGAGGAGTTTAAAAAATGTATTACCTCTAAGCATACGGTATCTATTGCGATTTGATGTCAGAGTTCGAAAAAATGCGTCACAGTTCTAATTACACTTCGAAATTGTCATGAAAAACCAGCACTCGTAATGAACGGGTCATAATGCAGCACATTTACTGGGGGAAAATCGTCGTCCTAAAAGACTGCAGAGTGCGGAGGGGGTGGTGTAGTAGAACGTGCGTTCTCCTTGACAGGCGTCCACAAACTGCCGAAAATCGAGGACCCCTTCCTCCCTCACTCCATCCTCCTACGGGGGGGGGGACCCATGCTCCTTCAGACGGCCAGTTGCTCCACCGACCACCTTCCAGCGTGGGCAGGCTGCTGTCTGCCCTTTGCTGCCACCCTCCACGGTCCCTCGCCACAGCTTTCCACCATCTGGCTGCCGCCTTAAGGCGGCGGTCCTAGACAACACAAAAGGGAAATTAAGTAGCATAACCCTGCCCATCCTGAGAACGGTCCAATTGGTCCGCAAAACCCGTCTTTCCACCATCTATCCGCCGCCTTAAGGCGACGCTCCTACGCCAGTAGCGTTTTTAGTCAACTAAGCAATAGGAGATAAAAGGATGACCGCCTCAAGTGCAACTTCTTTATCTAAAATATAGTGACGGAGCCTCCACACGCCGGCACCAGGGCAGAGAGCGGCTGTCTTCGCCGTCCACCACAGCAGATACGCACCCCTACCCCTCGCCCGCAGCATCCCACCTTTCGGCGATAGAGAACAATTGTATTTGATATCAACGCATCTATAGTCAAGCATCTATTAAAAAAAGCAAAACACTTTTGTGACCATAATAAATATCCTCTATCGCGTGACTGCTACGGTCGCAGGTTCGAATCCTGCCTCGGACATGGATGCGTGTGATGTCCTTAGGTTAGTTAGGTTTAAGTAGTTCTCAGATCTAGGCGACTAATGACCTCAGATATTAAGTCCCATAGTGCTCAGAGCCATTTCAAGCACTTTTGTCCTCTTTCCGGGAAAATAGGTAAAGCTCATTTTCTTTTAGTTTTATGAGCAAAATCGGTATAGTTTTTACGTTCGACTGCAGTCGCATCTCATTATTTTGTGACTTCAAGCTAAGTGTACCACCACTGATTACAAATGATCAGCAGAGACATGCCCACCTTGCTTAAAATCAGGAAAAAACTTCGACTATTTTGATGCGAGAACTACCGATCACCACAGAATGTCCTCGTTATTTCCAAACCCTCATCAGAGTAAAGAAAAAGCGATAATTTAAAACTCCAAAGAAAAAAATCCATATTAAGCAATTTCTTCCAGATTGTTAAATCTGAGAGAGTCTCTCACATTCAGAGTTTGCAAATAAACTCTCATCCACGTCTGTATTACAAACATTTCAGATAATCTTTCACGCCACTGGCACACATGTTGGAAAAAAGCACATTCATTTAACGTTTGACAACAAGAACCTATAATTCAAGATAACGTAGCTGTTTTGTACAATAAGACAGGTACCCTTTTACCAATTTGATGCTATACAATATTAGCGTTTACGAAACATATTGTGAGATCCTATCTCACCCTGTGTATGTGGGGGATTGAAATTTAGTTAAAAGATATCGCCGCAACGAAAAAATAGGTAATGCTTGCCAAGAATCATTCCGTGGTGGCCTAGCCATCTCTTCCACCCGCCAGGCGGCACGTCATGTATATCAAATTGATGGGCTAGTTGATAAAATTGATCATGAGAGTCCCTTTGTATGGCGAGTAACTTTATTTTTTCAGCAGTCGGATTACACTCGATAAGTACGACAACTGGGACTCCATGGAGGGGACACAATGTTTTTTTCGGGGAACACTATTGAGAAATGACAGATGAAACTGACTACAGAAGGATTCTACAATGCACAACATACATTTTGCGTAAGGAACGCGCTATTAAAAAACACGATCATAACGCCTATGTTACCATTATCCTGCATAAAAAACGGTCTTGAGTCTGCAGGCACACACGGTCGCTGATAGTGTTACGCTGTCAGGCAGAAATGCTATCCGAAATGCTGTCCGCAATTTGGAATCAAGTCTATCCATTCAACCGCACATTTGCGTTCGATCCTGTAGAGACGTTTTTTAATGATTACTGCCACTGGTGGATCATATTCGTGCCACGAGTAACCTTTCTTTTTTCGAACCTATCCCATACACCAAGAACTCCAGCGCCGTTTTTAGACAGTCTACATCTACATCAACATCCATACTCCCCAAGCCATTTGACTGTGTGTGGCGGAGGGTACCATGAGTACCTCTATCGGTTCTCCCATCTATTCCAGTCTCATATTGTTCGTGGAAAGAAAGATTGTCGGTATGGATCAGTGTGGGCTCTAATCCCTCTGATTTTATCCTCACGGCCGCTTTGCGAGATATACATAGGAGGGAGCAATATACTGCTTGACTCCTCGGTGAAGCTATGTTCTCGAAACTTCAACAAAAGCCCGTAACGAGCTACTGAGCGTCTCTCCTGCAGAGTCTTCCACTGGAGTTTATCTATCACTTCTGTAACGCTTTTGCGATTACTAAATGATCCTGCAACGAAGCGCGCTGCTCTCCGTTGGATCTTCTCTATCTCTTCTATCAACCCTATCTGGTGCAGATCCCACACTGGTGAGCAATATTCAAGCAGTGGGCGAACAAGTGTACTGTAACCTACTTCCATTGTTTTCTGACTGCAGTTCCGTCTACCTCTTGTAACTGCTCCTGAGTCTCTGCCCCGCCGCCGGCCGGAGTGGCCGTGCGGTTCTAGGCGCTACAGTCTGGAGCCGAGTGACCGCTACGGTCGCAGGTTCGAATCCTGCCTCGGGCATGGATGTGTGTGATGTCCTTAGGTTAGTTAAGTTTAAGTAGTTCTAAGTTCTAGGCGACTGATGACAGAAGTTAAGTCGCATAGTGCTCAGAGCCATTTGAACCATCTCTGCCCCGCCCTCCCTGCAGCTTAGTCCATGTGATCGTCCCAATTTAAGTCTGACCTGTACGAAATTCGGAGAGTGCCTTGTCTAAGACCTTCTGCATCTTGTTGGGAAACAGGACGAACTGAATCAATGCGACAGGAGGGCGTGGAAATGGAAACATGGTATCATAGCTCATTCAATCGTGTACAGTGTGTAAGGCCAGGGCCAAATTAAGCTTTCCCCTGCCACACGAGGTAGTAGAAGAGATAGTACGAGCAGGTACGGTGGTGTTTCTTGAAGGGAAAATTAGGAAGACTACACATCATACATGGAGGAAGGACACAGATTTTGCAACACTTCTCCAAACTACATACAGGTAGTCCGAAGGACATCTGTGTCTCTCTATCGCCCAAATATATGTGAAGATCCCATTAAATATACAGGTATTGTTTCATTGGAGCAGTTGGTTTGTGATCGAAGTCGCTTCCACAGACCGGTGTAAAGTTTTATCACCTGTACTGTAGAAAGACCGTATCCAACAGGCTATCAATCGCATGAGAGGATTCCATTATTGCTCCTTCACAAGCAGTTTGATATATTATTCTTTCTGTTGTAACACAGTCAATCAGTGTACACTGCCATACTCTTTGTTTTTTCTACCATGACTTAGAGACTCGTGTCAGCTGCTGCTAAACCAACATCAACACGTTTAGATCTTCTGGCTATAACATAAAGCTGAACATCGCATGGCATAAACTATACAGCTACCACACCACAGGCTCGTAGAAATAAAACACAGAAGCAATGTTTCTCATTCGCAAAAATGTGGAAGACATCGTGGTATTGTAGAGCGCTTCCAACAACAACTATTAGAAGCTGTTTACCTCTACAGTTAATCTCATCTTCCCATCGAAAGGGTAGCGGGTGTCTCTGTGCTCCGTTTCGAAAAGCATTGTTCCTTCATTTTGCAATAATGTACATGTTTACTGTTCTGGTGTTGACCATCGCTGGAAGCTGCTGTTCACAACACACGTGAGGTAGCACAAATAAAGAGAGGTACTGTTATCTTATTGAGGAAATAAACAAAAAAACATGTGTAAGGTATCGCAGAATATGGAAATAGGACGACTCTGTAGCAACGAGGAACACTTTCAAAGAATTGTATTTAGGTGATGATCTATACATTTAATCCCGTGTTCCACAGTGACAAGTAACAGGTATCCAGTGTTTCGTCAAGGTTCCCTCAGTTTCACGGAGTGGTGTCAATCAATCATAAAGCGGTAATCAACATCGTACCCAGTGGAAGGTCGTGATTGGAAAGACTCCATTGATATGGAGCGATGTCTCTGCTGATCATTTGTGATCGGTGGCGGTACACTTCGCTGGACGTCACAAAATAATGATATGCCACTGCAATCGAACGTAAAAACTATATCAATTTTGGTGATAAAACTAAAAGAAAATGTACTTTACCTATTTTCGTAGAAAGAGGACATTTATTATGGTCCCAAATTTGTTTTGATTTTTGTAATAGATGCTTGATTATAGATGCATTGATATCAAATACAATCGTACTCAATCGCAGAACGGCGGGCTGCTGCAGGTGATGGGGAGAGGGGCGTGTCTGCTGTGGTGGTTGCTGAACAAAATCGCTCTCTGTCCGGTGGTGGAGGGGTGGGGGGGTGCGGCGTGTGGTTGCTCTGTCACTGTATTTTAGACAAACAAGTTGCACTTGACACGGTCGTTCTTTTATCTCTTATTGTTTAGTTGACTAAACACGCTACTGGCACAGGAGCGTCGCTTTAAGGCAGCGGGCAGATGGTGGAAAGCCGAGTTTTGTGGGCTGACTTGACTGTTCTCCGAATGGGTGGGGTTATGCTACTTAATTTCCCTTTTGTGTTGTCTAGGCAGCCGGATGGTGGAAAGCTGAGTGTGGCGAGCGACTGCGGAGGCTGGCAGCAAAGGGCAGACAGCAGCCTGCCCACGCTGCAAGGTGGTCGGCGGAGCAGCTGGCCGTTTGAAGGAGCATGTGCCTCCTCCCTCCCCCCGTAGGTGGATGGAGAGAGGGAGGAAGGGGTCCTCGATTTTCGGCAGTTTGTGGACGCCTGTCAAGGAGAACGCATATTCAACTACAACCCTCTCTGCACTCTGCGTCTTTTAGGACGACGATTATCCCCCAGTATATGTGCTGCATTATGACCCGTTCATTACGGGTGCTGGTTTTTTCATGACAATTTCGAAGTTTAAATAGACTTGTGACGCATTTTTTCCATCAGTTGTGGAAGTGTATATGGCTTCGATTACCTGGGCTGGAGGATGGCTTTTGAGAAGGCATCTGTAGCGAACTCTGATGTCAAGCAGTGATAGATACTGTATGCTCACTTCTTAAACTCCTCTGTCCAATACCAGCATCTTGTCTTTTGAACGTATTTCCCACCAAAAGAAATAAAGACAGTACCTTACACACCAGCCTTTTTCCGCCACCTTGTACATGTAGGGTAGAGTTTGAGTGTGTCCATCACTAGTTTCACATGTCCACCCCGTTCTCCACAGTTGTCATATCACCGTAGCACTGTAGCAAAGTGACTGATAGCTAGTTGTTTACACAACGAAACAATCAATCAGGATACCAGTTCTGTCGCAACTTCTCTCTTGTGCACAGTTGTCATATAGCTGTGGCTCCATACCTGATGGTTACTGGTCAGCACCGGACAGCAACTGATGTCTTTAACATGATGGTTGTGACTTGTTCTTATATGCTTTGTTTGGATATGCGGTATGTTTATTTTTCGTAATGTGTGAAGACAGCTGTGAAATTTCACGATATTGTGATAAAACCTTTACTATCCTGTGAAGCAAACACAATACTGCCCTTTGACGGGGAACGTTTCAGTACTCTGTGTAGAATCTCACAGCTGATGTTGCAGGAGCCATATTGCCATTGTGCGAAAAAGTGAACCATCAACATTATAACCTTCAATGCTCAAATTTCGATCGCATGTTCACTTAAATCTTCCAGGATGACAGGCCATGCTGGATATGTCAGCCTGGAAGTTTTAAGTGAAGTTAATATCGGCCGTGAAAGTGTACAAAGTCTGTCGATGACTTCGTCTTTCTGATCCAGGCACAGATGCGCAGCCAATATTAAGCAAACCAATGAATTTTGAAACATGGGTGGAATGCATAGAAACGCTATACAAGGGAAAAAGTGGAACACAGTGTTAGATAACGGGCATAGGAAGCAGATAAAGATGAGTTGATGGCTACAGTACTGCGGAAAAAATATGACGGGTCACTGAAAAGCTTACGAACTGAAGTCGAAATAAGGCAACTGGAGGAGATGACGTTTTCACAGAGCTATTCAGACCTTTACCGGAATTTTCCACCGTAAATCTAATCCACCCGGTTTGCAAGACACATAAGCGGGACGAAATACTCTCAGACTGAAGAAAAATTTCACAAATGCAAGTAAAATTCCAGAGGCAGCAGGTCCTGACCGTTGTGAATATTATCGAGCAAGTACTTTAATAAGACATGGATGAAAAATACTAAATCATTTACAGAAGAATAGAAAGACTGGTAGAAACCAACCTCTTGGAAGATCAGATTTAGTTTCTCAGGAACATAAGAATACAGGAGAAAATACTGACTCTTATCGGTATGCTTGGGACAGCTTGCGTACCTAATATGCCCCAAAGCGCCGTTCATGAAAATGGGATTCTTCGGTACTCTTACCTCGGGTTCTGTTGCTGATAAAAAGGTATGATCAAGTGCTTTTGGATAGCCCTTGGGACCTAGTGTCACTATCCTACAGTATAGGGTCAAAGTATAAATATTGCACTCTTTTCCCTGTTTAGGTAAATGGAGCAAATAGGTTGGTTCTTTTGGCATTTGATGTAGTGTAAGGAGGGTTCGATGGTTCTTATGGGGGCACCATCAGTTCATGTAGTAGTAGTAGTAGAGGGGTTTGTGGGCGCACGACAGCAAGGTCTTCAGCGCCCGTTCAGTAACATAGGGAGACGGGTGTCAAGAAAAATCCCAGAACAGGAATATGGGCAGTTTCTCGGAAAACACCACAGAACGTTTCTTTTACTATATTTTTTTAGTCATCAGTGGACTAAAACTCAGCCGAGGCTTGCAAGATGGCTGTACGCGGCAAATATCTGAAATTCTAACGATATATTCCTATAATCCCGATCTCAGACGAACTTGAAAGTTTTCTGGATATCGTTATTCATCTCCAATTTAAAGAGCTTCAGAGTTACCCTACTTTTACACGTAAAATCCGGTATGAAGCAAAATCTAAATAATAAATAATAGCAGCAAATTGCTCAAATTTTAACGGTATCCACTACAGACGTTTCTCTAGAAGAGCCTTCTTTCCGTTATGGGACAACTAAAGCTTGTGTTTCGGGCATCAAAACCCCTGCCGCGGGTTCCGAGACGGATAAACACAGCAAATGGCTGTAATTTTTACTATGTATTGCTAAGATACCAAGAACGAGAAACCTTGACAATTTTCTTCGTATCTTTATCCATTTTCGAGATGCAGAGGTTCAAAGTTACCCTACTTGTACATCTAAAATCCGGTGTGAGGCAAAGGAGTAGTACATGAAATAATGTATCGCGGAGAAATATGCAGTAAAGTGTCTCCATTATTCTCTGGGAACTCCATAATGTAGTACTCAATCACAATCAAAAAATTTTTGCCGCAAAAAATCATCTCTGAGGTATAAAATTAGTTCTGCATTATTTCAATTTGACATAAGGAAAGCGTCTAAATTTTACTGATTAGAACGTTTCTTTTCATATGAGCTACATAGCCACCTGCAGCAGTGAATAGAAGAGAACCAACGGAAAAATGCTCCTATCGGAGCGCAAAAAAATGCGAATGTTGCGAATGTGTTTATGTTTATTTAAAAAATTCTGACTGAAATGTGGGTGCAAGCCACCTCATTCTGTCGTCCTCAGCACCTCTACAAACTTTCTAAGAAGTTTGGCCTGCGAATACTTTCAGGATTCTTTATGCTGAGAAGGAAGAAGAGAATATCAGTGGCAAAGAGACGGAAAAGTAATGAATACTGGAAGATAGTAGACTGGTTGTGTTGTAGAAGGGGCGTACGAGATAAAGGCAGTGTGAGAGAAGGAGAGGGACACAGTGGTACTAGAACATAGTTGTAACGGTGACAGATCAGTGCTAGGAAAACAGTGAAGGAAATACTGCTGAGGGACGGCGGAAGGGCGTGGAATAAAGAGAAAGAGGAAGTGGAAGTGTGTGAAAGCCAGTGATACTGAGAGACAGAGAATATGACAATGATAAGGAGGAAGAGAGAGATAGTGACAGTGAGTAGAGACAGCAGCTGTAGGAAGGAAGGAGTGAAATATTTGAAGTAAGAAAGACGAAGAGGGAGAGAGCGACAGTGAGAGGAGACTGTAGTAGCAGGACAGAACCAAGGGGACAATGACAGAGAGACACAAGGAGATAATGACAGTGAGATGAGCTGAATGAGTCAGTGAGAAAGGGGAGCTGGGAGTGGATGGGTATGAGCGACTTACAGCCGTGGACTAATGGGTGTTAGTTACAGTTAGGGGAAACTGAGGGAGTTCGAGGGGAGTTGCATGTTAAAAAATGCGCAAATATGTTGGCATGCCCAAAATTTGTAGGAAAATTTTTGAAGATGCTGAGGAAGGTAGAATGGAGCAACTAGCACCCTACCTTTCAGTCACAATCTTTTAAATGAATTGGAACATTTTTGCTTTTCTTGTGCTCCGACAGGAGAACTTTTCCGCTGGTCTTGGAATACACATTGAAAAATGACAATATGTAGATTTAGAAAAATCTCTTGACAAGTTTAACTGGAGTACACGCTTTCAGATTTTGAAGATAAAATGGATAAAATGTAGTGAAATGTTGTCTACATGTTCTACTGAATCCATAATGTAGTCACAAGAGTTCAGGAGCATGAAAGGGAGACAGTGATTGACAAATTTCGAAAAGAAATTAATGTTCAAGGGAACAAATAAATTTTTTTAGGTTAACTGACGATTTATAACTCTGTTAGAGATGGCAAAGGATTTAGATATATTGAACGAAATAGACAGTGTCTTAAAAGTAGATTGTAAGATGCTGAGGCTACTACTACATTCGGTAATGAGACGTTACAAATAGTAAATAAAATTTTGCGATATACTTGGCAAAACAAATGACAACGTTTAAAACCAGAGGATATAAAATACAAACTGGCATATTCAATAAAAGGGTTTCTAAAAGGGAGACAACTATAAAAAGAGATCGGGTGATACACCACATCCCAACACATCAATGAGTGGTAATTCTGGTATTTGATGGAAGTGTGAAGGTAGAATAAGGATTCACTACATTGAGCGGATACAAATGGACGTCAATTGCAGTACGTATGTAGAAATGAAGAGGCTTGCGCAGGATAGCATAATACACTCCTGGAAATTGAAATAAGAACACCGTGAATTCATTGTCCCAGGAAGGGGAAACTTTATTGACACATTCCTGGGGTCAGATACATCACATGATCACACTGACAGAACCACAGGCACATAGACACAGGCAACAGAGCATGCACAATGTCGGCACTAGTACAGTGCATATCCACCTTCCGCAGCAATGCAGGCTGCTATTCTCCCATGGAGACGATCGTAGAGATGCTGGATGTAGTCCTGTGGAACGGCTTGCCATGCCATTTCCACCTGGTGCCTCAGTTGGACCAGCGTTCGTGCTGGACGTGCAGACCGCGTGAGACGACGCTTCATCCAGTCCCAAACATGCTCAATGGGGGACAGATCCGGAGATCTTGCTGGCCAGGGTAGTTGACTTACACCTTCTAGAGCACCTTGGGTGGCACGGGATACATGCGGACGTGCATTGTCCTGTTGGAACAGCAAGTTCCCTTGCCGGTCTAGGAATGGTAGAACGATGGGTTCGATGACGGTTTGGATGTACCGTGCACTATTCAGTGTCCCCTCGACGATCACCAGTGGTGTACGGCCAGTGTAGGAGATCGCTCCCCACACCATGATGCCGGGTGTTGGCCCTGTGTGCCTCGGTCGTATGCAGTCCTGATTGTGGCGCTCACCTGCACGGCGCCAAACACGCACACGACCATCATTGGCACCAAGGCAGAAGCGACTCACATCGCTGAAGACGACACGACTCCATTCGTCCCTCCATTCACGCCTGTCGCGACACCACTGGAGGCGGGCTGCACGATGTTGGGGCGTGAGCGGAAGACGGCCTAACGGTGTGCGGGACCGTAGCCCAGCTTCATGGAGACGGTTGCGAATGGTCCTCGCCGATACCCCAGGAGCAACAGTGTCCCTAATTTGCTGGGAAGTGGCGTTGCGGTCCCCTACGGCACTGCGTAGGATCCTACGGTCTTGGCGTTCATCCGTGCGTCGCTGCAGTCCGGTCCCAGGTCGACGGGCACGTGCACCTTCCGCCGACCACTGGCGACAACATCGATGTACTGTGGAGACCTCACGCCCCACGTGTTGAGCAATTCGGTGGTACGTCCACCCGGCCTCCCGCATGCCCACTATACGCCCTCGCTCAAAGTCCGTCAACTGCACATACGGTTCACGTCCACGCTGTCGCGGCATGCTACCAGTGTTAAGGACTGCGACGGAGCTCCGTATGCCACGGCAAACTGGCCGACACTGACGGCGGCGCTGCACAAATGCTGCGCAGCTAGCGCCATTCGACGGCCAACACCGCGGTTCCTGGTGTGTCCGCTGTGCCGTGCGTGTGATCATTGCTTGTACAGCCCTCTCGCAGTGTCCGAAGCAAGTATGGTGGGTCTGACACACCGGTGTCAATGTGTTCTTTTTTCCATTTCCAGGAGTGTATGAAGAACTGCGTCAAAATAGCCTTCGGGCTGAAGACCCCAACAACTACAAGTCGTACCCCATTCTATACAATTGGTAAAAAGTGCGGAAAGTATTGTTGCCTGGTTCTGGATTCGTTCTTCTACAGCGACCCATTTACTTAGTTTACTTGGCAAGGTGGAGGTGACAAGAGGAAAAGGCTGAATAACCAACGAAAGAATAACGTTCTACGAGTCGCAGAGTGGAATGTCAGAAGCCTGAACATGGTAGGGAAGCTAGAAAATCTGAAAAGGGAAATTCAAAGGCTCAGGTCAGGGAATTGAAATAGAAAGAAGACAAGGATTTCTGGTCAGATGAATATAGGGTAAGCAACAGAAAAATTTATAATTGGAGTAGATTTCGTTGTTAATAGGAAGGAAGGTCAAAGAGGGTGTTACTGTGAAAAGTGGAGTGATAGGGTTCTTCTCATCAGAATCGACAGTTCAGGTTTACATGCCAAAGTTGCAAGCTGAAGATGAAGAGATAGAGAAAGTATATGAGGATACTGAAGAGAGATGAAAATCTAATAGTTATGGGGGATTGGAATGCAGTTGTAGAGGAATGAATAGAAGAAATAGTTACGGAAGAATATGGGCTTGGTACTAGGAATGAGAGAGGAGAAAGATTAATTCTGTAATAAATTTAGCTAGCAATAGCGAATACTCTGTTCAAGAATCACAAGAGGAGAAAGTATATTTGGAATAGGGTGCCAGATACGGGAATATTTCAGTTAGATTACATCATGGACAAACAGAGATTCCGAAAACAGATACTGGAATATAAGGAGTACCCAGGGGCAGATCAGACTCAGATCACAGTTAAGTAGGGATGAAGAATAGACTGATGTCTGAGAGACTAGTCAGGAAGAATCAATGTGCAAATAAGGGGGATACGGAAGAACTAAGGAATAAAGAGATAATCTTGAAGTTCTCTGAGGCTATACATATAGCACAGTAGGCAGTTTGGTTGAAGAGGAAAGGACATCTCTAAAAAGGGCAATCACAGAAGTTGGAAAGGAAAACACAGGTACAAAGAAGGTAACTGCGAAGAAACCATGAGTAACAGAAGAAATACTTCAGTTGATCGATGAAAGAAGGAAGTACAAAAATGTTCAGGAAAATTTAGAAATACAAGTCGCTGAGGAACGAAATAAGTAGGAAGGAAGCTAAGACGAAATGGCGTCATGAAAAACGTGAAGAGATCGAAAAAGAAATAATTGGAGGAAGGAGTGACTCAGCATACAGAAAAGTCAAAACAACCTTTGGTGAAATTAAAGGCAAGGGTGTTAAAATTAAGAGTGAATTTACTTTCATTAACTTTGGTTAGCTGGCCAGTGTGACTGAGCGGTTCTAGGCGCTTCAGTCTGGAACCGCGCGACCGCTACTGTCGCAGGTTCGAATCCTGCCTCGGACATGGATGTGCGTGATGTCCTTAGGTTAGTTAGGTTTAAGTAGGTCTAAGTTCAAGGGGACTGATGACCTCAGATGTTAAGTTCCATAGTGCTCAGAGCCTTTTGAACCATTTAACTTTGGTTACTCCCCCTTCCACACAGTTCTTGAATACACTGATATGTCTGTCCTGCCGCTCCCCCTTAAATTAAACACTCCCATTACAGAACACAACATCAAACTCATACTCAACTCCAAAAGTAACACCACCTCTAGTGACGAAAGTGTCACCTCCTGCCACCTCAAGGATTCTCCCCTCCTTCCTCACCATCCATGCTACCTTGTGTAACACCATTCTCTCCAGTGGCTTCTACTCTGAGCTGTGGAAGACATTCCATGTCCTGCATTTCCCTAAGCCCAACAAACTCCCCTCTGACACCTCTTCCTATTGTCCCATCTGCGTCACAACCATGTTCAGTAAAGTTTTCAAGTTCATCCTTTCTTGACGTATTCATTACCACCTTAACCAGCACCACCTCCTTCCTCCTATCCAGCATGGCTTCTGGCGCTCCTTCTCAGCTCATGACCAGCTCCTTAACCTCACCTATCTTCTTTCCCTCCTCCTTTCGTTCCTATGACCATGTATGGCATCCTGGGCTCCTCTTTAAAACTCCAGACCTATAGCCTTCCTGTCTGAGAGACTAGTCAGGAAGAATCAATGTGCAAATAAGGGGGATACGGAAGAACTAAGGAATAAAGAGATAATCTTGAAGTTCTCTTCCCCCCTATTACATGTGTTCCCCTTTTTATCACATATTATATATGTATCGTTTGATCTTTTTTAAGGCTTAAATGTCCCTTGGCTGAAGAATGGCGGATTGTGCCACTGCCAGCCCTCCCCTGCCCAAATGTAGGGAATAAAATCTCATTGCTTCCTTTCACTCCTGTTATCCCTCTTATGTAACTATCCACAATACCAAATCCCATACATCGTATCCTACCATTGGCATGCCCCAAGGCTCCATCCTTTCCCCTCTTCTCTATCTCCTACATACTGCAGATATGTTATGTTTAAGTGACACGTTCCACATCATTACAAAATGTTGTATTCATGATCTATGGAACAAGGATTGATGTATGTATGTATGTTTGTATGTATGTATGTATGTATGTATGCCCAAACCTCCCTCGCCTGTTCACCTCCTCCATTTTGATGACACCGCCTTCCTGACCCTCTATCCTACCCTTCAACAGTCCCAACCTACCCTTCAAACCCACATCAACCAGTCAATGCCTGGTGCAACCAGTGGCTCCTTCACATCAACCCTTCCAAGACCCAGGCAATCATCATAGGTTGTACCACCGCTTTCTTATGGCTCCACCAAATTTACCTTACCATTTATGGTCATCCTGTTCACCTCACTCCTACACTGAAACACTTTGGCCTACACCTGGGCTCCCCATGTCCTTACAGTCCAACATAAAGCCCACAGTAGGCTCCACCTCCTGAAACTCCTCTCTGGCTAGGTATGGGGACTGCATCCTTAGACCATCCTTCACACCTACAAATCCGTGATCCATCCATCGTTTGTTATGCCAGCATTGCCTGGATTTCTGCCCCATCCAGATTCTATAAAGCTCTTAAAATCCTCCAAGTCCATCCATCTGCCTCACTTTCCATATCTGTCTCCCATCCTCCACATGGATCCTACATGACCTCATCCCCTTCCCACATCTTCTCCTTTTCCTCAAACATATCTGAAACCCGTACATCATCTGCAGACTCAGTCCCCCCTACCTCCTGGGGTCTCCTATCCTCTCTAGCCCCTACCCATTGCCGCGCCTTTACCATTGTGTCCCACCCTCTGTCCATCTCCACACCCTCCACCTCCTTTATCAACGTACCTTCCAGCACCTAACCCTCCCAAATGATGAGCTTCACCCTGATACCCTTCCTACCAACTGTAACTTCACCATTCCCCTTCCTCACGGCTCCCTCTCCCCTTCTTTACCCTTCCCTGAGCGGTTTCCCCGCTCCCACGCCCCATCCCTTTCCAGTCCACTCCTTCCACGTCTCTGCACTCTCTCCTGGCTTGCTTTCCCTGTCCTGCTCCCATCCCACTCATCACCTCCCCCTTTGTGCTCCATTCATCTTGATGTTGACTTTTGTTAACTGTGACTCCCAATGAAAATATCTGTGTAAGCGTGTACTTCAACCCCCATTGTCTTCCCCCCTATTAAATGTGTTACCCTTTTTATCGCATATTATATATGTATCGTTTGATCTTTTTTAAGGCTTAAATGTCCCTTGGCTGAAGAATGGCGGATTGTGCCACTGCCAGCCCTCCCCTGCCCATATGTAGGGAATAAAATCACAATAAAGGAGAAAAAATCTCCCATAAATAAAAGGAAATTCCGTTCATTCATCAGGTCATCAGATGGTGAGATAGCCCAAAATATCTCATGACAAGAAACAATAAATAAATTCACAAAATACCAGTAAATATTAGTACATATGTTAATGGCGAAAACATAGGAAAAGATGAATTAATAGTTCTTCAGAGCAATGATCAAAATATCTTTTTGGGTTACCGTTAATTATAAACTTGCCTATTCTTTTTCCAGTAGCAGTTTAAAGTCTTAAATTGTGGTAGTACTATTCGATGTATATTCCAGTTTCAATTTTCCCTTCAATCTCCTGTTTACTTTTGTGTACACCTGACGTGTTAACTACATTTGAAGTAGAAATATTTAATAGGTAATGATTTAAGTCCATTTGACACATTGGTTCTTTTTTCTAAGACCTGCGGAATAACATTGTTTGTCTGAACCACTCATAATTTGGTAATGTCAGCTTTTGATAGTACTGCAGGTAAAATGTCATAAAGCAATACTTACCATAAACCCCAAACCTATTTGAGACGTCTTGGTGATTGCGATCTGTGATTAGAGATCTTTAACCATACATACATGTGTATTATGACAATCATTCAGCGTCTGAACTATCCACACACTATTAAACTTTACCCACTTATGGGGGAAATAGCATTGTATATTTCTTAAAGTCTCAGATTTGGTGTCTTTTTAGTGTGAGATGTCACTCTGAAGTAAACATGTCTCACCCAAGCATCTGTCAACATCAGGATGACCTCGCCCTGGTATTACGTGGTGCTGGGAAAATGAACAGGGGCAACACACTCGATGATGAACTCGGTGGTGATTCACATAAAATTTTTTCTTTAGCACCTAAGAGATTAATGAGCCATCTGTTCCAGCTTCCACCTTATATAGCGTCCCCCATACAATTCTGAAGTGTGTCTGATGTGCAGTTATTCATGAGTTATGGGTGCAGAGATGCTGTCTAGAGTTTTGGGATCACAGTTCAGTGTTCAGGACAATGTAGCATTCATTTAAAACATGTACTGCAGAAGGTATTTCCCAAGAAGCGAAGTACTCCATTCCCTGCTTTATTACTCAGAGCATCGCGAGTCTGCCACTGATTCCTTTGCTTAAAAAACACGTAATGTCCCTATTTTTAAGGAAAGAAGGCTACGGTAATTTTTAAAGGATAATGCGTTTAGCACTGCCATTAACTCTCCATACAACATACAGTCACACAATTGTAACTTACAGTATGTTCTGATACATACTCCTAAGATTTTCAAACCGAGATTTTACTGCCAGAAGAGTAGATGGCCACAATTTTATTCTAACTGAGATGTATGGACAAAATTGTAGCAATACCTTCTGCTTACCTGTAACTGAGAATATTATCGAAAATGCTAAGAAATTCTGCCATAAATATCGATTTTAATAAAAATATCTAGCATTGTATACATATTAAAGTGTAGATATTCATCTCACTTGGGGTACACCTTAATAAAAGTACCATTTATTAGTACGAAAGTATCTAGCACTACTAAGGAGTTATAAACAGCAGCTTAATGCCATACTATTTAGACAGGAAAAAGTATATCTGGACATTTAGTAATATCGATAAGACAGACAACATACGTTTTTCTTTGCTGTAGCACTACTAAGGAGTTATAAACAGCAGCTTAATGCCATACTATTTAGACAGGAAAAGGTATATCCAGACATTATTAATATCGATAAGGCAGACAACATACGTTTTTCTTTGCTGTGCATTGTATTAACTCTACGTCCCCAAACATCTACTAAGGAATGATATTGCATAGCATATATTTCTTATAATACCAGTTTCAGTAATTTCTTAAAGCGTGGTATTTATACATGTCTTTGGGTGACTTTATGGAAAAGTGGGTATTTAAAATAGTGGAAGCAAATAGCCCCAAAATTGTAAAAGTGCTCCAAAACTATAAGTATGAACTGAAGGTGGTCATATATTCCAGGAAATATCGTTGGAAAGCCTTGAAAACATTCAGTTATAGTAATTCAGCTAACAGGATGATGCACCACCGTGTTTACATATACTGTATACTATCAACTTGTCTGAAATTTTTTTTTTGTTTAAAAAAAAAAAACATTTATGCACCACCCAAATCGCCTTGAGAAGTGAGGGCAGGGGGAAGGAGGGAGAGAAGGCGGGATGGGGAGAAGGTGGAAACTTGAAAGGAGTGAGATGATCCTCCGGTATGTCAATAAGTAAACGCTAAGAGCATTGGTGCAGAGTTCATTTGCATTAGGGTCATAAATTACACTTGTATAAGTGTAACTTAAGGGCATACATGCGTGATTTGCTTATTCAAGGCCAAATGAAGTCGTTGTTTAGAGAGAACCACAGCTAAGTGAGAAGTTTGTTTACATTTCAGTCTTAAATGTAATGTGATTTCATTATGAGATAAGGACAAGAGGCTGTAGATTTTGTTCACATAAGGAGAGCAATGGCCTTTTTCTCCTAGGAAGGGGTGCGGGTGACCTCGAAAGAGACAGGTGGTGTTTCTTTACACAAGGGTTATAAATAGGAGTTCACGTTATCTCCATGCTCCCCTACTACTGTGGTTCTGCTGAACCCATCGATTCCTTATTCGAGTGGCACTTGTGCCGTGACATCAATGCTAGCGGCAGTATTATTTGAATAGCAATATCACGGAACGATAGTCTCGCTAGGCCATGCGCTATCCAATGGCGCTGATAAATGTTCCGCCTTCTTATGCGAGGTTAAACACGATTTCCTCTCAACCAACCAACATTAAAACGCGTACGATAAAGGCACTGTATCTGTTTCTTTGTATGTAGAACATATGTGACGTAAATCTCACGTACCTCGCGCGCTCGTGCTGAAACTCTAATCATGTTCATATCCAAGGACGTAGAACAGTTTATGCTATTTCGATGTGTATTGTATGCAATGGTAATGCAATTTTAAAGTACAGCAGTGTAACTTTGTAAGTGTCTGTTGCATTTCCTTGCATTCAACAGTGAATAATTTCTGATTAATCATCACTGCTTCCTAAATTAAATTTCCAAAATTGGTTAATTATTTTTTGTGATAGCGTCGGTTTCCACAAGCGCAATCAGTTTCTGGTAGGATAAAATAAAGAGTGACACAATAGTGTTGATTTCTTAAATTTTATGGCAACTTTGATAAACACAGCCAAAGAAAATATGAAAATAGTGACACATTTTATTATCTGGATTTCAAATATACACTCTTCTGAAATTAGTAAATATAGATACTGAAAGATAAAAAAAATTAAATAAATAGGGCACTTGTTCAGACAAAAGTGCTTCATACGAGTGAATCATACTCTCAGTGGGTATGATATGTGAGATAAATCAATAATGCAGGCAGTGCAAATCCACTTGATCGACGTACTTCATCACGTCAGCATGGTGAGTGCTTGGAATCCTGTTATCGGTTGCTTACTGATGGCTC
The DNA here is from genome assembly GCF_021461395.2 of Schistocerca americana. NCBI lineage: Eukaryota > Metazoa > Arthropoda > Insecta > Orthoptera > Acrididae > Schistocerca > Schistocerca americana. The sequence goes on from NC_060122.1 coordinate 313,518,210, forward strand.
TACTACCGTTTACGGTCGCTTCTACTTCAAGGTGGAGTCAATACAGCTGCAAAAGAAAAACTTTAATGACTACACAGATAACTTGGAGATCTGTATGATAGGGCATGCTGATCGTCGCTCATCCATATCGCTGCACAAGTGCGAGCTTCAACTAACTGCTGCCTCTTCACACAGCATAAAGGCCAATTCTGTACTATCTACATCGACGCTAGAGTTATAACACACCTAACGTTTCAAATGCGATTCAGTATATGAAAGTGACGCTTTCTGAAATAGGGGCAACGATTCTGTATTAACTGCAAAAATGTATTTTTTGCAGCATTCAGTAGCTCATGAAAGGAGTTTAGTTATAAAGTACATCTAGGTATATATCATAAACAGATTCGCAAAAAAGAAAGATCATGATATACTTTCCCTGAATGTTAATCCAGAGCTGTTTTGTGGGTACAGTATTGTCAAGTTCGCTGTTAAAAGAGTAGTGTAACCGAGTACAAAAGAAAACCTTAGAAAAGAAGGTTTGAGTCCAGAAGTGATAACAATGAACGAACATAGATGATAGGAGGAATATAAGTAAGTTACATTGTACAGTTATAAATAACGCTTCTAAGGAGTTTCTACAAAGCATGACTTCATAAATAAACTTAACGACTCAAAATTGTACTAATGATTTCCATTGTACACTACTGAAAATGCCTAAAATAATTAGGTGAAACATTCTTTCTCAAGAAATAAAAATAAAATTGTTACAATATATGAGTAGGTAATTATCTAATTTTTATCTCATGGTGAAACTACAGCTGCTTCTATGTCTCTGTACAGAAATGTTGAGAGTTAACGACACAGTAACACATTCACCTAATCGCTTGCTATAATTTTCCTAGAAAGTCTCTAGGCGCGCAGTCCGGAACCGCGGGACTGCTACGGTCGCAGGTTCGAATCCTGCCTCGGGCATGGATGTGTGTGATGTCCTTAGGTTAGTTAGGTTTAAGTAGTTCTAAGTTCTAGGGGACTGATGACCACAGAAGTTAAGTCCCATAGTGCTCAGAGCCAGCCAGCCTAGAACCTCGCACGGCACCTTGAATTAATAATAAAAGTTTATGCCTTTTCTGACTTAGGTGGCCCATGCCGTGTTGAAGTGTATGTTTGCATCAATGGAAACGGTACGTAGGCAGTAGCATAAACACAGTTAAAATACTAATTAAGTTTCCAATGTAATTATGAAGAAACTTTTTGTTAGTAGAAGTTACAATATAACATTATTTTACCTAAACAGTTTTATACACCATCTCGATTCTACAAACTAATGTATGTGGGAAGTCGGATAACGTAATCATTCCGTTAGCGGTAAAGGAAGACGGGCGCCTAATCTTGGCTTTAAGCTGTTCGAGATCATTAAAGGTGGACTGCGACCTCAGCTGAAAAGAAACGGAAGACAGTATCGATTGTGGTTTGTCAGTGCAATCGACCCGGTGCTCGCATTAACTGATGACAGGAAACCGTCGGAATTGTAAATCTCTATCACCTCATACAGCTTTGAACTTGTACGACGATCACACATGGTGCTAGGCGAGATTGCCTAGCACGAAGGCCTAATTTGATCGCTCGTACATGCTGTAGAGATCTTATCGCAGCGTTATCATAACCTGAGAGAGTTTCAAAGAGGCCTCATTGAGGATCTCCGGTTGGCCGGCTTGTTGCATTATGTTACTTCCAGATTTGTGAAGTATTCATATGTGACAGGGGCCCAACTTTGACCCTCATGGATATGCGAGAGCAGTGATACTCGCCTTCAAGATCTGGTCGACCACATATGATCACCAGAAGGGAGGATCGCCGTATTGTGCACAGACTACATCGCAACCATTTCATATCAGCGCCTGCTATCAGTGAACAGGTACTGGACTCCTGCTACACAGTGCTTCAGCCTGTCCAACTCTCAGGAGAGATCTCACTCTTCCAAAGTATTGCAGAGGCACTGCAGAGGGACATCTGGCATCGTTCTGTGGGGGGCCATTGGGTATGACTTGAGAACACGACTGGTGGTAATTGAGGGAATGCTGACGACACAGTAGTACAAACGGACAACCTGCAACCTATAGTGTTACCTGTCAAGCGACAATATCTGGGTGCCATTTGTCAACAGAACAATAGATGTTCATACTCGGTACATGTCTATATCAATTGTCTCCGTGATGTTGAGGTATTCTCGCGGTCATCACGATTCCCAGGTTTGTACACCAAACAATATTTGAGGGAAGAATTCGATGTCCGTCCCAGTGGCAGTACCCAGGATCTCAAGATCGTTGGTCAGCTTGCCTCAGAAGAGGATACAGCCGCTTTACGGCATCGTGCCCCAACGAATCACTGAATGAATCCAAGCCAGAAGGGAAGTTGGGGTCAGTTGGGGTCATACTGTAAAGTTCTGACTTTGTAATCACCGAAAGAATATCACATACTCTATGAACTTGTCAAGTTTAATTTCATCTCGCTCCATTCTGGGTGCTTCGTTTTTTTTCCACACGGTGTACGTTGATATAACAAAAGTAATGGCATAGCGACATGCACGTATACAGATGGCGGTAGTATCGCTTATACAAGGTATAAAAGGGCAGTGCACTGGAAGGGCCATCATTTGTACTCAATTGGTTCATATGATTAGGTTTATGATGTAATTATAGCCGCGCGGCGTCAAGTAAGAGTCTTCGAATGGGACATTCCATTTCGGAAATCGTCAGGGAATTCAATATTCCGAGATCCACAGCGTCAGAAGTGAGGAGAGAATACCAGATTTCAGACATTTATCTCTAACCGCGGACCACGCATTGGCCAAGAGCCTTCACTTAACGACCGAGAATAGGAGCGTTTGCGTGGAGTTGACAGTGCTGACAGACAAGCAACAATGGGTGAAATAACCGCAGAAATCAACGTAGGACGTGGGACGAACTTATTTAAGCAGCGAAATTTTCCGTTAACGGCCTACGCCAGTAGATGATAAAAGTGAGTGCCTTCGTTAACAGCACATCACCTGCAACTCCTTTCTTGGGCTCGTGATCATATCTGTCGGACACCACAGGACTGGAAACCGGTGGTATGGTCAGATGAGTCCCAATTTCAATTGGTAAGATCTGATGGTAGGGTCCGAGTGTCCCGCAGACCCCACGAAGCCATGGCATTGTGCAAGCTGGTGGTGGCTCCATAATGGTGTGGGCTGTGTTGACATAGAATAGACTGGGTCTTCTGGTCCAACTGAACGGATCATTAATTGGAAACGGCTACTTGGAGACAATCCGCAGCCATTCATGGTCTTCATGTTCCCAAATAACGATGGAATTTGTGGATGACAGTATGCTATGTCACCAGGTCACAGTTTTTCTGTGATTGGTTTGAAGAACTCTGGGCAATTCAAGCGAATGGTTCGGCCACCCGTCGATCATTTATGTGACATTATCGAGTGGTCAGTTTGTGCTCCAAATATACTTTCGCAATTATGGACGGCTATACTGTAGACACTGCAAGGTTCAATATTTATGAAAGCGACTTCCAACTACTTGTTGAGTCCATACCTCGTCGAGCTGCTGCGCTACGCCGATATTAGGAGGTACCCCATGACTTGTCACCTCATTGTATATCGAGCAGTAACGGCCAAAACCAGTATTACGAACTAAACTTTCCGGACAATTTTAATTCCGTGCGTAGCTGACGCGTGACTTTACTGAATGGTTATGGAATGGTTCCTCAGTAAATGGTTAGGCAAAAACATGTTTATACTCTCCTTTAAAATCCTCTCTGCCAACAAGTGAAAAAAGGTCGATTGTAACAATGGCGCGATGTTTGCCAATAAATGAGCGTAATTAATTGTTAACGTGACGACCGCACATTTACTTTCTTTATTAATTTTACCCTTTTCTCAAAATTAATTTCTACCAATTTCATTTGTATTTTTCCTTTCATTTAGATTTAACCCTTTCCTCCCTCTTTACCGACAGATTAACTTCGGTGACGATTGCTTTTCCCAAATTTCCATTAGGTACACGCGGTTTAATTTTTCACTGTCATTAAGGTCGATAAGTGAGGGGGAGGTTACACTGCAGGCTATGGATACTTACGCAGCAGTGGCAACGTCGAAGATCTGACTGCCAGGACACCTGTACATTTCCGGAGATATGCCATCTCCCTTCTGTATGCAGATGTAGTAGATGGCTGGGTTCTCTGGGACAATGCCCACCTGTCCCAGCTGCGTACAAGGCGTGATGGGGCCTTCTGTGCAGACTCGGTCGGATGTCGTCAGGCTGTCAACATAAAGAAAGATTTGATTTAAAAGAGTGACGGACCATATCACATCAGAAGCATTAATTCAGAGACTGTGAAACTGTAGTTTCCTGTAGGTATGGCGAATGCTGCTACAAAGACACCATAACACCAAAAAAAGTTTTACATCCTGGAAGGGATTTTGATGCTATTCGTTTAGGAATCGCTACGTCATTATCTAATCATAGCACTTATCATACATTTTATTGAAGGGTCCCAAAAGTTATTAAAATCGCTCAACTGTATCAACATCTAAATGGAACCTGTTCTTTTGATTAAAAGCCTACGTTTCTTCCTTGTGCCGCCGTTCGAGATTTTTGGTGAATTGTCTTGCTCAGTACACATACCGTAATTTTGTAAGCTCGTGTTGTTTTATTATTCTTCCACTTTTAATAATTTTCACTGATATACTATCATCCGCTGGCAGTATTCCTTTTTTCATATCAAGCGAGGCCGCACAGTATTAACGACAGTGGACCCGCATTCGGAAGAACCGGGTTTGAATGCCACGTCAGCCATCCAGTTATAGATTTTCCATGGTGTCTCTAAATCGCTTTAGGCAATGGTAGGAAACTTCCTCTGAAAAGAATACAGCTGAGTTTCTTCTCCATCTTACCACACATCGACGTTCTGCACCGTCTTTAACATCGTCGTCCACGAAACGTTAAACCATAATTTTCCTTTTTCTCGCCTTTCTTCATATCGATTGGTCTTGCTTTCATCACCTAGCATGCCATTATTTTCATTATTGTAAACTTTATTTCTCTTGTTTATTTTAAAATGTGTGGATATGGCTAAGGTTTTAAATTACATAAGCATGTCGACCTACTTTGCTGTGTAAATGACAACAAGAGCGATTCAGCTCAATACATCATGACGATGTGTAATGCCTGATGGCTGAAACACAATGAACTAAGTAATAATTTTTGTTGGAACAATGATGCCTTGTCAACGAGCTGAAAACAATAATCAATAAAGGAATTTTAGCTATTTTCACGTAGGATTTTTATCCATAGATTTTAACACAACAGATCACCTGTCTTTCGATCTGACAAAGCTAAATAATGTGTTGTTTAACTGTTTCCGTGCTATTCGAGGTATATATCCGTATCCTTGTCGGTTCTTTTGCTGCACCGCTTTGCTGTAAATCGACTTCAACGACCTCGGTGCTGGTATAAGCATTTAACCTCATATGTTTCTTATCTTTCTTAATCTATGGATTATTTTCAGTTTAGATTGCTCTGCATGCTGCGAACGAAGGTCATGTCACAGTTAATTGATCATAAGCGCAATCAACATATGTGAATCAAATTTGGACATGGAGTACGTTTCAATTTTGGTACATAGATGTACTTTATTTCAAATTAAAATTATATTTCGTACATTTTAATAGTTTATAATGACAAGCATAGTCCGAAAGTAATGCCACATTAGATTTATAAAACTTTTCGTGCAATGAAATGAAGAATAGCGCCTGGAACTGCAAAAGTAAATTGCAGACTCATTTATAGGATGTATGCAACAGAAAATATCTGCCCAAAACTGAAGCAATATTATAGTTGATTGAATAGTTCACGAGTGTACTGCCGGTCATAGATCCTGGCGGACACATTTCGGGGACATGTCTGATCGGTCCAATGGGTATTGTTTGCAATAATTATGCAAAGAAGAAGAATCTTGCAAAGGGAAGACTAAGTTCGAGAACTGCAGAATAAAGAGCTCAAACGAACAGCAGTACACGTCTTTCTAAAACTTGCGTGTACTTCGGTACTGAGAATGTTACGCCACCGGTTATCAAATGTGAGATATTTTTACCACAACTTGTTTCGGGACTATGTTATGTCGTTATTAAGTGCTTTGGTAGGTGAAACCAGCTGCCTTTACTGTTTTGAGTGTATAAGATGCCAATATCACATGTTCTTGGAAGAGTTTTGTATTTGACAAAGCATGTTTGCTGCTGAGTTTCTACTTTTGATGGAGCCTAATGGCGTAGAAGCTTTGAAGTATGTTAGAGTGCAGGACGATATAAATATTTTCATATGGTTGTGAGTACGTGTAGTATCGCGGTTCATCGGTTGGTTTTTGTAGTATCGTAGTTTATCGATACTGATTCCTGCGGGCGGCGCGTGTGGCGATTTGGACATCGCCACCAATGAAAAGACTCCAGTCCACCGACCAGTGAAGAGATCCAGGACGGTGTGGAGGGCACCTGGGCACCAATGTTCTACTTCAAGATTATTTCTAGTCGAGTTTACTTTCGTGGTGCAGAACGTTACATCGAGTTGTTGATAGCTAGCCCTACCGGCAAACATTCTGTGTACATAGGTAGGCACACGGCACATTGGGGCCTCTGCTTATAGCTAGCCACGGCTACCCAAGTTGTCAAAAGTGTAGCATTTCTTCAACCACAAGTTCAGAACAATATACGTAATAAAAGTAAACTTGTGTCAACTAATCTTTTCCTTGTCTGTCCAGATTACTATGGCAACAGATCCTTTGGTCACTTTCTACCCACTCCTCATTACCAGTGCGGATGTAACACTTGGCTTCTCGGAAGATAATGGTTACCGACTAGCAGCATAACAGTTTATTTTACAGTACTTGATAGGGAGATAACGTCGTAAAATATCACACATTTGACAACTGCTGGCATGACATTCTCGGTTCCGTTTCGTGAGACGGTTGTACGATGGCTATACAACACCTGAAGTGACTGTTACAGGTGTGTTTATATAATTGTATAGGCAATTTTCTTATTTGTAGATTTCTTAGGATGCGCATGTAATATATGTGTCGTTTAGTTATGAGCTAGCAGCCTCGCTAGAAAAGTTGCGCCGCCTGGAGACTGGTTAGAAAATCTTTCCTCTGCGCATTGAATGAGATGGATTTACTAAGATAGATACTATTTTGAGAAGATTGGGATTTAAGGTAACAAATGAACATATTTTACTTTATTATGGCAGTATTTAGCTAGGCATTCTTGGTTCGACAGAGACTTGCAAATCAGGTATTTCTTTCTATTTTATAAAGTTATTTCACAGACAGTGTTAATGGATTTGAAAAGACAACAAGAATATAACGATTAGTATGACGACTCTTGTGTTAGAATAAATTTTTATGTTGAGATGGATTTTTTTTTTCAGTGTTGATATTATGTTTTTGTAACTTGTAATGAAATATTTTCTTATATCTTGCTAAGCCTTCAGTGGCGAACTTTTGTGAGTGGAATAATTTCAAGAAATTTTGATGAGATTGTTTTCTTTTTTAATACAGTTTCTTGAAAAGAATTTTTATCAAGAGAGTAACTCAGATTATCCTATGTCATTATGAAGTTCCAATTACCTGATGGACATTACTTTTTATGTGAGACAAATTTTACGAGATACAAATGTGCGCTGCATATGTTTCATGTATCGTATTGCTCTACCACGATTCTCTGTAGTTGGCACTAACTCAGAATTTGAGGCACACCTTTTCTTCTTGCTCTTCAAGAGCAGTTGTACGGCTTGTTCAGTTGCGTCAGCCAGATAAAGGAAATGTTATTTTTCAATCTCACAGGTCAGTTAACAGTGTCGAATTTAATTGTTCTCTTTAAAGTACAGAGTGTCTTAAAAGACAAAGGACAGAGTTAGTTTGGCAGGACATATTTCATTTACAGTCTTGCAGTCAGATTTGCTTCCCATTCTCTCTCACAGATTTAGTTTTTAACTGTAAACATGAGGTTAGCTTATGCACATATTTCTTTTCTATGAATGGAATTTTTTGGTATGCGACAGCTTACGTTCATAAAGAGGCTATACATACAAAAAGAAATAACCCAGAAGTAAAGCAAACAGCTGCACAGTCACATAATCCTATCTCTTTTATTTACTAAGACAACTTGCAACTGCACTTCCCCGACTTCGGAAGCCTATCTGAAGGAATTAGTCTGGACTGCATCAACGATAAACAATTCAAACAAGAAGAGGATAGTAGGTTTCGAAATGTGAAGTTATAGAAGAGTGCCACAGATTCGATAGGTACATCGCATAACTATAAAGGAGGTACTGAAATGAACTGAGATAATAAATGTAGCGCATAACCTGATTAAAAGAAGGGAACAGATGATAGAACACACTCTGAAACGCTAGGTAACCGACAGATTGATAATGGACGGAAGTCTGGGAATAAAAATTTTAGTAGAGACCAGCTACAGTAAGAACATTCGAATGGATGTGGGCTACAGTAGTCATGCAGAGACGAGGAAACTTGCAGAGAAAAGGATGAAGAGTTGCATCAAACCCATACTCGGACTAAAGACCCCAACAAAGAATACAAAATGTCTTCCTCACAATGAAAAGAGTCCTGGAAACTATTCTGGGATGGAGAGGTGTTCTTGGAGCAGTAAAATATATGCTCACCTGCAGTCTGCTTTCAGAGGGTTGTACGCTGTAGTTCCGGAGCATGTTTGGGGTTGAGAACCTGCGTTGACCTCAGTGCAGATGTGGTACGTCTGGCAGTCGTACGGGTCAGGGAAGGATCCGATGCCGTGGCACGTGAACTCCTCGCCAGGCAGGGAAGAGTGGCACTCAGAGTCCGCTGAAGCGACGCAGGCAGCCTGCTCTGCGCTGCACTTCTGATCCGCGCTGGAGTCGCACACTGCCACCACCGTGGCGTAGAACCCGCCTGAACCATCGCCCAAACACACCAGCACCTGCACAAACACAGCAACTTACTTTGAAGACATGTAGAAAGATAAGAAAGTAACAACTGTTATTTTTTTATTTTATACAAGCACAAATTCCATCACCTGTGCAACGAAACTGCCTTCAGGACACGAAGGAATTATAGATGTTGGCTGCTAGTGGACGTTGATTTAAATCAATGGGAGAAGTTTCTGGCTGGCTGGTATTCGAACACAGGTCTCCTGCTCAGTACGTAGATGCGCTGACCACTACGCCATCCAGACAAAACTGTCATCTTAGCTGCACGAACTACCCTAGAACGCTGCTCGTCAGACTCAAATTCTCAACTTATTCACACACAACTAATGTTGGGCCTTTGCCAATTATCCTCATTTCCTGCGGCATTTCGCTGATTCGCGTAAGAGTTCGCGTCTGGTGTGCATGCGCACTGATACTACAAACAAACAGACACGCACAAACAGGGTGACAATTCATGTTGGTTATTAATAAAAGCTTCAGCTGTATTTGGTACTTTATTACTCTACTACTACCGGTTTTGTGGCGCTACGAGGCACATCTTCAGGTGAACACACGATGAAGGCATTAGAGCCGAAAAACTCGTAATCTTTTCTCCCAACATTCGTTGTTCGTCGAAACAAAACTTCGCTAGACGACGATATGTCATGGATTAGAAACAGCCAGATTCCAATATAGTGGCTGGATCCAAAACAACTCGTGCCATAGTGATCGCTTCTGCGATCTATATGGAACCGCGTACAGGGGACGTGGCCCCGTGCTCTGTCATATTGACGGCAAGGAAAACAAAATACAGCTGAAGCGGTTATTAATTCCCAAGATGGATAATCATACCTGTGGTTGCGGCACCCACAAAGTTGCCTGCAGGGTGGCAGTTATTGAACTATATGAAAAAAAATTAGTTGCAAACTACGGCATGCATTCACTTTATTCAACATGTACACGTCTCAACAGAATTCGGATTTGGGTTATGACATGTTCGGTATGCCTGTCTTCATAGCGATGGTATGGCGTAGATGAATAGCGATATTCTGCTTCACCCGCTGAAGTGTCGAAACATCGATGCTGTCGATGGCCGGCCGTGGTGGCCGAGCGGTTCTAGGCGCTTCAGTCCGGAACCGCGCGACTGCTACGGTCGCAGGTTCGAATCCTGCCTCGGGCTTGGACGTGTGTGATGTCCTTCGGTTAGTTAGGTTTAAGTAGTTCTAAGGTGTAGGGAACTAATGACCTCCGATGTTAAGTCCCAAAGTGCTCAGAGCCATTTTGCTGTCGATGACCGCCTGAATCACCGTTTTCAGCTCAGCATGGTTTTGGGGTTATTGCTGTACACCTTGTCTTTAACATAGCCCCACAAAAGAGCCGCACGTGTCCAGATCTGGAGAATATGGCGGTCAATCGAGGCTCATACCAGTAGACTCTGGGTACCCCAGCGCCACAATACGGTCCCCAAAGTGTTCCTCCAGGACATCAAACACTCTCCTGCTTCGATAGGATCGAGCTTGCATCAACCACACCTCCCCGAAATCAGGGTCACTTTGGACAATGGAGACGATATCATGTTCCAAAACTTTCACGTACCGTTCACTGGTCTCCGTACCATCAAGGAATATCGCAACTATTATTCCGTGACTGGACATTGCACACCACACGGTCACCCGTTGAGGGTGAAGAGAGTTCTCGATCGCGAAATTCGGATTCTCAGTCCCCCAAATACGCCGGTTATGCTTATTGACGAACCCATCCGAGATTTTCGTTCCGTCCCCCCCCCCCCCCCTCCTCCAACAAATGATACAATTTGGGTACATTCGTGTGAACTGATTGCAATTTCTCATGTCAGTTCTTGCTTGGATTCCCTAAATCGCTTGAAGTGAATTTTGGGATATTTCCTTCAAAAAAGGCACTGCTAAGTTTGTTCAAAATTCGCGTCGTATAATCGATAATTATCGATGGCTAAGTCTCAATCTTTTTCAGTAACGATATCATCTATCTGTTCAAAGACTTTTATACTGTATTTTTTACCACGATACAAAACCACAAGAAAATAGAAAAGGTGAATTTTAAGACACTTTACAACTATCACAAGACTTAGAACTGACTAAAACAGAAAAGCTAATCATACTGTTGCCCATTTCAGTGCGGCATCGGGAGAGGTAGGGTTTCTGCACACGATTTTGGGATAATTTTTGGGTACTACACATTTTAGCCTCAGCGGTCCTCTCCAGACCTCTTCCGTCGAAGAATTAGTGTGTAACTTATTCAGATCATTGGATGATGGCCTGTTAATAAGTATAAACCAGTAATGGTACCACTTCAGTGACCTTAGGCAGAAATATATACTTTTTAAAAATCAAAAGACAATTCCCAAAGGCTTTGTTCGTACATTACTGAAAGTAATTCAGTTGTACAGCGTGATTCAACAGGTGATCCGCATTATGCTCTAAGGGTAGCTCAAGCCAGCGCAACTCTGCTTAGCTTATCAGGTGTTACATGAAGACCAGATGCCTTCCCACATGTACCGAGTTTCAGAGATTACCTTCTGTCCTTAAAGACCTACGGCCAACACGAAATTTTTTTACGTAGTCTTTGCCAGCTTGGTCAAATTATGAATGATGCAAAAGAATTTAGCTTCCCTTTTAATTAAAGGCAAGGATGGTAACATTAGAAGTGTAATTAGAATCCCACTGTTAAACGCAGAGGAGAGAACTGATAAGTGGAAAGAGTACATCGAAGGCGTCCGAGAAGGGAAGACGTGTCTGATGACTTGATAGAAATATAAACTGGAATCGATAAGGTAAACACAATGAATCCAATCGGAATTTAAAAGAACTCTTGAAGACTTGAGATCAAGTAAAGCAGATGGATAGATAACATTCCACCTGATTTTCTAATCGTTGGGACAAATAGCAACAAAACGACTATTCAAGTTGGTGTGTAGATTCTATGAGAGTGGCGACGTACCACTAGACGTTCTGTAAATTTATGCACACAACTCCAAAGATAGCAAGGGCAGTCAGGTACGCAAACTATCGCACAAACAGCTTAACATCTCATGCATCCAAGTTGCTGACAAGAATTAGGTACAGAACAATGGAAAAGATTATATGTTACATGACGATCAATTTGGCCTTAGGAAAGATAAAGGCACCAGAGAGGTAGATGTGACGTTGCGCTTGATAATGAAAGGAAAACAGGAGTAAAATCAGAATACGCTCAAAGGATTTGTATATCTCGAAAAAGCGTTTGAAAATGTAAAATCTTTCAAGATGATCGAAATTTGGAGAAAATAGACGTAAGATTCAGTGAAAGATAGGCATTATACAATGTGTACAAGAACCAAGAGGGAACAATGAGACAGGTTGAAACAAGAACGAAATGCTCCGATTAAAAAGGGTCTAAGACACTGATGCAGTCTTTCGCCGCTACTGTTAAATCTATACACTGAAAAACCACTGAGGGAGACAAAAGAAAGGTTCAAGAGTGGGATTAAAATTCCGGGTGAAAGCATATGAATGATAAGATTAACTGGTGACATTGCTCTCCTCAGTGAAAGTGAACAAGTATTACAGGATCTGTTTAACAGAACGAACAGTCTAATCAGTACAGAATCTGGATTGAAAGTAAACAGCAAAAAGACAAAGAGCTGGGAGGTATACAAATGAGAATAGCGAGAAACTAAACATCATAACCGGTACTCAAGAAGTAGAAGAAGCTAAGGCACTCTGCTACCTTGGAAGTTCTGCTACCTTGGAAGCATTCAATCCCGCGTCCGGCCATCCTGATTTAGGTTTTCCGTGATTTCCCTAAATCGCTCCAGGCAAATGCCGGGATGGTTCCTTTCAAAGGGCACGGCCGGCTTCCTTCCCCGTCCTTCCCTAATCCGACGAGACCGATGACCTCGCTGTCTGGTCTCCTTCCCCAAACCAACCAACCAACCTTGGAAGCAACCCATGAAGGACGAACCGAGGACGACATAAAAAGCAGACAAACACTAGCAACGAGAACATTCTTAGCCAACAGAAGTCTACTGCTGTCAAACATAGTCCTTAATTTGAGGAAGATATTTCTGAGAATGTATGTTTGGAGCACAGAAGAGAGTTGGTGCGTTTGAGATGTGGTGCTAAAGAATAGTGTTGAAAATTAGATCGGATGATGACACAAGGAATGAAGAGATTCTCTGCAGAATCGGCGAGGAAAGGACCGTAGGGAAAACACTGAGGGTAGGACATGTGTTACGGCAGCAGGGAATAACCACCACGGTACTTGAGAGGGCTGTGGAGGTTAGAAGCTTTAGAGGAAGACAGAGACTGGAATACCTCCAGCAAATAAGTGAGCACGTAGGTTGCAAGTGCTACTCTGAGATGAAGAGGTTAGCGCTGGAGAGAAATTCGTGGCAGGCCTCATCAAGCCCATCAGAAGACTGGTGAAAAAAAAAGTCACGTACTATAACAGCTCCATTAACAACATGGGGTAGCTTTGACATATTCAAAAGGTCAGTGAACTTCATATAAGAATAAACAAAAAAATGTCAAGAATAGTCACCGCTTCTTTGAATGTAAACGGTTCCGAAGGTCGTAAAAAAGCAGTGCTCTAAATTGGAAATCTGTTTGATCAGAAATAGTCGTATGAATGTTGAATTACATCAATATCTTAATGATATGCAAGTAACAGGTCGCAACCATCCTTCGCATGCGACATCTCCCGCAGTCGGTCGCTCGCCTCTGCACACAACACATGAGTGGTTTCTCAAGCATTTTCAATCAGTATTATAAACGTCAATGTGTTGAGAAGTTCTGCTATGGAAAATGAACTGCAGTGTTAAGTAGCAGTTGTAGTCGATTTCTGTATCTCTAGGAATGCCTACAAAACCTAAATTAAAAACAGAGAAATGTAATTTGTTAACCTTGTTTTTAAACGGTTTTCGTGGCAACTGCAGGTTGCTTTACAGAATATGCTACATTTTTCACTGCCACCAAATGGGTTGTGTTATCCTTCCTGTGTGACAATACAACTCATTTTACGTTTATAGGCCCTCAATTCCTTTTTTATTCGTTAGTCTCCTGGTTTATCTGGAAGCATTTTGAAACGTCCCCTTTGAACAATTATACATGACTGTGCTTAAACTGACACACAATATTTTTAGCGCAACGCAACCTGACTTTCAAAAATCCCTAAAAAAGAATGGCCCTGACTAACATTAACCTATACGTTTCACAAATCACTTACCTCGCAAAAATCTTGGGTACTCGAACTACTGCAATACAGCGAGCGCCACTACTGCCAGCTAAATAAAAGATTCAGACTACTGAAGGCACTAACTACTAATAGGCACAGTTAGCAAAAGAAAGATTTTGATAGAGAACAAACAATGTATTTACCGTAATACTGTTCAAAAGTCATATTATATATCAGTTCATGACATCCAGTCTTACAAATGTACTGTCTCTGATGGACACGCGTCCAGATCATCCGCTCTCAAAAATCCGCCATCTCACTTCCCCACATCCACCACTGCTTGCGGCTCACCTCCAACTGCGCAACGCTACGCGCTGTTAACATCCAGCTGCCCAACACTACAATGGCAGACAACAACGCAAACTAGCCACAGACTGCACACAGAACAGCCAGAGATTTTCATACAGAGCGCTACGTGGCGTTACCAATAAGAAAACCGAAACAGCCTACTTACGATTTACACACTTTACTCAATGTGTCTACAGATATTTGTCAATAGCAGCACTACTGATTACTTTAAATTCTTGTTATAAATTGCGTGAAGGAGAATTAGATTACATGAAATGATGATGGACTTGAGTATAACTGTATAATATATTTGCCCTGATCACTTAAATTAAAATTTCATCTTAAAATTACAGTGGGTAAGTATGTCATTCTGTTTAGAAATTAAAAACTTTAATAATGCATATAATTATTTCTTAAATAGCACAAAATCATAAGACAAATCCCAGTGTATCGCGACTTAGCTGTAAGCTTCACGTCGATTCACTTCTATAGCACAAGCTTCAAAATGCTAATCACTGCATGATCGGGGGTGTATTTACCATTACTTCTCAATGTGAATGGGACCTCCACCATCCACTTCGCTTTACAGAGTAGTCGTGGTCCCTTGATAACTGTAAATTCTAACGTAAATTTCTTTCTCAGTGGGGGCAAAACGAGACGAAACAAAACTGCAGAACCATGCTTGATAAACGGAAAAAAACATCGTAACCGTATTACCACATACCGCTCCTAATAGCCATGCGATTCGTGCACGCAGTATGGCTCTGTTTCATGCACGAATCGAATGCAATCCGTCAGATTGCCTGGAATTTCCATGCGACCGGCTATCAGTGACCGATTGCTGCAATTTTCCCATGCGCTGTGATGCATTACCATCGCTCGACAAGGTAGTCTCAGTTCGACAGCTGAAACCATCGCACAAATGCTTATCTTGCAGAACTTAGCAACAGTTAGTTCGTCTACTCACGATCATACTAACGGGTTACGTTGTTACATCTAATAACTTGAATAATACAGACGTTCAGAAGCAATAGAGTCGTCGCATAAACAACCGAGGTGGCCACTCGTAGCTGGTGGAGCACACAGAGGAGCAGGCCACAGGCAACTGAGGTGGCCGCCCCTTTGGAAGAGAGTGAGCCTTACTCATCACCACACCGTCTGAAACAGTAAACTCACCTGTGAACAGTCGTCACTGCAGATAATCTCGCTAGCCGCTGTGCAGACTGCCCGTTGGTCGTGTCTGAGCCACCATGGCAGCTTACCGAGAGCCGCGCTGGCATGGGCGGCACACAGCAGCTGCAAAAGAGAATGGCATGAGCTCTACAATGTATTTCATAACAGCCCACACCACTTTCAGTGTGGCTCATGATTCGTTCACTACAATGATAATGTATTGTTCCCATAACTTAATACCACTGTTCATTTGGAAAAATATATTACCTAGCCTGTATATGGGCTACTGTTTATGATATATTTGACAAGCAATGTACAGGGACTAATTAAGTTCTCGTTTTTGACACACTGAAATTTCTTGTCGGTGAAAATACAAAACACTGAACACATTGAAAACATGTAGTAGTTACATATTATTAGTGCTTGTATTCCCGAGATCGAATGTAAATTTTGAGGTCGACATCTTTTGTGGACAAATTACTTGTCTTTATAATGTTTCCGGTCGATGTTTCGTCTAGAAGAGCTTCTCTCCAGGTTTTCGGGTTATTTTTGGTGGTATCACCAACGACTAAAATGTATGTACAACTTCTGATACTCTGTTTATTGCCCTGGCACTCTGTTGGAGCTTCAGTGGCCCCAGTATATTTTGCCAGCATAACATTCATATCACTTAAGCATGGTGTCAGATGCATATGAATTTTTGCGGCATGCGTCGTGATCTATACGTCATAATTACGAAGTTACTCGGTACCCAATAATTAGTTAATGTATTATTAATTTACAGTGAAACAATGATCATTATGGTCCACGGAATTTCAATATAAAAGGGAAGCTTTCACATTGTGCCAGTGGGACATGCATGTGAACTAGGTTTATAAGTTACTGAGTGAACCAGGTTGAGATCAGAATGGTAGTTCCAGATGCACAAATAAACAATAGCTATGATCTTAATACCGAAATTAAAATGAAAGGGAACATCATTTTCATGCATGTCAATCAATAGCATCTGATCTGTGGAATACCGACTCTGGACTAATCTTTTGGGTAATCAAGGTGTCCAGAAAAAAATGGATAATTTCGTGTTGATGTTTACATTAATTCATATTAACATACCATCTTGATTTAGGTAATTCGTCTTCTTGCTGCAAATGAGTTAGCTCAACAGTTCCTAAAAAGTATCTAAAACCAAGTGATGCAATATTTTCATACATTTTGGTGGGACTGGGTCATCAGAACTATCTGCCCATGTAGTGTATTATTCCACTATAAATAAATAATAGTTCTGGCTGTCAACAAGAGTTTTAGTTGTATTAGGTATAATAATTGTAGGTATGAAAAGCAACAGGAAATTTTAAGCAATCATATCGTAATTTCATTATATTCGAACTAACTTTTCATATGAGAGAAATTATTTTACCGAACCAAAGAACTTTTTCACAGGAGCAATCCATTAGATAACGACCGGATACTTACTTCGCTTTCTGAACGATGATGGCGGTGGACATATGAGAACTGTTTACTTTTCTAACGAAAAAACTGATTTATTTCGCCTTGTTTAGTGCTTTGTGTAGCAAATTATACAGTATCTAAATTATTATTGCAGACAGATATGACGCTAACAGCCAGAGGACCATCCTACCATCTCATCATATTTTCCTCTACAACAGGTTAGATTAATGCTATCGCTGTTGTTCTAATAAATTCTGGAACTATTTTTCCCCTACGTTAGCGTGACTCGAACTATTCTCGCTCTAATTACCTAATTGTTAACATAGTTTGCGACATAACGATAAATATAAACACAGCCATATTTTGTCTGATCGAGTCCGATCAATATCACTTACCAGAAAGGCAAACTTAAGACCTGTTGGAAGCTCCATGTCAGTTTGAATCGTTTCCCTTGTATTGGACCAGTTATTTAAATACTTTTGTTTAACCTTGGGTTCTCAAGAGACCTACGAGATAGTGCTGATATCAGAAAAATCTTTGCGCAACAGTTTTGCAGTTTTTACAACTGTTATCGGAGCACTTGATGCAGTATGAGGAAGGATTTACGAATGTCTTCTTATTTTCGTAAATGGAATTTGATCATATGGAACAGGTGCTTCTAGAATGGTAATATACACAGTTAAGTACGCAGGACACTGAAGTTACATTTAAGGTTTTTTTGGAATTCAAGTAGGCTTCCTGCACAACAGCAAAATCGAAGGCTCCAGAACACTACCCACCTCTATGTGGGAGTATTATTATTACCATTATTTCAATCATTCATTACATTGACTACTTTACTTTGTTTACCAAACGACAATTTGTTTTCTTTGCGTGCAGTATCAATTTTTACTTCATAATAAACTCCTTGGGTAGCTGATCAAATGAAACCCGGTAAATGCAATCGGCGTAACACTGCTGCATTGCTTTGCATCTAGAAACTAAACCTAAAGTAATATTTTATTTTCTATTTCTTCCAAGTTCAGATGTATGATTGTTATGTGGCCGAAAACGAACTCTTTGTCTTCATAAATTTTACTCCGTCAGCACACCTGTTTCATTTACAATAAATTTTGAAAGCTCTTTTAGAACTGTAATTCGCTGTTAGCAAAACATGTTTCTCTCAGAGTAGGACATTATTCCTCGCAAATTTTGTGCCTAATTTTTACCGTCATACATGTAAATAAATATTTTATTTTTAATTGTTTCTTACAAATGTCCAAGGGCAGACGAATGACGATGAAATCTGTAAATACCAGAAAATATGCGATCTATAGGTAAACGTAGACGTAGTTCTCTTCGTCACCGAAATTTACTGTCCATGTTTACACAATATGCTAAAATATCTCAAGTAATCAAATTAAAATTCCTGGGAGAAATCATCCAAATCCTCACGATTAAATCGTGAGGCAAACACACAGTGAATCATTAAATTACAAAAAGCTTATGGAATTCTTATAGAATTACATGGAACAGGTACAATAAAAATTCAGTATCTTCTAACGCAAAATTGAAACGTATCACAGTAGGCAAAACAGAAGCCATAATCATTGTAATCATATTAGATTAGTTAAAGACATAGAAAAAGAAGAAAGGAAAATACTGAGGGAAATTTTTTGTCAGATTTGTGTTGAAGGTATCAGGATGAGACGGAAATCTAAATAGTTACACGAAAATTTGAAGAAAATCTCGGACGAGTTCGCGAAAAAAAACTGAAGTTTTGTGTCCACATTTTCAGAGTGAACGATAATAGCCTGGCGGAAAAAATTTCCTACCTTTTTTTCAGATCAGGTTTCTTTTAAAACAAGTACCCGAAAGCATCAGACAAACGCTGATTTTCTTCAAATCGGACGATGTAGACACATCAATACCACCTGTCCCACATCCTTTTCCATCAGTTTTTTTTTCAGAAAGAAAAACCATTTCTGTGTTTATCCATAGCCTTTCTTGGGGGCATTCAATATGTGTTACTTTTTTCTTGCTCCTCGAGATTAAAAGCCATCTTAACACAGTGGTTACGTCCAAAGGGGAGAAATCTAGTAACTGGGCTTCGGTAGCCTTTTCTGCACTGCTATGTAGACTGGAAAAAATGTCTCCGAAGATATACAACTGCGCAAGTGTCTTCATAAATGGCTGTGAGCACTATGGGACTTAACATCAGAGGCCATCAGTCCCCTAGAACTTAGAACTACTTAAACCTAACTAACCTAAGGACATCACACACATCCGTGCCCAAGGCAGGATAAGAACCTGCGGCCGTAGCGGTCGCGTGGTTCCAGACTGAAGCGCCTAGAAGCGCTCGGTCACAGCGGCCGGCGCGCAAGAGTGCTATTCTGAAACAGATAACATTAGTTACGTACACTTTATTTTTGCTGAGGAAATAGTGACAGACCGAATAAGATTTGACTGATTCCATGCGGTAAGCTAGGATTATTTAAACGACAAATCACTCTCGAGATTGTAACCACATATATTTGTTTCTGTATAAAATTTAGCCCAACTTTGCCTCCCACTGTAAAAAAGTCTACGTGTCATCAAAACCGCATCCCCACAAACTGTTACCAACTTAAACTCGTGTGGTGATCTTTGAACAAAGAGAACCTAATTTGAACTGAACTGTAACTAATCACAATGCAACTTGTCTTTATCTTAAATGCGCAACTGAAGTAAAACAATTATCTGTCCCTAATCAAAATTTCCGCTTACCTCGCGTCTTGACAATATTGTCGCAAATTTCTCGAAAGCACAATAGCAAACATTTCAAACTGTTGCATGTGGTATTGCAGACTGACAAACAGTGGGATGGGGAGAGTAACTATCCCTATGAAATGATATTTCAAGACAACGATTTTAGAATGAAATATGTATTCAAAAAGATAGTGTAAAACTTCGCGTGATGACTGCACATAACATACGTCTTAATAATTCAAGGCTTAATAAAGTGAACAATGATTTACAGAGGATGCAATGTTGACAGGGAATTTCTATAAAAACCAAACAGCTTAATTAATTAATTAATTAATGCATGACTTTGGCAGGTGGGGTGGTCTTTCTCTCAGCTCTGAGCAAATTAACTAGCTCACAATAATTATTCTGCCTAACTAGGTTCGCAGTGCTGCAGTATTACCTCAAACTTTTTTTCAAAAATAATGACATTATTCAAACCATATCTTCTCTTGAACTGTCTAATATATACATTTTATTCATCCTTGCTGTCCCTGACAATCAGTCTTTCATAATCTAAGAGATACAATCACAAGTCGACACAGCATTAAATACGTCCATCACCTACCACACTTCAACTAAGAAAGTATCAGACTGTGCATAGGCAAAGATGTGCCATGACAAGACCAAAGGTTACTTAACAGTAACGTAACTTGCTCTCTCTCTGACATGCTCATCGGTAACATATGAAACCCAAAACGTCAGGACCATCTTACAAGATTTATGCGCAAGGGGCTAACTTTTCAGATAAAAAATATACAGAAAGGCTAGGGTCCTCGCCTAAAGATTAAAAATCATTATAACTGCGGTACGTCCCTGGGTGAGGCATGCACAGGTAGAGCAACTGAAGAGTACAGACCAGGAGATCCCTATATCGCTTTTTTTAACCGCAGTCTGGAAAATAATTTTAAAATGTCACAAATTTATTACGAAATTTGGGAGGTCGCGAAATTGTAATACCTCCTGCAAATCGATTTTCGTGAAGAATAACCGTACTCAGCCCGTAGTTGCTAGAGACAGCAGCCATCTAACGGGAATGTTCCCGATTGAAGACGAAACGAAATATCACTAATGGAGTGCATCCAGCTGTTCAGCCGTGTACTTTTTCCTTTTTATGAACAATATTTCATCAAGTGACCTAGTCGTTTTCTGCAGTTTCTGCGAGTTGCTCTGTTATGAGTGTCCATTGCCTGAATTCAAACCAGATTGTTAACTGTTAATGTTAGACTCAGGGCGCTGTTTACAGAAGTGTTCAACTCTGACACACACCTTTTGATGCCTTTTTGCTTTATTCAGAGACCGCACTGATATTCTGTGAAACGTGTATTTTCTCAGAGTTTCCCAGCACCGGCTGATGTAATGACCGGCGGGATCTTAATAGAGTGGTGGACCACAAGGCTTTTCAGATTGAAAACTCTGTCCCTGTTTTTTAGATTTTTGATCCAGAAACTTGACTTTTTCATTAATATATACTATTCGGTGGTAAAGTTCAATAAGTATACCCCAGATGACTTCTTGCCCAGAAGTTGGTGAACCAACTGCAAGTGATAGTGCTATATAAAAAGTGTGTTAAAATCTGTTTGAGCAAAATCCACCGATATAATTGAACTGCAAAACCGTTGGTGTATTCAACTGTATCATGTACGTTACTCTATTAATTCTCAAAACAGAAGATATATATATCCCAGTATATTACCATTTCTCTATATTGGGGTTATTCCATTATTATCCCAGTAGTACAGATACACAGTTCATTAAACAGTATTGATGACAATGACAGTATGCAACGAAGGAATACGAATATTAACTATCGGTTAATAGTTGATGGCTCGTCTGTAAATGTTCATGAGCTTACAACGAAGAAAAGAAGATCTCACTTATATATTGCTCAAAGTACAAGCTGTTGTAGTTCAGGCAGTGATTAACTTATAATATATAATGTCAAATATCTCCGAAAGAAACGAATGAAATTTCTTTGGCCACAAGTGACAGATATTGACTCGATAAATGAAGAACACGTAACCTTAGTTCTGACTGCAACGGATGTTATGAAATGAGGATTTAGGTTTAAGATGGATGACATCGAAATTATTATGCTCAACTAAGTTTGAAGTTATATATGTGGTACTTCATCCTAGTATCTTTCATTATATTAATAATTTTGATGATGGAACACACGGTTTGATTTTGGTTTCGTACTAACTTTTTTCTTCGATGGGGCTTAATAAAGCGGTTAAGAAAAGTTCAGATCACATTATTTATTCCTGGTGCCCAAAGTTTCATTGCGTTTTTGAAACACTGACGACAATGGAATGGTAGTTGAGAGTTGCGAAAGTATAGGCCGGTCAACGTATCCGCAAATCAATGTTAAATTTCTCCACCAACAATTTTTTCCATTACTTTCTCTGCATTTTCATAAATGTATTGTATTGATTAATATGTAATCCTTTAATACAAGGCCAGAAATTTCGCTCTGTGAAAGAGGTAACAAAATAAGTGAACACGTGTCTCAGCTTATCTGCAGATCTCGAACTTTTCTGAGAAAATGACGGTCAAGGTTTTCGAGGTACTACATGTATCTTTTAGGGTGGGACACTTTTGACTGGAGAGGTGGCACAGGGACCAGCGTCGCGGCTTTGCAGTTTTGCACCCCGTGTTCGAAGCCCACTTATTGCTGCTGTTTTTGTTTTTCATTTATCCGTCCATGTCCGTAAAAGATTACTACTCGAATCTTCTCCAATGTATGTTGAAATAACGTTGTCGTTATTCGTCTACCAACTGGCTGTACTGCAAAAACCAATTTTGCATAGCCTAAGTTACTTATATGGATACAGACAGCCTCCTCTATTGGGTGAAAGGCTGGGATCCATATGAAGCAATAATATTACCATCTCAACTCATTTGGCCCATCTGGGTAGACAGTCGATAATCCTGAGTGTATAACGCCTCAAAACAAATAGGCGAGGCGAATATGAGGATTTTAAGGAATTTGTGGATCTTAGATGAAAAATTTACACATACCATACAGATACAAGTGAAATCGAGTGTGTTCTAAGGCTTTGTGTTGTGCGTCCTCAGTGGCACTCATGATTATGAGATGCGGCACCTCGATGATGTTGGTGGTTCTCTGTCTCATCCCCCATAGATAGTACAGCAAGTAAGCACCTAGTTTCAAGACCACGTGATACACGCTGTGTCACATCTGAAAGTCAGTCTGTCATGCTATGATGACAAACGGTACATTTGTGAGGACGAAATCAAAAATCTCCTGTACACACACTATTCTCGGGTGATGAAAACAGTGGATGGGTACTTATTTCTAAATAGTGTACGTGTGCACAAGTTTAGGCAGAGCAGTATGGAAAAATTCACACATTTTACATGAGTGTGTGTGTGTGTGTGTGTGTGTGTGTGTGTGTGCGTGTGTCAGTTAACTGCACGCTAAATAAAGAAAGTTTCTATTTAAAAGAATGATAACTGTACCAAAGAAAATCTCTATAACGGTATTTTTTTAACAACTGCCATAAAAAATGTTGTATATGGATTCCTTTTTGGTCTTTCATTCCTCTGTTAGTCTTAGTGTAAAAAAAGGTGTGTGTATAAGTTTCTAGTCGTTATTAAAGTCTATCTTCACGAAAGAAAATTGTTTCCAAGTAAATATGTATTCCAGAAAAGAAGTTTGTTAGAAAAGAAAATATTACATGTACATATTGTAAATAAACCAGAAAATAATTTGCTATCTGTATACCGATATTATTCATCAACGTACCTTCCTTTAGGAATGTGGATTGCTCTCTACGACTGCGACATGGCTTTCAAAGTGATGGAGCACAGCTATCAGGCTTTATTAATGGAAATCTAGATTTCGGCTAGTAGCTAGCCATTATCAATGCATTATTTCACAGTTTTAATACATGTTATAGTACGTCAGCCCCCTGTTGTTCACACTGCTATCACAGTTCATTCAAGTCTCAGTATTTCAGAGATTTAATACAGTTAGTAGTAAGTCAGTCCGTTGATATTCGGGTTCCTGTCACAGTACACTCAAGACTTAAATCAGTCTTGGAAGAACTTGAAAGGTGCTCGAACGACAGGGGATTGGCCCACTAGGAAATCTATTAAAACTCTGAAATACTGGATTGATAAAGGCTAGTTACTAGCCGAAATTTAGATTTCCTTTAATAAAGGCTGAAAGGAAAGGACGACTGATGGCTGTGTTCGAGCATTTTGAAATTGATCGATATTATTATTTACAAAATATCTGTCATTCTGAACCCACCAAAACAGATCACATTAGCAGCTCAGCTGCTGCTGATCTCTGCTGCTGGAGCTTCGTGATGATCCTTTCACCAAGGTGTACAGAGTTTGAGTTACGAGACACACACAAGTGGTCTGGCGAGAGAATGCAGAGGAGAGGAGGGAGGGAGACTCTTGAGCTGAAACGGCGCAGCTCAAAGACAGTTGCAAACTGAGTTGTGAGTTGTCCGAGAATGGAAATCTCATCATATTTTGGGAGTGGCATAGCTGGTAGTAGGTGTGTGTGTGTGTGGAGGGGGGGGGGGGAGGGCACAGACGTAGAAAGCTAATTGTCGACTACGCAAATCAGGCAGTGTTTCTCTTTAATTATGAAGCAAATTCAGTGTGCATTTCTTTGTTTTGAAAAACATATAGGCAACATCACCACAAACAATTGATATACACTCGATAACACACCATACCTTAATTACAGCTTCCCGCTTTTGATTTTCTTCCATGTTCTCCTCTGACACTGCGACATCCATGCCTCTTCTCTCTCTCTCTCTCTCTCCCTCCCTCTCTCTCTCTCTCTCTCTCTCTCTCTCTCTCTCTCTCTCTCTGTCTCTCTCCAGTCATCCTTGGCCCCAAACGATTGGTACTTATAACAGACGTTCGGTCGTATGTATAGATCAGAAAATGACAAATATTTATCTTTAAACCTCAAACACGACGCAGGAAAAACGTATCAGCAACTTATTTTATTTTATTAAAGTTGCTATTTGTGAAGATGTCCAAGTTTCAGTGAGAAATATGAAATATGCTCTATTAGCAGTGACTAGGTTTGGACGTAACGTCCATTACCAAACCATTGTCTTCATCGTAAGTACTAAAATGCAATACATCCAAAACATTCGTGATTTCCCATGTCCAGCAATTCTAAGTAATATATAAAGCACGTCCAGAACTTATGATCAATGTTTCTAACCAACAGAAACAGGACAAATGGCTACTTTCAAATGTACTGCATTTCAAAACTTCGATGCTTCACAAATACTGGTTTTAATAGAATATTTATATGTTTAAATCTGATTCCACTTTCTCATCTACTAGAACGCTCTCGATTCTTCCGAAATAAAGTTACTTCACAGTTTTACTAGAAAACAGATAATGTAAACATTCATATGGATATTGGACATCACATCAGCGAATATTTTCCCTTTTTCATCGGCAACAGCGTCAAACGAAGAGCCAGATCACCATATTAGAGAACACATTCACGCACACATTAGACAGCTTGAGCAAGGATCGGTTGTTAGGCAACTACTGTACCTATTAATAAACATCCTATAAAGACTCATCTCAACGTATTTCTTATCTGAATGTAATAACTCGTTAGCTGAAGCAACATGGTGCGAGATAATAATTTCATTATCCCTCTTTGAGTGATAATACATACAAACAACGTAATTAAGGTTTCCTTTGCACAGTCCACCCTTATTGGTTGTCTTTTTATCGCTGGCTTCTGCTATCTAAATTTCCTGGTCAGATAAAAAAATTACAGCTCTTGGCACAAGTAATGTCTTCGGGAAATAAGTTTGTGCCCCATATGTGACGTAATTCAGGTCTGAGGAAACGATTAAGGTCAGCAAAAACCGTGCGATTATTTTCCTTGTATTCCGTTGGAATCTAGTTATCTTATCCATGTTATTCCAACTAATTACGAGATATCTCCTTGAGAGTCTTATGTGAATAAAGTATCAAAATATGTTTCTAAGTAACAGATTTGTTAACTGAGTAGGAAGAAAAAAATTAATGCATTGAAAACAATTTACCTTGACCGATTTAGGGAACCCACAGATATGTAAGTCAGGGTGTGGATTTCAAATTCTGTCGTCCAAATTTGGTAGACCATTCCCTTAAGTACGGCACCTCCTCGATCTATCCCACTGTAGTAATCTTCAGAATTCTGTTATAGAACTGGCAGGAACTAGCACTAGTGCAAGAGATTTAAAGGATACAATGCAATTTATCGTGGTAGATGGTTAAGATTTTCAGATTCCTCCTAAGAAACTGGAAGAGCAGTTGCATAACCTATTTACTGGTTTTGAAATCGCCTACTGATCTTGTATTCTAAAGACAAATGAACCAGGTCGCAAATACAAATGGCCATGATCCCACAACAAAAACAGCATCAATCACAAATGGCTGCTACTCATCAGAAAATGATTCCATTTAAACTGGGATTTGTTCTCCAATACTTCATGCAGGAAGCTCGCCTTACGAGTGGGCTAAGGCGCTGCAGTCATAGACTGTGCGGCTGGTCCCGGCGGAGGTTCGAGTCCTCCCTCGGGCATGGGTGTGTGTGTTTGTCCTTAGGATAATTTAGGTTAGGTAGTGTATAAGCTTAGGGACTGATGACCTTAGCAGTTAATTGACACACATTTTTCGAACAAGCTCGCCTTACACCAAAGCAACTAAATTCTAATTACAGAGCTGCAAAGAAGAAGTATGACTGTGAGGGGATGGCTTTTGGAAGAAAGTTGGAGTCATAACGTTTGTTATATTAATGGCGAAATACCTGCCAATTTGAATGCTATATGAATAAATGCACAAACTGAACTAATCCCATTCATCTGCGTGACATTTATAAATATATATACTCAAGTAAGCACAGAACTACGTTAAGTGTATAGAAAACATCTACAGATACGTTAAGACTAACAAATAGAATTCCAATTAACAGCCATAATCCAATGCTACAACAGCCCTTCCCTATATCTTCAGGCAAGAAGTAAAAAATGTGATAGACAGAAACTATTTGAATGTCACCCAAGCTATTAACTCTTTCTATTTATAACACATGAATAAACTAGTTTTCGAGATATCTCCGTGAAAGACGAAAGAAGGGTCCATAAAGCACCCAGAAAGGGAAGAGAAAACGAAACGAAAGTTCATGGGTTGGGAGTACATGTCATGTTTCAGTTTTTCAGTGATTACAAATCGAGTCAGATTTACAAAGTGCTTGAGAGTATGAGTGCACACTACTCAGTATGACGTTTCCTCGGCTCTGTCCTGGATTCATGCAATGATTCGGTTAGGAAGGGTGTCGTAACGACGCTGAATCCTCTCCCGAGCTGAGCTGGCAACAGTTATTGTAACTAGTACTTGATGCATTGGACATGGGCATTCAAACATATTTGGTGTTCAAGCTGGTTCCGCAAATGTTTTGCTGGGGAAAAATTTGGAGGTCTTGGTCGTAGCAGTGGTGCAGGGTACTTTCTGGAATTTATGTTTTCGTGATTTCCCTACATCGCTTCAGGTAAATGCGGGGATGGCACCTTTTATAAAGGGCATGGCCGACTTCTTTCTCGATCCTTCCGTAAACCAATGAGACCCATGACCTCCCCAAACAACCCAACCCCCAACCCAAAAGCCAACCGCTGCGCTTACCCTTCTTTTTTAATAAACTGTCACACACCCTCCATAATGTATTACCCAGTTATCTACTGTAATTGCTGGCGAATCAAATTTATTAATTAGTCTTATTACTGTTATAATTTATAGTTACCTACTTTACACCATTATTTATTACCCAAATACAACGTTTTACCTGTCAACAAGAAATTTCCCCGATCACCACTCCAAAAGAACTCAATAGTCTCTTTGATCTTACCAATCATCAGAGAGACTACTCTCTCATCCTATCTGCACTACTAATCTTTCCACATACACTTGACATGTGATCAATCTTTTACACATTGTTATGACCCAAAAAATAGCCACCTCACCTCTGTGTTCTTTACATTGGTCTATTAACATGCAGCCTGGTTTTTGCAATTTGTAACAAATTATTGTGCTCAGTGGCATTTCTGCAAGAATTTCAATGTAGCACCATCTTCTTCCCATGCTAGTTTTGGGATTACTTGATAAAATTTTGATGATTGTCTCCTAGTATTCCAAAACATAGTAAATCGAGACTCCAAACATTTAACAGTTACCACAAAGCATTATGTAATCAAAGTATACTGATATCCCACGTTTAAACAATCGGCAGCCTATTGTAGTTTTGGGAACCAACAATTATCGACTATCAGATATCTCCTAACCTGGTCCTTAGGAATGCTAAAATGGTGACTAGAACACAATGACGTCACTTTCATGTCATCTAAGAGAAATCTTATACGATAACATTACTGTGGACTTGTAAATAACAGTGGGAATCAAAGTTTTCTGCAGCCATGTCACAAACTGCAGATCACAAACACAATACATCACTAAGATACGAATAGACAGTTACACACCGTATTAAAACATGAAAAAAAATCTTCCGTCGTACACACTGTAAGTGTGCATTACCTCTGCATTTCCCATCTGGGACGCCACCATTTACACCATGAGGGCCAGGCCACCGCCAGAGCAGCAGCCACCAGCTGCTGCAGGCTACTGCCTCCAGACTCAGCCAGAGATGAAGTGGAAAAAATTATTCACAGCGGCCACAGTGCCTCCCAGCTGAGGTTCAAATGGCTCTGAGCACTATGGGACTCAACTGCTGAGGTCATTAGTCCCCTAGAACTTAGAACTAGTTAAACCTAACTAACCTAAGGACATCACAAACATCCATGCCCGAGGCAGGATTCGAACCTGCGACCGTAGCGGTCTTGCGGTTCCAGACTGCAGCGCCTTTAACCGCACGGCCACTTCGGCCGGCTCCCAGCTGAGGGCTACCACCATCTGTCATCTGTCACCACAAGATATCGTTATCCGAAGATGAGATGGGTCACGCCTTCCACTAATGTCTTGCTAGCCCACCTCTCTCCCCCTCCCACCAGGCTGTGAGAGCATCTAAAATGGATACTGATACTCTGAGAGCAATATAAAAAACCCTTAGTGAAATGTAATTTTATCAAAAGCATGTGGACACCTACCAGTGCACACTAATATGACATCAGTCTACCTGCTAAACTGCACGCCACATTTAAAAAGAAAATCGTGACTGCCGAGCTTCAGAGATGCATGAGTGATTTGTGATAGATTTTATCGTTTCTGTTTAGAGATATTGTAGAGTAATATCTTACTGCAAAGCAATAGTATCATTTTGACATTGCTTAGAGTAACGTCACTACATATAAGCACTCTAACACCATACATATATGTACAGGGCAGAAAAAACACTAAAACTGGTAAAAAGTACCCTCTGCCACGTACAGTGATCAGTGGGAAAAAATGTGGGTCAGAAAGTGGATTTAATACTCTGAGGTCTGCTTCATTTAACAATATTCCACACAGAATAGTGAAATATCTAAAGATATGGTTCGTTGTTCATCTTTCCCACATCATATTTGAATGTGGAATGACTTTAAATTGGATTAAGGCTACAATAGCGTACATCTAATCCACCTGACGCAGAAACTGGGAGGTAATTTCAGTATTAGGACAAAGCAGTTTCTACCCCAAAATATCATTATCCAAGATGGAGGCGATGACATCACCCAAGCCCAAGGCAGTTTCTACCCCAAAGTACAGTTATCCAAGATGGCGGCGATGACGTTATCAACTGACATCAGTTGATGACGTAATCCAAGATGGCGGCCATTACGACACCCAACCCCAAGGCATCACTAACCATGATAGCGGAAGAGTTTCACACAACCCTGCCATGCCACCTGCAATGCCCCCCTGATGGGAAGTACAAATCCATCAGGACAGTGTAACCACTACTAACCTAAGAAAATGGGGGGAAAGAAAGGGTACTTGGTCTACCTCCAATAACCTAACTCATCTGACCGCCACTTCATCCTAGAAACTGGTGGCAAGTTTGAATTTTGGTGAAAAGATAGGTCAGTTGGGCTACCTCTACTAAGCTAAGAAAATGACGTGAAAGAAAGGACACTTGGGCTATCTCCACTAACCTAAGTCATCCGACCGCCACCTCTTACTAGGAACTGGCGCCAAGTTTGAATTTTGGCGGTAAAGAAAGATCACTTGGGCTATCTCTACTAATGCCAGAAAATGGTGAGAAAGAAAGCTCACCTCCACTAATCTAAGTCACCTGACCGTCACCTCCTCCTAGTAGGGCTTGGTTGGGTAGAGGACTCGACCTATGCTGGACATAAGTCTTTGATTTGCATACACTATTTCTTTAAACAATTAGAGGCAGTTCTACCATCAAGTGTGGTCACCATGAGGTCTGGGTCTAGCACTCAGTACCACCACCAAAGGGTGCTGTCCTCCCTTCCGTCACGTAATCCAAGATGGCGGTCCGATGGTGGAGAGTAAGGGCCTCATAACAGGAAATTCATGAGTAAACTGTTTATGTATCAAAAAAAACAGTTTGTGGGGGTTGGATTTCTCTTGCTCATATTTCTCAGCTCTTTGGAAACATGTAGGTCTTGTAAGAAGGAATTACATGGAGCAAACATGATGCATAACCAAAAGTTCAGCACTGTACTCTAGGTGTCTTAACATAATGTCGGCACTTAACATGCTCCATGTCACATACCCACACACATCCCTTATTCAAAATAATTAAATCAGTACTTTTAACATGTATGGGGTGGTTTTCTTTTAATTCGCAGAATCCTATTGGTCGGTGAAATTGATGGAATACAGTTTAATCAAAAGATTGATAGCAAAAAACACATCCCGCCACTCGACACCCAGCGCTGCAGCCACCCCAGCTGCCGATGCATCCACTGCCACCAATGCCCCTAGCCCAGACCCCACATTGGCCGCGGCCATCACAGCATCGCTCTGGCATCCATGGGTCACCCTCCCTCAGGCTAGCGGGTTAGGGCTGCAACAAACACACCTGCCACCGCACTCCCAGTACGTAGCCGCCCGCATCTACTCTGCCATCATGTCCTTGCTGATCAAGTGAGCTACAGCACACACCCATGTCCACCACATCACAGAACTCCAAGGTGCGCTCACACTGATCTAATACTCGAAACGCCTCTGGGCGGTATGTGTGTATACCATTGCTGTTGCTATACCTGTGGATACTGGTGGCACAGTCCATGCCATAGAAACAAGTTCCAGAATAGCACACACTACTTTCCCCGTAGTGATCCTAATCGAACATACGATATGCGCCCAGCCGTGCGTACCTGCCCCAGTGTGACTGACACCTCGCCACGTAACTTCCACATGGCGACTTGCCATCTAAAAGGTTCTCAGTGTTATTCCGATGTCACATGGATTTGTAAAATAAGAGCCATGCGACCTCTTGGAAATTGTATAGTGTTCCAGAAATAGTTAACGCTCGATTTCCTGATGTCTCAGCTTGTATGCACGGAAATTATTGCCCTAACAAAATCTGTTTACGAAAAAAGCGTGAAATAACGATGAATTCAGTCCTCATGATGGCCCTAACGTGGTACACCTTCCATCATGTTCCACCCTTCGTGCTTTCAACATACACAAACGTTGTCACCACTATTTATAGACTCCTATATCTCAGCTCAAAGGACGTCTTGTGAATGAATGGGGGATTATTGTTGGGTCTTATCGAATTTACCCACCGAATTACTGAAGGCATTGGTGTGGAAGCACAACCACCTTTTCTTTTTCTTTCTGCAGATCAGACTTTCAGCAGCAAAAAACTATTTTACACAGATGGCCATATTGCACCAACAATAAAACCCTGCAATATGCCCTACATATCATCAAACATGGAAAGACTCTTACTCAACTACAATGTTGGCCCACTGCAGACAAGAGCTTGAATATTAGAACATGAAATCAACCTGCGACCCATCAGTATATCACTACGTACCCAATATATCATCAAATACAGAGAGACTCCTACTCAATTACACTGCTCTCCCACTGAGGACAGGAGTTTGAATATTATAACGTGAAACCAATCTCGTACCAAACAATATATGATCGCATACCGTTTTGATGCAGTAAACATGCAATTCGTATCCTCCACCAAACAAAGTCATATACCACGTATACCAGAAAGTCATATACCACAAAGACAGACAGCACAGTATGTTTACTCACGGCACTACATATATACTGTGAGACTGGGTGGGCATCCACCCCCAGTGCATGACCAGAGCACCCTCAGTCGATCGAAGTCATGGTCAGAACTGTTCTATAAATTCGGACTCGCTTCCCCTCGTCATAAACGCTTTACTGTTTCTGGTCCATACCTGACTGCTTGGTTGCTTTTTTCTACACCCATCTCCAGACTCAAGGATTATAAAAACATATCTATTTTCACATTGTTCACCATAATATTTTGACATTTTCACGGTATTTCTCGACATCAAGGATACAGCAGTAGCCTAACAATCGCTTGTGCAACGTAATTCCGAAGATATAGACTGCAAATTATTTCTCTACAAACCTGAAACATTTGCACTTATCCCGTCTGTGGAGACCTTTACGTGAGAACTCTAAACAAATAGAGTAAACTGATATTGCACTCTCGAATACTGATGTTGCTGATGTTAGAGATTCCAAATCATCCCCATAATGTAAAAAGTCAACTAAGGTGTTTCTCATGTCTAGAGAACTGGCAAACATGTCTTCCAAATTCTAAAAGCACACAACACAATCAATATTCTCCCAACTAAATAATGACGTGAAATGTGAAGAAGCAGTCAACTGAACAATTCGCATGAGCGGGAATAATGACCCATCGCAAATACCTGTCTATATCGAATATCGTCAGATTTCCATGTGATCACGAAAGCTGTCCAACACATACCAAGTATTAGTTCGCTATTCGTCGTCCGGAGGACAATCCATTTAAGACGTCTACATTCCTGCACTCCAACAGGTCTCTCCATTTGAAGGGCTTCTACCGTTAATGGGGAATGTGAATCATCCCCACATAGGTCACCAGCACTGGAAGCCAAGCATGCACAGGTAGAATCATCAACCTAGGAAACCGGTCACATATATATTTTATCCGTGTACTTACAACTAAATGTTACAATTGAGGTCTCAGTTGAACAACATTCAACAATGAGCGATGTATCGGAAATACACCTTGTTGATGGCTGTGGCTCTGGAAATAGAAATATTTGTACCATTCTTATGACTTGACATACTCCTCCCTTTGCTATCACAGTACTCAACATCAAATCCATACCTTTCTTACGACTCAACATAGTCATTCCCTGCTCCACATGTCGGAACACAAACACATACATTATAGGCCTGAGGTTCAAGGTGAACCTATCACACATCGTCTACTACTATGAAGTATAATACTTGAACAACAAATGATTCCACATGGTTCAAAATAATACCGACCGAAAATCAACCATGGGTGGTGAGTGCTACTACCGTGTATTAGAAAGAGAGACGTAATAGGCCAGATATTAAGAAAGCCTGATCCCAACAAAAGCTATACTGGATTTATAAATCAAGGTATGACACTACCTCTGAATGAGGTAATGACAAATACCGAGACGGTGATCGTAGGAACATGTATTATCAGACCAACATATAGCCCACGATGCATCTTCGTGATAAAATTACCGCATTTTGAAAGTGATTCGGCTAAGGAACGTGGTATGTAAGCGGTTTTTGCGACTCCCTCACACCGCCCCAGCTAGATAACTCTATAGTATTTGTAATGCATTCTGTGTCGATGCAGTTTCAGAGGGTCAGTGTTATATCCACTAGGCTATAGGCATTGGAAGATTGAGAAGGGTCACAAACAGTAATAGATGGTGTGATTATTGAGGTCGTAAGAAATGTACACAAGCTTTTCAGATCTCTAATGCCACGCTAGCCGCTAGGAATGCTGTCTGGGATTTGGAGGCAAGTCATTCCATTCAAGCACATACGTGCAATGGGTCCCTTAGTGATAACAACCACCAGTCAGTCACATTCCTGGCACTGTCACATCTCCAAACGATGCACCTTTCTCGAATCTATCTGCTACAGTAAAATTAGCGTGTCATTTTAGTTAGCCCCTATGTACACTGCAAATGCCTCCTCAGACTCTACGCTACCATCCATGCACCTTTGCGCAAGTGATCGTTCCAGTTTAAGTCGGAACTGAGTAGGGGTCAGAGGAAACTATATCTACCACCTCCTGCAATCCGTGCAGAAACAGGCGAAGTTGAGTTACTGTGACAGAACTGTGTTTTGACCATTTAATGGAAATGAGGCCATCTCTTGCAACATGAAGTAGAAGACAGTACGGGAACTGGGGGAAGGATGTGAATTTTGCTACTGCGTTGCGGTGCTTCTCCAAACTACATACAAATATTACAGATCCATGTCCATTCATGCATCGAGCACATGTGATGATCCTATTAATCCAACCAATCCCTACTAGGAGGAGATGGCGGTTGGGTGACTTAGGTTGATGGAGGTGAGCTTTCTTTCCTCCCATTTTCTTAGATTATTAGAGACAGCCAAAGTGACCTTTCTTTATCGCCCAAATTCACACTTGGCGCCAGTTCCTAGGATGAAGTGGCGGTCAGATGGCTTAGGTTAGTGGAGGTAGCCCAAGTGCCCTTTCTTTCCCACCATTTTCTTAGGTTATCAGAGGCTGCATTGTCCTTATGGAATTTGAGCTTCCCACCAGGTGGGGCATCGCAGGTGGCGTGGCAGGGAGATGTGGCACTTTCCCACCATATTGGATAACGGTACTTTGGGCCAGAAACTACCTTGGGGTTGGGTGACGTCATCGCCGCCATCTTGGATAACGGTAGTTTGGGTTAGAAACCGCTGTGTCGCAATACTAATTTCTACATGTAAACATTAAGTGTACTGTTCATTTTCTCCACATGTTATTTGAGAGTGGAGTGACTTTGATGTTGGGTTTAGGGTAGGGTAGCATATGTCTCTTACATGTAATGTGGTAACTTTTAGATAATTTCCTTAATAGGACGCGGTCTGAGTGTATTCAATACATTATCTTCTTTTCTTAAAATCTGGGAAAATTCATTACTTGTGGGACTAGTAACATTACGTTTTTTTCTTAATACCAGTGGGATAACAGTTTTATGGAAACGGTAGCGCTTTATGATGCTTCTTTTCTTAAGACCTATGGAATAACACGATTAGGATTTAGATACAATGTAACCATCCCATGTAAGAAGGTCCAAATAGGTTTTTCTTAATACTGTCGACAGAAAATCTATATCGACTAACGCCCCCCCCCCCCCCCTCAAAAAAAAAAAACAGAAACAAGAGCCATGACGACTTAATATAATTGCGTTTCAAACTTTTCCATGCATATTCAATACCTTAATTTTTAATGGCAAGAATATAGTGGAGGGCCGACTGATAGTTCTCCAGAGCACTGATCAGGTAAACCATGTTGCTGCACTATTAATTATACATTACTTAGCGTGGTACAACAGTTTCTTTCCGCGAGGTGGTAACACATGAGTTATTCGTTTTTTCGAAAGCACTATTCTAGAGTGGAATGAGTATCAAATTGAATGTGGGCTAGGGGATTGTATATCTTGTGCCACATGGGCTGTGCGTGCGTGTGTTCTTAGTACTAGTTAGTTTAGATCCACTTTAAGCTGCTTACTCCTCGGTATTTTACGATAGTTGTTGCTGTCCTTGACAATCGAATTGATCACAGATTGTAACCATTATAATACTGTAGCAAAACCGTTATGTATTAGGCGCAAGCACATTTCAATTCTTCATCTGAAGAACATACAATTTTTGGTGTAATTTATAGGAGCCAATACAAATAATTCTAACGATACAAGATGGTGGCACTTCCGGTCATGTATTCATGTCCTCACTTTCAGTCCGCATCTACATCTACATCTACATCAACATAGCTGCTCTGCAAATCACACTTAAGAGCGTGGCACAGGGTTCATAGAACCGCCTTCACACTAATTCTCTATTATTTCACTCTCCAACAGCGTGCGGAAAAAACGAACACATATATCGTTCTGTGCGAGCTCTGATTACCCTTATTTTATTATGATGATCGTTTCTCCATATATAGGTCGGCGGGCCGGCCGCGGTGGCCGTGCGGTTCTGGCGCTGCAGTCCGGAACCTCGGGACTGCTACGCACGCAGGTTCGAATCCTGCCTCGGGCATGGGTGTGTGTGATGTCCTTAGGTTGGTTAGGTTTAAGTAGTTCTAAGTTCTAGGGGACTTATGACCTAAGATGTTGAGTCCCATAGTGCTCAGAGCCATTTGAACCATTTTTTTTAGGTCGGCGACAACAAAATATTTTTGTATTCGGAGGAGAAAGTTGGTGATTGAAATTTCGTGAAAAAATCCGGTTGCAAGGAAAAACGCCTTCGTTTTAATGATTTCAGCTTAATCCTATCCGGTAAGGATCCCATACCATGCAGCCGTACCCCAAAAGAGGGCGGGCAAGCGGAGTGTAGGCAGGCTTTTTAATAGATCTGTTGCATCTTCTAGATTTTGCACCATTAAAAGGCACATTCTCTATGTGTACTTTCCAATTTAAGTTGTTTCATAATTGTAATTCCTAGATATTTATCTGAATTTACGGCCTTGAGATTTGATTGATTTATCGTGTAACGGAAGTTTAACGGATTCCTTTTGGACTCATATGGATTACGTCACACCTTTCATTGTTTTGAGTCAATTGCCAATTTTCGCAACATAAAGATATCTTATCTAGATCCTTTTGCAATTTGTTTTGATCTTCTGATGACTTTACTAGCCGACAAAAGAAACATCATTTGAAAACAACTTAAGACGGCTGCTTAGATTATCTCCTAAATCACCTATATAGATAATGCAAGCGTAGAACCTATAACATTGTCTTGGGAAACGACAGCAATTTCCTATCTTTTAACCGACCGGTGTGGCCGAGCGGTTCTAGGTGCTACAGTCTGGAACCGGGCGACCGCTGCGGTCGCAGGTTCGAATCCTGCCTCGGACATGGACGTGTGTGATGTCCTTAGGTTTAAGTAGTTCTAAGTTCTAGGGGACTGATGACCACAGAAGTTAAGTCCCATAGTGCTCAGAGCCATGTGAACCATGTGTGAACCTATCTTTTACTAGATGACTTTCCGTTCATTACTAAGAATTGCAACCTCTCCGACAGGAAATCAGAAATCTAATCACATAAACGAGACCATATTGCGTAAGCAGGCAATTTGATGACAAGCCGCTTGTGAGGTACGGTGTCAAATGCATTCTGGATATCTAAAAATACGAACTCAATTTGAAATCCCTTCTCGATAGCACTCAAACTTCGTGTGAGTAAAGACCCACATGTGCTTCACAAGAACGATCTCGCCGAAATTCGTGTTGACTATGTGTCAATAGACCGTTCTCTTCGGGTTAATCGATTATAATCAAACACAATATATGTTTCATAGTGCTGCTGCATATCGACATTAATGCTATGGGCCTGTAATTTAGTGGATTACTCCTAGTGTCTTTCTTGAGTATTGTTGTGGCCTGTGCAGCTTTCCAGTTTTAGGGAATGGATCTTTCGCCGAGCGAACGGTTGTATACGGTTGTTAACTATGGAGCTGTTGCATCAACATACTCTGAAAGAAAACGAATTTATATAAAATTTTGACCGTAAGATAAACCTTTATTAAGTGATGTAAGTTGTTTCACTGCTGCACCAGTGAGCGTGAAGCTGTATTTAAGATAGCTCAAATCAAAACCGTGGTGCACTCTACTTTCACCACAGTACCAGTGTTTCAGTGTACGCAAATGTTGGCTTTGACAG
Source organism: Schistocerca americana (assembly GCF_021461395.2). Taxonomy (NCBI): domain Eukaryota; kingdom Metazoa; phylum Arthropoda; class Insecta; order Orthoptera; family Acrididae; genus Schistocerca; species Schistocerca americana. The sequence goes on from NC_060122.1 coordinate 313,556,029, forward strand.
CTACCACTGAGTGTTTATGGGAGTTTTTTGTGGTAGACATTTGGAAAATGAGAGCTAGCTGGGGAATCTGCAGCACAGTTAGATGGTAAAGAATGCAACTGAAACCTGGTAGAATGTCCAGTAACAAAGCAAATATATTTGTACAAAAACTTTTTTAATTTGTAAATACATTTTACACATAGAATATGAAAAAAATGTGAATACGAAAGGAGATGCCGAAAATCTGCTATTATATTATATTAAGTCATCAAATATTGGTGTGCTTGATGATGGATTTAATCGTGTTTACTACGTCAGTGAATATACAACAAATCTGTTTATAAATCTCTACTTGCATTTGGACGAGTTTAAAAAAGAGTGATTATATTATGTCAACATGTGGTGGACTGGACAATGCGTGTAGACTTTGAGAAGGAAAATCATTGCATTGAATAGACTACAGCTGACCCCTATTGAAGAAATTACACGTTTAAGTGCAACTGATGTAGAGAACTTTGACACAAAGGACAACTATAAACTGCTACTTAAACAAGTACAGGTTATTGCTAATGAACAGGCAAGGCATACTTTAAACACAGTAGAACTGACAGACAATGTCACAATTTGCCCACAGCGATAAAACATCATTTTAAAATTAAAATTGTAGAGCCGTCACAAGTCACATGTAACTTTATTCTTTATTATACACGTTTCACTCGACCAACGAGTGGCCACTCGTTACAAACACCGGGTGTTGTATAGACCGCCGTCATAGATATTTAATTTCCAAAGACGCTAGCGTTGTTCGAGTGAAACATGTAAAACAAAGATAAAGTCAGATGTGACTTGTGGTGGTTCAATATTTTAATTTCTAATGATCGCTGTTGCCCTGCAGGCAAGTGCCTGCGCTAGCTAAACATCGTTTTATTGCCGGCAAAGAAATCACCATAAACTGCTACTGTGCCCACAAATATTGTTCTTCCACAGGTCTTAAGGGAAAGAAAAGGAAACTTCTACTGTTTCCACAAACACTGTTATCCCATAAACTTTAAAAAAGTTAGACAGTGTATCGAATAGCTTAGAAAGATCCCTGTTAAAGAAATTATTATGACGTTGCTTCAGTGCAGTTACTGCAGTAAACATAAAAGATATATGCTACCCTACCATAAACCATGTATCAAAGTCATTTCACCGTCGAATAGCATGTGTGGAAAATGAATAGTGCGCTAAATCTTAACATATCTCTGCATTCCAGGCGTAAGATTGATAAGTACTCTTAGAAGCATTATATCCACTTTTCGGCCCACATATACACCGCAGAATACATGGAGGAGAGGGTTTGGTATTGATTTTAATTGTGCACTGTTTTAGTGTTTCTATGAGGATTTTTACCCTAATCGCTGTGTAGCATAGTATTTTAATATTACAATAACACCTCGACAATAATCACCTAAAACGCATCAGAAATCACACGTTCACTATTAAACCTCACCAGTCACGATTTTACTGCTAGGTATTCGCTTAATTTTGATCTGGTAGTTTATGCAGATTACACATCGGCTAGATTGTGGCCAGTTTCACGCGCTCTAATAGTCTCGATGGCGACGGGTTGTTAAACCATCCGCTAAATTTGCGCGTGTACTCTGCTCGAGTAAGTTTTCTAGTTAAATGCAGTTTTGTGAAGTGTTACATGGGTATCGCTCTCAGAGTAGTTGACCCAATGTAGGTGCCGCCACGGTCTGGTGGGGAGGACGTTGGGCTAGGAAGACATGGTGGAAGTCATGAACTGTCTCTTGTTGGCCTTGTGTATCTCCTGATAACTACGTCTCGTAACGGTGCAACAACAGATGAAGGCATCGGTCGGCAGCTGGGACGTGCCTCTGGCCACTGTGAATCATGTTTTACACTTCCAGAATGAGATTTTCACTCTGCAGCGGAGTGTGCGCTGATATGAGTCTCGGTCGGGCACACAGTTTTAATCTGCCAGGAAGTTTCATGTTTTACACTTCATCTTCAGCTGCAGCTGCCGCCTGCTGCACCAGCAGTGGCTGGGCAACCATGGTGTGAGTGTTGGCACACCGTCCAGGACGCGCAGAGGTCATGCGCGCTCGTGGTGTGGGTCACAGAATCAGTTTAATATTCTCGTTTCAAATAAAGTAGATACCTGCTCCATTTACGTACTAGTGGAAGTAGGGGTAACAGCATTATAATTTAGCGATGCATCGCGTTGGTGACCTATAGTGTGGACATGACTGTTGAAAAGTTCCTAATTCCTAATGTCATTTACAATTCTGAGGTAACATCATGCTGTCAGACTCCTGATAGTGACGTCATAGTGTGAAGGCCATTGTTTTTAACACATCTAAGCACCAGTTTAGTATATATCTAATCAATATTCAGTGTTAATTCCCTAAGTCACAGTAGGCTGTAAATTATTAGAATGTGGAATATTAGTACAGTTTGTTCAAATAAGCCACTGTGGTAACTGTAAACATTTGAAATCTTGTATTTGTAATCTCGAAACTTGCGTATTCTGGAATACTTGAATAAAATCAGGAAAACTGTGACAAATAGCCCGAAAACTGTAGATAGTAATGGAAGAGGGTGGTCAGACGTTGCAGTACTTGCAGAAATGCCATTGGGGATAATGTTCTGTTGCAAACTGCAAAAAAGAAAGTTGATCTACCGACGTACAGAGCACAAAGAAGTGGTCGAAAGAATGCAGCTATTTTTTGGGTCATAACAACATATAAAAGGTCGAACGATATGTCAGGTGTGTGTGTACAAGGCAGAAGTGGAGATTGGATGAGAGACAGAAGACAGGTTAGGAGTCTATCTGATGGTTAGTGAGACAAAGGACAGTAGTAGTAAATTTGTATACTGGTTCTGGGGGAAGATCGTTATAACTGGGTAATAAATAAAGGTGGTAAATTAGACAGGCATACATTATAACAGTAATACGACAGATCATTAAAAATTGTGGGGCATCAATAATGAGGTAATAAATAATAGAGGGGTCATGACAGCTCATTGATAAAGGACGTTAGGCCAGGTGGCTGGCCGTTGGTGGAGGAGGAGGAGAATAGTTGACCTCAGAGATAAGGAGAACAGAGGGCCTTTGTTCCAGAACATTCCTCGTCCCATGTGACAGTACAGCCCCCCAAAAAAGTGTCAATAAACTTTGAGAGCGGACGCGGCTGTACTCGTACGGTTTCTTATTGACTGAATGAGAGACGTAGCCATACGGGTGCGAATTTGACAGCAAAAGAGGGGTGAAAACGGACCATGTGGGGGGGGGGGGGGGGCAGGGGAGCACTGTGTTGCCCACAATATCGCCATCTTTGAAGTTTTACCGCTAGATATCGGCGCTTTTCCAGTAACTGCTGTTGGGTCGTTCTCAAGGGCCGGCCGAAATGGCCGAGCGGTTCTAGGCGCTACAGTCTGCAACCGCGTGACCGGTACGGTCGCAGGTTCGAATCCTGCCTCGGGTATGGATGTGTGTGATGTCCTTAGGTTAGTTACGTTTAAGTAGTTCTAAGTTCTAGAGGACTGATGACCTCAGAATTTAAGTCCCATAGCGCTCAGAGCCATTTTCGTTCTCAAAGCATGGAAAATCCTGGTGATTATCAGACGTTCAGGATGCTCTGAAAACACAGTGTCGGAATTTCCACTGCTTCCTGGCCGTTGAGGGCAAATAATGGGGGAAAAGGTCGCCATGACTGGCCAGAGCGACCAGCTAAAATGCTAAATATAGAGTATCAGAATAAAAACGTGACCCGGTTAACATACTGAAATGTCAGTACCGCAAATAAAATGAGGAAATTATGACGGTTCCGAGGGTTTAGACGCGCCCCCGTTCCGAGATGTAGTTTCTATGTTAATTTATGTTAAATATTTTGTGAGTAGTACAACTACAAAAATTAATAATTTGACGCCACCTTTACCGATTTTTATAAACGAAGTGTCTATGAATAGAGCCCGCTGAGCTCTATCAAATAATCAAAACAGTTTAGAAATGAAGGCTTTGATGTGTATTCCACATGGGAAAGCAGTGAACTGTAGTCACAAAAAGCTTTTTATCTAGAAAGTAGCGGCATTATTGTAAAACAAACATAGTTATGGAAGTATGAGTATGCTTATTGTTGAAACTTCCTGGCAGATTAAAACTGTGTGCCGGACCGAGACTCGAACTCGGGACCTTTGCCTTTCGCGGGCAAGTGCTCTACCAACTGAGCTACCCAAGCACGACTCGCGACCCGTCCTCACAGCTTCACTTCTGCCAGTACCTCGTCTCCTACCTTCCAAACTTACAGAAGCTCTCCTGCAAAACTTGCAGAACTAGCACTCCTGAAAGAAAGGATATTGCGGAGACATGGCTGAGCCACAGCCTGGGGGATGTTTCCAGAATGAGATTTTCACTCTGCAGCGGAGTGTGCGCTGATATGAAACTTCCTGGCAGATTAAAACTGTGTGCCGGACCGAGACTCGAACTCGGGACCTTGGTAGTGCACTTGCCCGCGAAAGGCAAAGGTCCCGAGTTCGAGTCTCGGTCCGGCACACTGTTTTAATCTGCCAGGAAGTTTCATATCAGCGCACACTCCGCTGCAGAGTGAAAATCTCATTCTGGATGCTTATTGTTAATTGTTTATATCAATTAATGACTGTATAACAACAAATAACGTTTTCCATGGTAGAGTTAAATTTACGAAACGCTAATGAAAAACTGAAGGCAGGAATGAAAAGCTGAGAAAATTTGCATGCAAATTCATGTGTAATATGTAGGTATAACAATATATTTATAGTTTTTATATGTTCGGGAAGAAAGGAAGTATATGTTTTGACTCGTTTTACAATGCGAGGATATAAATACCGGGCAGCCATTTTGGCGCCTTCAGCCTAAATTTGGTGGCGAGAGGAGGCAGATGGTTTGAGTCTGGCATTATTCGCACGCATTCGTTGTGGTGAATTCTGTATGCATGGCATCTCCAAAGTGTTGAAATTTTCCCAAGTGTCTAAACGTGGACTTACAAAAGTTACTTGTATGTTGCTAGCAAACACTAAGAAATTTTTTTGGACTATGAACTTTGAAGGCTTGTCGTCAGCGAAAAATTTCCAATTTTGAAATTTCACCACCGACCTTAGCGAGTGGTTTTTGGGACTTGTAACTTTTTCTAATACGCATCTGAGGAGCTTTAATTTTAAACGAGCGGGGGACTTAATTGTTGCGAGATTTTGGAGTGCACGGGTTGCTGCGTGGGTTTATTTAAGTTTTAAGAAAAATAATATTCAGTACTGGAAATTCAAAAACATGTTACTTTGAGAATAACAGGAAGAAATGCAATTTTTTATACTTAACGTAAATTCCTGCCTGCGTTCAATAGGAAGTTTCGTTTTCTTAGTTGACGATTTTAGCGCGAATACGATGATTGATTGGTTGGCTGCTGACATGAACGCAGCCAGGTTTTAGGAAAAAAATCCAAACATTCACTTTGGCCCTTGGTAGAGTGGTACTAACCGGAACGTTGATACACTGATAATCTGGACGGTAGTGCTACGGGCTCCTACCTAATGCAGTTACTGTTTGGACATAATCTCTTAAGAAACAGTTTCAGTTTCTTTATTGTTATTACTTTTATACAAGTCGGACGAACTACTGCTAGTCTCTGGAGTTCCTCAATATCATACAGACAGTTTATAGATTCACATGCCATGAGTATATATTGTTGCATGAGAGGTGCCCAACGACGACGATGGATGTGTGTGACATTTCGTTGTGCCGTTAGAGATGCCTCAGTCACTACCATCCATGACTTCAAGTCACACCCATTGGATTCCCACACCCTGACACAAGGTGTAACACTGCAGTGCCTCTCCATAATATCGAAAGAATAGGACGTCTCTGCAGCTCACCGTCACATTCGCTGACGATTGTCGTCTGTGGTGAATCCAGAGACAGGATTCAGAGCTGAACGCAACGTGATGCCACCCATCGGCGGTCCATGCATCCCTTTCGCTGCACCATTCCAAACTCAGCCACGCTTGTTGTGGTGTTAACGGCGGTCCACGCATGGAACAGTAAGTCGCTATTCCAGCTGCTTCTAGTCTCCGACCACAGACTCAGGATAGCACGCTAGTGTAAGGAGTAAATTGCTTGTTCTCGGATTGCAGGTGCAATTGTAAAGGGTTTATGGAGTGCTTGGTGCACAATATGGCAATGCTCCCTTATGGTGTTCAGGCGCTGCCGACAGGAACCTCGACAACGAGTATGCACGCAGTCCAATATCAGACTATTGTAACATCCTCATGGCCCACGTATCTGGATTTTGCACGACTGCACGAACCAACCAAATGGAGACCCACAATTACTAGTCTCTCAAACTGTCAGATGATGGTAACGCTGTCTCACAAAAGAGTTCAGCCAGTGCTTCACAGTGCTCACTCAGCATCTGACACTGTTCACGTCCTCATACACCCCACCTAACATGAGCAACATTAATGCACCCGGATGGCTGTTCTATCTGTCACTGAGAACTGCCACTTTAATTATTTACATACCAGCCAATGGTGTGTATGTGTGTGAAGCTACATTGACATGCGACCACTTCACATATTTTGTCCGGCGGTGTATATACGAGGAAAAAAAACGAAAAATCAGTTTTAGAAACAACTTTTCCCTTTAACTTTAGCTGACTGCAAAACTGAAAGTCGTATACTTACAGAAATTCGTGTTACAAAAAGAAGTTCCTAATCAGCCCAAGGAGATATCAAGCTAATACTATGTATTATATTTAATGATTAATAAAAACCATCTTAGCTGTACCGTGTTACGACCGATTTCGTTCTTACAACATCTTCAGTTGGCCAAATTATGTTAAAACCGTGATTACTCTAGCTGTGGTATGTAATGTTGGAAACCGCAACAGGAAACAACGAACACAACATTCTGCCGACCGCCTGAGCAAGTATGGCGAACAAACGCGTACAGTACTGCCCGCTCGCGAGTGTAGTGTGGACTGCCTGTAACGATACAGCAGCAGTCAACGTACTGCATGCCTTAACACACACTGCACCGGTACAGGGAAACTGCTTACACCTGTACATGGCAAGTATTGACCGATCGATGTCACGTCACGCAGTTAAAATGCAGACACATGTCCCTCACCTACTGTATGCTACGGCACTATGTTCCACCACATCTAGCTAAAAGATTTCACACTTGACTCTATTCTAATTTTCTGTCTCGGAAATTGACATACAGCCGGGAGAGTGGTGCGCTGATCACAAGCGCCTCCATATCCGCATCCAGTGACGCCTATGGGCTGAGGATGACGCGGCGGCTGGTCTGTACCGATGGGCCTTCATGGCCTGTTCGGGAGGAGTTTTTTTAGTTTTTCTATTCTAATTTTAGAACTGGATGGTTACTGGGTTCTTAATCGTCTGGAATGCTCAGCTATTAACATTACAGTGTCAGAATTCTATTTCCAGTATGGCAGAGTCTGGCGATACTGATTTCCGAGAGGTTGTCATGTCCGTAAACGTTTGTCGGGGAGTGGTACTTGCACTTGCTAGTAATGTGGAACATAAACAGTACAGTGCACACATACAGAAATTCACAGAATTTTTTCTCGATATCAGCGTATATTGTACCAAAACCAATCAATTTTCTACAAAAACCAGAAAATTTTGGCATCAATCCTGCTCCCCTACCTTTGAACATACACATTGTAGAACCAAGTGTAGTTATTCGCTTAGTTTTGAACTGTACAAGCGACAAGAGGGCAACCACGTCACAGAACACATACGTTTAAGAGCTCCTGCTCCACTATGTGTTTTATGTTGTAATTATGATATCAGATGCATGTACAAGATTTCTAAATAATTTCTCACGAATGCAGGTGTGTTTCTCAATAAGCGATTTAGTATGGGAAGTCTTTCAAAGGCCAAGGTTGTGAGTATTTGGAGATAAGCAGAGAAACGACAGCGCATGTGCACTTGCAAAGAAATTCAACGAGCTTGACAGGTTAAGAGACACTGAAATACATTCGATTGTAGTTATACTTCAAGATATTTCCAACAGCTTTGAGTTATTCAGTATCATTTGGATTGCAGGGTCAGGATACCAGAGCGATAAGCCACATGTGTAGTCTCGAAAGGTAAAATCCCAACCTCATGGGTGAAATCGGTTGATTGCAGACCTCATCTGTCTCTTGGAGGGCATAGTCCTCAGTAGCACCTGTCTTCACATGGTTCCATTATATACGCATGAGCTGTTGTCATACTTGTCGGTAAAATGGGATCTTGGGCGCTTAAACCTTGTATATGACTGAAAAAATCTTAAAACACAGTCTGAAACATCCAAATGTCAGTGTCCTTTTGTGTGCAGCGCACTGGTAGCAAGTTGTGCTTTTAGCGAGATTACGCGTTTCCACAACACGTCTAAATCATTCAGGCGAATGCTGCAAGTGGCAGTCATCGAATAGCATCCCAGATTGTTCAGATCAGACGAATCTGACGACTGTGTTGATGTGACTCCTTCAAAAAGGTCACTACAGATTTTTGCACGTAGTTTGTCAATGTGACCTTGCGTTTTAATATTGATGTAGACGACACGTTAAGCTCCAATCGTTTTTCCTACTAATCGAAAGCCACCATGCATTCGCGGTTGGGGCAGCGGAGTGGTAGCCATATGGTCATCCATACCTGCATCCAGTGATGCCTATGGGCAGTTGGTCAATACCGTTCGTTCTTCAAGGCCTGTTCGGAAAAAGTTTCCTTTGATCTAGTATTCAGGATAGCGTTGTATTTTTAAGCGATTGTTAAGCGATAGCCGGCCGCGGTGGTCTAGCGGTTCTAGGCGTGCAGTCCGGAACCGCGCGACTGCTACGGTCGCAGGTTCGAATCCTGACTCGGGCATGGATGTGTGTGATGTCCTTAGGTTGGTTAGGTTTAAGTAGTTCTAAGTTCTAGGGGACTGATGACCACAGATGTTAAGTCCCATAGTGCTCAGAACCATTTTTTGTTAAGCGATACCTCCCATATATTGTGTTTTACGTTGTACGTAGGGACATACCAGTAAAAAATATCCAGTGGATTTCTAATGATACTGTCTTCTGAGGTTCAGCATCAGGTGGACTGTGAGCCATGGAGCTGAAGGTCATCGTAAGGAAGATGAGTATAGGTACTTTAAAAGATAGACCTCGTGAGAGTTGTAATCTGTTGTACTGTCTTGCTTAGGATAATGGAAGCATTGAACCCGAGATGCGCTGTTCATGAATTAGTTCACTCGATATTTCTGAGCAACAGTTTGGAGCTTGATAGAAGTAGCGTGAACGTCTTTCACCCAGAAGCGGAGCAAACAGTTGTAGATGTCATAGCATACCCCTTTCGATTGGTGAGTCTTGCCTTTCTACATACTAGATGAACGACGACAAGTGCCACAGGTTTGCAGTTGAAGTTAAGTGACAGAGCATTACACACATTTGGAAGTGTCACAGAAGACGTACAGTGAGTTAATTATCAGGCATAGACGCCACATATCTCCATAGGTTCTTTAAGTCATTTCTGATGAACATGGGTCTCGTCTCCTCAACAATACTCTTGCATTGGGAGTCTTTTGTTAGGCAAGGTTGCAGATGGTCATGACAGCGACTTGTACAGCACATCACATGACGGCTTAGGATTCTCGGTAGACCAAGCATGCTGGCGTATCAGGGCAACAGCGAATTCTACTAGGCCTTCAGTGGTATATAACACCACCTAATTACATAATTAACGTAAATTGTGGAAGCAGAGCTGATGTAGAATAGCACCCCAGATGTGTCCAGATTGGAAGAACTTGAGAGACTTTAAAGTAAGTGCTCTTAGAACCACGGTAGAATGATTTGAGCCTGATATCAGAGTGAATCATTAGGGCGTTTATGTAGGCAAATGTGCTACAATATTTATACAAACATGTGGTCTACTTGGCGCAGGTGGAATCATACTTTTGATTCTTGTCGTAGTAAATTCATTCCGTTGATTGAAACAGTAGATCTCACGGTCAATTCAGTATGGTAGTGGCAGTGGATTCTAACTACAGATTCAGACAGGTTCCCAACAAGCTGCAATTGTAGTAGCTGTTGTTGTGGCAGATTCATCCCACATATTCTCCACTGGCTGTACCACAACAACCAAACACATTTTCGGTAAATGATAATATTATTCTTTAACTGATACTCATTTCCACTGTAGATTGATCTTGACATGGTGCAAATTTGATATCAATATAAAAGATATATTTCACTCTAATCATCCTTCCTATAAACACATTGTTCACGCTAACATTACATTTTTAAGTGATTTTCAAGCATTTGATAAACTTTTAATGTTTTGTGTTATACGTGAGACATCTAACATTTTGAATGGGTTTCTAAATGGAGACCGTTGAGGAATATAAAGGAGTAACTGATTTACGAAACGTTTTTGTGTTTCTTATCTATTGGTGGGGAGAGTGAGACTTCTGTTAGTCAGCAAGGTGTTTAGTGATGAGCTTACATGTTCCACAGGACTTATAAGTTATTTTCTGACGAATGCAGCTGTGTTACTTTCACCAAGTGCACTTGTGTGTGAAGTCTTCTGCCAGTTAAGATCGCAAGTGCCAGGAGATGAGCAATGAAACAACCATACTTGCAGACTTTGCGAAATTCTGTAGATCTGCCAGCTTGTGTGACATTGAAATATGTTCGACTATAGCTAGACTTTGAATTATTTCCGAAAATCCTCGCACTAACATATATTCAAGGTCGCAGGGCATTTAATTTTGTGAAGACTGCTCTGAAATATTTCACTCGAAGTTTGGACTTTGAATATATAATATGAAGTGGGAATGTGCCTTGAAAGTGACCAATTCATAAGTTAAAACTGCAATAAGATTCCTCTGTTAAAATGGTATTGTAACAAACTACCTCATGTTACAGCAAAAATCTTAACAAAACGCTTCATGTCACAGCAAATGGCCCAGTATACCTCTATATTACAGCAAAATTGGCTAACTGTATACAAGCAGTAGACTTATGCAAGAGCTCTATGGCAAACTACAGATCCAGCAGAACAGATCAGTACAAATTCTGTATCACTCACATATGACCCATCCTATTAATAGATGCAACCTCATAGTTTTCACAAGTGTTTGGTGCTGGTACCAAACACCTCTTAGGTCCAATACAATCATACCCTACAAGGTTTCTCAGTGTCATCATGTTCTGTGATGGTTGTGGAATCTATTTGAGCTCACAGACATTCCACAGCTGATACAGTCCGCATGCAATCAGATTTCACGTGTCTTATTTGATTTTCGTATAATGGAAGTAGGTAACTTGTGCCAAGTATAGAATCCAAGCTGGAGACTTGCAAAGATGACAGTCATGACAGACCCTAGCAAAACCATATAACTTCCCTGCCTCCCATAAGAGCCACCATTATGTGTTGGATAGCACATTTCACCAGGATGGTATGGTATGGCACCCTACCTGAAACCAGTACCTAGGTGAATGTTTGCTGGATGGTATAGTGCAGCACTATGCCTGAAGGTGATAATGGTATTGTGTAGCATGGGATGTATTGGCACTCATGAGCGATAGTCTTCCTCCCACAGACATTTTACACAGTTCACCTGTACATATTTAATTTTTAAGCAGTCACATTCTACACACATTTTTCCCTTCTAATAACGAAATGTTAAGTCCAACAACACTTGAAAAATACAAGAACCGTGAAATCTTTCGGTCTACCTGACATTGCATCAGGTCAACTTCTAAGTTTCTTCTCAGGTAAAAGATGCAAAGTCTCATTGACATAGCAACAACTTAGACTGTAAAGTACGTATCTAGGTACAATCTTATGCTTTGACAACTATTAGTCAGTGGGTGCCAGAGGCAGTCAGTTTTGAGAGCTCTCTGCGTAGAGGTATACAGCATTTATGTGTTTTTAGAGATATTTTGTTACGATTTTTGCTGTGATATGATGCATTTTTTTACAATTTTACTAAGATGTGGGGTAGATTGCCAAATTTCTTTTACTGACAAGTAGCAAAGCAAATTTTAAATTTAATCTAAAATAATTTCTCCAGAACTAATTCCTATTTTTAAAAAATCTCTTCTAAATAGCAGTAACTGAACTGTGAAGTCAGTGAAAGAACAGTTATTCCTGTAAACTTCAGCTATAGTTCATCTACATGTTCCTGTCCACAGTTAAATGTCTCAACTGCCTTTTTATCTAGATTACCAAAAACCTAATCATTCAAATTGCCATTATATTTAAGTAATTTTTCTGCGTATTTTATTCAGCATATATGTGGTTTTTGGTGAAATAAAACACTGTTGAATTAATTTTCTCTTTTTTTATTTTTTTAAAAATATTTGACATAGTTGGTTATACACATAAGTACAAATTTGCACGTAATTTGCACCAACGCCAGGCAATGATTCTGATGTGTTGTACATACTGTGGATTGAAGCACAATACCCACCAAAATTCTTAGCGATACCAATACCTACAACACTAGGAGAAAAAAGACCTTTATTACCCATTATTAAAGCTGTCATTGGCTCAAAAAGGAATTATATATGAAGCAACAAAAATTTGATCATTTCCCCAAATACGTTAAATGTATGACAAGTTGTAAAGCAAGTTTTAAACCTAATAAATTTATAAGAAGTTGCAAAGAAAGTTTTAAATCTAATCTAATACTTTTTCTTCTGCACAACTCCTTCTATTCCAAAGACGAATTTCTATTTAAAAACTACTAGCTTGAAAAAAAAGATTTGTGTTTAAGTGTAGTTGTAATAGTGGGACTATAAAATAATGTATTGTACATCATTTTCATAAAAGAATCTTTCAGATGCTCTGCGAAACATGTAACTAACTAACTAGCAACGACTTCTTCTGAAGTTTGACAGCATGTGAGCTCTGCAAACACATGCTAGAAATTTCCTAAAATCAGTACACACAAGGCCGCCACCCGAAACACTTGTACGCTGCACACTGTATGGCTGAGCTAGCACACTTCAAGTTTTTGTATGTAAATTCCCGAAAGCGAGTGCACTGCATGGCATTCTCGTTGTTGCATATTTTCAGTGTCCCTGAATAGCCCCCAACACATACTGCACGGCAATTCAGTAATACTGCTGATGTTTGATCGTTGAATGTTGTGTAACACGTATTGATTTCTGACACAACTGATACTATTCAGTCTGAAAGGGCTACTTTCATGACACTAAACTGTGGATTTTCAAAAATTACCACTATATTCAACTCATGTTCTTAGGATAAGCCCACAGTGACAAGTTGACTGTCATTTGCATTCAGCTGATGCTTTGCAAAGAATAATACCACATCCGTAAATCCACTATTCAATGCTAAAGAGTTGATGAGTGGTTCAGACGTTGGTGACGGTAGAAACTCAAAGTCTGCAAACAATACTGTATGCTGACTTTATTTGTGCTCCACTGAATCAGCTCTTTACCTGTGAAAGGCAAATGTTCTAGGACTTAGTCCCAGCGTGCTACAAACTTCTAACCTGCCAGGAAGCTTCGGTACCCAAGATTTTTATAAGATACTTAAGGGGAAAATGAAGGAATACCAAACCCCAAGTGCATGTATCACAAATTAAAATGGCAAACTTGGATTATGTAATGCTGAAAATTGTAAATTACTTACATAATATTTTGAACATATTCTGAATTTTCCAGAACCATATAAGCTGAAATTCTCAAACAATCGAGAAAATCTAAAAAAAGTTACCTCTATCAAAGAAATTGAAAAAGTAACTAAAACCTGAAAAACCACGAAGCTAATAGAGAAGACTCTGTCAGAGCAGAACTTTGGAAGTCATATTCACTAGACTCTCGCTAATCCGGTCATTCCTGGCACATATGGGTGCCAGATTAGTAGAAGTGCCGGATTATTGAGTGTCTGAAACTTATTTTATTAATTTATTTTGTTTCTATCTATTTTGAAAACATAGGGGATATAGTGTAATGCAATGTATTAAACCAATGGATACAATTTTAAAACGCAGAGGACATACTTCATTAAATCAAAAATACATTAATTTTCGAAGAAAACTTAGTCCTTGTGTGTATACTGTACGTAATTATATAGTCATATCACTCGCTATGAACCATGTCCCTAATTTTTAACTGTGACAATGATGTTACGTGACGGTGGCATGATTTATCATGCAACCACTTTACGAGCATTACATCGGTGCTGCATGTATCTGGTTGTTGCATAATTTACTCTCAGAAGACCTCGGCAGCTTGAGCACCAACAATGTGAGGAATCTTCATGCTCTGTCCTCCTGTGTCCTCTTATCCATCACTTTCATCATTACTTTCTTGCATGCTTTTGATTATTTCTTCATATGTTAAAGTTTGGCCCGTATCACAGTTTTCCTCATTCAGCCACGTAGTAACATCTTCATCATCAGTTTCCTCTCCTCCTGGAAGGTCGTGGAACATGTCAGAGTACAAAGTAACTGATAATTCCGAACTGACTGGCTCATCGCTGTCACTCACTACTGGATCCAACTCGGCATCACTGGATGGCCAAAATTTTCTGCAGCTCTTCATTACGGTAGCGCTCTCCACTTTATCCCATACTTCAGATGCTTGGAAAACAACATGACGTATGTTAATTGCATTCCACGGCTTCAGCATAGTCTCGGTAGAGTCGTTTTCACTTTCGTTCAGCAAGGAAACGAGAAGTGAATGTCAATAATGACATTTAATTGATTCCAAAATTTCCTGGTCCATGGGCTGAATTAGGGCTGTCACACTGAGTGGGAGAAAGAGTGCTTGTACATGTGTGTGTCATCGGACTTTAGAGAAACATCTGAAGGATGACTGGGAGCATTGTCTTTAGCTCTTTTCTCACTGCTGGTACAAACGTTTCATGGAACCACCGAGATAATATTTGTCTGCCCATCCACGCTTTCTTCTGAGCTCAATACTGCACTGGTAGAGTATTTATGACAGTTTGTTGAAAACAACGTGGATATTGGGATTTTACAATCACACATAAGCGGTAGTTTATGACTCCAATTTGCATTGCAACACTCCATTAGTGTTTCGCACTGTATCTTTTGCTTGTAACCACGAGCTTTCTTCTCGTTCTTGGCAGCTAACGTTTTTGAAGGAAGCATCTTGTAAAAGAGTCCTGTCTCATCAGCATTCTACAAAGCACCAGCAGTTAAATCTTCTTCCTCTATTATCATCCGCATCTTGCTTAAAAACTCATCACCATCCTTATCGTTAGCTGAGCGACTTTCTCGATGACTGTCAGCTGGCGAATGCCATGTCGTTTTCCTAGTTTGATAGCCAATCTTCTCTCGCTGCAAATAAGTTACTACCGGCAAGTTGTTTGTCAAATGCAGCTGCTTTTTCCTTTATAATCGGGCCACTGACTGGAATTCTTTTATTGCCTGGTTGTATGAGCCATCCATAAAAAGCTAAGTCCAATCCTCCATTCTCACTTCTTCGTATAACCTTCCGTTTTCTCAACTCACTATCCATTTGTGTTGAGTCTTGTCGAATAATATCTCCTTTCTCTTTGATGTCATAAATAGTTGCTCGTCCAACACTAAACTCAGCAGCAATGTCTTTCTGCGAAGGACCTCGATTTAACTTATCTAAAATATCGAGTTTCTGCTATAGGTCTAGCGTAACGTGTTTCCTTTTAGAAGACATATTTCCGAACTGCAAAGAAGGCTACAATTTCAAATACAGTATATAAAGCGTTGCTTATCTAAGCATTGTTGCTCACGATAATTCATTGTGCACGTGTTTTTGGATATGCGCTGGATTACTGAGAGGCCGGATTACTGAGGGCCGTACTATCGAGAGTCTAGCGTATACCAAAACAAAAAATGTGCTAAAATTAATCTTCGAGGAAATCTGGAAACCAGAAAATATCACACCAGAGAGGAAGATAGCCCTGGTACACCAACTACAAAAGAATGCCAATAAAAAAATGTTGACACCTCAGAGGAATTTCTTTCTTTCAGATGTATATAAAATACAGTATTTTCCATGTTTTCCCTACGCAGACTAGAACCAATACTAGGAGTCATTTAGTGAATATCATTGTGATTTTAGGGGTATCAGATTATGTTCTTAACAAGTTTTTGATCTGAAATCAACCATATGCCATATATTATTCAATTCAGAAGATATTATAGTAATGTTTGTTGGTTTCAAAATGACCTTTTACTCTGTTGACAGACAAACTACAGATAAAATAATCTGAGAATTTAGAAAAAACTTCTTGAAATACTTGCAGGCACAGTATCTAAAACGAAATTTATTGGGGTAAATACCTCAACCCTTCGGAATAATCAGAGGTGTATAGCAAGGTGATGACCTGTTTTCTTCAATTATGTTCTAGAAATACTAGTGAGACTTTCGAATGAAAAACTGAATGAATATAACATTTCACCAATACGATTGGAACGAGGTAACAAAAATATTGGAACAAACTGCCTCACATTTGCAGACAACATTGCAATACTTTCTGAAAATTTGACATTTGCCATAATACAATTTAGCTTTGTGAAGCAATAGCCAATGAGGCAGGCTTAAGAAATGCTGATTAAAAATTTTTGAAAACATTAAGTTGCCTTAAAATTTCTGAAAACGGGCTTTGGTCAGATTTGAAAGGTTAAAAAAATTTAAATATACAGTTGAGATAGTTTAAGAACATGGTTTGGAGAAATCTTTTGTAGAAGAAAAAAATGCACAAAATCCGAAGGACTTGCAGATTTGTCCAACAATAAATTCCCATCAAAAAATTCAAAAATAAGGCATTGTAATACAGTAGTAAACTATGGGAGGTTGGAAATTACACAGCAGTGGTGAAATATATTGAAACATAGAAAATATATCAGCAGTAACAAGAAAGCGAAAGCTGGAATTTTTTGGGCAAGACAGTAGATTAATCAAAAATATCACGAAATATTTGTAAGATAAGGAGCCAATAACCAGCTGGATCCACGAAATAAAAAAGGATGCAAATAAAAATAATACAAAAGTTAAAGAAACAACAGATAGAGACGTGTTTAGAAACACGTATTAAATATGGAACGATTCCAAGCTAGGAGAGTAAAAGAAACTGGTCTGGATTAGTCAGAGAAGAGGAAGAAGAAACATTATGAATAGATGAAAGAGTACTGGAACTAAATAAGTGACCACCGAATAAGGAACTGAAATTGGTTCTTAGTTGACCCATCTGAGAACAGAAAATAATGATAATAAACAATGAGAGAAGATAAGACTCACATTCCACATTGCGGGTCGGTTTTTTATTCGGCTTGAGGGTTGTTGATCTCTAGTGATGCTTCGTGATAGTCAGCCTTTCACTATACGATATTGCAGTGCCTGTGTTTTTCTGATTTCGATGCAAAATTCCTTTGGACATACATGCGACATGCAAAAATAAAGGTAATCCTGTATTATTTATGTACTGTATTAGTCCAAATAAATCATATTCTAGAAAATCCTTGACAATAAGCTACGTCTATAATGTTACCGAAACATGCTTTTAATTTTGTTCTGGAAGCGAAAAGTTGCGCATGTATTTTCCTGTAGATGTGAATATATGTAAGTGACGCAGGGTGTCCACAAATTAAATATCTATTTTAGAGAAATAGTGATGGTACTTGGCAATATTTGCTATCATATCAGTTAATTAGTGATTAGTTTCAACATGTTCACCATCAACATCACGACACACTTCCCATTTTTCAGCAGTGGCGTGAAACACATTCTTAGGCATTACTGCCGTTATAGCAGCAGCTTGTGTAATGCAGTTCGTGAGCTCCGCCAATGTGGTAATGCGTCGGGTGAACACACGTCCGTTAATAGATCCCCACACAAAAGTGTCCATCGGCGTTAGGTCAGGGGAATTGTGAATTCAGGAACGTGCGAACATATAAGACATAATTACATGGTACCCCTTCTTGCTGAAAGTAAACAGCATCTCGATACCCATCCTGGAGAAGCTGCGGCAACAGAAAATTTGTGAGGATGTCTAGGTAAACTGCTCTATTTATGGTTTTTAGCAAAGAAAAATGGTCCGTAAACCATGCCACACGTGATGCCCATCCAAACATTAGCATTGAGAGAGTCTCGCAAGGTTTCAACACGTTCCACGGGTGGTGTGCTAGCCCAGTTAACGCAGTAATTCCTGTTAATCTTACTACAAATGTGGAAGGTCGCTTCATCACCGAATACGGTGTGTTTCAGGATCTTGCGCTCTTCACGTGCAACGAGCAGATCGATGCACATGGCTGTACGCTCTGCACAACCTTCTTCATGCAGATGATGGAGAACCTGAAGATGGTACAGCTTCTTCTTTATGGTAAACCGAAGCACCTTGTACGCCATCGAATGCGGAATGTTCAGTTCCACTGACAGACGCCATACCGATTTTGGACTCCAGTAAATGGATGTCCTAATGGCTTCCATATTTTCTTTGTGGGTTGACGAAAATCCTTGTCCGGGCTTCGTTGCAAGTTGTTTTATCATTGTTTGATGATCTACATCTACACCTACATATATACTCCGCTAGCCACGAAGCGATGTATGGCGAAGGGCACAATTCGCCCCAAAGACATATTTCCCCCCGTCTGTTCCACTCGCTGATCGCGCGAGGGAAAAGCGACTGCCTGAAAGCCTCAGTACGAGCTCTAATTTCCCTTATCTTTGAATGATGATGATGTTTGGTTTTTGGGGCTCTCAACTGCGCCCGTTTACCAGTGCGCGCATTGTTTTATCAGTGGGACCATCGTGATGGGATATGGTGTGAAATCTCATCCAAATGTCATTGTATGCCGACCTCTGCAGCCTCCACATCATAATAGCCGCCTTCTCTTATACGGTACACATTATGTTCATTCACCCTGCAAACAATGAAAGATATGTTTAATTGTTAACGTGAGATTAATACATGATATCAGCCAACAGAGTACACACAAAATATGTTAAATGTATCAGCAATGCCGGCCGGGGTGGCCGAGCGGTTCTAGGCGCTACAGTCTGGAACCGCGCGACCGCTACGGTCGCAGGTTCGAATCCTGTCTCGGGCACGGATGTGTGTGATATCCTTAGGTTCGTTAGGTTTAAGAAGTTCTAAGTTCTAGGGGACAGATGACCTCAGAAGTTAAGTCCCATAGTGCTCAGAGCTATTTGAACCATTTTGTACCAGCAATGATCTACTATGCACAACCTGCTCATAAAGTATGTATTTCTGTAAAATAGATACTTAATTTCTTGACACCCTGTATATGTATTAAACGTAACTGTGTGTCCCTTCATTTTACATCCCTCCGTGTGAAATGATAAAGAAAATTATGATATGAATGTAACATTTTGTGAGGGAAATCCTTTTGGCCATTTGCTTTTCCTGTATCGTGATGGCGCACAGGCAGCCATTACCTTAAACTGGAAACAGTGATTACTACGGTCTGCCTCCAGTAGCTGAGTGGTCAGCGCGACAGAATATCATTCCTAAGGCCGGAGTTCTACTCCCGGCTGGGTCGGAGATTTTCTCCGCTAAGGGATTGGGTGTTGTGTTGTCCTGTAATATTTGGAGGTCATGACAGTAGAGTCAGACTGGTTACAACCTGAATTACAGTGGGAACAAATTTCTAAGTTCTAGTCTCTATCGGTAATAATATCTTTCCTCAATAACTGTAAGATAACAGAGCTCATTAAAAAAGTGAAAATACTTTGTATAGAAATACTTAAAAGCATTTCGCCGATAAAATCAGATGAGAACAGGATATTATCGTCATGCTTGTTGCCACAGTATAACTACATACGTGGATGTATCGTCTCTCTCCGTAGCATTTATTTGCACCGGACAATGTTGATACAATTTTTTTAGAAGCTACGTGTTTGGTAGATGCTGGGAGCGTACCTGTATTGGGAAGTGAACTTCCGCAAAGAGCTAATTTAATCGATTTTTGCCTACGTATTTCATTTCATTACTATCAGCATATAAAACTAGCTGTTCATGCGATGCGGAAAATTATGGGCATAATTAAAAGAAAGAGGTTCGATGTATAGTCAGTTCCACAATAAAGTGTGGGCCGTTGTCTGTATGAAATAAAAGACACTGTTATGAACATATGTTTACACGATAATAAATGTTATTAGTAATTGCACAGTTACCTAATAGTTGAGCCAATCGCCGCCATTATCGATTATAGCTTGGCACCTTTTTGGCATGCTTTTCACAAGATTTTCTGCATATTCTCTCGGTAACGATCTCAGGAGGCATTTTTGATAAATACTGAACACTTTTTTCGGCTTCAAATATTTTACACTCATTTTAAGTTACACTCGAAAAAAAAAAACATTTAACTCTCGGACCGTTTATCTACACGCTGTGGAAAGGCGCACTGAGTACACATTCGAGACCACTACGAGAGATGTCACTGCGGACGTTGCATTTAAAATTATGGCGTACTGTATGTGCCCTTTGCCTCAATTTCGGAATCCATGTTTAACTAACTGTGCTACTCCATCTCTTTACAATGAGGCCAATGACTATTTCTAGTTATTATTCTTACGGCCCTTTTCAGTAGTTTAAAAACCATGGCCATCTTTTCTTTCTTCGATCCCCAGAAAATAATCCCATAGCTAAGAAGTGGCTGTATGTAGGGTTGTATATAGGCATAGTACGTCTCTGCAAGACATCGGCTGTTACAAATTGGTGCTAACACCCTAAGAGCATAGCAAGCTGATGACATTCTTTTTGTCAGTATCTCTGTATGTTCACTCCATGTTAGCTGACAATCGATGTTCATTTCTAAAAACTTTGTGTCTGGTACACAATCTTGATTTATCATCAAGCCTTAGAGAGTTGCTTCTCTCTTTACGCTGAAGTGCATATTGTTCGTTTTCTTTATGTTAAACTTTAATTTCCTACATACTGCCCAGTAGGAAACATCCTTGAGGGTTTCATTTGTTTTCTGTAATAGGAGTTCTGATGTTTTACCAGTGACCATGATATTGCTGTCATCGGCAAACTGAACTTTTTCCCCAGCTCTTAAACCATCTAGAAAGTTGTTGATATATATTAAGAGCAGAACTAACCAATACACTAACGTGAGGAACACATATGTTTATATACATTTTCATGTCTGATAATTGTTTTTGGAAATTTGTGAAGGTACTATGGGACCAAACCGCTGAGGTCATCGGTCCCTAGGCTTATAAACAACTTAATCTAAGTTAAACTAACTTACGCTAAAGACTACACACACACCCATGTCCGAAAGGGGGGGGGGAGCCGCACGAACCGTGACAAGGCGCCTAAGACCACGCGGCTTCCTCGCGTGGCAATAATTCTTTTACTAATAGTTTATCATCAGCAGACGTGTGAACAATCTCCGCCTTTTGCACCGTCTTTTCCAAGTAAGATTCTATTACGTGTATGCACAGTCGTATTATAGTTTTTCTACTCATCATTCCTCCCCACGAAAAATGGATTTTGCTGTGGTGGGGCGGTTTGTGTGCGTAAACGATACGGGTAGCCCTACCATAGGCTCAAGCACATCGACGATATTTCTGTGGAGAAGCCAGACTAACATATGGTTTCTAAAGAGGGGTAACTGCCTTTTCAGTAGCTACAGGGCATTCTGAACTCTTCTTCTCAAAGTAGCCAACATGGCATTGCTGCGGCTATGCCTATGATACGGGGAAAGTGCTGAAAGCCAGGAGAAACTTCAGGTGTTATATTCCACGAGAACATGCAGCTCAAACGTATGGTTCAACGATGTGGAGCATCTAAAGACTTACCTGTATCAATCATCCAAGATCCGTTCGACTTGTTGCCCAGTCAGGCGACAGCTGGGGTTGCCTGCTCTGTGCACTAAATCTCGCACCCCCAGATTATCTACAATCTCAACCATGTATTTTTCTGTTACACTGCACACACACATAAGTGAAATTTCGATGTGTGCTAGCCTTCCTCATGCTGTAGTTTTAATAGCCAGCAATGTATACTTACTGGTCCCTCAGAGATGAAGAGATTGGAGGAATGAAGTTGTCATCGTCGGCTGATATTCATACCCGAGTTTTCATTTCTCTCCTGTATTTCCTTTATTCCACCCCAGTTCAGGTGTGGAGATGCCTTTGATGTCTTAGCAGACCATTCCTTGCATGAAACATGTAGCGAAAAGAATTATACATAATAGAGGGTGGAGATCTTGGCTGTGCCTAGCGAAATTTACATCATTGACGTAAAATAATGGCTGAAATACTTGTGCGTCAGCAATCATGGTCTTCTGCGCACCAACTACTCAGGTCTGTAGACA
Organism: Schistocerca americana; assembly: GCF_021461395.2. NCBI lineage: Eukaryota > Metazoa > Arthropoda > Insecta > Orthoptera > Acrididae > Schistocerca > Schistocerca americana. The sequence goes on from NC_060122.1 coordinate 313,578,365, forward strand.
CTGTAGATTCTTCATCAACTGCTGCTCATAGTGCTTCAGAGGACCACAACGGGGCCTTCTACCTTTACTGACTTTAGTACACAAGGTTGTAGAAGAACATGCCCAATCCATCTAGGACAGTAGCTTCTATACTGTCTATCTTAACCTTCTCCAGAACAGTTTTGTTTGATAGGAAGTCATCCTCTGTTCGTAATGTGCCCTTCTGTTGATAGAAGTGTTCTAGTTTCTTAAGATCACGGCGATATAAAACACCAGGTTTCGCAACCAAAGAGCAGGGTAGCAACAACTGCTCGAAGCAACATCAGCTTGGTGCATAGTGGCAGATCTTTATTCAGGAAGAGTTGCTGGAGACGTCCGAAAGCAACATTGTCTGCTCCTGTTCCGTGAGAAATTGGTTGATAATATACAAACATCAAAAACAGTTTTGTATCATCTCGGTTTCGAGAGTTCCGGAACCTGTACAGAAAACTGGAATAGAGATCAACACAAACATCATTCCCGCCCTTTTTATTGCTCACGAAAACCACACACTGCATGTTGTACCACCATACAGTGAGACCTTCAGAGGTGGTGGTCCAGATTGCTGTACACACCAGTACCTCTAATACCAAGTAGCACGTCCTCTTGCATTGATGCATGTCTGTATTCGTCGTAGCATGCTATCCACAAGTTCACCTCGAGGCACTGTTGGTCCAGATTGTTCCACTCCTCAACGGCGATTCGGCGTAGATCCCTCAAAGAGGTTGGTGGGTCACGTCGTCCATAAACAGCCATCCATCCCAGGCATGTTAGATAGGGTTCATCTGTGGAGAAACATGATGGCCACTCTACTCGAGCGATGTCGCTGTCCTGAAGGAAGTCAATCAAAAGTTATGCACGATGGGGGCGAAAATTGTCGTCCACGAGGACGAATGCCTCGTCAGTATGCTGCCGATATGGTTGCACTATAGGTCGGAGGTAGACATTCACGTATCATACAGCCGTTATGGTGGCTTCCATGACAACCAGCGGCGTACGCCGGCCTCACATAATGCCACCTTGCGGCACTCGCAGGACAGTGTGTCTAAGGCGTTTAATCTGAGCGGGTTGCCTCCAAATACGTCTTCGACGATTGTCTGGTTGAAGCCACATGCGACACTCATCGGTGAAGAGAACGTGATGCCAATCCTGAGCGGTCCATTCGGCATGTTGTTGGGCCCATATGTACCGCACTGCATTGTGTCGTGGTTCCAAAAATGGACCTCTGGAGTGAAGTTGCGCATCATACAGCCTGTTGCGCACAGTTTGAGTCGCAACACGACGTCCTGTGACTGCGCGAAAAGCATTATTCGACATGGTGACGTTGCTATCAGGATTCCTTCGAACCATAATACGTAGGTAGCGGTCATTCCACTGCAGTAGTAGCCCTTGGGCGGCCTGAGCGAGGCATGTCATCGACAGTTACTGTCTCTCTGTCCTCCATGTCCGAACAACATTGCTTGGGTTCACTTCGAGACGCCTGGACACTTCCCTTGTTGAGAGCCCTTCCTGGCAAAAAGTAACAATGCGAACACGATCGAACCACGGTATTGACTGTCTAGGCATGGTTGAACTACAGACAACACGGGCCGCGTACCTCCTTCCTGGTGGAATGGTTGGAACTGATCGGCTGTCGGACCCCTCCGTCTAATAGGCGCTGCTCATGCATGGTTGTTTACATCTTTGGCCGGTTTTTCTTTTTTTCTTTTTGGAAATTTGGAAAATTGTGATAAGATCTTGTGGGACCAAACTACTGAGGTCAACGGTCCCTAAGCTTACACACTACTTACTCTAACATAAACTAACTTACGCTAAGGACAACAAACACACCCATGCCTGAGGAAGGCTTCGAACCTCCGACGGCGGGGGGAGCCGCGCAAACCGTGGCAGGACGCCCAAGACCGCGCGGTTACCCCTCGAGGCGAGCTGGTTTAGTGACATATCTGAACAGTCAAAGGGACTGTGTCTGTGATACAATATCCACAGTCAACGTCTATCTTCAGGAGTTCTAGGAACCGGGATGATGCAAAACATTTTTTGATGTGTGTATTTCTTGTACAGAGGAAGTTATCTACTTGTTCCAAATTTACTCTGGAAATAGAGACATTGAAATTCAGAAAGGCAGTGCCAGATGTTGGCTGTGCGAGTACTTTTGTTTTTTCTAGATGGTAATGATCATCATATGCATTACTGAAACATTTTGCAGACAGTTGCACCTCTGTCGATGTATGAGCTGGAGAAGCATTGTCGTCTGGGTAAAGGGGTTTGGTGTGATTAAATCTGCACAATCTGTAGTTAAGTTCTACAGCTACAATACCTGCAGACGATGTCTCATAAAGCATTGATGCGAAGTACATGACAAACAGTTTCGGCACGAGAACATACCCTTGTCTGAGCCAATTATTGTCAGGTAATGTTTCAGATACAAATGAAATGACGCAGACCTTAATGGTCTCATACAGATATGATTTTATGTGTATAGACTGAAGCAGCCATTGAAAATTTGTATTAAGGCCGATCATCGAACCCGAATCTCCTGCTTACCAGCCAGGTGCACTAGCCACTAAGCCACCTTGGTACAAAACTGCACGGAGTACCACATCGTCATAGACAGTTTGGATCAACCCAACAAAGTGTTCAGGGCAGCCGAAACAGTGCCCGAGAGTGTAGAGGCAATTCAACAGAATTCTAACAAGAGTGTTACCACCACGGAGAGCAAAGATTCTTCAAAAGTGGCGATAATGCAATTGTGATAAGGGACTGGAATTCGTTAGCAGCAAAAAGAAGGGAAGGAAAATGGAATACGAAAACATGGACTGGGGGAATGCGTGGAAGTATAGAATTTTGCACCAACCACAATTTCATTGTTACGAGTATTGTTTTAATAGCCCTGAAAGGAGGCTGTTCACATGGAAGAGACGTGAAGAGAGAGGAAAATTGAATAAAGATTATTGAATAGTAATATAAAACTTCCGAAGCCGGATTTTAAACGGCAGTACTTTACGAAGGGCAAACGTGGACTCTGACAATTACGTATTGGTTTCTGACTGCAGACTTAATCGAAGAAACTGCAGAAAAGTAGGAAATTAAGGAGATGGAATATGGATAAACTGAAAGAACCGAAGGTTGTTAAGCGTTCCAAGGGAAAGGTCCCACAACGTGTGAATGAAACAGCAGAAAGGAATGCGTTATAAGATGGATGGGTACCTTTGATAAAATTGCTACTACAGCAGAGGAAGAATTAGGCTGAAAAAGAACGTCCACTGAATCCTCGAATAACACTCGAGCTACTGAATTTAATCTGAACAAGGAAAAAGAATGCAGAAAATGATGGGTAATACAAGGTAATACAAATGTCTAACTCTTCAGACTGAAAGTGAGCACAAAATGACAAAGTAGAAATGACCAGAAAAGAAATGCAAAACCGAAGAAGCATGTACGAGTATGACCGTGGGAAAGACAGATGCTATTAATAGCAAAATTAAGGAGATCTTTCGGAAGAAGAGAAGCAGCCACATGGATATGAAGAGCTTCGATGGCAATCCAATAGTAAACAAAGAAAACGAGTGGCAGGAATAAATAGAAGGACTATACGAGAGAAAAACGTGAAGACAGTTTTATGGGAAGGGTAGAAGAAGCAGAATAACATGAACTGGAGGATATAATAGTGGAGGAAGAAGAATTTGAAGGATATCTGAAAGACTCACAAGTCGAAATAAGTTAGGTGACATTCCCATAGACATATCAAAACTATTCTGCCAGGCAAGTAAGATGTATAATACAAGCGAAATACCCCTAGATATCAAGAAAAGTGTCGTAATTACGAGTATAATTCCAATAAGGCAGCTGCTGACAGATGTGACATTACTGAACCATCTGTATAATAAGTGATGATTGCAAAATACTAAATCGAATCATTAACAGAAGAATGGAAAGACCGGTAGAGCCTGACCTCTGGGAAGATCAGACTGCATTTCACAGGAATGTAATAACACACGAGACAATACTGACACCACATCCTGTCTCAGAAGATAGACTGAAGAATGAGAAACCTACGTTCGTGGATACAGATACCGGAGTGTAGCAGCATGAATTAAAGGTGGACAAGGGAGTGAGACAGAGTGCACAGACTAAGCAGTAAAGGAAACCAAGCAGACATTTCTAAAACAAATTAATATTTACAGAGAACAAACAAAATTTTTAATGTTTCCTGTCAGAAACAGCAAAGGTCTTAGGTCAGTTGCATTTAAAGTAAGTTGTTAGATGAACAAGGACAAACGTATCACAATGGTAATGGAGTGTTTTAATAAAATCATCCAGTGGTGAGTATGTAACATTAGGAATTTAGATGGTACAGATCATTTTCTTTGGGTCTTTGTTCCACTTCAACGCCGGTCGGCCTTGTTACTATGGATTTGGCGATGTTAGTGTCAGAGGGTGGCTAGATGCCCTTCCTGTCTCCAACCTGCACCCACCAGGACAGAATTAGTGGACCCAGCTGACTGTGTCTAGTGTAAACCATGAAATGATCTGAATACATTCAAATGCATGCAAGTCGTGTAACTGAGGCGGGACATGGGGACCAACCCGGTATTCACCTAGTGGGATGTGGAAAACCACCTAAAAACCACATCCAGGCTGGCTGGCACACTGGCCTCATGTTTGTTTCACATCTCATCCTAAACCACTAGACTAATTTCAAACAAAGGTCTCAGAAACTGACATATGGCTGTGAGAGCGGTGTACTGACCACATGCCCGTCCACATCTGCATCCAGTGACGCCTAAGGTCTGAGGATGACACGGCGGCCAGTCGGTACCGTTGGGCCTTCATGGGCTGTTGGAGAGGAGTTTAGTTTAATTTCAGTCAAAATTGGTACACATACTATGTTTTGTGCGTAGAGAAGTACTGTGGGGTAAGAACTACCTAGCTTCAACAGGGATGATGGCAGGCATGGGAGAGTAAAGGGTTGGTAATGCCTGACATCTTGGCTGCCTTGCAGGACCAGCGTGTTGTGTGACTAGAAAAGAAAGACATTTCAGGTGTATACGTGTGGTCGGTCGCGTCTGAGCAGAAATGGAGAAGGAGAAGGGATGGAAAGTGACCGCAGGAAGGAAGAGGTGGGAGAGGGAGGGAGGGAGAGGAGGATATGGATGAAGAGAGCGAGTAGGAAGAGATGGAAGAGAGATGGGGAAGGAGTAAATGGACAAAGAAAGGGAAGAGGAGAAGATGCACAACACAACTAGAGGTAGGATGATGAGATGGACGAGAGGAGGGAGGAGCAGGTGCATAGAGAGAGGGAGATGAAAGAGATTGACAGAGAAAGGCAGGAGGAGATGGACTAGTAGAAGATTGGAATAAACAAATAACCAGGCAACGCCAAGTTTCTCAGTTAGTAGTAAATACATTTTGCTATTTGGGTAGCAAAATAAATAACGACGGTCATAAAAACAGTGTATAAAATGCAAAATGTCAGTTTAAAAAAAACTTTCTGAGAAATAGAAACAGTTTAAAATATGATTTAAATTAAGGTGTTAGCAAATCTTTTCTATTTATCTATAGTACAGCCTAGTAGGAAAGTGAACGTGGAACATAAACGACACAGATAGGGAAAGGACCACAGTTTTTGAAATGTGTTTTTACAGAAGAGTGTAGCAGATTAGATAGATAAGTCGGATAACTAATGAACAATTACTGCATCTGATTCAGGAGAAAATAAATTTACTCATAATTTAATTATAATACTGGTTTGGTTGGTAGAACACATCCTGAGGTATCAGTCAGTAGTTATTCTGGAATTAGAAGGACGAGTGATGGGCTAAAAGTTGTAGAAGGAGAATAAGGCTTGACTACAGTAAACAGGTTCAAATGGAAGTTGGTTGCAACAGCTATATAGAAGTGAAAAGGCTTGCGCGGGATGAACTAGAATGGAGAACTGCATCAGAACAGTCTGTGCAGTGAAGACCACTACTACGACAACGGGTCATAACTCATTCTGAGCCATAGGTAGCATGCCTGCAAATAATCATCGCCTAGGTTTGTATAAGCTCTTTCACAGCAACCTTTTTACTTACATAGTGGTTCAATTGTAGCAGCTTATGACATGTTGGGACATCGATGTTACTATTACTTACGTGGATATCTGTCAGTGGTCGTAAACTGCAAAGGCACATTACCGAATGCTCTATAACTATCGAATCTTGCATTTTCAAGGTTGCTGAAAAAATGATGCGTCTGAGGGAAAGATAACAGAGAGTTAGAAATTCTGAAAAGTCTGCTATCCGTCATCGATACTTGCTTAGCTGTCAATGTGCAGCGCAGGGAAATATCGTTCCTATGGTTCATATTCGTAAGGTGAGGAGCAACCAAGCGCAATGGGGCGATTGCGCAAATTCTATATGTTGATGAAGTCTAATGGACGCTGTAATACTGATGTACAGTATATATTCTTCAGTATACTAGAACAAGGTGTAGTAGTACTCATTTAGTTGGAACACTGTCAAAACCTCTTTCAGAATCTATGAATCAAATACAAAGAGTCAATTCACATTTATTGCTGTTTTACAATTTTGATACCAACATGCAACCGCAAAATGTGAACTCTCACGGCCGGAAATGTCACAAATAATAAAATGTTACGGGATATTGTGTCCGGAATTCCTCGGGAATTTCAGTAAGAAGAAGGAGGGCGTGAAACTAAGTGACATCTGGACTCCAGTGCTGAAGAAGATGTGTCCCAGTCTGCTACCATAGGGTTATAGCAACAGCGGATGTCGGCAGTTGACAACAAGCAATTGGTCCATAGTTCCAAATTCACTATTAAAGTCAGCCTGTTTGTCACCTTAACTAAAATCAAATATTTTTGATGTACGATTTGTGATAATCTCTTCTACGTCATGTGAGGTCTTTACCTTTGTCTATCTTTTCTCTCAGCTCTGTGGTGTAGTTTAAACTGAGCAATGGTATCCGTTTCATAAGTGTTGCGTGCGCCTGCCGCCTAATAATGCTGACAATGTCTAGTCCTCCTGCTGTTTCACTTTAACAAAGCAACACGTAGCCTCCGAAAGAGGGAAGAGCATCTGTGTCTTAATATTATTATTATTATTTTGTCTTGGACAGTCCATTCAGTTTCTAACTTTACCCGGTGTGACTGTGTAAATGAGAGAATGTGAGTTTTCTGAAATTCGCTGCAGTATGACCAGAGTACTCATAGAGCAGTGAAATGGTAGTGCCAGCTTAATTTGCAGGTTGGCAGTGCTGAATCAGAGGGCTTAATCAGTAGCCCAGGATGGAAATCTGCTTTCCACGCCTCAGGTGGGTAGTTTGTAACACAAAAATTCTCCTTCCCAGCGTGCAGGATGTGGCCACATTTCCGCTGTGATTGGTGAGTTACGAATGCTTTCTCGAAAGTGCTGCTGTAGTATCGTCAACAAAGCTGTTTGGGTGAATTAGTTTAAATTGAGTTTGCAGATAATTCGCGCAGTTCCTTTGCAAAGCTAAGGAACTGTTTCACGATCCCTTATTTTTAGTAATTTTATTGCATAAATTGTCCTTATAATTTAACTTTGTGATCCATTTTGTGTCATTAGGCAAGCCATTAAGCTTTTACCCCTGTGAGTGTAATGTTGAAGTGTCATGAGCACCTCTACTTACCTTGTGTTGCTGCGTTTTTGTTATTTGGCTGCAGAGCTATAAGCAGTGTATTTAAATACGTTTTGATGGATGACGTGGCGCGTGGACTGCGTGGTTTTTAGATTAGATGGTCTCGGGGAAACCCAACACAGGAATCACGTAGATCTACGAACCATCGGTATAACAGTTGTAAATTATCACAATTATGTCGGAAAGTACCAGAGCTCAAAGCGCTGATGCTCAAATCGTTATTGGCACTGAAAGCTGGCTAAAGCCGGAGATGACCTCAGCCGAAATTTTTACGAAGGACCTAACGGTGTTCAGAAAGAATAAACTAAATAAAATTGGCGGTGGTGTGTTGTTGCTGTTAGAAGTAGTTTATACTTTAGTGAAATCGAAGTATATAGTTCCTGTGAGTTGGTATGAGTAGAGGTCATTCATGACAACAGGAATAAAATAATAATTGGATCATTTTATCGACCTCCCAACTCAGATAATGCAATTGCTGAATGGTTCAAGCAAGACTTGAGTCCAATTTCAAACACGTAGTCGACTCATACAATTTTAGTTGGTAGTGACTCAAATCTACCCTCGATATGTTGACGAAAATACATGTTTATGTACGCATAAAACATCATCCGAAATTGTGCTAAACGCATACTCTGAAATTATTTCGTGCAATTAGTTCATGAGCCCACTCAAATAGAAAATGGTTCTGAAAACACACTTGATCCTCCTGAGCTAATATTTATTATTTTGAGCTTTTCCTCATTACAGAGGCTTATCTCCAACATAACAATTAACTCGGAAATTATAATACAAAGACTAAACGTTCTTAAATTATATTTTCAAAATATTGCTCCAGGTGTTTCGATCTTGTGTGCCCTCTTCCTCTGCGCCAATTCTCCTCATTGTGTGCCGTACATTCTGGAGCCAGGTGGTCATTGGTCGTCGTCTTCTTCTTCTCCCCTCCGGTTCCCACTGCACTGAGCTATTAACGAGCATCAAAACGGATACAGGGATTAGTGAACACTAAAATAAACGAAAAATATATCTGTTCAAAAAAGTAGATAACGATTCTCTTGACGCCTTCCTGAGAGACACTCGCCACTTCTTCCAAATCTGCAATGTATGTGTAGACCAGATGTGGCTTGAATTCAAAGAAATAGAATCGAGAGCAATTTGGAGAATTATACCAAATAAATTAACAAAATATGGAGCTGATCTCCCCGTGGCACATAAACAGGTCGGAACACTGTTGCAGAAACAACGAAAAAACATACCAAATTCAAGCGAACGCAAAATGCCAAATATTGGCCATCTTTCACAGAAGCTCAAAATTTTGCGCGGACTTCAGTACGAGACGCTTATAATAGTTTCCACAACGAAACTTTGTCTTGAAACCTGGCAGAAGATCCGATCATACGGAAGGCATGCTAGCGACAAGAAACAGTCAATGCCTTCTCAGCGCGATATCAATGGAAATACTGTGGATGAAAGCGCTGCGAAGCAGCGTTACTAAACAGAGGCTTCCGATATTCTTTCCCGAGGAAGACGAAGATTTCGAATCAAGAATAGCTGCCAACATGAGTAACTTAGTGGTAGATATCTCTGGGTATGAAGCAACTTAAACAACTTAAATCACTTAATAAAAGCAAGCCTTCCGCTCCAGATTGTATACCAGTTATGTTCCTTTCAGAGTATGCTCCATAGTTAACAATCATATACAACCGTTCGCTCGGCGAAAGATCTGTAGTCAAAACTGGAAATTTCCGCAGGTCACAGCAATATTCAAGAAAGGCGACAGGAGTAATCCACTAAATTACTGGCTCTTATCATTAATGTCGATTTGTAACAGGATTTTGGAACATACATTGTGTTCTAACATTGTGAATTACCTCGAAGAAAATGTTCTATTGATACATAAACGGCACGGATTTCGAAAACATCGTTCTTGTGAAACACAGCTAACCCTTTATCCACACGATGTGTTGAGTGCTGTAGACAACGAATTTCACATTGATTCCGTATTTTTAGATTTCCAGAAGGCTTTTAATTAAATTGCGTGCTTTTGGAATAACGTCTCACTTATGCGCTGGAGTTTTGAATTCCAGTAAGAGAGTTCACAGTTCGTATTAATTGACGGAAGTCATCAAGTAAAACAAAATTGGTTTCTGTCGTTCCTCAAGATAGTGTTATAAGCCTTCTACTGTTTCTTATCTATATGAACGATTTAGGAGACGATCTGAGCAGCCGTCTTAGATTGTTTGCCGATAATGCTGTTGTTTATCCTCTAGTAAAGTCACGACAAGGTCAAAACCAAGCGCAAAATGATTTAGATAAGATGTCTGCACGGTGCGGAAATCGGCAATTGATGTAATGAAAAGTGTGACGACATCCACATAAGTCTAAAAGGAGAAAGAATCAAATCTAAATGCAGTGAATTCAACTAAATACCTCGGAATTATAATTACGAACAACTTAAATTGGGAAGAACACATACAAAATATTGTGGTGAAGACGAACCAGAGATTGCGTTTTATTGGTAGAATGCTTAGAAGTGCAACAGATGTACACTACGCTTGTCCGTCCTCTTTCGGAGTACTGCTGAACTGTGTGGGATCCTTGTCAGATATGATTAATTGACTACATCAAGAAAGTTCAAAGAAGGGCACCAATTATTGCAAACTCGGGAAATTGGGGAGAGAGTGTCACGGACATGATACAGGATTTGGAGTGAATTTAGAAAAACAAAGGTCTTTCTCGTAGCAGCTGGACCTTCTAACAAAGTTTCAATCACCAACCGTCTCCAAATTCGAAAATATTTTGTTGAAGCCGACCTACGTAGGAAGAAACGATCGTCATAATGAAATAAAGGAAATCAGGGCTCGCACGGACAATTGTAAGTGTTCGTTTTTTTCTGCGCGTTGCTGGAGAGTGGAATAATAGAGAATTAATGTGAAGATGAAGATGGTTCGGTGAACGCTCTGCCACGCCCTTAAAGTGTGATTTACAGAGTAGTCATGTAGATGTAGACGTAAATGTAGACTTTTCTTTGTGACTGTCTGATTAAATTCTGGCATTCAGCCAAAAACATGCTCTTCAATGAAAGATTCTTGACCCGTTACGTAACTTAAGCAACTGAACTTACAACCCTAAGCATAATGAATAATCATATGCATGTGGAGGCTTCATTTGTTTCACTGACATTGCATTTATTGCACTTCGTCTAAATTATAGCGTTCAACCAGTCACGTGCCCTTTACTTAAAGATTCTTAACCGTGGCTTAGTTAAAATGACGGAACTCTAAGCCCTGAGTTTAGTGAGCACTTAAATACAGATCGAATTTCTACCCATTTTGGGATTTCTGAATTTATTGGAGATAGCCTAAATTTTGGCCCTCAGCCGACTACATGCTTTGCACCTGGTCACTGCTGCAACCCAAAACAAATATGTATGTGTTTGTGTGGGATGTCTGTTCTTTCAGACATGTACGAAAGAACAGACACCATTTTGATCCGTCAGCCATTTTGAATCAAGACACAAGGGAATTAATGACACTATGTACCAGTGGGAATGTTTTAAGTCAATAGGGAAAGTTGAAAATTGATGCTGGACCGGGATTCGAGCCGGTGTCTCCTACTAATTAGGCAATTTTGCTGACCACTGCAGCATCCAGAGAAAGGGGTCACAGCAACTGAAGTGCTCCACCATCATCCTCATTACTCGTGGCATTCCAATAAGACTTCAGTGGGCGCTCTCGTATATATATATATCGTTGGCTGATATCCGTACCTTAGTTTTCATTTGTCTCCTGAGATTTCCTTTGTCACGGTTCAGGCGTGGAAATGTCTTTGATGGTTTAGAAGACCAACCCTAGCGTGAAACATGCGACCATAGAAATTACTAATGATGGAAGGTGGAGGACGTGGTTGGGCCTGGAGGAGTTAACGTCTCTGGCATTTGTCATTCTCCAGTCTTCGACGTTCCTGCTCAAAGGTCTGAAGAGCATGTTAGGTAGCTGAGCGCCAGCGGCTGCGATCTTCTGCTATGGTAAACCAGTTACTCGGATCATTGTTCAAGGTTTTTAGAGTGTCCTTATATAGACCCTTATAGTGTTTAAGAGGGGCATCTCGCGGCCTTTTACCTGTGCTCACTTCACTGTGCAGCATTTGACGTGAAAGTCTGTCATCTCTCATCCGTTGGACATGCCCACCCCATCTTAGTTGCTGCCTAATAATGAGAGCTTCTATACTATTCATTTTCGCTTTCTCAAGAACGGTGGTATTCGATATAAAGTCATCCCATTTCATGTTCATGAGTATCTTAGCTTCCGTTGGTTGAAGCGTTCTAGTTTCTTCAGATCGCGGCGGTGTAATGTCCAGGTTTCGCAACCATAGAGCAGCGTTGAGATGACAACACCTTTATACACCATCGGTTTGGCGTATGGTGTTAGGTCTTTATTCAGGAAGACACGTTTTCTGAGACGACCAAATGTGTGTGGGTTACTTCCTCACAAGCTGTAATCCACCTTAAACAGAATCACGCAAATGGCAATTTCTCCTGTCAATTTTCTTTAAAGCCCAATGGCGATGGGATGAGGACGGTGGTAGCAGGCTTTGAGTGAGGCTGGAAGCTACTAGTCTGGACCTGCACTTGGCGGCAAGTGTGTGAGGTCGCCTCCTTGAGAACCGGTGTAACTACTCGGGCATACGGTCCTGCATCTGCGACTGGGCATTCCTATTTAGGATGACCGCTGCCCACCCTGAATGGGAGAGGCCCTAGAAAATGTGGGCTAAGCATCGCTAAGCATCTGAAGTCACACTAGAACCGGGCTGGGAATCCACACCCGGAAGGTCACTCCTTACACTGCGGACGAAAATCAAAGAAAAGTGAAATGATAATGACCATAGGAACATGGAATGTCAGGACCCTCCTGGACGTGAACAGTGACAGGCCAGAGAGAAGAACAGCTCTTATCAGCCATGAACTAGGTAAGCTGGATATAGATATAGCTGCCTTGAGTGAGACTAGACTATCAGGTGAAGCACACGTCAGTGAGACAAGTTCAGGGTACACCATCTGCTGGAAAGGAAAGGATGCAGGAGAGCCACGCATCCATGGTGTAGGATTTGCTGTGAAAGGAAAAATAGTGAATGCACATCGACTCATACCTCTTTCAATTAATGAAATGCTCATGCCCCTTCGTTCAGGCAGCTTCATCACCTTCGTCTGTGCATATGCTCCTATTTTAGATAGTGACGAATATTCAAAGAATCAGTTCTACCACCGGCTGAAAAGTACTCTCTCTGAGATACCTGGTAAAGATAAGTTAATCCTACAGGACGACTTCAATGCCATTCTCATCACAAAAACAGCTAGAAACATCGATGATTGCTGGACTGATCGTAAACTTTTAGTTAGCCGTCTGAGGTTACCAAAGTATATTTATGTGTGTGTGTGTGTGTGTGTGTGTGTGTGTGTGTGTGGTTTCTGTTCTTTCGGACTCGTCTGACGGGAGGCGTGCTAGGGTAGTCCACGCAGTTGCGATGACCGTTGTATATGGACGACTCAGTGGTCAGTACATCGGTCTGGCAAAAATTTTAGCTTTCCATGATGATTTAAATCAATGCCCACTCGCAACTAACGCCATTAATTCCTCTGTGCTTACTCCAGAACACGTATGTGTCGGACTGATCAATTCTGAATTCAGTGCCTACCTGTATGAGGTAGATTCCTTTTATTCTTCAATTTCTACACATTTATTCCGTTTTATGTGATGGCCATAGATATGCCTTGCCTGGACATATGCAGGACCCTGCACTTTAACTCACTCTTTGAGTTCCGTGAGCTTGTGTGTGAGAGTACTGGTGTTGTTGAGACGTCGCGCATGACAGTACATGACTAAATGAAGATTCTTCATTCCTGCCTCCAATACCACTTTTTCACAAAGGGATCAGACTAGGAAAGTATTTTTTCATTGTGTCCATACGTGGAGGGGGGTGGACTATATCTTAGCTTCTTTTCATCTTTTGTAATGAATGGTAACCAGTGAATAAAGCTCATTTCATACCTAATGAATCTTCAGGTAATTTATACGATCCATTAACGCTTGTTCCCTCTGACAAATCCATAATACATAAGACGCGAAGGTACACATAGAGAGTGATTCCGTGATGATGTTACAGATTTTTAGGGCTGATAGAGTAGCTTAAATATACCAATCTGAGGCAAGGGACCCTATCCAGATATGACCGAGTCGAGATGCATAAGCGAAAATCCACTCAAGTTTTGCCTTAACCTCACGCGGCACTCAAACTAAGGGCCTCAGCTTCCGAACCCCGATCATAACTTACAGAATCACCGCCGAGTATTCCCCACTATCATCAGATAACTTCCGCTGTTCATGGATTAGAAAAGATGCACGTAGCTTGATGTCAGAAAGATTGGAAATCCTAAGTCTACTTTACATTAACAATGAATTCCATTTACCTGCACAATTTTCGACAGCTGCTACATTTACAGTAATTCTTCAAAATGGCGTCTTCCAGCGCCAATTCAGGCATGATGTCATGGTGTAAAGTTCTGCCGTACGCATTTTAACATCCCTGATGTAGTATAAATAGTGTCGGAGGCAGCGAGAAATCTGACCAGGAGATGCTCTAGAGTCTCGACAAGCGTCTCGTGCACAAGACTTTTCACATGGCTCCATAAAAAAATATCAAGGGAGGTGAGACCATGTGAAGGTGCTGTACACGAAACATGACCTCCTTTACCCATCCACTTTTCAAAGAATGTCTGACCTAGGTGTTCACGAACCCTCAGTCCAAACTGAGGAGGAGCTCAATCTTGTCGAAACCTCATCCGTTGAGAAATAACATGTGGGATATGTTCTAGGATCCTGGCTAGTATGTCTCTGGTAAGCACTGTGTACAGTGGTGCAATTAAGTGGAGACGAAGAGGAAATCGGCCTAGTAAGTAATCATTGACTATGCCTGCCGGGACGTTAACATAATCTGTGTCTACGGCTCTTCACAGTTGTAGTGCGAAGGTTCTCAAACATGACTATTGCGATTACTTGGCGCAATATCTCTGGTGAAACAGGAGTCCTCCGTGAAAAGTAGATACACAGGAAAGTGAGCACCGCCTGGATGAGGCTGCAAGAGCCAACGGCTGAACACGACGTGATGTCCGAAGTCGGCATGACTTATAGCATGCATTTTCTGTCTATAGTAAAGCTTGGACTAATTTTGAATAATACTCGCCACACGGTACTCTACGAAACATTCATTTCAAGTCCAATTGACCGTGCGCTGATTGCAGGTACCTCATCTGGTCAAACAAGTCCTCCTCGGCAATTGTACTGTGGTACCGCCTGCCCTGTTTTACTTAAACGTTGGAAATATGGCGTGAGGTGAATGTCTTCTATGCGGATACACTATAAGACAGCAAGAAAAGCACCATGAAGTACCCAAATGGGACGGAAATCGATAGATGTAATCTACATGTACAGACAATAAAATGATTACAATTTCAGAAAAATTGGTTGATTTATTCAAAAGAAAGAGCTTCACAAACTGAGCAAGTCAATAACGCGTTGGTCCATCTCTGGCCCTTATGCAAGCAGTTATTCGGCTTGACATTGATTAACATAGTTGTTGGATATCCTTCTGAGTGATACCATGCCAAATTCTGTCCAATTGGCGGTTAGATAGTCAAAATGCTGACATGGCAGGAGATCACTGCCTGTAATGTTTCAAAATTTCTAAGTTGGGGAGAGATCCGGCGACGTTGCTGCCCAAGGTGGGGTTTTACAAGCTCGAAGACAATCAGTAGAAACACTAGCTGTGTGCGGACGGGCATTATCTTCCTGAAATGTAACGCCAGGATGACTTGCCATGTCCGGCTACTGTGGCCAAGGGGTTCTAGGCGCTTCAGTCTGGAACCGCGCTACCGTTACGGTGGCAGGTTCGAATCCTGCCTCGGGCATGGATGTGTGTGATGTTCTTGGGTTAGTTAGGTTTAAGTAGTTCTAAGTTCTAGGGGACTGATGACCTCAGATGTTAAGTCCCATAGTGCTCAGAGCCATTTGAACCAATTTTTTTTTTTTAACTTGCCTTGAAGGAAAACAAAACGGGGCTTAGAATATCGTCGACCTACTGCTATGCTGTAAGGGTGCCGTGCACGACAACCAAAAGGGTCGTACTATGAAAAGAAACGTCATCCCAGACTCACTCCAGGTTGTCGGGGCATACGGCGAGCGAGAGTCGGGTTTGTATCCCACCGATATCCGCAGCGCCTCCATACACATATTCGGCCTAGAAAGTCATTGCCTGTAGTAGAATGGTCTTCAGTCACGAGTCCCTCTACGACCTGAGCCCAGTGACCAGCAAAGATGTGTCTGGAGACGTTCAGGACAACAGTGGGATATCAACCTAATTACCACCTGCCACAGGGGCCGACGACCAGCAATGACGATATGGGGTGTCATTTCTTTTCTTAGCAGGATTGCTTTGGATGTGAAATAGAAATAATTCCATCAATAAAAATTACATATAGATTATTGTTCAAAATAAATAACAGGTTGTCACCTTATCTCATAATACTGAAAAATTGCAAAACTACGCTTACCACATTTTTAGCTTAACTGATGGGAACCCTCAATGCAGAAATTACTATGGTGTAAAAGCTGTTGAAACATTCACGGTTAACACTGAGTCCAGTTCTGCCAGTACAGTACTACTCCACGGAAGTCACAACCTTCTAGATCATTCTTCATCGACTGTAAATGCATACTACCTCGCTTACTCTACATCTACATTTACGTGATTACTCTGCTATTCACAATAAAGTGCCTGGCAGAGGGTTCAATGAACCACCTTCAAGCTGTCTCTCTACCGTTTCATTCTCGAAAGGTCCGCGGGAAAAACGAGCACTTAAATTTTTCTGTGCGAGCCCTGATTTCTCTTATTTTATGATGATGATCATTTCTCCCTATGTAGGTCGGTGCCAACAGAATGTTTTCGCAATCGGAGGAGAAAACTGGTGATTGAAATTCCATGAGAGACCCCGTCGCAACGAAAAGGCCTTTGTTTCAATGATTGCCACTAAACTTCAGGTATCATCTCTGTCACACTATCTCCCCTATTTCGCGATCATACAAAACGAGCTGCCCTTCTTTGTTCTTTTTCGATGTCATCCGCCAGTCCCATCTGATGCGGATCCCACACCGGACAGCAATAATCCAGAATAGGGCGGAAAAGCGTGGTGTAAGCAGTTTCTTTAGTAGACCTGTTACACCTTCTAAGTGTTGTGCCAGTGAACCGCAGTCTTTGGTTTGCTCTACCCACAATATTATCTATGCGATCGTTCCAATTTATGTTATTTGTAATTGTAATCCCTAAGTATTTAGTTGAATTTACAACCTTCAGATTGGTGTGACTTATCGCATAATCGAAATTTAGCGGATTTCTTTTAGTCCTCATGTCAATAACTTCACACTTTTCCCTATTCAGGGTCAATTGCCACTTTTCGCACCATACAGATATATTATATAAATCATTTTGCAAGTCGTTTTGATCATCTGATGACTTTACATGACGATAAATGACAGCATCATCTGCAAACAATCTAAGACGGCTACTCAGATTGTCTCCTATGCCGTTAATATAGATCAGGAACAATAGAGGGTCTATAACACTTCCTTGGGGAACGCCGGATATTACTTCCGTTTTACTCGATGACTTTCCGTCTATTACTACGAACTGTGACCTTTCTAACAGGAAATCATGAATCCAGAAGCACAATTGAGGCGATACTCCGTAGGCACGCCGTTTGATTAGAGGACTCCGTGATAATAATTTAATTTAAGCGGTAAAAAAATTAAAAGTTTTGTCATCCAGTGCGCCAAAGCTGTCCTCAAAGGTCCAAAGCAAACCCACCACGGCAAACATTGACATTTTACGTATTTTTCGTTAGTTGCAAGAATACATGACTAAATATGAAGATAACTTTTGGTTGCACAGGGTATGAAATTTAGTACACTTAGCTGGAGACAACAATGGCTCTAACCGATCTTGGTAGAGACTCGAATTAAGCTAAGATCACACATATGGAACGTCCCTGCTGTTCCAGATCTAAGCTAGAGCTCACCAATCGTTGTGGTTGACGAGTGGTCGCGTGCGAGTCTCCAGGAGTCTCATGGCCAGATGTTTTCAGTGGGTGACAAATCTGGGAAGCATCCTGGCCAGAGGAACAATCGAACATCCTCTTTGTGGAAGTATGACAGTACGGCACGGGCAACAAAGTGTTTAGTGTTACCTTATTGAAAGATAGCGTCACCGAGACCTCAATGACTGGGAACGGCAGCTGGCCTTAACAGGTCAGAGATGTAACGTCTGACGTCCAAATCATCTGCTGTGAGGATCAGGGGTGATCGTATTTTGTACCCAACACCATCCCGTATCATAGCTCCAAATACGCGTACGACGACAGTTAATGCAAAGCGCTAACGTTCGTTCTCCACTATGTTTTCACGTACGGATACCTCCATCGTTTTGCTGTATGCAACATTGGGAGTCGACTGAAAAGAAGTGGTGCCACTCCTGTTTCTAATGCTGCAGTTAGGAGCAACACTCTGAGCGCACCAGTCTCTGCCACCACGTCAAGGAAAGTTGCAACAATTGAAGACCGAACATTCTAAACGTGATAAGCAACATTTCTCTTAAAATTTATTTCATTCGCTCTAAAGGCGATACGTTCATCCGAGTATGTTACACGGTGGTGACAAAAGTCATAGGATAGCTATATGCACACATACAGATGGTAGTATCGCGTACACAAGGTATAAAGGGAAGTTCATTGGCAGACCTGCCGTTTATACTCACACGATTCGTGTGAAAAGTTTTCCGACGTGATTATGGCCGCATGACGGGAATTAACAGACGTTAAACTCGGGATGGTGGTTGCAGCTAGATCCATGGGACATTCCATATTGCAAATCGTTGGGAGATTCAGTATTCCGAAACCTACGGAGTCAAGAGTGTGTCGCGAAGACTACATTTCAGGTATTACCTCCCACCACGGACAACGCAATGACCGAAGGCCATTACTTCACTGAGAGAGCGGCGTCTGCGTACAGTTGTCAGTTCTCAAAGGCAAGCAACAGTGCGTGAAATAGCCGCAGAAATCGATGGGGGACGTACGACGAACCTATTCGTTACAACAGTGCGGCAAAATTTGAAGTTAACGAGCTGCGGCAGCAGACGACTGATGTGAGTGCCTTCGCAAAAAGAATAACATCGCCTGCAGTGGTTCTGCTGGGATCGTGACCATGTAGGATGGACCCTAAACGACTGGAAAACAGTGGCCTGGTCAGATAAACCCAGATTTCGGTTGGTAAGAGCGGATGGCAGGGTTAGTGAGGCGCAGATCTCACGAAGCCATTAACCCAAGTTGTCAACAAGACACACTGCAAGCTGCTAGTGGCTCCACAATGCTGTGGACTGTGTTTACAGCCGGCCGCGGTGGTCGTGCGGTTCTAGGCGCTGCAGTCCGGAACCGCGGGACTGCTACGGTCGCAGGTTCGAATCCTGCCTCGGGCATGGATGTGTGTGTTGTCCTTAGGTTAGTTAGGTTTAAGTAGTTCTAAGTTCTAGGGGACTGATGACCTAAGATGTTAAGTCCCATAGTGCTCAGAGCCATTTGAACCATTTTGAACTGTGTTTACATGAAGGGACTGTATCCTCTGATCCAACTGAACCGATCGTTGACTGGAGATGGTTACGTTCAGCTTCTTGGAAAGCATTTGCTGCCATTTGCGATGGAATTTTTGTAGACGACAATGCACCATGTCGTCGGGCTACAATTGATCGCGATTGGCTTAAAGAACATTCTGGTCATTTCAAACGAATAGGTTGGTCACCCAAATCGCCCGACGCGAATCCTATCGCACACTTATGGAACATAATCGAAAAGTTAGTTCGTGCACAAAATTCGGCATCGCAATTCCACTGTAGAGGCAGCATGGCTCAGTATTTCCGCAAGTGGCACATCGAGTTGCTGCACAAAGCGGAGCAAAAAGAGGTCCTACACGATATTAGGAGGTACCCCAAGACTTTTGTCACCTCAGTGTTTACTAAAAGTGCTACACTGTGTGAGGAAGGTAAGGAATAGTTACGGTGACATACGCATAGCGCTGGTGCTAGCTCTACTGCCTGATTCATATCAAATGTGGTTAACAGTAATCATTGAATTAAGTTAGTTTGACGCGCGAACATAATAGTTGCCACTGCCCTTGTTGTGTAGTGGGCACGTTTCCGCTATGGAAAAACAAAGCGATGCTACTAATGTTTCAAAACTTTGCTTATCTGTGAAAGACAGACTGCATAATGCACGACTTAAAGGGACAGAACATACTGCGAGCTCTTGGAAAACGGTTCAAGCAAACTCTGAAACAACACACTTGTTGTGGTCTTCAGTCCAGAGACTGGTTTGATGCAGGTCTCCATGCTACTCCATCCTGTGCAAGCTTCTTCATCTACAAGTAACTACTGCACCCTACATCCTTCCGAATCTGCTTAGTTTATTCATCACAAGTGGTTCTTTTTTCTCCAAAAGTCTCTTCAATTTTCCTGTAGGCAGTATCTATCTTACCCCTAGTGAGATAAGCCTCTATATCCTTACATTTGTCCTCTAGCCATCCCTGCTTAGTCATTTTGCACTTCCTGTCGATCTCATTCTTGAGACGTTTTTATTCCTTTTTGGCTGCTTCATTTACTGCATTTATATATTTTCTCCTTTCATCAGTTCTATTCAATATCTCTTCTGTTACCCAAGGATTTCTACTAGCCCTCGTCTTTTTACGTACTGCAGCCTCTGCTGCCTTCATTATTTCATCTCTCAAAGCTACCCATTCTTCTTCTACTGTATTTCTTTCCCCTGTTCTT
Source organism: Schistocerca americana (assembly GCF_021461395.2). Taxonomy (NCBI): domain Eukaryota; kingdom Metazoa; phylum Arthropoda; class Insecta; order Orthoptera; family Acrididae; genus Schistocerca; species Schistocerca americana. The sequence goes on from NC_060122.1 coordinate 313,598,963, forward strand.
GTGAATCCTTCCATAATGCTCTCTTTGAAACTCTCTATAACCTCTGGTACTTTCAGTTTATCCAGGTCCCATCTCCTTAAATTACCACCTTTTTGCAGTTTCTTCATTTTTAATCTACAGTTCCTAACCAATAGATTGTGGTCAGAATCCATATGTGCCCCTGGAAATGTCTTACAATTTAAAACCTGGTTCCCAAATCTCTGTCTCACCATTATAAAATCTATCTGAAACCTTCCAGTGTCTCCAGGCCTCTTCCACGTATATAACCTTCTTTCATGATTCTTAAACCAAGTGTTAGCTATGATTAAGTTATGCTCTGTGCAAAATTCTACCAGTTGACCTCCTCTTTCATTCCTTATCACAATTCCATATTCACCTACTACTTTTCCTTTTATTCCTTTTCCTACTATCGAATTCCAGTCACCCATGACTATTAAATTTTCGACACCCTTCACTATCTAAATAATTCTTTTATCTCATCATACATTTCTACAATCTCTTCGTCATCTGCGGAACTAGTTGGCATATAAACTTGTACTACTGTGGTAGGCGTGGGCTTCGTGGCTATCTTGGCTACAATAATGCGTTCACTATGCTGTTTGTAGCAGCTTACCCGCACTACTATTTTTTTATTCATTATTAAACCTACTCCTGCATTACTCCTATTTGATTTTGTATTTATAACCCTGTATTCGCCAGACCAGATGTCTTCTTCCTCCTGCCACCGAACTTAACTAATTCCCACTGTATCTAACTTTAACCTATCCATTTACAACATATCTAGCAGTTTTAATAAAAATTCAACACACTTAGCAATTTTATTTATATATTGTATTGTTCCATTCTTGTCAGAACTAGGTTTGATTCTAACGTGACTAGGAAATATTGCAAAATGTATGCGTTAAGGTATTTATTTTAGTGAAACACATAAAATGTAGAAATATCCAGTGTTATAAAAAACTGTTTTTGAGTGTACGAAACTAAAGTAATAATCTTTCTTGCATCAGTTGAACTCCAGATTTAGCTTATCGTGCAAGCCCTTGTCAAATGAATTAAAAACAAATATATTTCACGACTTCCAAAAGCAAAATGAAGCTATCCAAAACAGATTTCTAATGGGTTTAATGAAAGTACTACCAGTCTCCAGGCTGCGCTTTGGCAAATATGACGATCCTGAGGACAGACTTCATCAATCAAGTGTGGTGTATATGTTTCCTCGTTGAAATAATGATCATTATGGAGACTGAAATAGAACATTCATGGACAGATTTTGTGTTTCAAGAGTGAGGATTGTGACATTAATCAGTAAACTGAAAGTAGAACTAAGTATCGTACCATGATAACAAAAGTGGTTCATACAACTGTATATGTACTGAGGAAAATATTCTACTGATAAAGCAACATACATTGCCGGAAAAAATCAATACACTGGGAAAAATGAAGATTGTTTTTGGTCTGATGATGGAAGATATCATGTCTGAGATAGTACCGGTAGATGTACTGATAATGATTTCAACGTCGTCCACCAACAGGAAGCGTAGGTTAGATTAGATTAATATATGTCCCATATATCACGAACATGACATTTAGTAACGACGTCGAATGCATTAATTTAACAAAAGGTTTCTTTACTGGCCATAATTCAAGTCTTTTTACTTGTTAGATTACTAATTTATATCTAAAAATTCGCCTATTGAGTAGAGGGATTTGTCATGTTGTTATTCAGAAGTTCTTTTAGATCGTTTATAAATTTTGGTTGGCTGTCTGTCAGACAGTTCATGTTATTTTTCTTTAAATTCGTTTTTAAAAGTTGTTCAGACATTTGATGTTAGTTGATAAGTGACCCAAGATCTTTGTGGCAGCATAATTCACCCCTTCCTGAGCTGAAGTTAGATTTAATTCAAAGTAATGAATTGGGAAGGGTTATTAATTACAAATTTCATAAGTGAATATGTATACATATATTGCGAAGCTACTGTGAGTGCCCTTAGTTCCTTAAATAAATGTCTGCAAGGAGATCTCGCCTGGGCTCTAGTATTATTCTGATTACACACTTTTGTGCAATGAATATTTTTTCCCATATTGATGAGTTACTCCAAAATATGATGCTAGTGAATGAAAATAGGTATAGTGAGCCAATTACTTATATGTTTATCGCCAAAACCTGAAATAATCCTAACAGTGTAAGTAGCTGCCCTCAAAGCTTTCAGCGAATCCTCAATGTTTTCCTTCCAATTCAATCTCTCATCAATACACACTCGCAAAAATATGCAACGTTCTGCCTTAGCTATGGACTTCTGTTCAAACTCTGTATTTATTAATGGTTTTGTGTCATTTACAGTTCATAGGAGTATATAATTTATTTTATCAAAATGTAATGATGGTCCATTTGTAGAAACCACTTAATAATTTGCTGAAAGGTTTTATTTATAATTTCCTCAGCTAATTCTTGTTTTTTGGGTTGACTAATATACTTGTATCGTCAACAAAATGGACTAGCTTTGCATCTTAGTGAATATAGAGTGGCAAGTCATTAACATATATTAAGAGCAATAAGGCATCCAAGATTGAACCTTGTGGGACCTCATTCTTGACATCTCCCCTGTTTGAGGAATCTGCTGATTTTTACACATTATGTGAATTATTAATTTCAAGTTTCTGTTCTCTACCAGTTAAATATGAACTAACCATTTGTGCACCGTCCCCTTCATACCATAATATTTAAGCTTATCTAGAAGAATTCAATGATTTACTCAAAAAAAGCCTATGAGAGATCGCAGTAAATACCAGCTGGTGATGTTTGGTTATTCAGAGCATTTAATATTCGATCAGTGAAAACATTTGTAGCACTTTCTGTTGGAAAATCTTTCTGAAAACCACACTGGCATTTTGTCAGTACTTAATTTTTGCAGTTGTGTGAATCTAGTCTTCATTACTTTCTCAAGCGTTTTGGATGAAGCTATGAGAAGTGAGATTGATTGGTAGCTGATAGCTTCAGACCTATCCCCTTTCTCATGCAATGGTTTAACAATAGCATATTTAAGTCTATGAGGACAAATGCCCTATTTCGGTGAGCAATTACATACATGGCTGAGAATCCTACTTATCTGTTGTGAACAAGTATTTAGTGATTTGTTGGAGATGCCATCAATTCCACACGAGGTACTACTTTTGAATGAGTTTAATATTTTCCTAAATTCAGATTGAGAGGTAGGAAGAATTTCATTCATATCAAATTGCGTAGACATTGCCTCTTTCATGTACTGGTTTTGCCTTTCGCAATGAACATCTGGATCCTATTTTCTCCACAACATTTAAAATATTATTATTAAAAGTATTTTCAACCTTTGACTTTTTGTTGCTAAACTGTTCATTCAATTTGATGTTAATACAATCTTCCTGTGCTCTTGGTTGCCCTGTTCCTCTTTCAACAATATTCCAAATTGTATTCTTGTATTATCAGAGTTGCAAATCTTGGACTTTATAATAACTTTCCTGAATGCAGCACAGTAGTTTTTATAATATTCAATGATTCTGGATCGTTATTCTTTCTCTGTATTAGATACACTTCCCTTTTCCAGTTACAAGACGTTTTTATACATTTAGTATGTCATGGTTTTCTTACATTGTTTATTACGATTATATTTCACTGGTTTTTTTTTTAGGGAAACTGTTTTCAAAAACACTCAGAAACATAACATGAAAGAAGTTATGTTTTACATTAACATCTGGTTCCCAGTACATCTCGTCTCAGACTAACTGCTGTAATCTTTCTCTAAAATATCCTGTCGTTAAATCATTAACTGAATGCACAATTTAGGAGGTCTGTTTTGCATTACTTTAAGGAGCTATGTCGCATACCGCAACCAGCTGTGCATCATGATCAGGAAGACCATTCTTAATGGGATGAATGTCCATTAGATTAAATTTATCTTTATATTATCTATTGGTGTGCGCTTTCCTGCACTGCCCAAACAGGAAAGTCAGTTACTGATGTCATATTGAAGGAACCGAGTAGTACTTCAAGATCGTTCTCCCTACCAGACCTTCAGAAAATCTACATTTAAATCGCCATAAACAATAACTTTCTTCCCTCTAGCACAACAAGGAATCCAAGTTTTTAAGAAATTATGAATATAGACTGAAGCAGCGAGTGAAAATTTGTACTAAGTCCAGGAATCAAACTCAGATCTACTGCTTAGTAGGCAGATACGTTAGCCACTAAACCACTCTGGCACAGTAGTTCACACAAGTGCACGGATTACCCTGTCATACCTCCCTCCTCGACTCAAATTCTCACAGCTGCCCCAGTTTACTTTAAATTCCTCCTTTCTGTTCGTGTGTAAGAGGGGATTTAAAGTAGTCTGGGGTAAGGGGGGGGGGGGGGGGGTGGCTGCGAGAATTTTAATCAAGGAAGGATGCATGCCAGGGTAATCCTTTCACTTGTGTGAACTACTGTGCCAAAGTTGTTTAGTGGCTAACGTATCTGTCTAGTATGCAGTAGATCTGCGTTTGATTCCCAGCCTTAGTATGAATGTTCACTCACTGCTTCAGTCTGTATACATTAAATCATATCTATATCATACCAGTAAAGTCTCTCAAACTGTGTTATTACAATTTTCAGATGTAGCTGAAAATTTCCCAATTGGGACTCATACACATTTACGACTTGCAAATTACCACAATTTCGTTTAAGCTTATAGACACATGCTCTCATATGTTACTCTGCACAGTTTTTTTTAGTTTCTAAATTTTTCACACTATGGTAACTTCAACATGTATGGAAACTCCTACACATATTCTGAAAGCTTATATCTGCTTACATTTACCTTTACCCTATCTGTGACTATATGATGTTCAGACAGGCATAGTACATCTGTTTCATTCTCTGTTTCTAAATCTTCCAAACAAACAAAAGGTTCATCTAATTTGTTTTTTAATCCTCTGGTATTCATATGCAATATACTAACATTATTTTTCACTGTATTTTTATAACAATCATGTGATTTTAACTTTTTTAGCACACCTCTGTCTGAGCTTCTCATTATGCTTGATTCCTTTCAGTGTTGTATCACTGGACACTGACCTTAGCCTAAAAAAGAGGTAGTCCCATAAGTTTCAGTGCCTGCCTTTAAGGATTTTGCTATCAACGCAGCCAACTTACCCTTCCTTTTCCTACTGAGACGCAGGCCATGCTTAGTGAAAAAACCCACCTGCCAATAGCGGCTACAGGAACCAAACCCATGTCTGACCCAGCAGCCGCTCGAAGCAGTCAATCAAACTCCATATTGAGTCTCCTCACAGAGCTATCCAGCTGAATCATAGTGCATGAAAACCGGAACGAACACAAGATTTGTATGGTTCGTTGCAGAAGCCATTTTTACCAGGTTACACGCAGTATTATAGGCCAGATCCCTATCAGTACTGTTTCCTGCTCGACCTCCTACCGCAACATGATCCTGTTTTGTAAAGTCCTTGCACAAGGCTCATACAAACTCTATCACTTAGCTGGGCATGCATTGGGCTTGAAAAACTTGGTGACCCAGTACCAGCCATCTAATTTTTCCTGCAAATGTAGCCCACGTCTGTTACTAACAACAGTTCTTTCCTCCTGTCTTTTACTTTTTTTTAAACAGTTGGTTTCCTGGTGAGAGACTCTTGGTTATACACTACACATACGTTTACTTGAGTCTCTCCCTTACTTAACTGAGGTATCAAGGCAAATCTGTTTTTATGTCAATGATGATCAGATACCGTTCTCTTTCTGTGACCCCTGTTCCCTCTACCTCTTCCCACTTGTCTTCACTCTTCTCCTCCCTTAACCTCATCAGCGCCACCCTTACACTATCTGGTTCAACCGCAAGATCCCTTCCTGTCCCTTGGACATACTTCGCAATACCGTGGAAGAGTCTCATTTACTTCCGTAATTCCCACGCTACTACATTCGCCCCAATGAAATAATCTGTCACGACAGCTGCTTAGAACCCCAGGACTGACTTTCCTCCGGCAGCTCAAACTCTTCGCACTCATGGTTGTTCACACTTATTTATGAAATTCAGCTAAAAAAAAGGTAAATTTCTGTTATCTGCAGATCCCAGGAAACATTGAAGTTATGTAGGATACTAGTATATGGATGTACGCTAATATAGAAGCTTAATGCACTTAAACTTACGTTAAAAAGTTGAACTTGCAATCTCAAAAAATTAAGCCTAAAATTGTGCAATCGCGATACGGACCTTTTGCATTTTCAAAAGAAATAAATGACAGAAATTTAAACGTTTAATTCCTCGAGGAGTTAAAGATCTATTTTATATGTGTGGAACGAAAACGACTCAAATTCTGCACTTAATACTTACGAAAACGCCGCAAGTTTGTGTAAATTTACGTCTGGGAAGCCTGAAATCATCAATAATGAAATGTTTTGTTTCATCGAAAAATGAAAAGAGATACGCTACAGTAGGTACTCATTAACTGATTTACGGCGTAATATCAACATAATCAAAATTGTTAGAAAATTAACCACTTATCTTTATGAGCTCAGTATTCCAGCATCTTCCAGTTCTAAACACTTGTGTAGCTAGCATAGCGCCATCTGTGTCTACCCTTTAAAATGGAATGCTCTCAGCCAAAAGCCTCAGTGTGGTGTAAAGCAAGCTGGCAACCAGGGCATAGTCGTGCTTCCTATAGCTAACTGGGCGAGTTTGAAAGGGATGAAACTGTGGCCTTCCGAGTGGTGGAATGCTGCTGTCAGAGAATTGCAACACAAGTGGTATGTGCTGCTTCAGTTTTGCAAAGATGCTGGTTTAAGTGGTAACGTGAACGTTCTCACACCCGTAGATGAGGTTCCGGACGTCCACGCAGCACAGACGCTCGCCAGGATCGTCGTATTGTCATAAGAGGGCTTGTGAGCCCAGACGTGTTAACACGAACCACTCTGAAACGGCTATAAGCAGTGGGACTATAGGGCACGCACAACTCTATCCCGTCTTCCACTCAAGCCACAGCACCGACGTGCACGGCTCGACTAGCACTGTCAGAGAATCACTTGGAAGATGGAATGGCACACCGTGGTTTGGTTTTCAGCGATGAGAGAAGATTCTGCCTGCACGTAAGTGATGTTTGTTTGCGCGTACGACGTAGCGCTGTCTAGTGGAGAGCATTCGTCCATGACACGCTGGCCTCGCTTCAAGCCTAATGGTCTGGGTTGCGACAAGCTACAACCTCGTTCACCTTTGGTGTTTCTATAGTGAACGTTAACGAGTGCTCTGTACGTGTACAATGTTGTTGGACCATTTCTTTAGCCGTTCTTCTTACAGAAAGGTGATATGCTGTTACTAAAGGATAGTACTGGCCCACACACTGCCCGTAAAACTTAACTTGCTCTAGAAGATATGCAGCAAATTCCCTGGCCAGCAGGCGATCTCCTATCTTGTCTCCAATCGAGCACGCGTGCGACATGATGCGACTTGTCAAACCAACAACTTCGTGAACAGTTCGAGCAGGAGAGTCGTAGCGTATCACAGGACAGTATTCGCCATCTGTACGATCGACTGGATCCCAGAGTCAGTGCCAGCATTGCTGTCTGTGGATGCTACACAACATACTAATATGGGTGTTTCAGCATGGGCTGATCTAGGTACTTAAGAACTGCTCGTGCTATTAATCTGTAAATGTAATCATTTCATGTAATTCATATGTAGCGGTGCAGCAATAAATCATGAGTGAATTTGAAACCTCTGAAAGGGTGTATTAATTTTTCCGGTAATGTATAATATCTGTACCGAGATAAAAAGGTCACTAAAGTAGATGAAAGACTTCTAAAGAATACCTCATCTGTGAACTTAATGTTAGTCGCACATCCAAAGCATTTAAAGTCAAATTTCCAGAGACCAAATAAATGCAATATAGAAGGATATTTTGTAAAATACTTTCCAAAGCCTATCATTTGAGAGACCACGGTTAGATACTTGTAAGAATCGTGACCCGTTCCACCTCGAAGTGAAAGGACACACAGCAGATAGCAGAAAATCTCAGAAAGCACTAGAACTGCATAACAGGAAGGCAGAAAGTGTAATGAAAAACAGGAGGAACGATGCAACTGATTCAACTATGACTGAAAGTAACACTTGTACATTAGCAATAGATCTACAATAAGTATTTTATGTTCATACTCTTACACACTCACAAGGGAAGGTCACGACATTAAGGTCACTGATTTACTTGAGACTTTGTACACCTTTAGTAGGCCATTAAAAGAACATAATGTGCAAATAGTAACATGCTCTACTCTGGAAATTCCGAGAAAATAGCAATAGAAGTTTTACGCGTCTATTATGTAACTCATGTAGCTGTGCGTAGATGCTACCTGTCAGAGTTTGTGGTAGTCAACTGGAAGCAGGCACGGTTACTCAGCGAGTAAAGGAAGCAACCATCAAATTGAACATACACTCCTGGAAATGGAAAAAAGAACACATTGACACCGGTGTGTCAGACCCACCATACTTGCTCCGGACACTGCGAGAGGGCTGTACAAGCAATGATCACACGCACGGCACAGCGGACACACCAGGAACCACGGTGTTGGCCGTCGAATGTAACTCATGTAGCTGCGCAGCATTTGTGCACCGCCGCCGTCAGTGTCAGCCAGTTCGCCGTGGCATACGGAGCTCCATCGCAGTCTTTAACACTGGTAGCATGCCGCGACAGCGTGGACGTGAACCGTATGTGCAGTTGACGGACTTTGAGCGAGGCCGTATAGTGGGCATGCGGGAGGCCGGGTGGACGTACCGCCGAATTGCTCAACACGTGGGGCGTGAGGTCTCCACAGTACATCGACGTTGTCGCCAGTGGTCGGCGGAAGGTGCACGTGCCCGTCGACCTGGGACCGGACCGCAGCGACGCACGGATGCACGCCAAGACCGTAGGATCCTACGCAGTGCCGTAGGGGACCGCACCGCCACTTCCCAGCAAATTAGGGACATTGTTGCTCCTGGGGTATCGGCGAGGACCATTCGCAACCGTCTCCATGAAGCTGGGCTACGGTCCCGCACACCGTTAGGCCGTCTTCCGCTCACGCCCCAACATCGTGCAGCCCGCCTCCAGTGGTGTCGCGACAGGCGTGAATGGAGGGACAAATGGAGACGTGTCGTCTTCAGCGATGAGAGTCGCTTCTGCCTTGGTGCCAATGATGGCCGTATGCGTGTTTGGCGCCGTGCAGGTGAGCGCCACAATCAGGACTGCATACGACCGAGGCACACAGGGCCAACACCCGGCATCATGGTGTGGGGAGCGATCTCCTACACTGGCCGTACACCACTGGTGATCGTCGAGGGGACACTGAATAGTGCACGGTACATCCAAACCGTCATTGAACCCGTCGTTTTACCATTCCTAGACCGGCAAGGGAACTTGCTGTTCCAACAGGACAATGCACGTCCGCATGTATCCCGTGGCACCCAACGTGCTCTAGAAGGTGTAAGTCAACTACCCTGGCCAGCAAGATCTCCGGATCTGTCCCCCATTGAGCATGTTTGGGACTGGATGAAGCGTCGTCTCACGCGGTCTGCACGTCCAGCACGAACGCTGGTCCAACTGAGGCGCCAGGTGGAAATGGCATGGCAAGCCGCTCCACAGGACTACATCCAGCATCTCTACGATCGTCTCCACGGGAGAATAGCAGCCTGAATTGCTGCGAAAGGTGGATATACACTGTACTAGTGCCGACATTGTGCATGCTCTGTTGCCTGTGTCTATGTGCCTGTGGTTCTGTCAGTGTGATCATGTGATGTATCTGACCCCAGGAATGTGTCAATAAAGTTTCCCCTTCCTGGGACAATGAATTCACGGTGTTCTTATTTCAATTTCCAGGAGTGTATGTCATGTGATGTCCGCCCAGACCAAACGTAACGAACAAATCCGAAAAAAATGAAAGGAGACTTGTATAGTCAATGGTTCGACTCGGGAATAATTTTAATTTTTAATCCCTTTTTCTTTCATCACTGGTTATGGTATTTAATTTATATGACATTTGAGGGGTAATATAACTAAAAAAAAAGTTAATTTGCATGAAGTTTTAGTGAACTTTATGTTATTTTACTACTTACTATTTTTAATGAAATTTAATTATTAGAACAAACATATTTATAGCTACCGACACGTAATTGAACAAACGCATAGAGTTTTCGTGAAAATGTGTGCCTGTCCTGATTTTCGAAATCCCTTATGCGTGCAATCTGTAAGGTACCCGGAACTACTTTGCTTCAAGCTGCAAACAAAGAGGCACGCCCCATTTCGCAGTGAACCTGCATATCGGTCAGACATTACTTAGGTAGCAAGAACGAATAGTTTAGGTAAAAATTCTTCAAATATCACAGAATTTACATATGTACTACAAATATGAACGGATGAGCGGTAGTCGAAACGTCGCCTTATAAACGTTCGTCTTACGAAGCTCGAACGCTAACCACTTTACCATCATGAACTCTAACGTGTCGTACGTACGCTCATATACATCAGCTACATAACAGACGCACAAAACTTCACTTGGGATTTTCTCGCAACTGCCAGAGTAGTGCACCCTACTACTTGCACAGTACGTTGTTTTAATGACCTACTAGTGTTGTACAAAGTTTGAAGTAAATCTGTAATCCCAGCGTCGTAGCCTCCCTCATTCCATATACATTCTAGTTACGGCAGCTTTCGTATCACAACTTCTGTATTCCTTCTCTTGACAACACTGAGGCAATAATGTATTTGTGCCATGAAGGGTCTCCTGGACCTAACAGTTGCACTAAAAATACTGTCAGTACAACATATATCAAAAGCAAATGTGTGACTTGGAGTAGAAAACTGCGGTGGACCAAAACAACCTTATACATATGTGTATGTTCTTACTGTATATAGTATATGATTTCGGGTATCTATCTTATGATAGAAACTTTTTCTTAAAAGAAAGCTCGCCACGGTCGCTAAGTGTAATGTATCTGATGATTTATTTACTTTGTAATCCCTCCAGCACGCTATTTTTTACCGTTCAACACATTCAGAATGGAGGAAAAATACTTTATTGACCTCCCAGCTGCCGCTGATTAAGCCATCAACAAAACATCATCAGTTCTGTGGCACAAAATCACTTCACTTGGAAAAGTACACATCAAAAGGACATTCATTGACATTGAATGGAAGTGGTAACATCCTAAAGAAAGGCAAAACTTTTGACGATTTCCTTCACATACAACTTTCAGTAGCCCAAAATATTCCACGATTATCTGCTGAAAAAAGGGACTTGTTTTCTGTGAATTTTGTTTCGTATCGTTTACTAGCCTTAAAACATTTACAGTGATCAGCCAGAACATTATGACCACCGACCTACTGTCGGTATACACCAGTCCAGCCGATTGCAACGTCACCTGGCAAGACATGATTGCTAGTGAGACACACGCACAGTGCAAATTAAATGGTTCAAATGGTTCTGAGCACTGTGTGACTTCATTTCTGAGGTTATCAGTCCCCTAGAACTTAGAACTACTTAAACCTAACCAACCTAAGGACATCACACACATCCATGCCCGAAGCAGGATTCGAATCTGCGACCGTAGCGGTCGCGCGGCTCCAGACTATAGCGCCTAGAACCGCTCGGCCACTCCGGCCGGCTGGTGCAAGTTATATCAATGAGCGTGCTGTACGTGTGTATCATGGGGTAGGAGCTTTATCTATCTGACTTCGACCGAGGACAGATTGTGATGGCCCAGAGGCTCAGCACGAGCATTTCGGAAACTGCACTGTGTTCGAGGAGTGTTGTGTTGAGTGTCTTCAAGGCGAAGCCACGTCCAGACGTCGTGCGACTGGGCGGCCACCCCTCATTACAGACACCGGACGTCGTGGGTTGGCCATACTGGTAAACAGGACAGGCGGTGAACTGTGGCGGAATAAACATCAGATGTTAACGCTGGGCAGAGTGCAAGTCTGTCTGTACACACAGTGCGTCGAAAACTCCTAACAATGGGCCTCCGCAGCTGACGAACCAAGCTTGTACCAATGTTAACACCACATCAGCAACTACGAACTGAAATGGGCACGTGACCGTCGGCACTCGACGTTTGCGCAGTGAAGTAGTGTTGCGTGATCTGATGTCTCCTGGTACATTCTTCATCATGCAGATGGGAGGACGCAAATCCATCCTCTTCTGGAGAAACGCCTCTTTGACACCCGTGCTCTGGGACGGAGACAAGCCGGCGGCTCCGTTATGCTCTGGAAACATTCACGTAAGCATTCATGGGTTCATTGGAGCCCGTGCAACCTACCACAGTGACCAAGGAGTATCATACACTGGTTATGTATGTTTTATCAACCATTATAGAATGGTACACTGACTAAAGGGTAAGAACAGCAACGCATCATGGCATGGAAACAATGAGGACTCGTAAGACCGCTGGAAGGGGCTGAAGAAACTTCTGCACACTCAAGTCACCTAATTCCCGCAAATTCCGGGAGGAGGGGGGTGGAGGGGAGTGGAGGGGCGATGAGCTCTGACGCCACATTCAGTCACTTCCCAGGTGTTCGACCGGGTTCTGATCTGCGGAGTTGCGGGGGTTAGTACATCAACTGGAACTCGCCACTCTGTTCCTCCAACCACTCCATCACGCTCCTGGTCTTGTGACGTGGAGCCTTATCTTGTTGAAAAATGCTGTGCCGTCGGGAAACAAAATAGTCATGAAGGAGAGTACGTGGTCAGCAACCAGTGTACGATACTCCTTGGCCGTCATAGTGCCTTGCACGAGCTCCACTGGATCCTTGGATGCCAACGTGAATGTTCCCTAGAGCATAATGGAGCCACCACTAGCTTGTCTTCCACCCACAGTACAGGTGTAAAGTAGCTGTTCCCCTTAAAGACGACGTATTCGCACCCTCCAATCGGTATGATGAAGGAGGTATTGGGAGTCATCAGACAATATAAAGCTTTTCCATGGCGGCAGTGTACAGTCCGATGGTCACGTGCCTGTTTAAATCTTAGTTGCCGATGTCGTGGAGATAACTGTGGTACATGCTTGGGTCATCGGCTGCGGAGGCACATCGTTAGGAATTTTCGGCGCACTGTGTGTTCGGACATACTTGTACGCTGCCCAGCATTAAAGTCTGATATTAGTTCCACCACAAATCACCGCCTGTCCTGTTTCAACAGACTGACCAGCCTACGACGTCCGACATCTGTACGACGGTGGCAGCCCATCCCCACGATTTCTGCACGTGGTTTCACCATGGTTTCGCCACCTGATACAGACTCTCACCATAGTTCCCACCGAATACTCGGCACGTCATGCAGTCTCCAAAATGCTTGTGCCGAGCCTCCGGGCCATTACAATCCGCCGTCCGCCACCGTAGCTGAGTGGACAGCTCGCCGACCTGTCATACGTGGGTGGGGAGGGGCGGGGGGCGGGTTCGGTTCCCGCTTAGGTTGGAGACTTTCTCCTCTCAAGGACTGGGTGTCCCTGCCGAAGTAGCGTCACCTCAAAGGACTTGTACCAGGTGATCAGGTCTACCCGCTGAGAGGCCCTCGTCACACTACATTTTTTAATCACTATCCGCTCTCGGTCAAACACAGATACCACAGATACATCACGTGCCTTCACTATTATACAAACGGACAGCAGACTCACTGCTACTACATGTATCGTGAGTGTGTCTGACTAGCAGTCATTCCTCGCCATGTGACGTTGCTATTGTTTGGACGGGTTTATGTCGATAACAGATCTTAACTTCCTGGCTGATCAGTGTATCTCTGTTGGACTTAGCAGATTAAGTCTGAAGAAAGTGATGTGTGAGACACTTGTCTAATGTTTTAAATTTTCTTTTTTTGGACAATTCAAAACAATTTTTCTGTTGGTCTATAGTACAGTTTATATTTCTTGGCTGATAAGAAAAAAGTACTACAAAAAGCTGTGTGCTAATTTCTTATGCACACAATTTTTTTTCATTTTCTTTTTTATCTCTAGATATTACTTTTGGTTCTCAGGACGTTTGGAATGTTAAGTCTTCAAATTTCGCCACGCTGGCAATCCGTTACGCGTTAAATGTCCCCGAGCTGTCAATGAGGATACTTATCTAGCTGTAAACATGTCCATTCGCTGATTCAAGGTACGTTCCGTGGCTGTTCGACCCCAACGCCCGAGTGAACATCATGTCTGTCCTCTCAGGCGCTAATCACATAAGGATATTGAGATCCTGCATGAAGTTAAGTATGGTCCACTTGAACCAATTGGTTCTATACTCGATTGATAGTCATGAGTTGCCTACCAAAGCGAGCAGAAATATCGCTGAACGATTGCCTCGATAGGTCACTGTCGATTCCAAACTTTGCTGGTAGGCATTCCTCCTTCTTACAATGGGCTTAACACGATTTGCTCCCAATCTTCCAACATTAAAATGCGTTTCCTGTATGATAAATCGACTGCATAATCTTTCCTTGCATGTAGAATGTAGATGACATTAGGCCCGGTTAGTGTGTACGATTCTGTTGAAATGCTAATCATTCCCGTATCGAGGATATAGACCTCTTCACGCTGTTCTGGCGTATATTGCATGCCACCATTGTACTGATGCAACTTTGGTGGGCAGTAGTTTAATTTTTCAAGTGTCTATCGTATTTCCTTGTATTCAGCTGCAACAATTTCTGCTTAAACTCGATCGCTATTCAAACTTAATTTTTTAAATTGATTAACTGCAATTCATATTATTCTTTACTAGGTTCTTTGTGTTCTATTGCTCAGCTATTTCATATGGCGATAGATTACCTTTTATTTTATTATCTTTGATTATTTTAATGGAAGTTTCTAGTAGGATGAAATAAACTACGACAGAATAGTTTTAATTTCTGAAATTTGCTAGAAACATTTATAAACACAACCAATACAGATATAAACAGCAAGAAAAACTTTATTCTGTAAATTTTATATAGTACACCTTCATTAAATTAGTAACTTCAGCTACAGGAAGGTAAAAAGACGTAAATAAAAACACCGGTAGTTCGGGAAAAAAGCTTTATATGAGTGAAGCCGCTCTCGCAGCGGATATGGGACGTGAACAACACTGTACGTGGTGCTAATCCACTCGTCAGACGTAACTGACCACGACACCATGTTTACTGCTCTGCGTCAGTGTCGTAGTTGCTTGCACATGTCTGCATTAATGGCTAAGGTTGCATCTTCTTCAAAGTTGTGGATTGGTCAACACAGCTGCAAGAAAAAGAAAGAAAAAAACTTGAGTGGTGACACAGAAAATTTAAAAGCCCGTGCGTCGGAGCATAGCATGCGGAGCGGTGCTCATATCTATTACTGCCCGAAATGCTAGCTTCAACTGAATGTCACCTTGTTACACAGCACAAAGCTTAACATATATGCTATTTACATGGCTACGCAAGTATAACACCCCCAAAGATTCATAACTGATTCAGTATATCAAAGTGATGTTCTGAAATAAAAGGAAAAATACAATTTTCATTGGAACGAGGTATTTCTTTACAGCATTCAGTAGCTCATAAAAGATATGTAGTGATACAAAACTTCCCGGTGTACAACATGAATAGGATCCCAAAAAGTAAGATTGATGTATACTTATCCCAAATATAACGCCGAAGTGTGCTAGCATGGATCACTTTGAGCTCCACTTCGTGGCTACAGCAGTGTCAACTTCAGTATTAAAAGCGAGGTATAGTTAAATTCAAAAGGAACGTTAATACGACGAAGTTAGGATCCAGAAGTGGTAACAGACGAGGGAACGGATATACATAGAAGATACGAGGAATAAAAGTAAATTCTCAGCTACATAGTATAATTATAAATCCACTGAGGTGACAAAAGCCATAGGATACCTCCTAATATCGTGCCAGACCTTCTTTTTCCCCGCGTAGTGCAACAATTCGACGTGACATGGACTCAATAAGTATTTGGAATTCCCATGCAGAAACATCCAGTCATTCTCTGTAGCCGACTATAATTGAGGAAGTATTGCCGGTGAACGAGTTTGTGCATGAACTGATCTCTTGAGTATGTCCCATGCATGTCCGATGTCTTTGATTCACGTCGGGCCATCTGGGTGGCCAAACCGTTCGCTCGAATTGTACAGAACGTTCTTCAAAGCAATAGCGAATAACTGTGGCATGGCGCATTGTCATCCGTAAAATTTCCATGAACGACTGCAAATGTTTCCCAGGCAGCCAACATAACCGAGGTCCCAATCCATTTCTTGTAAACACAACCCAGACCATTATTCAGCCAACATCAGCTAACACAGTGCCTTGTCGACAACTTGGGTTCATGGTTTCATGGGGTCTGCGTCGCACTCGAACCCTACTATCGCCTCTTACGAATTGAAATCGGGACACATCTGACCAGACCGCGGCTTTCCAGTCGTCTAAGATCCAACCGATATGGTTCCGAGCTTAGGTGAGGCGCTGCAGGCGACGTCGCGCTGTTAGCAAAGACACGCCTTCTGCCATGGCCCATGAACGACAGATTTCGCAGCCCTGTCCCGACGGATACGTTCGTCGTACGTCCCACATTGATTTCTGAGGTTATTTCACGCAGTATTGCTTGTCTGTTAGCACTGACAACTCTGCTCAAACGCGACTGCTGTCGGTCGTTAAGTGATGGCCGTCGGCCACTGCATTGTCCGTGGTGAGAGGTAATGCCCGAAATTCGGTATTCTCAGCCCACGGTTTACACTGTGGATGTCGGAATATTAAATTCCGTAAGGATTTCCGAAATGTAATGTCCCACGCGTCTAGATGCAACTACCATTCCGAGCTCAAAGTCTGTTAATTCCCATCGTGCAGCCATAATCACACCGGAAACCTTTTCACATATATCACCTGAGTACAAATGTATTGTCCTTTTCTACCTTGTTTAGACAATACTACCGCCATCTGTATATGGCTGTCCCATGAAATTTGTCATCTCGGTGTATTGCTTCTAAGGAGTTCATACAAAACACTTCATACGTAAACCAAACTACTCAAAATAATTATTACAATAATTATTCCCATTGCAGACCACTGCAGGTGCAGAAAATAATTACATGAAACATTCTTTCTCAAGAAATAAAAATAAAATTGTTGCAAAAGACGAGTAAGTAATTGGTTAATTCTTTACTCAAGACAAAGATACAATTACTTATACGTCTCCGTAGAGAAGTGCCAAGTTTTAACGACATAGTATTCACCTCTTCGTGTACCACGATTTTCCTAGAAGCTCGTATTGACATCCTGAATTAATAATGAAGGATTATGCCTGTAGTGACTGAGGTGACTGATACAATACAATATAAAATTTTGTAAGACTGAATGAACAGAAACGCCACATAGGCAGACGTTAAGTCTGCGATGTAATTATGAACAAAACAGGCTTGAGAAATTGACTGTTTTCAGGAAGCGATATTATACTACTCCTCGATTCTAAAAGCTAGTGTTTCTGCGAAATCGGTGTCGGGTGACATGATAACTTTGCTAGCAGTAATGGGAATGAATGCAGAATCTTGACTTTTATTTGTTCGAGATCATTAAAAAAAGGGAAACAAATGACCTCAGATGGAGAAAAGAGCGAAACAGAATCGATCGTGCTTCGTCAGAGAATCGTCCCACTGTTCGCATTAAGCAATGGCGGGAAACAGTGGAAAATGTAAATTTCTGTAACTTCATATTGCTCTCAACCCTATAAGGCGCATTTTGTGTATACGTGATGTTAGGCGACATAACTTATCACGACGGCCTAATTAGAACATTCTTAGCCAATGGGGATGCCCTGTTATTGAAAATGTAAGCGTTTTGTTATGAAGGCTGGTAGATGCCGTCGGCCACGCGACTCTGTCATAAGCGTGTCTCTTCGTCTCTATATAAATACTGAGTCCATTTACTGTAGTTTGGTCTTTGTATTGGAGATAACCAACGTCGTACTTATGATGTTTCCCAGTGTAGTGACAGATGTGGCACTAGCCTTTCACACAATTTACGTCAGTTAGCTGAATGGTCTGGCGAGATTCGAACACTAAATAAAATTGAGGGTTGACAAATGACGGTTATTTTGAAATCAGGGCTGAAAAAACAGTTAAAATGAGGCTAAACTAATGAGTAATCAACACATAGAAACGAGTCTTTATATACAGAAGAGCCAAGGAAACCGGTATACCTGCCTAGTATCATGTAGGGACTCCACGAGCACGCAGAAGTGCGCAACACGACGTGGTATGAACTCGACTAATGTCTGGAGTAGTGCTGGAGGCAATTGACGCCATGAACCTTGCAGAGCTGTCCATAAACCCGTAAGAATACGAGAAACTGGAGGTCTCTTCTGAACAGCACGCTGCAAGGCATCCCAAATATACTCAATAATGTTCATTTTTGGCCAGTGGAGGTGTTTAAACTCAGGAGAGATTTCCTGGAGCCACTCTGTAGCAATTCTGGACGTGTAGGATGACTTGAACGGATGCAGGTTACCAGACAGGATGCTTACGTACGTGTCACCTATCAGAGACGTATCTGGATGTATCAGGGGTCCAGTACCACTCCAACTGCACACGCCCCACCCCACACCATAACAGAGCCTCCACCAGCTTGAACAGTCCCCTGCTGACATCAGGGTCCATGGCTTCATGAAGTTGCCTTCATACCCCTACACGTCCATCCACTTGATACAATTTGAGACGAGACTCGTCCGACCAGGCAATATACGTCCAGTCATCAACAGTCCAATGTCGGTGTTGACGGGGCGCAGGCGAGGCGTAAGGCTTTGTGTCGTGCAGTCATCAAGGGTACATGAGTGGGCCTTCTGCTCCGAAAGCCCATATCGATGATGTTTTGTCGAATTGTTCGCACGCTAACACTTATTGATGTCCCAGTATCGAAATCTGCAGTAATTTGAGGAAGGGTTGCACTTCTGTCACATTGAGCGGTTCTCTTTAGTCGTCGTTGGTCCCGTTCGTGCACAATATTTTTACAGTCGCAGCGATGTCGGATGTTTGATTTGGAAATTTTTGGTAAGGGCTATGGGACGAAACTGGTGAGGTCGTCCGTCCCTAGGCTTACGCACTACTTAATCTAACTTAAACTAACTTACGCTAAGGACAACACACACACCCATGCCCGAGGGAGAGTGCTACGGGAGAACCAGTTGTTTCCGTACTATGTACAGCGTGTGCAGGCACTATCAGCAGCTGATTGGCCTCCCCGGGTACACTTCTGCGAATGGTTCTTCCGACAATGTGTCAATCTTCATTTCAGTGCAAATGTTCTCTTTACGGATGAGGCTTCATTCCAACGTGATCAAATTGTAAATATTCACAATCAACATGTGTGGGCTGACGAGAATGCGCACGCAATTGTGCAATCACGTCATCAACACAGATTTTCTGTGAACGTTTGGGCAAGCATTGTTGGTGATGTCTTGATTGGGCCCCATGTTCTTCCACCTACGCTCAATGGAGCACGTTATCATGATTTCATACGGGATAATCTACCTGTGCTGCTAGAACATGTGCCTGTACAAGTACGACACAACATGTGGTTCATGCACGATGGAGCTCCTGCACATTTCAGTCGAAGTGTTCGTACGCTTCTCAACAACAGATTCGGCGACCGATGGATTGGTAGAGGCAGACCAATTCCATGGTCTCCACGCTCTCCTGACCTCAACCCTCGTGACTTTCATTTATGGGGGCATTTGAAAGCTCGTATCTACGCAACCCCGGTACCAAATGTCGAGACTCTTCGTGCTCGTATTGTGGACGGCTGTGATACAATACGCCATTTTCCAGAGCTGCATCAGCGCATCAGGGATTCCATGCGACGGAGGGTGGATGCATGTATCCTCGCTAACGGAGGACATTTTGAACATATCCTGTAACAAAGTGTTTGAAGTCACGCTGGTACGTTCTGTTGCTGTGTGTTTCCATTCCATGATTAATGTGATTTGAAGAGAAGTAATAAAATGGGCTGTAACATGGAAAGCAAGCGTTTCCGGACACATGTCCACATAACATATTTTCTTTCTTTGTGTGTGAGGAATGTTTCCTGAAAGTTTGGCCGTACCTTTTTGTAACACCCTGTATAGGTGTCAGAAATTGGACAAAAATTAACAGTAAAATAATAAAGCAAATCTGAATATGAATACATTGGCGATCTCAGATAAATGGGGTGCATCCAATAACGCAACAATATTTGCAGTATCTTTAACAAAATGGAGAGAGCATATAGTTTGACATATACGACAGTGGTACGAAGAGAATGTTTATATGGACGTGAATGCTTAATAATGAACTACAAGATGAACGGAATAGAGATATTTGAAAGGCCGATGGTTAGAAAAATAATGACTGCAGTACAACAATAGAAACTAGAGATGACTGCAATATGAGAAGTAATGAGGATATCTACAAAAATATAGAGAAGGTATCAGAAGTAATGGATAAAAGAAGATTATTCTTTTCTTTTTGTTCCTTGGACACCTTTATCGTGCAAATGAGAACAGGCTCACGAAACAAATATTCCTGTATTTCTGGAAGCAGAAACTGATAATAGCATGGAATACAGAAATAAGGGAAGATCTAGAAAGAAAGAGTATAAAAAGATCGGAAATTTCAGATCGAAATACTTTTAAGACTACAATATTAAATTTAGAAGGGTTCCAGTTCAAAAGAAATAAGAAATGGGGAGAAGATGAAGCGGTACTGAAGAAATAAAAAACAACAAGGAATAAAGAGGAATTGGGGTTGTTACGTGATCCTAGTTCGTCAGTACGAAAATAATAATAAAACAACAGGAGTCAATATTTACTCAACATTTTCACAACCAACGTCTGAATTAACAACTTTTAAACGCTTCATCCATTTCAACAAGCGGTGTCTCAAATGACAGCTTTGCACTTTAGCTATAATCCTTAAGGGAATTTATTGCCTTACAACGTCTCTTATACCTGCTTTATGACGCAGATGTTTGTCAGAACATCGCACCCTTCACAATAACAAAGCGAATGAATGCACCACCAATGCCTCTTGCCTGGTCATACTTGTCTATTTACTTAATGAATATTTAATTTACTTAATGAATATTTTACTATAACTATAAGATAACTATAATAGTTATTAACTGAGATTACTAACACAAAATCATTTTAATTTAAGCAGTGGTCAATCACTTGTGTTAGCAGACACCACCATTAAAATAGGCTCAAAAAACGCTTATCTCAAGCAGGCAAAAATAAATGTTTAAACAATATTTAACAACAATTAGTTGTCATTTAATGTGAGTGCACTTGTGCAACAATATTAGGTTATTTACTTATCGACAAATTTTTATTTATAATTTATTGTAAATGATCAGAGTATGACTGAATGGTTCAAATGGTTCAAATGGCTCTGAGCACTATGGGACTTAACATCTGTGGTCATCAGTCCCCTAGAACTTAGAACTACTTAAACCTAACTAATCTAAGGACATCACACACATCCATGCCCGAGGCAGGATTCGAACCTGCGACCGCAGCAGTCGCGCAGTTCCGGACTGAGCGCCTAGAACCGCTCGGCCACCGTGGCCGGCGTGACTGAATGTTTAAAATATTTCTTTATTTAAGTATTGTTATAATATATTTGTTCAGTGCGTGAAACGGTCAAGTTCAGTCATATCATGTAATTAAAACTTAAGAACGATTTATTTTGGTGGGGATGGCCTTCAGCCAGTGGACAAGCAGGCAGTCGTATTAATTAAGATTACTAACACAACATCATAGCAATTTAAGAAGTGGTCAGGCTCTTGTGCAAGCTGACACCACTATTAAAAGAGTGCCAAAAGACGCTTCTTTCAACCAGGCAGTGCTAGAACACCATTGGAGTCAAGTTGAGACAAACTTTTTGGGTGGTACGATTAAAGGAGCGATTCTTGACACTTTTCATTGAGAGGTTGAAGGGGACAGTTTTACGTAAGTTCTGGAAGAAGGTGGACTTTCTTGTAGTAACGGTTGTTATTCGACCGTGTAGCTGATTGATTCTGGATGGTGAACGGCTGATACTATACTTTAGCTTCTGAATGTGCTCCACTGTAGAACTCTTAACGTTTTCCGCTTGCATTACAGAATTGAGAATAGACAGCGTATGAGCTACTATTCTTTGTATCGCAAGTGTTAATTTGTAAATAATCATGTTGGCCTCTCAATTGTTTTGAGCTGTGAATATTTCGTGTACTGTGATCACGAAATGGACTTAGTTTTCACGTGCCTTTGATGAGTATTTGGTTTGGCGATTTTGCTAACATTCTCGTAACTCTCTCAACCTAACTTTACTGCATTTGATAAGAGTATGTTCTGTCTGTAATTCAACTGGACATCGTAGGACCACTTTCTGTTATTTGAGATGTCCCTTCTTGAATAAACAGTTTTCAGCATTATTCTTTGTCATCTTCATCAGTTACAAAAGTTAGAGGAAAACTCTTTTTTATTAAATGACTGATTTGTCTTTTATTTTAAAAATATTTCTGTGTATTTTATTAATTTCGCAATTCCAGCCAATGCGTAGATTATTTGACTGCGAGATCACGGGTGCAGATTGTTTTTTGCAGTGAGTAAGCTGCTGGGCGTGAAAGCAGACGCGCGCAGCACAACCCTATGACCCCATCGAGCTATTCTTTTCTAAACAGGGTCTTGCAGAGCTCAACTACCTAAAGTGCGAGCAACATCAAGTAAGGTCAAAACTAGTTTTTTTCTCATGGACTTCTGGTTAGAGAGCGGCTACTCAGCAGCAGAAAACCATTTGGTAGCGTCGCAGCCTGGAGTGCTTTTCGTTAAGTGAATAGTTTTCGAATTTAAACTTGCTGTGTTAGGACAAGCTTACAGTCAGTGCCTATTACCAGTCTTGGCTTGCGGCAATGAAACACGAAGGGCGAGATGCGTAATGAGAATTACAACGAGAGGCAAAAAAAAAATCTATGACGAAGTGGAGTGAGGTAGAAAACGTAATTATCACTCTATTGAAAATGGAAGAATGCGGAACACGTTGCCAAATAAGTGGGTCATAGATGAATCGAGTAAGGTCTTCTATTGAATCAAGTGTACAAGAAAAGATGATTGAATGGGAGGCCGGTAGGTGACATTAGAAAACATGCAAGAGCAACATGGATATATTCCTTAAGACTGCATGTAAAAATCTGAAGGTGGCTTTTTTCCAGAAGTGGATACCAAATGTCTTATTATGAGTTTAAGGGATATAAGTGCAAATATTTCTTTTGGTGACTGAGGACCGGGTGCTGAACAACATTACATCAATATCAGTCGTTTTCAGACTAATAATTGAACACATTATAAGTCATATTTGTTTGGTTTGGTTAGTTCCACGAAATACATGTGGCAAGAGCGAGCCAATAATTCGTATTCTTCCTAAGTAGCAGGTCAGGTACTGAAATGTGGCCACGTTTACACGGAACTTTTATTTTATAGTGACGGGTGTAGTCCACTTAGAGGTGCAGTACGACCATGTGAAAAACATCAGTCGTAAAATCTATGACGTGTTTGTGGGAAGAGTGTTCGATACATAGTAAATAACAACCATCACTCTGATATGTGTACATATTAAGGTACCACATATAAAAATGTCTGCGCTTATGCGTGTTACACCCAATATAACGACGAAAGTGCTCCATAAATCTTACATACAGGGATCAAATCCAGGTGGAACAATTTTTTTGCTGCTGTAATAGCACCGAAACGAGCGATCACAGTCCACTATAACAGTGTGCAAACATTGCTACTGGCCAACACTACTTGATGAGAATCAAGACAAAAATTTTGTCACCAGTGAAGAATAGCAATCTTCCATTGAGGGACAACTACGAAAAATGCTGTTATATGTCGTCCAAGTGAATAATCAGATTTCAACAGAATTGAGGTACAGGGCGTTTGCCTGTGTCAACGCTCCAGTGGTAATCTCAGTTTCTAATATATCATTACTAAATTGACCTCTATGGGGTTACAGTTATCGACTATGTAAAGATAAAAATTCGTAGTGGTACCACAATATAGCGGAACAGAAAGCTCAAAGGATTTTGTCTCTAGAGATTCGAGCCATCAAACAACTGCTTTGTATGAGGTGGGGATACAAATATTGGCTTGTTTTATAGAACTTGAGGATACAACCATTGGCCTGAGTTGGTTCTAGGAGCATGATCAGGAGCACTGGGATGCTTCACTCTCAGTTATGATACCATTCCGCATTACATATCGCATGTAGACATACAAGTAAAGACTGTCACGTCAGAAACTCGTTCACAGTTCAAAGCGCGACTGCTCTGGGTTTGTCGTCACCGAGACTGTTACTCCATTACTGCAGCGTCTTCTTAATGAGAGCCAAAGTTGTGGACGTATGTGTATAAATACTTCCTTAGAAAGATAAACGAAATTTTGGGCTGGCGTTTCCATTGATATTCGCAAGGCTCACTGCCGTTGATCTGTAGCCTGCAGTCTATTCCGGTGGGCTGTGAGCAAGTGATCAGCTACCGTCCCTCGTTCAAGATCTCCGATGATCTCATACTAAGCCACCTCGTATGTTTCCTGTTGTTCCAAAGCCACTCCCTCCCCGTAAACTCTGATTGTGGGAAGCTCCAATGGTACCACCCGTATCACAAATTTGGATATATCACGTTCTCGAGGCATCACACTATTTTAACTCATTTTTGTTGTTCGGTAACGCAGAACTCTTCGAGTATAATTGGTTAAGCAGTGGGCCACTTAAATTATCTCAGTGATTACAATGGCTCTTCTTGTCCCGCTGTAATACTGAGCCATTGTAATGCCAAAGCAACCCAGACATAACCATATTTTTTGAATGCATACGATATAATGACAGATTCTAATTGGTTTGGACAGTGCCATGAAAGAAAAACGTAGGAAAGAGGCATGTTTAGATAGCCTTCAGATACAGTGTAAGTGCGAAAGAAATTTTTCCTGTATTTACCAGTTTATAAAAAAGTTTTGTCAAATATATTCATCCATTAATAAATTACATCTACCTCAACATACTATACACATATTCTGCGACTACACTGACTTAACAACTGTTAGTAGGCTGTTTAGGTTTTTATGTTGGTAACGCCACGTAGGACTCTATATGAAAATCACTGACTGTGCTGTGTGAAGTCTGTGGTTGGTTGGCATTGTTGGAATATTCGCTATTGTAGTGTTGGGCAGTTGGATGTGAACAGCGCGTAGCGTTGCGCAGTTGGAGGTGAGCCGCCACCAGTGGTGGATGTGGGGAGTGAGATGGCGGAGTTTTGAGAGCGGATGATCTGGACGTGTGTCCATCAGAGAGAGTAAATTTGTAAGACTGGATGTCATGAACTGATATATATACGAGGCCTGTTCCGAAAGTAAGCTCCGATTGATTGCCAAATTGAAACCACAGTGAACATCAGAAATGTTTTACTTGTAACAATTAGCTACACCTTTCAGCTACTTCTCTACATAGTCGCCGTTCTGACTTAGACTTTTGTCGTAGCGTTGTACCAACTTTTCAATAGCCTCATCACAGAAGGCAGCCGCCAGTGCTTTCCGCCAATTCTCCACGCTGGCCTACACCTCGTTGTCTGTGTCAAAATGTTGTCTTCAAAGACAGCGGTTCATGTGACCAGAGATGAA
This sequence comes from Schistocerca americana, assembly GCF_021461395.2. Classification (NCBI taxonomy): domain Eukaryota; kingdom Metazoa; phylum Arthropoda; class Insecta; order Orthoptera; family Acrididae; genus Schistocerca; species Schistocerca americana. The sequence continues at coordinate 313,624,624 of NC_060122.1, forward strand.
ACTCAGGGGGAGACAATTGCGGACTGTATTGTGGGTAATCTCACATTTCCATTTGAAAACGATGCAGGAGCATCTTCATTGCCCCTGCAGAATGCGGCTGAGAATTGTCTTGAAGAAGAAACAGCACGACAGTTATGTAATGTTAGCTGCATAGCTTCAGGCGAAATTTCTCACCAGGCCCTCGTACTTGGCGGCAGACACTATTTTCTAGACATCTTTACGCACTCACTGCGAGCTCAGAAATGAGAAGAGCGACGTGATGCTAACTGGAGTTATACTAGAGACACTACCCAACACATCTGTGCAAAGCTTTATCGGATTTTCATAGTCGTTTCCATTTGGAAGTTAAATCTTTTATTTAGCTGGCAGTGTTGGCGCTCACTGTATTGCAGTAGCTCGAGTAACGAAGATTTTTGTGAGGTAAGTGATTCATGAAAGGTGTAGGTTATTGTCAGTCAGGGCCATTCTTTTGTAGGGATTGTTGAAGGTCAGATTGCGTTGCGCTAAAAATATTGTGTGCCAGTTTAGTGTTGATCAGAATAAGTAAAGACAGAAATGTCTGAGTACGTTCAGTTCTGATCAGCTGTTTGAAAATTAAATAACGTAAGAGGTTTATCAGCACAGTAATTCATTAATTTTTCTAAGGGGACGTTTCATACAATTAAACAACATGCAGCCGCGCAGCAACTAAAAATCGATTGTATAGTTGTATTTAATTTTCTCTTGTTGGAAACTAAGCATTTAACAGAGAATTAGTTAGTTTCTAACCACCCCATTCTTTGGCATAGTTTTACTTTTGGATTGCTCGAGAGCTGCTGTAGTTAAAATGTATAAAAGACTGAAACTGTTCTTTTCATTCTTCATCTGACTTCTCAGCGTACTACCATTTCTTCAGTCTTCCAACAAATCTGCTTTCTGATAGGTTATAATGCAGGATTTTCTATGCAGTCTTGCTCTCCCGTATTCGCGGAACACATCCATTCCATTAAATTTTATTTCTTTTCTTGATTTTTCATTATTGAGAACACATCAGGCTCCCTCTACGCGCATTTATTTTTCGTTTCATCTACTCTACTGACACCTTTTCCGTTTGACAGGTCTTGCAGATGCTCCACGGAACATTCGATGGTCGTCAGGGTTCTTAATTAATTCACACCAAAGGCACTATATGTATAATATTTATGGCAGTATTATCCCATCGATAACGACCTTTGATTATGTGATCTATTCCCAAGAACGCCATTACTTTCGTTTTATCGGTTTAAAGCTTTTTTAAACTGTGAATGGTGATTACCTGGTACTACTTTAACGAGCCAGTTACAGTTTGAATCCTAACTTGATCATTAACCTGTAGTGTTAAGGTATCTATGATTTCCAAGTTTTAAACTGAGATGGGCGTAATCTTCGGTCGACGCTCTTAGGAAATCGCCGATGTTAAACTGTATTTAGTGTGTGCCATACCCCTAAATAACTCTAAAATTTGTGTTCACGTACAACGATTCTTCCGAAGAGTCGTCAGCACATTTTTTATGGTGTTTCAGCAGGTATTTGAAATTGCATTTCTGCAACGTGTAGTTAGAGTCAGGCCAAACGAGTGTGGTTGCGTTCTGTACAGGAGTTTGGACGTAGTCGTGGAGTAAAAACACCCGGTGGACGCTTCATCTTGATATCATCCCGTAATCTCATCAGGAAATTTAGGTTGTATCCTCCCGTGGTGGTTAGCTCCCTACCACCATTATCTCCCAGAGCCACATAACGGCAGTTCCAAAAACTGTTGAGCGTCACCTTGACCGATGATGGTTGGGTCTACATCTGCATGATTATACATCAAGTCACAATTAAATGCCTGGCACAGGTTTTATCGCACCACCTTCAAGCTACTTCTCTACCGTTCCAGTCTCCAAAAGCCAGCAGGAAAAACGAGCACTTCAGTGTTTCTGTGCGAGCTCTGATCTCTGTTATTTCATCATGATGGTCATTTCTCCCCATGTAGGCTGGCGGCAACAGAACATTTCCGCAATCGGTGGAGAAATTTGGTGACTGAAATTTTATGAGAAGGTCCTAGTGCAACGAAAAAGTATTTGTTTTAATAATAGCCATCCCAATGCAGGTATCATGTCCGTAGCTCTCTCTCCTTTTTAACGATAATAGGAATCGAGTTGCCCTTCTTTGAACTTTTTCGATGTTCTCCGTCAGTTCCATCTGATGCAGATCCCTCAGCACACTGCAGTACTCTAGAAGAGGATGTACGAGTGTTATGTAAGCCGTCTCTTTAGTAGACCTGTTGCATTTTCTAATTGTTCTGCGAATAAATAGCAGTCTTTGATTGGTTTCCCCCACATCATTACCTATGTGATCGTCACAATCGAAGTTATTCGTAATTGTAATCCCTGAGTATTTAGATCGTTTTACAGTCTTTAGATTTTGTGATTTATTATGTGACAGAAATTTAGCGAATTAGTTTTAGTACTCATGTGGATGACTTCTTATTTTTCATTATTTACAGTCTACTGCCACTTTTCGCATCATACGGATATCTTCTTTAAATCTTTTGTAATTGTTTTTGATCATCTGACGATTTTACAAGTAGGAAAATGACGGCATCACCTGCAAACAGGGCCGCTCAGATTGCCTCCTATGTCGTTTACGTAGATCAGTATCAGCAGTCGATCTATAAAACTTACTCGAGGAACGATAGTTATTAAGTCTGTTGTACTCGTTGACTTTTCGTCAGTTACTGCCAACTGTGACACTTCCGACAGGAACTCGAATCCAGTCGCACAACTGAGGCAATAATCCACAGGACCGCAATCTGTTTAGAAGTCACTTGTAACGAACGGTGTCAGAAGCCTTCGGATATCTAAAAACATGGAATGACTTTGACATCCCATGTCAGTAGCACTCATTAGTTCGTGAGAATAAAGTGCCGGTTGTATTTAACAAGAACGATATTTTCAGAATCCACGCTGATTATTTGTCAGTAAACCTTTTTTTTCCGAGGTAATTCATAATATTCGAACATATGTACCAGGTTCCTAACTCAATCGACGTTAGTGATATAGGTCTGCATTTCAGCGGATTGCTCTTAGATAGTTTAATGAAGTTCCGACAGTTGGCGGCGTTATACTTGGCCTTCAAAATGGCGTCTGTAGCGGAGATGCTTTCCAGAGCAGACAGCCGGCCGCGGTGGTCTAGCGGTTCTAGGCGCACAGTCCGGAGCCGCGCGACTGCTACGGTCGCAGGTTCGAATCCTGCCTCGGGCATGGATGTGTGTGATGTCCTTAGCTTAGTTAGGTTTAAGTAGTTCTAAGTTCTAGGGGACTGATGACCATAGATGTTAAGTCCCATAGTGCTCAGAGCCATTTTGAACCAGAGCAGACAGCTGTCATTAAGTTCCTTTTCGCGAAAAACCAGAGCATCGCAGATAATTATAGGTTGTTGCAGAATGCCTATGGAGACCTGGCAGTGAACAAAAGCGCGGTAAGTCCTTGAGCGAGGCGCCTGTCATCATCGCAGCAAGGTCGCGCAAACCTGTCAGATCTCCCAAGTGCCGACCGGTCGCGCACAACTGTGACTCCGGCAATGTCGGAACGTGTGGACACTCTCACTCGAGCTGATCGAGGGATCACAATCAAATACCTCGCTACTCAACTGAACGTCTCTGTCGGTGGTGCTGACACACTTGTCCACCAGTTGAGGTACTCAAAGGTGCATGCTCGCTGGATTCCTCGCCGCCCAACAGAAGACTGTACAGAGCAACGGAGGACCATCTGTGAGGAACTGCATGCGCGTTACGAGGCTGATGATGACAGTTCTGTCGATCATCATCACAGGTGTTGAAATACGGGTTCATCACTTCGAACCGGAAACAAAACGGCAGTCCGTGGAATGGCGCCACACTGCCTCTCCTCCGGAAAAAAAGCTCAGAGCCGTTCCCTCGTCCGCTAAAGTCATGGCGACGATCTTCTGTGACTCTGAAGTTGTCGTTCTGTTTCATATCCTTCCTCATGGTGCAAGGGTCAACTCTTAAGTGTGTTGTGCTACCCTCAGGAAACTGAATAAACGACTTCAGGGTGTTCCTAGCCACAAAAATCCAAACGAACGTCTGTTTCACCATGACAATGCAAGGCCTCACAGAAATCTGCGCACCAGAGAGGAGCTCACAAATCTTCGTTGGACTATTCTTCCTCATCCAACCTACAACACCTTCCGACTTATAACTGTGTCGCCTAATGGAGGATGCACTCTGCAGCAGGCAGTAAGTGGATAATGGGGAAGTTAGTGACGCCGCAAGACGTTGGCTCCGACTTCGACCAGCAGAGTGGTAGCATGTGGGCATACAGGTCCTCCCAATAAGGTGGCGTAAGGCTATCGCACTGAACGGAGATTATGCTGAAAAATAGAGTTTTGTAGGCAGGAGAATGGGAAATAGTATGGTGTGTTGGAATCCTGAATAAAACCAACCTGCATTAAGAAAAATGTGTGTTTCATTACTTTTTGTACGTCCCTCGTATAGTGCTGCATTTCACCACCTCCTAAAGTACCTCCTCAACAGATTTTGACAACAGAAGCGTTTGAAATAGGAAGCATACAAAACATAAAGTAAATAATGGTGAACAAGAAACGAACACACACACTCAAGGGAGGAGAGGAGAGAGAGCAAGAGAATTAATGATGAACAATAAACGGATACACACGAGAGAGAGAGAGAGAGAGAGAGGGGGGGGGGAGAGAGAGAGAGAGGGAGAGGGAGAGGGAGAGGGAGGGAGGGAGAGAATAGCTGGTAGTACAAGTTAATATCATTGGTGGACGTATAATAAAGTGCGAATGCGCGCTATTGGCGAAGTATATAGAGCAGTAAACACACAGCCATTATTAAAAAGCAAAGTTTAAGGAAGATTTTATTTCCTTACGTAACTCACGCATAGTTTTCCTACATTATTCTGAGATATTTGCTCAGTAAATGGTTATATTCCAGGGGGCTAATGTCCTCTTCTAAAAACATTCCTATTGGCAGGTGAAAAAGAGAGCCATTTTAACAGTGACACACAATTTGTGATCAAAAGTTTCCGGACACCTGGATGAAAATGACTTACAAGTTCGTGGCGCCCTCCATCGATAATGATGGAATTCAATATGGTCTTGGCCCACCCTTAGCCTTGATGACAGCTTCTGCTCTCGCAGGCATACGTTCAATCAGGTGCTAGAAGGTTTCTTGGGAAATGTCGGCCCATTCTTCATAGAGTGCTGCACTGAGTAGAGGTATCGATATCAAGTCGGTGAGGCCTGGCACGAAGTCGGCGTTACAAAACATCCCAAAGCTGTTCTATTGGGTTCAGGTCAGGACTCTGTGCAGGCCAGTCCATGACAGGGATGTTATTGTCGTGTAACCACTCCACCACAGGCCGTGCATTATGAACAAATCAAATGGCTCTGATCACTATGGCACTTAACTGCGGAGGTCATCAGTCCCCTAGAACTCAGAACTACTTAAACCTAACTAACCTAAGGACATCACACACATCCATGCCCGAGGCAGGATTCGAACCTGCGACCGTAGCGGTCCCGCGGTTCTAGACTTTAGCGCCTAGAACCGCTCGGCCACCCTGGCCGGCCATTACGTTGAAAGATGCAATCGCCATCCCCGAATTGCTCTTCAACAGTGGGAAGCAAGAAGGTGCTTAAAACATCAATGTAGGCCTGTGCTGTGATAGTTCCACGCAAAACAAAAAGGGGTGCAAGCCCCATTCATGAAAAACACGATCGCACAGTAACACCACCGCCTCCGAATTTTGCTGTTGGGGCTACGCACGCTGGCAGATGACGTTCACCAGGCATTCGCCATACCCACAACCTGCCATCGGATCGCCACATTGTGTACCGCGATTCGTCACTCCACACGGCGTTTTTCCTTCTTCAACCGTCCAATGTTTAGGCTCCTTACACCAAGCGAGGCGTCGTTTGGCATTTACCGGCGTGATGTGTGGCTTATGAGCAGTCACTCGACCATGAAATACAAGTTTTCTCACGTCTCGCCTAATTGTCACAGTAGTTGCAGTGGATCCTGATGCAGTTTGGAATTCCTGTGTGATGATCTGGATAGATGTCTGCCTATCACACATTACGACCCTCTTCAACTGCTGGCTGTCTGTCAGTCAACAGACGAGGTCAGCCTGTACGTTTTTCTGCTTTACGTGTCCCTTCACGTTTCCACTACGCTATAACATCGGAAACAGTGGACCTAGGGATGTTTAGGAGTGTGGAAGTCTCACGTACAGATGTATGATACAAGTGACACCCAATCACCTTACAACGTTCAAAGTCCGTGAGTTCCACAGAGCGCCCCATTCTGCTCTCTCACGATGTCTAATGACTACTGAGGTCGCTGATATGGAGTACCTAGCAGTAGGTAATAGCACAGTGCACTTAATATGAAAAAGTGTGTTTTGGGGGTGTCCGGATACTTTTGATCACATAGTGTAGCAAATACAGTAACTGTTCAAATAATAACACAGCAGATTGTAAGTACTGCGACAGTAAAAAAAAAAATACTGTTTAACCCCAAACTGCATATTGTTAATTGCTGTGGATACTTACGCAGCAACGGTAATGTCGAAGATCTCGTTGCCAGAACACCTGTACATTTCTGGAAAGATTTCGTCTCCGTTCTGAGTGCAGATGTAGTAGATGGCCTGGTTCTCTGGGACGACGCCCACCTGCCCCAGCTGAGAACAAGGCTCGATGGGGCCTCTCGTGCACACCAGGTAGGATGTCGACAGGCTGGCAACAAAAAACAGGGCTCGACTTAGAACAGTTACTGACCGTTTCACATCAGAAATACAGGCTAGCTGCTGTGTGACAGCAGTTCGCTTTAAGTACGCCGAACGTTGTTCGAAACGCACCATTAACAACAAAACATTTTACACTCTGAAAAGATGTAGTGCTATTCAACGAGGAATCACTACATCAATATCAAATCAAAGCACTTACGTCACATAATAATGAAGTGACCCAAATGTTGGTAAAATTGTTCTGTTATATCAATTTATAAACGGAGCTTGTTCGTTTGACTTATTAAAATCCAAAATTTTTTTTTCTGAGCTGCTGTCCTTCGTGAAAATCCCAGAAATATTTTTAAGTTCGTTTTCTGTTATTATCCCTTCATCTTGAATCATTTTTACTGTAATACATCATCCTTCGGCACCATTCCTTCTTTCATACTGAGCGAGATCGCAAAAAAGTTAAAGACAGTGAGTCAGCATTTGGAAGAACCGGAGTTCGGTGGCACACCATCCACCCAATTATACGTTTTGCATGGTTTCTGTACATCGCTTTAGGAGGGTTCCTCTGAAAAGCTGAGTTCTTTTCCCATCTTACCCCAAAAGCGACCTTCTGCTCCAGCTCTGGTGTCATCGTCTACAAGGTCTTAACCCTCATCTTCCTTTTTTTTTCTCTTTCCTTCGTATAACTGGCTTTATTTACACCAACTAGCGTACCTTCTCGTCCACGGAACGCTAGACACTAATCTTCCTTTCGTTCACCTTTCATCATATCTCGATTGGCTTTACCTACATCACACAGCACATCTACTGTAAAGTCGTTACTTTCATTATTAATTAAACGTAATCTCTCTTGTTTATTTGCGTTTGTGCCTTCAATAGCCATATCCTCCCGGATTCTTTTGCCTTTGCCCTTTGCTGTAAGTGACCGTCAACAATCTCCGTGCTGATACATGGCTTTGTCCTCAGTTCGTTAAGAAGACACTCACTTCAATTTTTGCACAGTTCGCGTGAGAATTAATAAAATATCTTTCTTCGTGTGTGGATTGTTTTTACTTTCACTTACATTGCATGTCGCAGACAAGTGACAAGTCACAGTTAACTGTCCATTTCTGCAGTTAGCATATATGAATCAAATTTTCACATGAATTACAGTTCAGATTTAATGAATATATGCATTTCACTTCCAATAAAAATTATTCTTCATGCATTTCATAAGTTCACAGTGACAAGAACATTCCGGAAGTAGTGCCAGATTAAGTTAACAAACGTTTCGACCAATGGCGTCTGGGAACGCCAGTGGAGCTTGCATGATCATTTATACTTTATAGATTGTCGGCAAAATAATTCATCAGAACTAAAATAATGTTATAATTGTCCTGTTTTACAAGGGGGAAAAAAATGAAAATAGTAACCACATATATATCAGCTGATGTCCGAAATGTAGAATGTACACTAAAAAAAAATCATGTCTCATAACCTCAAGGACAGTATTACAATAGAGCAAAGGAACAATCTGTATTTAGAAGTATATACAGAACTGCAGGCTGTAGGCAAGCCGTCGGACTACCAATTATCTGTGTCTGGAATTTACACATTTTGAGAGAATTCTGATTCAGAACAAAAACTGTACTACCAACGCTTGAGAAACAAGGCATTGGCCCAAACTACATTAGTATACTAGAGGGAATTTGCTTGCACATGTAAGGGAAGCAGCAGTTGAGAAGGCAGTTAGACGGGGTTGAAAGTCTCCAAATTGAGCAACCACGGAAACAAAGATAAAATTTTGAAAAAGCATCACGGCTCAAGAAGAACCAATAAAAATTATCGGTGTTTGCTCTTTATTCTGTCAAAGAAGGCGAAGGATTTGTGAGAGCAAGTAAATGGAATGTATAGTGTCTTGGAAAGATTTTGTAAGACAGTGTAGTGGAATCGAGTCTGGTGATGCTGAAGGAATTAGATTACGAAGTAAGACACTAAAGATAGTACATGAGTTTCTGCTATTTGAATAGCAAAATAATTTGACAGTGGCCGACGAATGGAGGGTGCAAATTCAGAAAAGCTTATCTGTAAAAGAGAGTTTTCCTAGCATCGAATATAAATTTAAGTGTAGGTAAGTAATTTCTGAAGGCATTTGCACGGAAGCGAAACATGGACGATAAACAGTTCAGGCAAGAAGACATTGGTGCTACAGAGGAACGTTAAAGATTAGACGCGTAAATCAGATACCTAATGAGGGTCTACTGAATTGAAATGGGACGAAATGAAATGTATGACGCATCTTAGCTGTAAGGAGAGAGCGACTGATAGAGTACGACCTGAGGCATGAAAGGATCGACATTTGGTAATGAAAGGCTATGTGGGAGGTAAAAGGTTATAGAAATCTTCACTACATTAAGCAGGTTCCAATGGATATAGATTGCAGTAGTTACGTAAAGATAAAGAGGTTTATGCTGAATAGATTAACATGGAGAGTTGCATTAAATCAGTATTATGACTGCAGACAAAAGCTGCAACAGTGTTCACTTTAATGGTATTGCTTCTATTAGTCTTGACCCGAATAGTGGAAGATTCAGAACTGAACGAGAAGTCAGCCAAGGGAAGTGATATCACCGAAACTACTCACAACAGTCTTTGTGTAAATTTTCAAAATTGTTAACTGCGAGAAACCAGAAGGTAAACGAGTTAACTTATCCGAACAACTTTCACTGTGGTAAAGACACTGCATTGTCCGCTTACAGTCGGCAATAACGACAAATGGAAAAATTCGATACAGCAAGTTTGAAAGTGGAGTTGAAAATAAATAACAGTAAAACTAAAATAGTGTAGAATGAATTTACCGAAAAGAGAATTGTACAGATTAACAAGTAGCTCATAGGACCAGATGAGATGGGTAGCTGAAGACGAAGATTGGATGGAAAGGAAAAGAACTTAAGAGTAAAAATCGTATCGACTGCGTTTGGAAAACGCAGCAGAATATTCAAAATCAGCTTTATAACTTCTCTGAAAGAGATTTTGATTTTAGGCAGCTTGCTATTGAGTTTTAATGCGGAAATACTTTGTGAACCGGTCAGTTTTCTCAGTACAATAACTACTGTAATTTGTATATACATTGTCGATGTGTGCACGCTATTGTTATCGTGCATGAATTGGATTAGAGGTATCTCTTCTGAGCTCGAAAGCTTTACCGAGTGAGGTGGCGCAGTGGTTAGTACACTGGACTCGCATTCGGGAGGACAACAGTTCAATCCCGCGTCTGGTCATCCTGATTTAGGTTTTCCGTGATTTCCCTAAATCGCTTCAGGCATATGCCGGGATGGTTCCTTTGAAAGGGCACGGCCGACTTCCTTCCCCAACCTTCCCTAACCTGATGATACCGATGACCTCGCTGTTAGGTATCTTCCACCAAACCAACCGACCCCCCTCGAATGCTTGACGTTACTGCGCCTGCTAAAGTGTGAGTGTATATCCCTGAATCCATCTTGGTTGGAACTGCAACCAGCTGCAATCATCCAACGCAAAACTCGTCATTCCAATTTGGGCTATAGCAACAATGTTCACAGTACGTATCGACACCAAATAACGAAATTTTACTTATTGTTCATATAAGGTACACTAGGAACGAAGCATTATTATATTCGTAGTTGATTTTAGGATGTATGGGGTGACAAATTTAGTGAATAAGTGCCCACCTGTGGGTGTAACAACGGTACTAACGGGATGGATCCAGATTTTTAACCCAACCACTGCTTAAATTTTGAATAAGAATCGTCAGATATGGTGGCGGAAGACTCCCGGTATAGGGAGTCTCCCTGTTTCTGCCACGAGCCTCGTCAAAGATGACAGACGGGCGGACAGAGATTCGGAATACTTCCTTGCCCTTAGGATGGGAAACTCCACCTTAAAGCCGGATGAACCAGCAATGGTCAGTAGCATGAGGGTGCAGAAGGCAACGGAAACCACTGCATTAAAGACAGACATAGAGTACGGATGTGTTCTCCATTCGAAGTTCCGTTAGAAGACCGCCTAGGGGACGGATACCATGAGGGAAACTCTGAATAACCGACGAAAGGGCATCATATTACGAGTCCGAGCACTGGATGAGAGAAGTCTGAACGTGATACGAAAGACAGAAAATCTGGAAAAGGAAATTCAAAGGCTCTGTCTGGATGTAGTTGGAGTCACTGAAGTGGAGAGGAAGGAAGATAATGATTTCTGATCCGATGAATATAGGATAATGTCAACAGCAGCAATGAATGGTACAACGGGAGGAAAATTAGTTATGAGTAGGAAAGTAGGGCTGAGTGAGTTAGTGTAAATGGTTCACGAACAAGGTTAATTTTATCAGAATCGACAGCAAACCAAACAATAATTCAAACATTTGTACCGACATCATAAGCATATGATAAAGAGGTTCAAAATGACTCTGAGCACTATGGGACTTAACTTCTGAGGTCATCAGTCCCCTAGAACTTAAAACTACTAAAACCTAACTAACCTATGGACATCACACACATCCATGCCCGAGGCAGGATTCGAACCTGCGACCGTAGCGGTCGCGTGGATCCAGACTGTAGCGCCTAGAACTGCTCTGCCACTCCGACGGGCTAAAGAGGTACAGAAAGTATATGAGGGTACTGAACAGGTAAATCAGTATGTGATAGAAGATGATAATCTAGAAACCATGGGGACTGGAACACGATAGCACGGGAAAGAAAGGAAGAAAGAGTTATGAGAGAATATGGACTTGGTTGTAGAAATCAGAGGGGAGGAAAACTAACCCGGTTATTCAATAAATTTACTGTTTACTTATCACTAAGGGGGAGATTTACTTGGAAATGGCAGGGAGACACGGAAATGTTCCAGCTGGATTACACCATAGTCAGACATAGACCCGAAATCAAGTGTTAGACTAATTCGTCCAGGAACAGATATAGACTCGGATTATAATTTAGTAATTATGAAGAGGAAACTGAAGTTTAAGAAAATCGTACCGAAGCATGAGTGAGGAAGGAAGTGGGACACTGAAATACTGAGGTACTACTTCCTGCTGCAACATGAGAGAATGCGACGCAACATATTAACACTGTGGCTTACAGTTAGAGAAGTACGGCAAGGTTGGAAAATAAATTCTTCCTGCAGTTGTCTGTATCTAATTGCTGAGATACCTGACACATAATATTTGAGGATCTCTCTCACTGAAATGGCAGGAATTATGAGTGGACTAAGGCAACATTTACTGACAAATCTGATCAGAAAGAAAGGCGGTCGACAACTGGTATTTCAACCAGAGGTCGCCGAAACATACACATTATTGTGATCATACAACTAGGGGATTTCATCTACCATTATGGTGACATAAATCAATAGCTTCCAGAATACTATCTCTATTTGACGGCGTAAAGAAATATGTAAGTTAAATGGCCCTGAAAAATACAAGTTGAAGCATATCCTTTTGTTTTAGATATGTTTACCGACAAGGAAATCGAATCACCTGAATATAGTGAAAGTGCATGGTGAGAGGTACTTTTTATCAGATTAGCTTCTCCCAGCCCTCTTCCATTCAGAATAGGGGAGAGGAAATAACAACTTCTATGAAGGCGGCTTCTAATATTAGCAGCTAGATGACTCATTTCAGGTCGACGACGGGCGTGGAGTACCTCGTACACCGCTTCGGGCGGTCCATAGCTGACGCAAGCATTATTTATGGCGACCAGTCCGTCAGCCATCGACACATGGAGTAAAGAAGTAGCCCCGCGCTAGGCATGGAGCTTTTTCATATTCAGGTCTCCGCGGCTCAATCTGCTTCCGTGCTTCTGTGATGCCAGTGGCAGCGATTCTTGATGCGTTGGCAGAGTCCACTTGCAGCTTCTTGCGAAAGTATGCCCATACAGCTTCGCCCTTCTTTCCTTTGCTATGGCATCTTCCCAGTCTTTGGCCAAATTTTTCTGCTGATCCGGCCACATGTTTTCGACTGCCGAACGACCTATTTAACAAGTTCTGAGACAGAAATATGCTTGTATAGGGTACTTAGTAATCAGTTGTACAAAAGTAATCTTTAATTATGAAAACGGTAAGTAAGTTAAGAAACATTTGGTGCAGCACTGAATGCAATACATCTTCAAGTTCTGTTCCCGCCAACCGCTGTTAGTTCCCGATCATTCCGCTAGGGGGCATCAGCGAATGAGTTATTCCAACAGTCACCATGGGGTCATATAACGGTGAAGAGTGTACAGAGCGTTGTTTATGGTTTCGTGAATCCAGATAATCCCGATGGATTTCTGTGTATGAGGTTACGTTGAAGACAGAGTGTTTATTCCTCTGCTTCAGGGAAACGACGAAGCTGCGACAACGGACAACGCAAGCATTTGCCACCATACATCACGACTTGCTTCATAGGGTTTGGCAGGAAACTGATTACAGATGGAACACTTGTCGTGTTATAAGAGGTAGCCACACTGACCGTTTGTAAATAAAACATGAAGATGTAACTGCATTCAGTGCTGTATCAGACATTATTTACCTTTTACACAATTAAAGGTTAGTTTTGTATAACTAATTTATAAACATCCTGTATATTAAATACTGCATCTTCATAGTTTATAATATCTTAGCAACTGAATTAGGTTTGTCTTCACAGTAAAGAGTCCATGGAATGATGTTAACATTTGAATGTGAAAGTGTTAAGTGATGCTGATGTGCTTATTGTTGTGCTCTGCGCGAGACGAACAAATTCCCGGTTAAAATGTAAGTAATACACTAATGAAATGATTTACACATGCACCTCACCTAATGCGCTAAAATAAATATGTGTTTCTGTTCAGGATTATATTTCAGTAAATGACCTCATTGGCACACCCGATAAGCAAATCAGAGTAATGTAGTGTATATGTAATTGTAAAGCTTCTGATCATTGCAGCATGCTGCCTAAACCCGTCGTGCTCAGTGAATGTTAGTAAAAACTGACTGAAGCAGCGAATACAATCACAAACCCGAAACTATTCGTTATAAAGTGGATAAATTTAAGGCGTAATAAACGCCTGCTTGTCCTCCCCCCCCCCCCACCCCCCCCCCCCCCCCCCTTAGGACTTAAACAGACGTAATTAATTCTCGTGATCCCCAGGTGAGAAACGTCACAGAACCTTTCTCGAATATTAGTTCATTAAATATTCTGAATGAGATTTTGCGAGAATAGATTCATATCTAACCTGCTTGAACACCTCTGATCTCTGGCACACATTACTAAGAACTGTACCCACCTGCCATGACCCCAGCGTCAACTAATTCCTTTCTCCTTTACAATCAGACGTGCTTGGCAAGAACTCTAAAGGAAGAAAAATCAGGGTTTAAAGTACCGCCGACGATGGAGTCATAGGCCACAAGTTCCGTGCACTGAAGGATGGATGAGGACATCGGTCACGTGCTTCTAAAAGAAAACAATTCAATATTCGCCTGAATCGAGCCACAAAAAAAACTCAAATCTGTGCAGTCGGAGGTCTGAACCACCGTTTTTCGGATTTGCGTCCAGCAACATCGCCAGTCCCATTAATATGGCCACCACGAAACTCAGGACTTACTACGAGAGACAACTCATTCTGGGAATAAGTAAGTCTTAACACTGATGCAACTCTAATGAATAGCGCGAGAATGTTGAGGAAGCCTTTCGAAACATAACTCCTGAGATGTTAGACAAGACGTAAAGGAGCACATAGAGACATTTACATCTTTCTGTAAAGCACGACTACTCACGTACAGATTCACTGTATACACACTGAGGTGACTAAAGCCACGGTATGCCTGCTCAGACATCCTTTCTCCCGGGATGGTGCAGCAGCTCGACATGTGAGGGCCTCAACAAGTCGTTGGAAGTCCCCCGCAGAAATACTCAGTCATGCTGCCTCTGTAGCCGTCCATAATTGCTGAAGTATTATCGGTACAGGATTTTATGCACGAAATGGACCTCTCGATTATGTCCCATAAATATTCTACAGGATTCAAGTCTGGGGATATAGGTGACCAAACTATTCACTCGAATTGTCAACAATATTCTTCAAATCAATCGACAACCATCGCGGTCCGTTGACATGATGCATTGTCATCCACAAAAATTCCAATGTTGTTTGCTGCAAATGATCTCCTAGTAGACGAACATGACAACTTGTAGTCAATGACTGGTTCAGTTGGACCAGAGGACTCAGCACATTTGGTATAAACACAGCCGACACCATTATGGAGCCACCTACAGCTTTCACAGTGCCTTGTTGACAACCTGGGTCCATGCTTTCGTGGGGTCTGCACCGTCAGTTCTTACCAGTTGAAATCGGGACTCATCTCACCAGGCCATGGCTTTCCAGTCGTCTATTGTCCAACCGACATGGTCACGCGCCCATGAGATGTCGTACTGTTAGCAAAGGCATTCGTGTCGATCGCCTGCTGCCATAGTCCATTAACAACGCCACAGTGTCGTAACGGATACGTTCGTCGTAATCCCCCTTTTTTGCTGTTATTACAAACACTACGGGTTGTCTTTTAGCAGTAACAACTCTACGCAAATTCCGCTACTCTCAATCGTTTAGCGAAGGCCGTCGACCACTGCCATGCCCGTGGCGAGAGATAATGCCTGCAATTTGCTGATCTCGGCACTTTCTTGACACTGTGGATATCGGAGTATTGAACTCCCTGACGATCTCCGAAATGGGATGTTCTATGCGTCTGGCTCCAACTACTATTCCGCGTTCAGAGTCTGTTAATTACCGCAGTGCGGCCATAACCTTTTCACATCAATCACTTGAGTACAAATGACACCTCCGCCAATACACTGCTCTTTTATACTTCTTGTACGCGATATTGCAGCCATATGTCTCGACTTTTGTCACCTCGGTGTATAATTTTTACATGTAAGAACTCCAACGTACAGTACACTTTTTTTCACCCAGAGTTACGGAGAGTTCTCGGTCATACTGTAGTTGTTGTATACCATGGAAAGTAACAACTGCAAAAAATCGTTTCTGAAAAGTAGTAATTTGTTAACACTCAATAAGGAATGGGTCTGGAGTGTAACGTTGTACGGAAGTATAAATGGACGATAAGCAATCCAGACAAGAGAAGAAGAGCAGCCTTTGAAGATGTAAGGCTACAGAAGAATGCCTGCTACATCGAACAACTGAAAAGGAGGTACTGAATCTAAATGAGGAGATAAGAAATATTTTACATAACTGGTCTAAAATAATGGATCAATCAGCAGAACATATCTTAAGACTTCAAAGTATCGCCAAATTGGCAATGGACAGAAATTTGGGGGTAAAATTTTTGGAGGAAGACGAAGGCTCAATAGATTCAAATGAATGTGGTTTGCAGTAGCTTTGCAGACACGAATAGGCTTGTAGACATTAAACCAGCATGGAGAGTTGCATCAAAGCAGGTCACCAAAAGCCTTCGTAATCACGAAATGAGTGCTGGAACCCAATGTGAAAAGACGTCGCATTCTTGGAGCTAAACGTAAATGCTGTGGCTCACCTGCAGTCTGCTCTCAGAGGGTTGTACGCCGTAGTGCCGCTACATGTAGCACTTTGAGAAACTCCGCCGGCCGCAGTGCAGATGTGGTACGTCTGGCAGTCGTACGGGTCAGGGAAGGATCCGACGCTGTTGCACGGAAACCTACTTGCGGCGACTGGAGGGTGGCACTCGGAGTCCTCTTCTGCAACGCAGGCGGCCTGCTCTGCGCTGCACCTCGTACTGCCGGTGGTGGGGCACGTTGCCACCACCGTAGGAGTGTACCCACCAGTAGTATTGCCTAAACACACCATCACCTGCGCAAACAGAGTAACAAACATTCAGGAAGTGTAACAAATTGAGAAAGTGGCAGCAGTTATTGCTTAGTTTTGCCCATCTACATCTACATGATTACTCTGCAATTCACATTTAAGTGCTTGGCAGAGGGTTCATCGAACACAATCATACTATCTCTCTACCATTCCACTCCCGAACAGCGCGCGGGAAAAACGAACACCTAAACCTTTCTGTTCGAGCTCTGATTTCTCTTATTTTATTTTGATGATCATTCCTACCTATGCAGGTTGGGCTCAACAAAATATTTTCGCATTCGGAAGAGAAAGTTGGTGACTGAAATTTCGTAAATAGATCTCGCCGCGACGAAAAACGTCTTTGCTTTAATGACTTCCATCCCAACTCGCGTATCATATCTGCCACACTCTCTCCCCTATTATGTGATAATACGAAACGAGCTGCCCTTTTTTGCACCCTTTCGATGTCCTCCGTCAATCCCACCTGATAAGGATCCCACACCGCGCAGCAATATTCTAACAGTGGACGAACGAGTGTAGTGTAAGCTGTCTCTTTAGTGGACTTGTTGCATCTTCTAAGTGTCCTGCCAATGAAACGCAGCCTTTGGCTCGCTTTCCCCACAATATTATCTATGTGGTCTTTCCAATTGACGTTGTTCGTAATTTTTACACCCAGGTACTTAGTTGAATTGACAGCGTTGAGAATTATACTATTTATCGAGTAATCGAATTCCAATGGATTTATTTTGGAACTCATGTGGATCACTTCACACTTTTCGTTATTTAGCGTCAACTGCCACCTGCCACACCATACAGCAATCTTTTCTAAATCGCTTTGCAACTGATACTGGTCTTCGGATGTCCTTACTAGACGGTAAGTTACAGCATCATCTGCGAACAACCTAAGAGAACTGCTCAGATTGTCACCCAGGTCATTTATATAGATCAGGAACGGCAGAGGTCCCAGGACGCTTCCCTGGGGAACACCTGCTATCACCCCTGCTATCGATGATTTGCCCTCTATTACTACGAACTGCGACCTTGCTGACAGGAAATCACGAATCCAGTCGCACAACTGAGACGATACCCCATAGGCCCGCAGCTTGATTAGAAGTCGCTTGTGAGGAACAGTGTCAAAAGCTTTCCGGAAATCTAGAAATACAGAATCAACTTGAGATCCCCTGTCGATAGCGGTCATTACTTCGTGCGAATAAAGAGCTAGCTGCGTTGCACAAGAGCGATGTTTTCTCAAACCATGCTGATTACGTATCAATAGATCGTTCCCTTCGAGGTGATTCACAATGTTTGAATGCAGTATATGCTCCAAAACCCTACTGCAAACCGACGTCAATGATATAGGTCTGTAGTTCGATGGATTACTCCTACTACCCTTCTTAAACATTGGCGCGACCTGCGCAATTTTCCAATCTGTAGGTAGAGATCTATTGGTGAGCGACCGGTTGTATATGATTGCTAAGTAGGGAGCTATTGTATCAGCGTAATCTGAAAGGAACCTAATCGGTATACAATCTGGACCTGAAGACTTGCCCGTATCAAGCGATTTGAGATGCTTCGCAACCCCTAAGGTATCTACTTCTAAGTAACTCATGCTAGCAGCTGTTCGCGTTTCAAAGTCTGTAATATTCCATTCGTCTTCCCTGGTGAAGGAATTTTGGAAAACTGCGTTCAATAACTCCGCTGTAACGGCACAGTCGTCGGTAACAGTACCATCGGCACTGCCCAGCGAAGGTATTGACTGCGTCTTGCAGCTTGTGTACTTTACATACGACCAGAATTTCTTAGGATTTTCTACCAAATTTCGAGACAATGTTTCGTTGTGGAACCTATTAAAGGCATCTCGCATTGAAGTCCGTGCCAAATTTCACGCATCTGTAAATTTTAGCCAATCTTCGGGATTTCGCGTTCTTCTGAACTTCGCATGCTTTTTCCGTTGCCTCTGCAACAGCCTTCGGACCTGTTTTGTGTACCATGGGGGATCAGTTCCATCTCTTACCAATTTATGAGGTACGAATCTCTCAATTGCACAAGCACAAGCACATATTCCAACACACGAGCACAACAAAACTGATTTTCTCCTTAAAAATAAAAAAAAGGGAAGAAGAAAAGAGTGGGAGATTGTAGTCTGGGAATGACGTATTTCAAACCTGCTTTCGGTTACCCGTACAAGATATACACAGATACCGTAATGCTCTTCACATGATTTTTGGGTTGTTAATTTCAAGTAAATCGCGGCCGATTGTCACTCCTGTTCTTGTTCAGCTGATTAGGAAGCAGTCCTAGATCAAACTGTTTGGGTGATCGACGTAACAAGTGATTGGGAAGTAAGGGCTTATTTGAATTTTGCCTCATTTTGCCATGTGACTGCTGGCAGCCGTGGTTTTTTCATGTTTGTTATCTGCGATCCTTCCCTCTAGTAGCCTGATAGCTTTTGTGTGGTGAGTATCGTTGTTTGATGTTTATTTTCGTCATGGAGCAGATGACAACTGAACACGTAACCAAGTGATAAAAATCTATTACAAAAACAGTGAAAGTCCCACGACAACCGTTCGTGAATTGCGTGTGACACTGGGATGTACTGCTGCTCCAGCCGAATCATCAGGTTTGCTCTAAGGGTCGTTGGTCGACAATCGGAGAACGAGAACTCCACAGAAAGAATAATTTCCTCAGATGAGGCGCACTTCCACCTCAGTTAATAAGCAGAACTGCAGGATTTTGCGTAATGAAAATCCTTGAGTGACTGTGAAAGATGAGATATATCCACAGCTGTGTGGTGTGAGTTCTGAGGAAGGAGGAGTAATCGACCTGTACTTTTTTAAAAATGAAGAAGAGCTGCCGTCTCTGTAAACGGCGAACTGCCAAGAAGGGGACTTCGGGCCAATAGTGGCATACACACATGAATAAGCTATGGATACTGCCCCCTCCAGTACGACAACGTCCGTGTTCACAGGAATGCACAATTTGGTTCCTCGACTGACGAACATCCAGGCTCCACCGCGGACACTCAATCATACAGATATATCTGAGACTGTACGGTAAAATGGATTAGTGCAGGAATCAACGTCCGCGTAATTTGGTAGCTCTATGGCATCCATTCATCGATGAGTGTCTTCAGCTGAATATGGCATAACTGAAGGAACTTATGGACTTTCTTCCTAGCCCAGCTGAAGCCATTATCAAAGCTAGAGTCGGTGTTACAAGCTGTTAGCGGTGTGATGTCTCCTGGAACTGATTAATTGTTAGTCCTGTATTTTTATTTTGTGTATATGCACCAATGGAACTTGAGTTAGAACTTGATTTTGTTGCAACTTTCATATAAAGGATGAACAGCAGAAAATAGAATATTAACAAAGGCAAATGAAGGATATAAACAGTTAGATCAACGGGAGAGTTGCCATTAGTTTTATTTTTTCGATTACACTGGTACTTACAACGTGAAAGTAAAATCAGAGAATTAGTGAAGGTGCACCTAGGTGATTTTTTGGAAGCTCTATCTTTATCTGATTTGCTGTCCTACTGATTTTTCGAGCTAAGAAGAAGGCTGAGAAATGTTCAATTTTCTCAAGGACTCGATCCGATCCCATTGTCGATGATGGCAATGTAACTCAGGTTCCCGTTGCGGCTGACAGCACTAATCTCCCCTCAATTTACATATAATCTTTCACAGCTGCCGATTCTACGTGGTGTCTGTTCTTACGGAGAGACACCGCACATTCATATAACTGATAAGCCTAGCTGAGAAATGGATCCCCTCTACACAAATACATCCGACCTCCTGCCGGAAACTCTGAGTAGCGAACGGGGGTATAATGGACAGCGACTGAAATTACTTCATTACGAAAGTATTTTCAAAACTAAATGTTGAAAATTTATATTTGCCTTCTCTGTCAGAAATTTTACAATATGCGTGTTTCACTGTTTTTGGAAAATCAGTCCCTAAGCGGGTGAAATAGAGGATAAAAAATGTTGAGAAAATATTTCGTTACATTAAAAAATATTTGAAGCTAAATCTATGAAAACTCGTATTTCACTTCTGTGATAGATATAAAAGAATATGTATTAGAGGATGAAAGTTTCTATGTAAATATCAGCATAAGAATCTAAAAGGCATGATTAACAAAACCCTTGGTGTCCACTTACCACAGTCGCTTTTTGGTTGGAAAAGACCATGCTTCAACCGAGCGAGGTGGCGCAGTGGTTAGACACTGGACTCGCATTCGGGAGGACGACGGTTCAATCCCGCGTCCGGCCATCCTGATTTAGGTTTTCCGTGATTTCCCTAAATCGCTCCAGGCAAATGCCGGGATGGTTCCTTTGAAAGGGCACGGCCGACTTCCTTCCCTAATCCGATGAGACCGATGACCTCGCTGTCTGGTCTCCTTCCCCAAAACCAACCAACCAACCAACCATGCTTAAAGACCTTAATCAGCGTGAAAAGCTTAGAAGGTGTTGCACTTTCTGAACAACATAAAAACTCACGAATCTGATTAAAAAAGAAATCTGTGCAGATCACACAGTCTACGTGCATGAAGCAGAGCGTGCTAAGCTAGGTTCGAATCCTGCCTTGGGCATGGATGTGTGTGATGTCCTTAGGTTAGTTAGGTTTAAGTAGTTCTAGGTTCTAGGGGACTGATGACCTCAGCAGTTAAATCCCATAGTGCTCAGAGCCATTTGAACCATTTTTTTTAGCTAACCTAGTCTTCCCTAGTTATATGGGATTGTGGGTTTATTAAGAACACAAAAGTTAAAATGTATTGCGTTATTTTCAAATGAGGCTACTCTTATGTTTTTAGAAGCCCGTTGACCGTGATATAAAAAGAATCTGAGAAATTTGCAATCATGGTCACAGGTCATTTGAATATAGTCGGTTTCGGCTTTATTGCCATCATAAGGTCTTAAAAAAGCGGTGCTGTAAATTGGAAACTGGTCTGAACACAAAAATTCAACTGAAACATGAAGTTCACGACTACGGGTAATGCTAATGGTTCCCAGATATTTTTTGGTCTATGTAATCTTTTTTGTTTTCTCGGCGATATTGGCTCTTCGTGTGCTTTCGGATGGTCAACCGAATTGTTGATTTTACTTCAAGCACTATATTTCGACGACCGACCTAGCCACCTTCCCCAGCTTCTCCGAGCTGTATCGCTGTGCTCACTCGCTGCCTGGGGTCCAACCACACTGTAATGTATTGCTAGTATCGCGCCGCTAGTACGACACCTGGTTCCCGCTACGCCGTTTGGTTCTCATTTGTCTTTCAGAGTTCCCAGCGTTTTCCAATTCCAGTAGATGACATGATCGATGGAACCTTGATAAAGGGAGCGCTGGACCCAAAGCCTTGCTTTACTGGAAATCCCCGTCTCGGCATATCAGGTTTCTGATATTTGCATTTCGATACACTCCTCACTTACGCTGTCCCAGAACCATGGCTTCTACATCCCGATACTCGTCTCCTCGTATTTCGTTTCATGAATATATCCAGATAGTGGCCGGTGATCACTGATTTCTTTGGTTCTTTTATTTGGGTGTATCACTGATGTTCGTTGCACCACTGTTCTTTTGTTCTAGTAGTGTGGGTCACGTAATACATGGTGCGTCACATATCATAGTGTACACACCCGGCTTTCGGAGATCTAGACCGTCTTTAACATTACAGAGAAGACATTTTGTTTTTGTTTTTTTCCTTTTGACAAGATTGAAGTAAATTGTGAGTCATGTTTACATAGGAGTCTAGCGATCTTTCAGAGATCTGGCCGGCATAAAACAGATAAGCGATTCTTAGTTTCTCCTTGTTTAGTAATTTCTTTCACAGACGTTGTTAATTTTCGCTATAATGCCCACTCAGTTCGTCGCTATGGGTACCCATTGCTACAGAATACTATTCGTTGGTACTGTAACACTTGACGAGATTCCTTAGAGTATACACAGATTGTGCTCGCGCGAAAACGTGGAGACATAGGACAGCGTCTGTGATTTTTCTGTATAAGTTATGACTCAGGGATCAAAGTGTTCTTCTGTTAATTAACATGCCGAGGAAATGTGGCTGGCCGTCTGTTCAAGTCACCTCGTAAATTTTATATTAGAGCGGGTAAAGTTTTTTCGTTGCATGTGGCCACACCACAAATGCGTCGTCCATGCATCGGTACAAAATCTTTGGTCCAAATTGGCGGATTCTATGGCGTTTGCTCCATATTGTTCCATGTGGTATTGCTAATGGCCTTCGCGCAGCAAGATAGATGCAATTCGAAAGTTAAAACCATCGCAGAGATGCTTATCTCGCGGAACTGAGCTACTGAGCTACAGCAGGTAAGAATTACACCCCAGTTTATGTCAGTATGACTAATAATGTGAAAAATACAGATTTCGCAAATTAGTAGTGTCATCGCAAAAAGAACTGACGCGTGAGGCCCATAGCGCAGAAGACTACAAGTGACGCGGCCGCCCCTTTCACACAGCGGAATAGACTCGCCCAGCGCTCAGGACGAGAATCTCTCCCTTCACATGGGCCAAGTTATTTTATGCGGACTTTACCCCTTGCGACACCGTCAGAAAAATCAAACTCACCTGCTTACAGTCGGTGCTGCAGATAACCTTACCAGGCGCTGTGCAGACTACATGTGGATTGAATATGTACGACGTCGGCACGTCGGTGACGTCCGGGCTGGCATAGGCGGCACTCAGCAGCTGCAACAAAGAATGGTAGGAGGTCTACATTGTGTATCATAACAACCCACAACAATTGCAGTATCGTTGACAGGTCGGTCACTGAAATGATATTCAATGTATGGTTCCGATACCTTTTGTTACTGTCAACTGGGAAAAAAATTCCTAGCTTTTATAGACCTATGAACTATGCATCATGCAATATTTAACATGCTTTGTACACAGACTAATTACATTTTCATTTGTAACAGCCTCAAATTTCTTTGTTATACCAACACAAAATGTTGAAGTTATTAAAAACAAGTAGCAGTTAGATTTAATTAACTCTCCTATTCTTAAGGCTGCATGTTACTTCGGACATCGTCAAATGCATGACTGTTGTGGATATAGTCACGCTGAAACAACAATCAAGCCCAAATACGAAGCTAGTTTGTCAGTAACTTAGAACTGAAAGTAAGCTTATCACTGACACAAATGTCCGGCTGAAAAAAATTGAAAACATTCAACAGCCTAGATCGAATAAATACTTCTTTATTTGAGACAGTTGGTTTCGACAGACTTTGTTGTCATCTTCAGGTCATAAAAACCTTTTTGTTGTGAAACGTGTTGATTTTACGTTGGACCATACGCCAACATGACAACTTGGCATGAGGTCCAACGTAAAATGAACACGTTTCACAACAAAAAGATTTTTATGACCTGAATAAAACAGCAAAGTCTGTCGCAACCGGATGTCTTAAATAAATATTGATGCAATCTAAGCTGTTGATTGTTTTCAGCAAGTAAAACACATCTCTCCTTCGGTATTCTCAAGATGAGAAAATTCAAGCCAGAACAGAAGCGCACCCGCTGATAGAGTGTGCAGCTTATACCCAAGGAATATTCCATGATGCTAGTATTTATACAAGTATCGAATATTCCAGAATATACAAACATTACAGACATATATTGTTCAAATGGTTCAAATGGGTCTGAGCACTATGGGACTTAACTTCTGAGGTTATCAGTCCCCTAGAACTTAGAACTACTTAATTTGAAGTTAATTCCAGAAATGATAAATACTAAATAACAAATCATTGTTGGACGTCTGCTTTGAAGTGGCGACTCGCAATATAATAACCAGCAATGCTAACCACTATGCCACCTTGTGTGCGCCAAAGCTTGTGGCATTGTTCCCTCTTCAGCAGAAACAGCAACTTGCTGATTCAAAAATTGTCCTTGGTGGAACTTAATATTGTTAGTAGTCCTCCATCCAGCAGCGATGACTTATCCTGCGTTTTGGTCATGTTGTTAGTATGATGAGCATCGAAGGTAGCCCCTCCCGTCAAAGATTTGCAGTTGTAGAATAGGTCTTCAGTTTCCTTGAACCTCCAACCGTCGATCTGCATCTCTGGACTGTAGTACGGCTTCATACAGAGGACATGGACGACGTCTTTAGTCTTATTGATTATCATAATCCTCGACTTCATTTCTGATTTCTGACAAGAGAAAATGATGCGATACGTCATGTTAGTAACTTTTCCGATTATGCGAATTTCCATACAAGCGTAAAAATTCAAACCAAGTCGCCTGGGCTGTGTCTCACTGTTCGGTGCTAGGCTCTGGCTGCTACTTCCTTTGCGTCCAGGGTCTGTACGCAAACCAACTGTTTGCTTCTTCGGTGCTGGCGATGGAATGTTTCACGTAGCCATACTATCATCCGATTGAAATGGAAACAGTGCATCCTCTGTCGTTTTGGCCTTATGGCCTTGGTGCAGAAAGAACGGTGTGATGCTGTAGTGTCTTGCTTCACGGTGTTTTGTGAGAATCTCATAACGGGCAGTGTTGTGTCCCTATGTCTTTGCTCCACATCAGCATACATCAAGACCATGTCTACCAGTATTTTATTAAAGAATTCTGTGAGGCCATTCGTCTGTGGATGGTGGGCAGTTATCGTCGAGTGTCGATGTCACAAACCGAAATTACCTCTGGTACTAGTCTCGACAGGAAAACTTTCCAGCGAGCAGAGATCATCACACAGCATGCTCCATGATTCAAAATAATGACTTCTACAGGAAACTATCCAATTTCCAGAGCTTTCGCACTCAGCTCAGCTTTAGTGATAGCATACCTGGTGAGGTAGTCATTGCAGAACACTACCCATCGATTCACGTTTGTCGACTTTGGCAACTTGGCCAAGAGAAGGAAGGGCACTGCTGCATGGGGATTTGTAAGCGATATTGCAGAGGTAATTTCAGCGTATGCTTCCATCTTTGACATTCCTTATAGTGGCTTACATAATGTCTAACGGTTTCGTAGCGACCTCGCCTTTGATAACCTTCATCTGATTCGTCTACACGAATCCCTAGTGACCATATCTTGGAATGTTATAGAGAAACTTCACGGTAGCTAGCCAAAGATGAGCTTGGATGATGAGCAACTGTTTACGCCCCATTGGATCATAGTTTCTCTTATACAATGCTCCATTAAGTAATAGGCATTCTCCTTTGGTCAGTTCTTTCTGCAATGTTTTCGACAGTGCTGGATCTTTGTTCAATGGCCATATAATGGAGCAATGACTGAGATTTCATCCGTGCTGTTGTATTCTGCTAAATGATTCCTTAAAAATCAGTAAGCTTCCTTGTGTTTGCGTCCACTTTCGTATCCCACTGTGACGAAGTATTCCCAGACTCAAAGTGCCCATTTTGCCAGTCGACCTGATGGACGCTTTAGGCTAGTCACTCAGCAGAGAGAATGGCGGTCCGTCACAGCAGAGAATGGTTTGCCAAGAAAATACATCCATCTCTTGTTAATGGTCCAGACAATTGCAAGAAACTCTATCTTGGTTACACAGTAGTTCATCTCCGACTTAAGAGATTAATTTGGCAACATAAGCTACCGTCTATGCAGCACCTTTCTGCATTTGTACTAGAATTGCCTCTTTTCCAAAACCACTAGCATCGGTGAGAATTTCTGTCTTGCCATTCTCGTCACATAATGCTAGAACAGGAGCAAATTTTAGCCCCTCCTTAATATGAATCGTAGGTAGTACAAGATAATCCTAGAAAACTTTCTGCATTACATATGTGCTGCGGAGTCGTAAAATCTGTGACTGCTGTTATTTCCTGCGGACTGGAACAGACTTCATCATATATGAAGGTAGTAATTGTTCTCGAAAGAACAGATACCACTGATGACCGTGCAGCTTCTCTAGAATAAATGATAATTCATTGAAAGCCGCAGCTGCCGACAGGTGTTGTTGATATACCTCGATGGGGACAGCTGAACATGTGTGCCTCGACCGGGGCACACATTTTCAGCTGTCCCCATCAGCTGAGGGTTTCAGTTAATTATCATTCACTAGGTACCCCAAGAATTTTCTTTCTTGGGAGACGAAGAGGTACTATTCGAGTTCAGACCTGCAGTCAAAAAACGGATGGCAAAAGGCTTTGATGTTCTCCAGATTTCTTCAAAATAACAATAAGTCTTCCAAGTAATAAAGACGCCAAGTTCACTTAAGGTGGTGAAGCAGGTAGTCCATCATATGTTTGAAGGTGGCCAAAGCATTACACTGTCCACATGGCCTAACCGTAAGTCAGGAATTATGAAGGCAGCCTTCTCCCGACCAGCCTCATCATCCTCAACAGCCAGTGGCTTGTGCGCATGTACATAAGCGAGAAATAATTCTCTCCCTTCAGGCAGTCTAGAATGTCACCAAGGAATGTCAATGGTCAGATGTCTTCCTTCGTGATTTCGTTCAGTCATTGGTATTTGATGCAGAAATGCCTTTTGCCGTCCTTCTTCTTCACAAGAACCAAAGGAGAGGACCAACGGCTATCTGAAGGTTCAGTGATGGCAACATCTTTTCCACTTCCTCCCAGATGATACATCATTCACCCAACGACATCCTGTATAAACACTGGCTAGTTGATGGATGATCCCCAGTGTTGATACATTGTTTTACCATGGGCTACTTACTCAGTCTTTTGTCCACTTCTGATTTGAAAGCATACGAAAACCGATGCAGAAGGGCCAGCACTCCGCAACGTTGTTTCTCAATCAGGCTAGATTCTATTGGTAGTTCGACAGTAGATTCCTTACCCGTGTAGCCTGTTCTTATAGTGGAACGCAATTCTTCATCAATTACAATAATCTGCCATTTCTGGTCTTGTTTGCACGTGCCTTTAGGGATCAGTTGTCCTTGCTTGTGACATTTATAGATTTTGAGCTCTCCTGATCACATCATAGCTACATCTGCCCACTCGGCAGATGGTATTTCAAGGGATCGCTGTATCTAGCAAATATCTACAGAGACCAGTATTCGAATGCTGGCACATATTTTGACCGGAACCGAGGTTGAGATCTTCGTACACGTCGGTCAGGGGGCTGTAGATGGCATAATATATCGCCAAAACTAGTAGCACAGTAAAATAACAGTTTGGAAGTTAGATGGCTAAAAGTTGTTTGATATGGCCGAATAGTCGAGTCCCGCAACCATCTCAGATAAGACGGACGTACAGAGGCTGTCGCTTTCAAGGTCACCTTCTTCCCCATCCTCCTCCCCTTTAGTCCAACTGAGTGCCTTACAAATTTTAGGCTGATCTGTTACTGGCTGGGGCATACTGGTGCAATAATGCATGTCCTGTCACTTTCAGCCACATTCCTTGTAGACAAGTTGGACTATTAACACTATAATTTATTACCCAATTTACCAGTGTAAATTCTCACTCAAGTCAGGATGTCAAAACATCGGATACGAAATGTGTTGTATGAGTCCGCCCAAGTACATCCTTACAATGTTACATTGTAAAAATAGTGGTTAGCTTTAAAAAATCAGAATTTTTAGGAATGTTTCCGACATACGTACACCAGTACCACAATCAAAACCACACTTCAAGGCACCCCTGGTACTGTGTTAAGTACAATGGCTGGAAATTCAAAATATCATGGTGTATGTAATAATCTAACAGCCCAAGATAGTTTGCTTGTTAAAACTATTATTGATGTGTTATATTGTATTGTTAAACATGAAGCAGGAACGTTCTGATGCCTTAATGTCACACATCGCACCTTTTAAGGGCCCCCAGACTTGTTCGAAACACTTATATATATATATATATATATATATATATATATATATATATATATATATATATATATATATATTAGGTGGTGCATTTATTTAAGCTTCAGTGTCGTTAAAAATTTGACGTTTTCATGCATTAATTCTCACCTGCAGGTCTTCTGTGGAAGACAGCTGCTGGTCAAATGTGCCCTGACACATGGCAGCAAAGGATGCTGCATCTACGTCTCAGCCTGACGCCCTCACACTACACCCCTCGCAGCTGGACTATTTCACAGCAACCGACCGTGCCTCCCTTCGACTTCCCCACCCACAACGCTATTAATGCAGCCCCCCTCGAACACTGCAGCCAGTTCCACACACCTAAATCTCAAAAATTAACAAAAATGATTCAAATGGCTCTAAGCACTATGGGACTTAACTTCTGAGGTCATCAGTCCCCTAGAACTTAGAACTACTTAAACCTAACCAACCTAAGGACATCACACACATCCATGCCCGAGGCAGGATTCAAACCTGAGACCGTAGCAGTCGCGCGGTTCCAGACTGTAGCGCCTAGAACCGCTCGGCCACAATAATTAACACTCAACCTTCTTCTGGTTATGTCACACTAACAGAGATTTTAGTGTGGGACCAGAACCACTGCATGTTAGTCACTCAGCACGCGGGTTGATATGCAACAGCAGTTGACACATAACATTTGTGAGCAGCCTGCAACTGGAAATGTTAGGTCTTCCACAACTTGCTCCTCTCTTCCAAGGTCAAAATCTCGTCAAGATGGCTATCTGTATGATGTCATACTCAAACATGGAGATCCCCTAAATCCTTATATGCAAGTATGTGCCAGCCCTTTCTTTTACGCACCACCTGCTCCCTCCACCCCACCCTCGAGGGCAATATGAGACTTCTCATAGCATAAAATAGCGTATTTCGTACAAAGTGTAATGTGTTTATACACATTATTAACAGTGGGCGCTTTGTACACTCTCATAGTAAATTAGTTTTGTTTCGCATTTTTCTCTCGAAAAAATATAAAAGTATCGATGTACTGAGGGTGATTTATAGATGACGTAAGGTGACGTCAGCTACATAATTCAGATATTTGCTTCATCTTTCCTGCAGTGAAATATTGTCCATTACTGCTGTGACTCCTTATTTATACTGTGCTACCCAGGTCATGTGGCGCTGCAGGCCAGCGAAGACACGATGGAGTGGGATTGCTGGCAGCTAGGCCATCAGTAACCTATAGCCATGCTCCCTGTTCGTACTGTTCTGGCATTCAATTATTTCGATAAATTCTCTTATTTTCTGTTGCTACATCTACAGCTGCTGAGGAAGCACGCAGGGTTCTTGGAAATTAATGTATCAGCCACATTGCTGGTGGTATTCCTCTACAGCTTTTATTGTATTGTGTTCATACTCCATTTGAAGTCTAATCGCTCTATTTGTTTCGTCTGTGTGGACTTTGTCACATGCACATCAAATCTCATAGATGTCTACCGTGTGAAGATCATCTACAGAATCTTTTATGGCGTTAATATGTCCCTGATCTTGCAACCACTCTTGAATATCGGTCTATTTCCTCCATGTTCACTGACGCTTCTCACACAAGGAAGCAATCAAAAGGAAGCGCCTTTATCGGCCTCATGTTTACTGAAGACCATTCACGTCATGCTGAACGTTGTCAGCATCGGTAAAACCGGTGCAAGATAACGAAACGAGGTTTTCCGCAAATGTCTTATCGTACAAATAATAATCTAAACATTTTTATCTACCGAGATGTGAACTACAGCCTTTATTGATGGATCGATCTACTTTCTAACAACTTTTAATGTGTCATAAAAGACTGAGATAAGGAGGTACCCGTACCTTTTATAGACAGATCGGTGTACTTTATAACAACATGTAATGCCTCTACCAGGAATAATACTTTATAACATCATCTTACTTCAAACATTGTAAGTCTTTGGCAAAGAATACTTAAGTGACGGAACACAGTGCATTGTACTGCAAGATCGCTCTCCCACATCTCAACACAAACGATTTAGCAGACTGGATCAGCAGTATTATATGATTGCCAACTAATGTTGTTGCTATGTAGAGGAAAGTATCATCACTGGACAATCGTAAGGAATTGCATAAAACGGAGCAAAAAATTTCCTCTATGTGTAATGGCAGATGCTACCATCAGATATGTGATAACAGATGTAACAAATAGGAAGGACTTGATAGTATCTGATCAGAAGATTAGTGGCAAACAAGGAAGAAGAATAATCATGTGATTATGTTATATGTATGAGATAGATAAAATTAACATTGTCTTTAAATAATTACATGCGTTTAATTTACAATCAAGCAGAGTACTACATTTCCCTGTAAAATTTTTATAGATGAGACACATTTTCATGTTATTATTACAACCTGAGAGAGTCATAAAAGCATTCTTCCTTCAAATCAAATAATCATGATCGGCGAACATCCGCAACTGAGAATTATATTAGAGGATGAAAATACCGCTTCAGTTGTAAATTTCTTTTATCACGACCGGTTTCGGGCTCTCATAAGCCCATCCTCAGGTATTGTAACTTTGCTGTGGCTCCCGAGAGCCGCGGTGGACGTGTACCAGGCGCGGTTTGCTAACTCTGCGTAGTACACGTCCACTGCGGCGCTCGGGGACCACAGTACAGTTGCGACACCTGAGGATGGGCTAATGAGAGCCCGAAACCGGTCGCGATAATAAAAGAAATTTAAAACTGAAGCGGTATTTTCAATCTCCAGGTTACGTCAAATATCAGAACAGCTGTAGTCACAATTATCAGTGATGCGTGGCACAAAGATCAAGCTTAAGCTTGTCAACAAGTCATGGCCAACCTGTACACTGAGGTGACAAAAATCATGGGATACATCCTAATATCATGTCGGACTTCCTTCTGCCTAGTTAGTGCAGAAAGTCTATGTAGCATGGACTCAACAAGCCCTTGGAAGTGCTCTCCAGAAACACTGAACTAAATTGACTCTACAGCCTTCCATAATTGCGAAAGTGTTGTCAGTACAACGTTTTGTGCACTGACTTCTCCATTATGTCCCATAAATGTTCGATGGGATTGATGTTGGGTTACCTCGTGCCCAAAACATTCGCTCGAACTGCCCAGAATGTTCTTCAAACCAACTGCAAACAACTGTAGCTCAGTGGGATGACGCATTGTCATCCTTAAACATTCCATCTTTGATTGGGAACATATAGTCTACGTGTGGCTGCAGATGGTCTCAAGTAGCCAAAAATACTCACGTCAGTCAGTGGTCGGTTCAGTTGGACCACAGGACCCAGTCCATTTCATGTAAACACATCCGACACTACTGTGAGGCACCACCAACTTACAGAGTGCCTTGTTGACAACATAAGGTCTGTGCCACGCCCTAACTCTACCTACAGCTCACACCAACTGAAATTGCAGCTCATCTGACCAGGCCACGATTTTCCAGTCGTCTAAAGTAACCGATATGGTCACGAGCCCAGGAGAGGCGCTAAAGCCATTTTCAAGCTGTCAGCAAAGGCACTCGCGTCGGTCATCTGCTGCCATGGCCCATAAAGCCAAATTGCCCATCACTGTCCTAGTGGATACGCGTTCATCATGTCCTACATTGATTTCTGTGGTTGTTTCACACAGTGTTTCTCGTCTGTTGGCACTGATAACTCTTGCGAAAATGCTGCTGCTCTCGGTTGTTAAGTGAAGACCGTCGGCCACTGCGTTGTCTGTGATGAGAGGTAGTCCCTGAAATTTGGTATTCTCGGCACGTTCTTGACATTTTGGAGCTTGGAATATTGAATACCCCGACGATTTACGAAATGGAATGCTCCCTGCATCTAGCTCCAACTACTATTCCATGTTCAAAATCGTGTGGCTATAATGAAGTTAGACGCCTTTTCACATGGATCGTCTGAACATAAATAACAGATACATCAATGAACTGCTCTTTTATGCCTTGTGTAAGGGATACTATCACCATCTGCATGTATGCATATTCCTATACCATGATTTTTGTCACCTGCGTGTACTTGTAAGTTATACTAATAGTGGCAAAATGTGGGTCATGGGTATTTTTTCATTGCTGTAGAACAATAAAGGTACAAGAGTCTTCATACACGTGATTAGCGCATTTTGATAGATAATGCAGACAATGTTAATTTTTGGATTGGTGACTGAATTTTTTCATTCAGTATCACAGATCTATAATCATACTTGCGTATTACGATACGGAACAAGCCTGTGCTTTTAGCTTACACAGTGTTATTCACATTCGGAAGCTCCTAGTTAGGGATGAAACTGTAAGGTATGGTGACTTTCCACAGCTATTTATGATACCTGCAGATATATTCTACATCTAGATTTACGTGACTACCATTCAGTTCACGACTGAGTGGCTGGCAGAGGATACCCTGTACGATATTCAAGCTATTTCTCTAGCATTCCACTCTCGAACAGTGCACCTTTCCTAGTTTCATAACAATGATCATTTCTCCCTTCGTCAGTGGGTGCGAGCAAATGTTTTTTCGCATTTGAGGGAGAAGGTTGGTGACTGTAATTTCACGGAAAAGATTCCGCCGCAGCGGAAAGCGCCTTTGTTATAATGATTGCCACCCCAGCTTGCATATCATATCTATGACACTCTCTTGCCTACTTCTCGATAATAAAAAGTGAGCTGCCCTTATTTAAACTTTTTCGATGTCCTCCATCAAACCTATCTGATGCCAGTCTCATCTGAAGCCAATCTCATACCGTGCAGCAATACTCCAGAAGAGGACACACTAGCATAGTCTAGGCAGTCTCTTTAGTAGACGTGTTGCATCATCTAAGTGTTCTGCCAATAAAACGCAGTCTTTGTTTAGCTTTCTCCATCAGGTTATCTATGTAATTGTTGCAGTTTAAGATACTTGGAATTGTAAACCTTAACCATGTGGTTGAACCGACAGTCTTTAGGTTTGTGCAATTTGTCATCTAACGTAAATTCAACGGATTCATTTCAAAATTACAGTTGTGGGTCTATAACACTTGTCTTGAGAATGCCAGATATCACTTATGTTTTACTCAGTAACTTTCTGTCAGTTATTACGAACCCTTCTGACAGGATATCGCCTGACCTTTCTGACAGGAAATCGTCAATCCAGTCACACAACTGAGACGATATTCTATAAGCACAAAATTTGATTAGTAGTCGTTTGTGATGAATAGTATCTAATGCCTTCTGGAAATCTGGAAACATGGAGTCAATTTCCGATCCCCTGGCGATAGCACTCATTACTTTACGTTAGCATAGAGGTATTTGTGTTTCATAAGACCGTTTTTTGTGAATCCGTCCTGAGTATTTATTAATAAATCGTTTTTCTTTTTCAGGGTAATTCATAATGTTCGAACACAGTAATTGTTCCAGAATCCTACTGCAAATTGACGTTAATGATACGGATCTGTAATTCAATGGATTACTCTTAATTAGTAGACTTAGAAAGACGATGTCGATTTTGATCTGACGACGGCACATGCCACCGTGGGAATACTACTTGTACTGATAATGCTTTCGTTGTCGTCCGCCAACGTATAGCGTAGTGGTATAGCTACCAGAAAGCCATCTGTGTCTGTCCTTTAATACGGAACTTTGACAGCCAGAAGGCTCAGTAGAGTGCAAACGTGTGAAGCAAACAGGTAACCATGCAACGCAGACCCACTCGTCGTTCCTACAGACAACTTGAGTTTGCATGGTGTCAAATTGTGGCGTTCCGAGTGGTGGGATGGTCCTTTTGTAGAATTGCCACACAAGTTGGATTTGCTGGTAACAGTGATCACGTTAAGATTCTCACACGTGAGCAGCACAGCATCCATGTGCACTGCTCGACTGGTGCCGTTAGAGCATCTCTTGGAAGATGGCATGGCGGGCCGTGGTCTTCAGCGAGCGACGTACCTGGTGAGTTCTGTCTCCTAGAGTGCATTCGTCCAAGACACACTGGCCCCAGCCCAGGCATTACGGTCTGGGGTGCGAAAAGCTACAACTCTCGCTCACCTTCGGTGTTTCTGGAGGGGATGCTAACCAGCGCTCGGTACGTGCAAAATATTGTCACAAACGTTCTTTTGCCGTTCTTTCAACGGGTTCCAACAGAACAGTTTGCTGTTAGCAAAGCACTCGGGTCCGTCGTCTGCTGACATAGACCATTAACGCCAGATTTCACCGCATTGCCCTAAGGGATACGTTTGTCGTACGTCCCACATTGTTTCCTGCGGTTATTTCACGCAGTGTTATTTGTCTGTTAGCACTGACAACTCCACGCAACCGCCGCTGCTCTCGGTCGTTAAGTGAAGACCGTCGGTCACACCTCGTCCATAGTGAGAGGTAATGCCTGGCATTTGACATTCTCGAAACACTCTTGACACTGTGGATCTCGGAATATTGGATTTTCTAACGATTTCCGAAGTGTAGTGTCCCATGCGCCTTCCTCCAACTACCATTATGCGTTCAAAGTCAGTTAATTCCCGTTGTGTGACCTTAATCCCGTTGGAAATATTTTCACATGAATCACCTGAGTTCAACCCGCAGCTTCGCCAGCGCACTCTCCTTTTATACCTTGTGTACGCGATACTGCCGCCATCTCTATACATGTGTATCGCTATCTCTTCACTAGTCACCTGAATGTAGCTGTTCTCATGCTTAAGTAAGAATATTTTCATGCTGTTCTCAGGGGGGAATAATGATGTGGAATTATCTCCTATCTTTAAAAGTAATACAGGGAAATATAGTATCATGCTTAGTTAGAAATTAAACGCATGCTTTAACTTATTAAAAATAACATAAATTTTATTATTCTCATATTTAAAAGCCTATCAATACATAGTTATTGTTCTTCCTCGTTCGTCACTAATCTGCTAATTAGATTCCGCTTTGTTATAGCTTTCCTCTTTGTTATAACCATTATCATATATTCAAATTTAGCATCTTTCATTATACATAGTGGAAATTTTTCCTCGGTTTTATGCAGTTCCTAACGACTGTAAAATTGTGATTCTTTCTCACAACAGAAGCATTGTCAGCGAGCAATCGTAGAGATCTGCTGGTCCAATCTCCTAAATCATTTATCTGTACTGAGATGTGAGAAAGCCATCGTCCAGTATAACGCACTGTGTTCTATTACTTGAATATTCCTTGACTAAGGCTTAAAATGTTTGAAATAGGATTGTTTTAGAGTGACTCATACTCACTGCACGTGTGTCACATAAAAGGACAATAGTAACCGCCTATTTACTAACACACCGTAGGAGTTCTTTCACCCTTATGTAATATGTATGCATTCCAGATCCTATTGTGCTGACAACCGCTCGAACATCTGTACAAAAGAACACACAGATACACTGCGACATTTATAGCTTTCGAGCTATAAGATATCACACCAAGAACCAGCCCATAATTTAGTTGAGATTGCAGTATCTGAGCACGATGAAAGAAGTGGCGTTAGAGGCAGGCAACTGACGATTAAGTGAGTATCAATTACGTGAGAAATTGCTCCACTTTAGTGGAAGGATAATCTGACTTTGCCGCAGCAGGAGCTCGTGTGCCAAATTTCTAAGGTTCATTTACTAATATTTGATAAAGTAAAATTCTGATTTAGTTTTACATCATGCTGAATACACTCTCAATAGTACGCTATCATACACTTAAGTCGGAACTCATTTTTGTAACAGATCTTGTTAACATTTGCATAACGATATTAAGATTAAGCACTTTGTGAGTCTATTGCTCCCACCAAAAGCCGGATACCACACGAAGTTATTCAGGTTGCCTTGTCAGCCAGACACAAGGGGTGCACAGTATGGTTTGTGTTGAAGGCCTGATAATCAAGATTTCGGTTGCATGCCTTATTAAGTTGTATTCAGTAACCGAGACTCTGCATGCAAACGGAGAAGTATAGATTAGAAGTGTTTATTTTTGTGAACTTCATTTTTCTAAGATTTTTAATGTAATAGACTTGTGATTGTTTCTAACATGATCTGTGAATCATGTGCCTTACAGGCATGATAGTAAGGGCATATGGACTATCAGACCAATTGTGTGATTGGATTGAAGAGTTCCTAGATAACAGAACGCAGCATGTCATTTTCAATGGAGAGAAGTCTTCCGAAGTAAGAGTGATTTCAGGTGTGCCGCAGGGGAGTGTCATAGGACCGTTTCTATTCACAATATACTTAAATGACCTTGTGGATGACATCGGAAGTTCACTGCGGCTTTTTGCAGATGATGCTGTGGTGTGTCAAGAGGTCGTAACAATGGAAAATTGTACTGAAATGCAGGAGGATCTGCAGCGAATTGACGCATGGTGCAGGGAATGGCAATTGAATCTCAATGTAGACAAGTGTAATGTGCTGCGAATACATAGAAAGACAGATCCCTTATCATTTAGCTACAAAATAGCAGGTTAGCAACTGGAAGCAGTTAATTCCATAAATTATCTGGGAGTACGCATTAGGAGTGATTTAAAATGGGATGATCATATAAAGTTGATCGTCGGTAAAGCAGACGCCAGACTGAGATTCATTGGAAGAATCCTAAGGAAATGCAATCCGAAAACAAAGGAAGTAGTTTACAGTGCGCTTGTTCACCCACTGCCTGAATACTGCTCAGCAGTGTGGGATCCGTACCAGATAGGGTTGATAGAAGAGATAGAGAAGATCCAACGGAGAGCAGCGCGCTTCGTTACAGGATCATTTAGAAATCGCGAAAGCGTTACGGAGATGATAGATAAACTCCAGTGGAAGACACTGCAGGAGAGACGCTCAGTAGCTCGGAACAGGCTTTTGTTAAAGTTTCGAGAACATACCTTCACCGAAGAGTCAAGCAATATATTGCTCCCTCCTACGTATATCTCGCGAAGAGACCATGAGGATAAAATCAGAGAGATTAGAGCCCCCACAGAAGCATACCGACAATCCTTCTTTCCACGAACAATACGAGACTGGAATAGAAGGGAGAACCGATAGAGGTACTCAGGGTACCCTCCGCCACACACCGTCAGGTGGCTTGCGGAGTGTGGATGTAGATGTAGATGTAGATATTTACAACGTATATTATGTGCAGTTTGATGCTTCAAAACAAAGTGTTCTGTGTTGTGAGTGAATAAATGAAGCATCTGGCATAACAAATCTGGAACTTCACAGATCACTGCGTAGATCTGATAACCTTAGCCATCTCAGCAGTTATTTTACAGCCGTACCCCTACAACAACGAACGTGTGACATCAGCATTAGATTTGCACTGGAACAAAGACTTCTATAGATGACCTCAGGTTAGTGGAGTATAACAGAATCTGTAATTTGATGTGGTACAATACGCACAGGTCCCTCGCATGCCCGCATTTCCAGTCGAATGAAAATAGTTATATGTTATTCGTGGTAACACGGAGTAGGGAAAGGAAGAATAAATTATTAAAATTAATACTGTAAATTCGTATTGCATTGGACAGTAATTAAACATGCAACATTCGATGTTTAGCTCTGACCTAATGGGAATTCCACAACCTCCTTCTCAATCGTTCTTCATCTTCTTCCTTTGTACCTCTGTACAGACACACACACACATACAGGAGACGTGGGTGCAGCGTCTTGCACTCCCCTGTGTCTGTGGCATATCTGGCAGTGGCTGATCTCGTGGAAGATGCACACAAAGGAATTCTCTAGGCAACCTGTATGAGTTGATGGACATAGCTATCCAGTCACATCTGCAAAGCCGCCAGAAATACGCAATGTATTGTGTGCTCTTGACGAACTTGTTTGTGGAAATAGACACGTGAAAACATTCATTTCCCGATGGTTAAGAAAACCGAACTTCCCTTCTTCAGTGTTATAATCCTCGAATAGATATATCATCCAATAAATATTTACTAATAAGTGTTAAAAACACGATTTGTGGTCCTTAAAAGGTACGATATGTGACATCGACACATTAAGACGTTCCTGCTCCAAGTATAACAGCTGCAGTGCATTAAAACATGTTTTCAATAGTTTTAACAAGCTAGTTATCTTAGCCTAACAGACTTTTACTTGATGCAGTTCTGATATTTTAAATTTCTAAACATTTTTAATTACCACCGCGCCTGAGGCGCTCTTTAGCATAGTTTTTAAAGTGAAACTGGCATGCACATTATTTTAATTGCCTGCCCTGTAACATCATAGGCATGACCTTATGAGGACTTACGCAACACTTATCGCATCCGAAGTTTTGATAGCGACTTTGGGTCATAATTTATACTAATTGGGTAATAAATTACAGCAATAACAGCACAAGTGGTTCTGAGAGAATGTGGCTGAAAGTGATGAGTCATTCATCACTGCACCAACTAACAGCAGAACAGCCAGCTAATTATACAATAACTAATTGGCCTAGAAGATAGGTGGACGGGGAAGTGGATGACATTAAGAATGGTACGTGAGGGAGTGGATCATAAACGATTCCACGAGTATATCCCAGGCAATAGGAGAATAGCAATAGAGGAATATCGCATGATTGTCATCAAAATGGCGTAGAAAAGAAGGGGGAAGAGGTCGGAGGGTGGAGGGGGTGACCTTAAAAGTTAAAAGTGCGGGAGTGAATGATTAAACACCTGTACCCTCATAAGGCATGGATATACGGATTGAAATTAGCACAAGTACTCTCTTTGTTCCAATACGGTTTTAGCTGTTATCAGAAACAAGTACTGGACTTCTATACTCTGTGTGTGTGTTCCTTGCACCGATATTCTATTATAGTTTCAAAGGATCAAATATATGTTGTCAAAGTAAAATCTCTGTCACACAGAATGTGTAGCATGCATTGTCATCTATATGTCACAGTTCTGCCTTGACATGTATCTCTATTATTAGTTAATGTAGTCTTAATTTACAGCGATTACCAACTTATATTAGAGTTCACTGATTCGTAATGTAAAAGGCAGGCCTTCATATTGTGCTGGTTGGATATACATGTGGACCACGTTTTTAACATAACGACTGAATCGGGTTGAGATGAGAAGTATACAAAAGTTACTAGGATATTATCAAAATAAAATTCACTGTTATTTCATTTTCATGTATATCAAACGATACCATCTGCTCTGCAGAATATGACTCTAGAATAAAATTTTGTGTAGACAGTGTATTGGAAGGAAATAAATTGTTTCATATTGTGTTTTCATTAATTTGTATTAATTAAAATAATTCTATGTAAGGTATTCCGAACTCCTTCCCCAATTCTGTTACTACAATTGTGTATATATATATATATATATATATATATATATATATATATATATATATATATATATATATATATGACAAAAGTAATCGATTTGATGATTTGTGTAGTAACATACACAGTAAGTGGATTATTATTTTAGACAAATATGACGTTAACAGACACATGACCACTCTGTCATCTGAGCATAGATTCCCAAACATCATTTTAAGTAATTATTATGACATTTGTTTTAAAAACTTTTGGAACTATTCTTCCTCTCATGTTAGAATAATTGTACAATTTTTCCGCCTCTAACGGTGTAGATGAGAACGTGCAACTTAACTAGAAACATATAAGCTCACTTACCAAAAACGCTATCTTTACACCTGTCAGCAGCTCCATGTTGACCTGAATGATTTCGGATGTACTGGACTAGCTATTTAAATACTTATGACTAATCTTGAGTTTATCAAGGGATGTACGAGATAGTGTTGGTATCAGAAAAAAACTTGCTGACACTTTTGAAGATCTGATAACTGTTATCGAATCACTTGATGCCGTATAAGTTGGAGGGGTTTACGAATTTTCAAAGATTCGTAAGTGGGATTTGATTATATGGAGTAGATGCGTCTAGAGTAGTGATGTATACCGTCAGGTATATCACACTCTGTAGTGATATGTAATGTTTTATGCATCTCTAGTAGGCCTTTTGCGCAACAGCAGAGTCGAAGACTTCATAAAAGTTGGTTCGTTTAACGTATAAAGAGACCAAACGAAGGGGTCATCAGTCCCTACTTCATAACAGAAGTCATCTTCACGACAATATCTGTGGGAGAAGTATTATTAATACTACTCCAGTAGTTCATTATACTGACACTTCTTCGCTGTTTCACTTAGTTTATCAAACAAACGTTTGTTCTCCTTTTGTATAATATCAGTACTGGCCTTGCAATAAGCAAACATGTAATTCATTCAAATTATTGTTTGTTATGTAGCGGAAAGAGAGTAGTATTTTCTTTTTTTTTTTTTCCACAAGTTCCTTGACATCAGATAATATGTGACAGTATATTTAGTTTAAAATAATTTTTCAAAGCCCTTTTAAGACTACAATTAGCTTTCAGCAAATTATACCATTGTCAGACCGATATGCACAGCTTCGCTAATCGTATGCATAATAAAGAATTAGATCGGTATACACTGTTTCGCTTTTAGTCAGATCTGTGTAGTACCGCCGTAGATGACTGTTGCAGATGATTTCGTCCTGTATGTCTCTTTCCTGAAGCAACGACTGCACTCTCACCACCACAGCTTTACTTCCACCAGCTCACAGAGGTTCTCCTGCTACCTTACGGACTAGCACTCCTGGAAGGAGTATATTACGGAGAAAATGACTTAGCCACGGCTTATGGTACGTATTGTTCGCTCACAGAAGTTTCACTCTGTAATGGAGTGTGCGCTGACTGTAAGTTCTGGGCAGATTTAAGCTTTGTACCAGACCAGGATGCAAATGAGGAACCTCTGCCTTCCACGGGTCGTGAGTCATCCCTGAATAGCTCAGTCGCTGGAGCATTTTCCCGCGATTGGAAATAAAGGCTAAGAAAGATGTACCTTAAGACTGTTAAACAGCTCAATTGAATAATAAGATAATGAGACGAATGTGTTCCTAGACATTATCGACAGAATCAAAAATAATCCAGATTTCTTCACTTGTGTGAATCACTTGCGATATGTAACTGTTTCTCGAGATATTTGATTTCTTTTTATTGTTGCCTTCAGAAGAAACTCTCAAGCAATTTTCTTTTAAAAAAAGTACCTGAAACAGAAAACCACTGAATCGCTTCAGATCGAACACAGTGGACGTTTTGACGCTCCATGTTCTACACTTTTTTCCACGAATATTTTTTTTTCCAAATAACATTTATATACTTAATCAAACCCGCTATTTGCTGAAGCTCTATGTGATTTTCGTCTTGCTCTCGAGATTAAAACCAACATGAAAGCACAATCCTGGCAGAGTCAATACGATCAGAGTGCAGTAATCCAGAAGCTGGACTCATGTAGAGTTTTTCCAGCATCACTGTGAAGACTGGAAACAATATGCACACCCATGTACTCGTACAACAGTCTTGCTTTATTGCACTGAAACTCATCGTTACTTTTCTAGGATAATTGTTTATCTGTAAAGTATTAAAAAGTTGAAGAAGTTGTGATTTGCTCCAGAAGTATGCTGGGATAACTTAGCCTAGCGATCACCACTTGAGAAATACGAGCTCGAGACAATTCAGTCAGAAGGGTTTAACACGTCAAAAAATATTCAAGAAGCCATGTGTCATCGGCTAGAGGATTAAAATGATTATATCTCGAATACATTCATGGGATCTGCATAGCTGCATGAAGGGTGCACATACAGCTGAATATGAGGTGCACAGGCCGGTAAATATCTTCTCTATTTCTCTTACTTCGGTTAAAAAAAGCATTCATACTAATTTTATCCTGAGGTGCATAGTTCTTCTCAACATAAGATATATATAATACATCCATATTATACATAAGTACAGCAGAACACCACATTTACAAATACAAATTCGTAAGTTCGAATATACACTTCTAGTCTTTACTGTTTCTACAAAAATATTCAGTAAAAACATGAATACGCGCAACGCTGAAAACATAGGGAGTCACCAAGGCAGAGAATACTGTTGAACTGACACATGACAATTACCTTAAAATGGGATGAATATAAACCATTGTCAAAATTAAGGAAAAAAATTATAACTTTAAAAACAAATACGAAAATTAAATTTTTTGAGATTATAGTTATGTCCCTAACTTTTAAACTTGTAGTTTAATTTGGGACCTAGCTCATGCTTTTATGACACTAAAAAAATTGGTGTTTCCAGTCACTATGCAGAGAGCCGCATTAATGTTATCATTTTTTCTGTTTATTGATCTTTGGGCTGAACGGAGGCATGCCAAAATCTGTATTGGACATACGATAATGTTGTTGTTGTGGTCTTCAGTCCTGAGACTGGTTTGATGCAGCTCTCCATGCTAATCTATCCTGTGCAAGCTTCTTCATCTCCCAGTACCTACAGCAACCTACATCCTTCTGAAGCTGCTTGGTGTATTCATCTGTTGGTCTCCCTCTACGATTTTTACCCTCAACGCTGCCCTCCAATACTAAACTGGTGATCCCATGATGCCTAAGAACATGTCCTACCACTCGATCCCTTCTTCTAGTCAAGTTGTGCCACAAACTTCTCTTCTCCCCAATCCTATTCAATACCTTCTCATTAGTTACATGATCTACCCATCTAATCTTCATCATTCCTCTGTAGCACCACATTTCGAAAGCTTCTATTCTCTTCTTGTCCAAACTATTTATCGTCCATGGTTCACTTCCATACGTCTCTACACTCCATTCAAATACTTTCAGAAACGACTTCCTGACACTTAAATCTATACTCGATGTTAACAAATTTCTCTTCTTCAGAAACGCTTTCCTTGCCATTGCCAGTCTACATTTTATATCCTCTCTATTTCGACCACCATCAGTTTTTTTTCTCCCCAAATAGCAAAACTCCTTTACTACTTTATGTGTCTCATTTCCTAATCTAATTCACTCAGCATCACCCGACTTCATTCGACTACATTCCATTATCCTCGTTTTGCTTATGTTGACGTTCATCTTACAGCCTTCTTTCAAGACACTGTCCAGTCCGTTCAACTGATCTTCCAAGTCCTTCGCTGTCTCTGACAGAGTTACAATGTCATCGGCGAACCTCAAAGATTATATTTCTTCTCCATGGATTTTAATACCTACTGCGAATTTTTCTTTTGTTTCCTTTACTGCTTGTTCAATATACAGATTGAGTAACATCGTGGAGAGACTACAACCCAGTCTCACTACCTTCCCAACCACTGCTTCCCTTTCATGCCCCTCGACTCTTATAACTGCCATCTGGTTTCTGTACAAATTGTAAATAGCCTTTCGCTCCCTGTATTTCACCCCTGCCACCTTTATAATTTGAAAGAGAGTATTCCAGTCAACATTGTCAAAAGCTTTCTCTAAGTCTACAAATGCTAGAAACGTAGGTTTCCCTTTCCTTAATCTTTCTTCTAAGATAAGTCGTAAGGTCAGTATTGCCTCACGTGTTCCAACATTTCTACGGAATCCAAACTGATCGTCCCCGAGGTCGGCTTCTACTAGTTTTTCCATTCGTCTGTAAAGAATTCGCGTTAGTATTTTGCAGCCGTGATTTATTAAACTGATAGTTCGGTAATTTTCACATCCGTCAACACCTGCTTTCTTTGGGATTGGAATTATTATATTCTTCTTGAAGTCTGAGTGTATTTCGCCTGTTTCATACATCTTGCTCACCAGATGGTAGAGTTTTGTCAGGACTGGCTCTCCCAAGGCCGTCAGTAGTTCCAGTGGAATGTTGTCTACTCCGGGGGCCTTGTTTCTACATCTACATCTATACTCCGCGAGCCACCTTACGGTGTGTGGCGGAGGGTACTTATTGTACCACTATCTGATCCCCCCTTCCCTGTTCCATTCACGAATTGTGCGTGGGAAGAACGACTGCTTGTAAGTCTCCGTATTTGCTCTAATTTCTCGGATCTTTTCGTTGTGATCATTACGCGAGATATATGTGGGCGGTAGTAATATGTTGCCCATCTCTTCCCGGAATGTGCTCTCTCGTAATTTCGATAATAAACCTCTCCGTATTGCGTAACGCCTTTCTTGAAGTGTCCGCCACTGGAGCTTGTTCAGCATCTCCGTAACGCTCTCGCGCTGACTAAATGTCCCCATGACGAATCGCGCTGCTTTTAGCTGGATCATGTCTATCTCTTCTATTAATCCAACCTGGTAAGGGTCCAATACTGATGAGCAATACTCAAGAATCGGACGAACAAGCGTTTTGTAAGCTACTTCTTTCGTCGATGAGTCACATTTTCTTAGAATTCTTCCTATGAATCTCAACCTGGCGCCTGCTTTTCCCACTATTTGTTTTATGTGATCATTCCACTTCAGATCGCTCCGGATAGTAACTCCTAAGTATTTTACGGTCGTTACCGCTTCCAATGATTTACCACCTATGGCATAATCGTACTGGAATGGATTTCTGCCCCTATGTATGCGCATTATATTACATTTATCTACGTTTAGGGAAAGCTGCCAGCTGTCGCACCATGCATTAATCCTCTGCAGGTCCTCCTGGAGTACGTACGAGTCTTCTGATGTTGCT
Source organism: Schistocerca americana (assembly GCF_021461395.2). Classification (NCBI taxonomy): domain Eukaryota; kingdom Metazoa; phylum Arthropoda; class Insecta; order Orthoptera; family Acrididae; genus Schistocerca; species Schistocerca americana. The sequence goes on from NC_060122.1 coordinate 313,669,445, forward strand.
ACTTTCTTGTAGACAACCGTGTCATCTGCAAATAGCCTCACGGAGCTACCGATGTTGTCAACTAAGTCATTTATGTATATTGTAAACAATAAAGGTCCTATCACGCTTCCCTGCGGTACTCCCGAAATTACCTCTACATCTGCAGATTTTGAACCGTTAAGAATGACATGTTGTGTTCTTTCTTCTAGGAAATCCTGAATCCAATCACAAACCTGGTCCGATATTCCGTAAGCTCGTATTTTTTTCACTAAACGTAAGTGCGGAACCGTATCAAATGCCTTCCTGAAGTCCAGGAATACGGCATCAATCTGCTCGCCAGTGTCTACGGCACTGTGAATTTCTTGGGCAAATAGGGCGAGCTGAGTTTCACATGATCTCTGTTTGCGGAATCCATGTTGGTTATGATGAAGGAGATTTGTATTATCTAAGAACGTCATAATACGAGAACACAAAACATGTTCCATTATTCTATAACAGATTGACGTAAGCGAAATAGGCCTATAATTATTCGCATCTGATTTATGACCCTTCTTGAAAATGGGAACGACCTGCGCTTTCTTCCAGTCGCTAGGTACTTTACGTTCTTCCAGCGATCTACGATAAATTGCTGATAGAAAGGGGGCAAGTTCTTTAGCATAATCACTGTAGAATCTTAAGGGTATCTCGTCTGGTCCGGATGCTTTTCCGCTACTAAGTGATAGCAGTTGTTTTTCAATTCCGATATCGTTTATTTCAATATTTTCCATTTTGGCGTCCGTGCGACGGCTGAAGTCAGGGACCGTGTTACGATTTTCCGCAGTGAAACAGTTTCGGAACACTGAATTCAGTATTTCTGCCTTTCTTCGGTCGTCCTCTGTTTCGGTGCCATCGTGGTCAACGAGTTACTGAATAGGGGATTTAGATCCGCTTACCGATTTTACATATGACCAAAACTTTTTACGGTTCTTGTTTAGATTGTTTGCCAATGTTTTATGTTCGAATTCGTTGAATGCTTCTCTCATTGCTCTCTTTACGCTCTTTTTCGCTTCGTTCAGCTTTTCCTTATCAGCTATGATTCGACTACTCTTAAACCTATGATGAAGCTTTCTTTGTTTCCGTAGTACCTTTCGTACATGATTGTTATACCACGGTGGATCTTTCCCCTCGCTTTGGACCTTAGTCGGTACGAACTTATCTAAGGCGTACTGGACGATGTTTCTGAATTTTTTCCATTTTTGTTCCACATCCTCTTCCTCAGAAATGAACGTTTGATGGTGGTCACTCAGATATTCTGCGATTTGTGCCCTATCACTCTTGTTAAGCAAATATATTTTCCTTCCTTTCTTGGCATTTCTTATTACACTTGTAGTCATTGATGCAACCACTGACTTATGATCACTGATACCCTCTTCTACATTCACGGAGTCGAAAAGTTCCGGTCTATTTGTTGCTATGAGGTCTAAAACGTTAGCTTCACGAGTTGGTTCTCTAACTATCTGCTCGAAGTAATTCTCGGACAAGGCAGTCAGGATAATGTCACAAGAGTCTCTGTCCCTGGCTCCAGTTCTGATTGTGTGACTATCCCATTCTATACCTGGTAGATTGAAGTCTCCCCCTATTACAATAGTATGATCACGAAACTTCTTCACGACGTTCTGCAGGTTCTCTCTGAGGCGCTCAACTACTACGGTTGCTGATGCAGGTGGTCTATAGAAGCATCCGACTATCATATCTGACCCACCTTTGATACTTAACTTAACCCAGATTATTTCACATTCGCATTCGCTAATAACTTCACTGGATATTATTGAATTCTTTACTGCTATAAATACTCCTCCATCATTGGCGTTTATCCTATCCTTGCGGTATATATTCCATTCTGTGTCTAGGATTTCGTTACTGTTCACTTCCGGTTTTAACCAACTTTCCGTTCCTAATACTATATGCGCACTATTTCCTTCAATAAGAGATACTAATTCAGGAACCTTGCCCTGGATACTCCTGCAGTTTACCAATATTACGTTAACTTTTCCTGTTTTTGGTCTCTGAGGACGGTCGTTCTTTATCAACGATGATAATGTCCTCTCTGGTAAGCCGTCAGGTATTTTCGTTTCGCCCAAGGGGGGGTCCCTCTAACCTAAAAAACCCCCGTGTGCACGCCACACGTACTCTGCTACCCTAGTAGCTGCTTCCGGTGTGTAGTGCACGCCTGACCTGTCTAGGGGGGCCCTACAGTTCTCCACCCAATAACGGAGGTCGATGAATTTGCAACCATTATAGTCGCAGAGTCGTCTGAGCCTCTGGTTTAGACCCTCCACACGGCTCCAAACCAGAGGACCGCGATCGACTCTGGGCACTATGCTGCAGATATTAAGCTCAGCTTGCACTCCGCGTGCGATGCTGGTTGTCTTCACCAAATCAGCCAGCCGCCGGAAGGAACCAAGGATGGCCTCAGAACCCAAGCGGTAGGCGTCATTCGTTCCGACATGTGCTACTATCTGCAGCCGGTCACACCCAGTGCGTTCAATAGCTGCCGGAAGGGCCTCCTCCACATTACGGACGAGACCCCCCGGCAAGCACACCTAGTGCACACTGGCATTCTTCCCCGACCTACCCGCTATTTTCCTGAGGGGCTCCATAACCCGCCTAACGTTGGAGCTCCCTATAAGTTTCGACTCAGGTCTTTCAGTGATCTGTCAAATTCTTCACGCAGCATCGTATCTCCCATTTCATCTTCATCTACGTCCTCTTCCATTTCCATAATATTGTCCTCAAGTACATCGCCCTTGTATAGACCCTCTATATACTCCTTCCACCTTTCTGCTTTTCTTCTTTGCTTATAACTGGGTTTCCATCTTAGCTCTTGATATTCATACAAGTGGCTCTCTTTTCTCCAAAGGTCTCATTAATTTTCCTGTAGGCAGTGTCTATCTTACCCCTAGTGAGGTATGACTCTACATCTTTACATTTGTCCTCTAGCCATCCCTGCTTAGCCATTTTGCACTTCCTGTCGATCTCATTTTTGAGACGTTTGTATTCCTTTTTGCCTGCTTCATTTACTGCATTTTTATATTTTATCCTTTCATCAATTAAATTCAATATTTCTTCTGTTACCCAAGGATTTCTACTATCCCTCGTCTTTTTACCTACTTGATCCTCTGCTGCCTTCACTACTTCATCCCTCAAAGCTACCCATTCTTTTTCTACTGTATTTCTTTCCCCCATTCCTGTCGTTTGTTTCCTTATGCTCTCTCTGAAACTCTGTACAACCTCTGGTTTAGTCAGTTTATCCAGGTCCCATCCCCTTAAATTCCCACCTTTTTGCAGTTTCGATAGTAATACACAAAATTTATCTGATTTGAAATAGTTTTATATTATTCAAAAAATAAAAATATTGAATAATTTTTGATTTTCCTTTCTGTTCCCCAAACCAAAGTTCTTATATTTCTAATTGCTTTAACATGAAACTGATGAACTTGGTTTGTTTGTTAACACATTAAATCACTGACTTGATCTTTAAGCATGATGTCTTGGATTCTACAAATAGTAAACCCAGAAGTAACGAAAAGCTTTCGAACAACACCTTCTTTTAAAATGAACGTGTTTAAATGGCTTACCTGCATATAGTCTGCATATAGTTTGTTTGTTGATACATTAAATCACTGACTTGATCTTTAAGCATGATGTCTTGGATTCTACAAACAGTAAACCCAGACGTAACGAAAAGCTTTCGAACAACACCTTCTTTTAAAATGAACGTGTTTAAATGGCTTACCTGCATATAGTCTAAATGCCTCCTTTTTTTCCATTTACTATAATCGCTGCGTAATCTCCTGGACTGAGAACAGTGCCAGGTGGTTCTCCATTTCCGTCAAATTTTTGGTCTTCTGAAGAAATACTGGCGATTTTGCTTCTATGCACCCCACAAATTCCGAAAACATAAGTTTATGTTTTCGGAATAAACCTATGTTTTCAATTAGTTGAAATACAAGTCCGAATTAAGTATGCTTTCAGAGCAACTTTTTGTCAATGAATGGGATTACAAATTTGCTTACCATATACTGAAATTAAAACAACACACTGTTGGTTCTTACAAATAAAGATCAAAGTAAGCAAATGCACCACCACATCCGACATTAGTCACAGAGAGAAAAACATCAACTGATACTGTCGCCAAATTTGCCGTCATAATTTTCGTAGATTGGTTCACTACCAACCAGAATCAACAAACTTTTGAATTATGTTCCTATTCATCTAACTTTGCAATTGATTATTTACCCATTAGATTAGTTCACTGCCAACTCAGATTAACAAACCTTTGACTTATATTCCCATTTACCTGCAGACATAATGGCATAGAACCTTTTTGGAAGTTTCGGTTCTATTCACCCCCTTGTTCCTACTCACCCCAATTTAGGGTAACTGTTTGATTATATACTTGTAAGTATCATAAAGAAACGGAGTTGTGCAAATAAGTATTTCTCTTCTCTGACGATCATTTGAAAGGCATATATTTTGTTACTGTCAAACTCAGCACGTGGATCGTGTAGTCACAGCGTACGATGGAAGTGCATGTAACCGGTTGCAGGGAGACGAAATCATTGTGATTTGGATGGTAGCACTGAACAGAGCGACAACAGATGACATCAGAGTACGTGCAAAGCATTGATAAAATTAACATTTGGGATAGCAAAGCGAGGGTGCAAGAAAGCCATGAGTAATAAAGTAGACAATGAAACAAGTGCAGAAGTGATTTCGATGTTCAAAAAAGTGTTTAATCTGGTTAATGAAGATTGAGCAGCTGGTACTAGTTTTGCATTTAACACTTGGTGCCGGCGAACGAAGTGAACAGTTGTAATTTACAACCCAAAACGAGCAATTGTGGGTTTCTTCTTTATGGATAGATGCAAGGATGCAGGTAATACACAGTTCATTAATGGTATGGCCTAGAAACCATGTCTTCAAGGGTAGAAGATGGATCACAGAACACTTTTCACATGAAGATATGGAATCTTGCATTGAAGAACAAATACTGTGTGTTGCAATCCTTTTACTGACATTTACTTTTGCAGTCAGGGCAGATTTTACTGAAAAATAAAAAATAAAAATAAAAAAATAACATTTACGATGCATGAACAATAATAAACAGCTCTTACAATACACAGTAAACATTCAAAAGTCATGCAATGATTTAGTTATACACGGACTGTGATAACAACTTCACATGGCAAACTGCAGTCGTAGTATAAGCGTCAGAAGTAAAACAAGATACGTTGTTCAATGACGCCGCCAGTGCTCTAGGGATAGCGTCTCCAGGCCCGGGTTCGGATCCCGTCACTGTTTAAATTTTCACTAAAAATCTCCAGTAATGGCGGCTGACGACTTCCGGCACAAGAAGCTTCCTCTTTCCGACAACGGCCTTGTCAATGAGGGCTGAGAAGCTGACAGATGTTCAGGGCACTCTCTAGCCTTTGGGGTGAGAAACTGCCCTAAAAGGTGGATGAAACGGCAATGATCGACAGCATGGGGTTGCAGGCAGAAGACAATGAAAACCACTGCGTTAAAGACACGCAATGTGCTTCCACAGAATATGTGGCCTGTAGTTTAAAGTGTCATGTTAATCTCTCCATTGGCGAAAAATATCGATCTAGTCACAAAATCGGTTTCCGGAAGGAGACTGTCAAAGGAGAGACAATTATGAGAAAAAGAGTGAATACCCAACGAATGGATAATGTTCTACGAGTCGGAGCGTGGAATGTCAGATGTTTTAACGTGGTAAGGAAACTAGAAAATCTGAAAAGGATTTCGGTCAGACGAGCAGGAAATTGTATAATTGTGGGATTCGTTATGAGTGGGAAGATAGGACAGAGTTGGACGTACTGTGACCATTTCAGTGATAGGGTTGTTCTCATCAGCATCGACAGCAGACCAACACCGGTAACAATAGTTCAGGTACACGTGGGAGGTCGCAAGCAGAGGAAGAAGAGGTAGAGAAAGTATATGAGTATATCGAGCGAGTACTTCAATACGTAAAGGGAGACGGAAAACTACTAGTCGTGGGGACTGGAATGTGGCAATAGGGAAAGGAGTAGAGAGTTACGCAGGAACATGGGCTCGGTAGTATCAATGCGAGAGAAGAAAGTCTAATTTCAGCTAGTAATTGCGAATACTCTGTTTAAGAATGACAGAAGGAAGATTTATACTTAAAAAAGGCCGGGAGATACTGGAAGATTTCAATTAGATTACATCATGGTCAGGCAGAGATTCCAAAACCAGATATTGGATTGTAGGCATACCGAGTAGCCGATACGAACAAAGATCACAGTTTAGTAATGAAGAGGAATAATCGGTGCTTAAGGAAGTGGGATATGAAAGTACTAAGGAATGAAGAGTTATGTTTCTCGGAGGCTATAGATACTGCGATAATGGACAGCTCAGTAAGCAGTTCTGTTGAAGAGGAATGGACATTTCTAAAAACAGTAGTCACAAAAGTTGGGAAGAAAACCACAGGTATGAGGAAGCTACCTGCAAGGTAACTATGGGTAACAAAAAAAATGGTTCAAATGGCACTGAGCACTATGGGACTTAACATCTGAGGTCATCAGTCCGCTAGACCTTAGAACTACTTAAACTTAACTAATCTAAGGACATCACACACACCCATGCCCGAGGCAGGATTCGAACCTGGGACCATAGCGGTCGCGCGGTTCCTGACTGAAGCGCCTAGAATCGCTCGGCCACACGGGCCGGCGGGTAACAAAAGAAGTGCTTCAATTTATCAAGGAAAAAAAGAAGTACAAACATGTTTACAGAAATCCGGGAATACAGAAATACATATATGAACCAAATAACAGCAAGTGCAGGGAAAATAAAAACAATCTTCAGTGAAATTAAAAGGAAGGGCGTTAACATTAAGAGTGCTATGGAAATTCCAACGCAGAGGACAAAGAGTGGAAAGAGTACGTTTAAGGTTTCTATGAGGGGAGGACCTGTCTACCACGTGATATAAGAAGAAGGAGTCGACAGGAAAGAGATTGGGGGGGGGGGGGGGAAATCCAGTATTGAAATACAATTTTAAAAGGTCTTTGGAAGGCTTAAGGTCAAATATGGCGGAAGGGATACAAAACATTCCATCGGAATTTCTAAAGTCATTGGGTAAAGTGGCAAGAAAACGATCATTCACGTTAGTCTGTAGGTCCTATCAGACTGAAGATCAATCATCAGACTTTCGGGAAAACATCATCCACACAATTTCGAAGATTGCAAGAACCGAGCAGCGCGAGAATTATCGAACGGTCAACTTAACAGCTCAACCGTCCAGGTTGCTGACAAGAATATTATACAGAAGAGTGGAAAAGAAAATTGAGAATCCGTTAGATAACGATCATTTTGGCTTTAGAAAAGATAGAGGCGCCAGAGAAGTAGTTTTGACGTTGGAATTGATAATGAAAGCAAGACTTAAGAAAAATCAAGACACTTTCGTAGGATTTGTCGATCTGGAAAAATCGTTCGGCAATGTAAAATAGTGCAAGATGATCGAAATTCTTAGAAAAGTAGGGGTAAGCCGCAGTGAAAGACGGGTAATAACGTGTACCAAGGCGGAACAATAAGAGTGGGAGATCAAAACAAAGTGCTAAGGTTGAAAACGCTGTAAGAGAGGGATGCAGTCTTTCTAGATTTGATTATATTAGATTAGATTAATACTTGTTCCATAGATCATGAATACGACACTTCGTAATGATGTGGAACGTGTCTCTAGTTGTCAATCTATACATATAAGAAGCGACTTCAGAAACAAAAGGAAAGTTCAGGCGTGAGATTAAAATTCAGGGTGAAAGTACATGAATGATAATATTAGCTGATGACATTGCTGTCCTCAGTGAAAGTGAAGAACAATTACAGGATCTATAGAATGTAATGAACAGTCTAATAAGTACAGAAGATAGATTGAGAGTAAATCGAAGAAAAACTAAGGTGATTAGAAGTAGTAGAAATGAGAAAACCGAGAAACTAAAAATCAGAATTGGTGATACCGAAGTAGATGAAGTTAAGGAATTCTGCTACCTAGGCAGCAAAATAATCTGTGATGGTCGTTGCAACGAGGACATAAAAAGCAGACTAGCACTGGCAAAAAGAGCATTCCTGATCAAGAGAAGTCTACTAGTATCAAACATAGGTCTTAATATGAGGAATAAATTTCTGGGAATGTACGTTTGGAGCACATTATATAATACCTGAGCAAAAATGTTTTGACGATCACTGATCTAAACAATCCCCCCAACAATGTCGCAGCTTGCCATTCTAAGTTCGGAGCTAACTTGCCCAATCTTTAAACATTTAAGGTAGGAATATTTTTGTCTTTAACCTCGCGTCCAACATTACATCGCCTTTGCCCCTGCATATGTCAGACAGAGCTGCACCGGACTTTAGCACCACTAAGACCTGGCCGTTCTAGCGCTGGCAGTATTACTGAACATTAAATACTGTCTGACAAAAAGTGTGGCTGATCATGTTTCAACGGAGTATTAAAGCGCCCCCCTTTATAGAAAGGATGCGTGCAGCGCACGTACTACTAACACATAGTTTCAGCAAGTCTCTGTACTGATGCCTGCATGAACCTCAGTGATTGCAGAAAGTGCATAGTAATTTTCATAGTGATTCTTTTTCAGAACGAAATATATTTCTTCGTGCTGACAGGAAAGACACTAATCGAAACTATGCTGAGAGTGAAATCGGCCAAGGTTAACGATGAAATGGACAATGCTTAAATTGGGGATAAACGTGAGTATGTGTCGTGGGAGTCGGTAATTCAAGATGCATGAATTGTGTGCAGTACCGCAGAATTTTCCGGCTAGGTGGCAATGATTCGAAGACAGTGATTCTGCTTTATTAGCTAATTGCCGCTCACAAATAGCGCAATCAACTGCATTCTCATACACATATCTGTCTTCCTGCGTGTTACCCGTTGGTGCGATAAATAACATCAACTGATATACATATGAGGAGCCCCGCCCCACCTCCCCACCACATCTTGCATCAAACAAATGCACGTGTACGTCCGACTACATGACTCTACTAAGAGCTTTCCTGGAATCTCTTTCTCGGAATTGCCAGAGTCGGCCCTGCAGTGGGTTCAGGTTTAAATACTTAAAACACTCAGCAACAGAGTTGCCACACGATATCAAGCTATTATCACTCCACTTAGCTATAAATGTGTCGGGGCTCTTCCTCAATACTTCCTCGGTACTTCTCGGAGGTACTTAGTAGAGCGCGCCATTTTATTTAACATAGCGATGCCACATTTTTTGGTCAACAAGACTTTCTTGAATGCAGCAGAATCGTGGTACGAGCACCCTTTACACTTCGCTGTTTGTTCGTGGTAAAAATAAGTTCAGAGTTCCAGTGGCTGTTTGCACAAAAAGAGGCAACCTAACGATCTATCATCACAAAGCTATAAAAAAGAATGGGAAGAACAGAAGAGAAGGATAAGCATTCTCAACATCTGTTATGTGATATACCGTCGCATGATCGAGGGGTACCAGAAATTTGCTGTGGAATGACACTATGACACCAAGCAGAAATAATTTAAAGATTTCGTTGACGTTTGAAGGACAAAAATTTCCGACGGTGGGCAGAGGGGTTCACTGCTCTGTAAATCAAGAAACATTTCATGCTAAATTTCCAAGCATTGAGCACGTGATGAAATTAGTGGTCTGAATAGCAAACTTTCTGAAATTACACACTTTATTCCCCTGTCAGTTACAACAGTCTTCGAAAGAACTGAACATGTGGTACGGAAACTTTATACACACTGACGGAAAAAAGTCACATCACCAAAAAATAGTTATTTTAGAGTACTGAAATATCGGGAATATATTTCTCTAGGTAACATATTTAAGTGATAAACATTATAAGCTCATTATAACATTAACATTATAAGCTCACGTAAGCGCGAGATTAGCCATTGCAAATGAAATGATGGCACGTTAGTAACCGGTGTAACCACAAGAATGTTGAATGCAAGTATGCAGACGTGTATGCATTGTGTTGTAACGATGCCGGATGTCAGTTTGTGGGATGGCGTTCAATGCCTGCTGGATTTGGTCGTTTAATACAGAGACGGTTACTGCTGTTTGTGGATGATGACGGAGTTGTCGTCCGATATGTTCCATATGGGCTCGATTGGAGAC